>NC_066582.1:41815545-43015545 GCF_024323335.1 Lathyrus oleraceus
TTTTTAGGATTTCCTCCCAAACATTTATGTATGCTTTCATCACCAAGCTTGACAATGCAAGTGTCCCAAAACACATAAACCACATCACAAAGTATATCAAATGTCATACATTTATTTTATTAACGTTTGAGTCATTATATGGTACAACCATATCATTCAGGTTCCACTTGTAAATTCATTTAGGTTCCACTTGCTAAGTTATCAATAAAGTAATAAATCACTAGAATATCCACCATAGTGAACAACTTATCCCCAATCTTCATTAATTTTGCTCAAAATGGGAAAAAAGAATACGATTCTGTCATTCATTCCTCTAGCTAGTCATCTTCTTGCAGCAACTTCAAATTATTTCACTTCTTCAGGAATATATGTTAGACGTCTCAAAAACATGAATGTGTCCAGCATTTGATGTAGACTATGAAGCTATCAGTGACATCAATTGTTGTTCCACTTCTTTCCAGTTCTTAACTTTGGTCACCAAAGGATGCTCGTCAACTAACTCGTTCTTGGACCAAGGATACGAGTTTTCGTAATCAAAAAGTAGGACTTTAATTCCAACATCAGCACACTCTATGGCATACCGCGGGTTATCGTCAATAAGAACCTTGGCATTTAAAGACCTGTTAATGAGAAACAGCAAGTTCGCATCTTTAAATGATAAAAATGAGAATTTGAACACCAACTACAATAAGAATTTGTTCGGATTGACTTTTTTGAACTTATCTACCAACATGAGCATTATCATAAAACCAAATCATAGAGAAATGCAGATGAAGAGGATCAAGACGCACCTACAAATCTCTGATTTTGGTCTTGATATTCCATCAAGTGCAAAGTGATTACCAAAGTGAATCTCATGAAACAGTCCTGGGAAATTCTTCTCTATCCATTCAATTGTGTGATCCTTAATTACATTCTGCCGAGACCTGAACATATAATAAAAGAGATCAAGTTAGTTGATTGTGACAAGATTCGTCTATAGGTTGATGAAAAGTTCAATATACCAAAATCATACGTTACAACTGATAGGTTAAAAAATCTTGATAACTTTTGAAGTGCCATCTGAGCACCTGGGAGAGGGTGAATCCCTGACTTGAAATATGGCGTCTTAAAAAACTCGTGAACGCGAATATCAGCTGCAGAAAAAGATATAGATTTCCAACCAATCAGTCCATTAGTCACTTGGAAGCATAAAATTATTTTATCACGCAAAAATTCCTAGCCCCTACATAAAAAACTTGATAAAAATTATTGCACTACTTGACCCTTTTGAACAAGAATTAGGCAAAACTCACTCTAAAGAATATGGTTAGACATCTCCATTATTGGTGAGAAATCAAATGTTGATGCATAAAAACATCATTGTTAATTTTTTTTTTCTCATTGACAATTGAGATGTCTTGGTTTTTTTCTAAAGTGAGGTCTTATTTTAAAGAAGATACTGTAAATCCTTTGAACAACCAAAATGCTTTTGAAGTTTATTCCTTTTTTTGTTTGCTAAGGGTGCTTGCTACCCACTAGCATTGAATTTTCTGGAGACTGCAAAAAATTAGTCAAACCTCACCATTGAAAACACTAGGTTGAATGGTTTAGAGAGTTTGTACCCGATCATAAGACCAAGGAAATGGAGTAGCACAATTGTTCTAAAATGAAATAGAGTTTGATGAATACACAGTTACCTTCATCACGCGAACAGTTCCATATCTGAAACAGAAAAGAGGGGTGCATCAGGCTCCACGTTCAAACATGCATAAATTCACATAAATGCAATGGACTACAACTAATATACAAGCCACATACACCTACTGTGGAAAATAAGGTGTAGCTTAAAACAATAACCATGTAAGTGCTCACAAAGAACAGGAATGCATAAAATATAGAAACCCTATGAAAGCCAACAAGTAACCGAATTAGGAGTTAAACAGAATTCCATTCATAGAAAAGAGTGGTCCTCTTCGGCAAGAGGCAAGATTTTTTAATAGAATTTTGGTCCCTGACTAATGTTCAAGGGGCACCGACTAAAACTCATGGGCAGGTTTTTTTTTAGGCACCATTGAACAACAAAAACAGTAATAACAATAAAGATGACGCATCAGCTAACATGAGTATCGGAAAGAATATACACGTTCTTGTCCATCGACGTTGTTTAATATTAGCAAAAATTGGTAAAACTCAATCACCTATCACAAAAACATGGAATAGCCAAAGCAGCCAACAAATATACCTTAAAGAATTCATACACATGATATTCAGAAACTGAGTAATTTGATGAATATTGATCCGCAATATACTTGTTGAGAGCCGACACAAAGTTTCCCAATACTGCAAAAAAAATAGTTTGAAAAAAATACACATCAGAGAACACATGTATACAATCTTAGAACTAAACTATGTACTAGCCAGTTTTAACAACCGAGCGAGAATCAAGAATAAGAAAAAAAACTGATTCAATGGGAGACACCATACTGAAAATAGGGGATTATCAATTATTCATGCATACCCGGTGATGAAAAATCAAAGTTATTTAAACACACACAAAAAGGACATAACATATCTAATGAGAATCTTATCTTGACCCTCCATTAATATAAGATTGATTCCTTCTCTAAGAGCAACAATATTAGAGTAATCACCACCATGAGAGCATGATGATAAGCTATTATAAAATATACATTGAAACTAGAACATATAGTCAAGATTCTACACAAGATCTTCATTTTACATATAGAGAAAATCAATTCAAAAAGTATTGAACAGTGGCACATCCATGTTGAATTGTTAACATACCCTCATCCACATCAACAGCAACAACAACTTTCTCAGACAAACGTCGATCCCGGAAACAACGAGGTGTAGCAGGACTTCCATTTAGTCCTCCATCATCAACCTTAACAAGAGTAGCATCACCACCAACAGAACTCCCTTTTTCCAAATCAGACGCAAAGCCACGAGACCTTGCATTAGCCCTCACAAATAATCTAGTACTATTACTACTACCACTAGTGTAAAAGCCACAACCTTTTCTTCCAAATCCAATTCTTCTACTAACCCCAAAAATATTATTAGCATAAACTTTGCTCAAATGGGAACAAGGATCATAGCCTATTGAATAAGCCATATTATGCAGAGTTTTCTGATACAAAAACCGAGCAAGAGTTTCACTATTCTTTAATGTAAACATAATGACACAACTAGAATCTTGCTCCGATATTCTTGCATCACAATTAAAAATTAAAAAGGGGAAAATTAAATTGAAGAGATAAATCTGAGAGGAAAAAAAGCAAAATTATATTCTTTTTGAAACGGAATCACAACTGATTGAACAATGCAATGATCAAAGACCAATCATTTGGAGAAAAAGTGTGTCGTCCAATAACGCAACCGATTAAAACCCTAGAAATGAAAATTATATTGATGGGGTGAAATCGAATCTTAATGTAATTGGTTGGATTGGATCCAACAAATAAAGACGGAAAAGATGAAAAATTGGAGAAGAATTAGCGGAATTTAAAAAGGGAAAATGGATGAAAGAAAATGGTGAATGCTTGAAGAAGCTTTGTTTGTTACTGAGAACAGTGTTTAACAGTTAATAAGTTTTCATTATAAGATGCATCGAAATGCGCACTTTTTATTTGATTAATAGAATTTGGATCAAAGAGTAATTAATAAGAAGAAAGATCTTTTTTGAAAGATAAAGATCTTCCTGTCTGATTAATCAGATCTTTTCAAATCAAATTTAAATTAAGCGAATCTCGAAAAACTAATCTTTATGGTTATTCAAATTAAAAAATTAAATAGATAAAAAGAAAATAATAAAAAAATTTAATTAAAATATATTGACTGTGATTATATCCCTTCAGTTAATCCTGATCATTGGATATTAAAATAAATTTGACTTTTATTTTAAAAATTTATAAAATAATTTAAACGGATGATAATGATCGATGATAATGTAAAACATTTTTTGTTCTGTGCATAGTAATTTGAAGAATGACTTTATAAGAAAAATTAAAATAAAAAAATTGAAAACCAAGAAGAAAGTAAATGTATTTTGGATGCAAAAATCAATTTTAAATTAATTACTTTCGTAATGTGTTTTTTATTGTAATTTAATTGTCAGAATTCACAATCGAATGTACATGCACTAAACAATTGAATTGTGTCAATGTGACATTACTTTTATAAAGTTAATTTTGATTAAAAGTGATTTGAATGTAAAATATAAATTATTTAAATATAGAATGAAATATGTTTATAGTCTTAAACATATAAAATTTTAATTATAACTTTTTAAATATTTTTAAAAAAAAGTGATCCTCTTAGAACTTTTTGTTCATATTTTTAATTTATATTTAACGATGATTTTTATAACTTGACTATAAAATTAAGAACAGTTATAAAATTATAGATTAAAAGTATGGATGAAAAAAAATTTAAAAAGGTATTTTGACGAATTAAATACGAAATTTGAAATATTTCTAATAACCATCAACATATTTAATTCTTAAATATATTTTATAAATATAATTTGAATAATAAAGTTTAATATCGAATAAAGTTTAATATTAAATTACTTTTTAGTGTGTTTCATTTTGCGAATGAGTTAATTTTATAAAATTTATTAAAATTAAAAATAAGTTAAATATAAATGATTTTATGATCAAGTGCATTTACATAAAAATGAATTAAAAATATAAAAATTATAAATTTAAACATTGTTTCAAATCATAATCTCAAAAACTATGAATCATGATTTCAAATTATAATGAATGATGGATGCAAATTATAATGAAGGATGGATGCAAAGTCAAATCTCTTTTATCAAAGAAAAGAAAAACAAACAACATAAAATTAAACTCTTGTTAAACTTTCGTAGAGTTGGTTAAACAAATATCAATTAAAAAGATAAATAAAAAATACTCTCAATTTTTAAATAAGTTAAACTCTTAATTTAACAAGTCAATCAGAACTTATATTCTTTTGTATAGGTTGTGAACATATCCAATATACTTAATCCAAATCTATTTTGAACATCAGAGAATCAATTTTGGTATTCTAAACATTAAATCAAATATTTATTTAGAATCATAAAATTACACTTTCAGTCTCAAATACAATTAAAAGTAATGAATAATTTATTTATTTGATTTATATTTGTGGTCAAATATTTATTTAATAAATATAAATAAAAAACATTTGTTTATATGTATGAATTTATTTTCAAATTAAAATTAATTATAAAGACAAAATTAATTATCCTCGAAATAGCCAAATATATCAAAATTAATTTTATGTATTCAAAATAAATTATTATTTTCAAACGTGGAACTAAATATTTTGTTGATTAATGTGGAAATTGCAGTATTATTTTCAGAATTTTTTACTTAAATAATTCATGTTTTCAAAAAAAAAAATTAAAATAATTCATATTTTAGATTAATTCCTAGACTATCTCACTTTCAAAAAAAACATTAACATGTAGGTATCAGATGAATTGGCGCATATCCTTAGAGATTTAATAGCGAGAGGTTGCACCCCACAAGGAATCTTTCGTCAATCCTCAGCAAGTCAATCCAACTTCTTTCCCAACAAATCAGTCACTCTCCTTCTGAAAGCAAGATCAAAGGACGACCAAAGGCATAGAGACAATAGCAGAGTTGGAATTTGGTGAAAAACTCGAGATATTTCATTACCATTATAGTTTTTAATTTCTCTTCGCAATCATCTCTTTAGGAATTTCTTCTTTGTACAAAAGTCATCCATTTAGGGACCATTTATCAATAAAATCAATTCCCTCGTATGTGCTCAATATTTTCACTTTTCCTGTTTTGTCTGCGAAATATGACTTTTCTAAAAAATGATATTGCATTGAAAATTTCTTGGGAAAAATCCCTTGTTTCAAAAAAAAACTTTAAGGGAAACAACATCGAATTATATTCCTTTCAAAAGTTGCTAAAGGTAACCAAAAACGCATTTGGTATCCCCAACCTAAAAGCGCCATGTAGTTCTGTGGACTTGGCCAATCATTTCTTCCCCGGCAGAAATCCTTAACTAATTGCACCCAATGCTTGCTTGAACATCAAGTTCCAATTTCTCAAATACCGGAAAGTCAACACACTTTCCTTAATCACCCTTTTAAGCCCAATCACCATTGGCACCCCTCAGATATATTCCCTGCAAAGTCCATTCACTTGGCTTAACTTACAAACTCTGCATCTGCATAGTTCCCCTACAACAATTCAAACATGCATTAATATTTTGCAAATATAACATCGCATCATAAGTATCTTTTAAAACTTATACTCGACTGCTTCATTAAAATTCAGAATTTCTCAACCGTTGTTAAGAACTTTCCCTAGTATAGTCATTTTTCAATGTCTCCTCGAACAGAATCAGGTATTTCTAGCTATTGCTAGGAATCATCACTGAACTGTCTTTTTTTTCTCTCAAACGGGTTCCCCATAAGAGTCAGGTATTCTTAGTCGTTGCTAAAAGAATCATCATTGTACTTCTTCTATCCTCAGGGAGTCGTCACAACATTTACGTCCCCGCAAGGTTAGATTTTCTTAACCATTGTTAAGATTCGTCTTTGAACTATTTCCTTCAAAGCACGGGGCATTTTGGGCTCATTCCCCAAGCCGAGTCGGTTGTTCATAGCCATGGCTACAAATCATCTTCAAAATCCTTTCCCCAGCACGAGTCAGGCATTCTGATCTTCATAAAGAATCATCACTGACATGCTCCCTCACCCCAACAGATGTCAGGTATTCCAGCCATTGCTAGGAATCATGACTGAGTTTTTGTACTTTCCTCAGCGGAGTTAGGTATCCTTAGTCGTTGCTAAAAGAGTCGTTGTTGTACCTTTCTGAGGAATTTACCCCCAGTCAAGTCAGGTATTCCAGTCGTCGCTAGGAATCATCACTGGACGACTTTTATCCCCACAGAGTCGGATATTCTAGCCATCACTGAAAGTCATCACCATACTTTGTTTATCTCCAGCTAAGTCAGGTATTTTAGTAGTTGCTAGGAATCATCGATGAACCTAGTCGTTTATTCCCCTATGAGTCAGGTATGATAGTTGTCACTAAGAATTATCGTTGAATTCATTTGGGTTGATCCCTAGTAGATGTTAGGTATTCCAACCATTTCTAGGAATCGTCATTGTATCTATATTTTCCCATCAGGGTCAGGTATTCCAGTCGTTTCTAGGAATTACCTTCTTTTTTTCCCCAGTCGTTGCTAGGGGCGGTCGTCTTTTTTCCTTATTTCAAGATTCTTATTCCCCAACGGAGTTTCTCCCTTCGTATTCTCGAGACTCTTTTTAACATCAAAAGATACTTATGTTGCATACATCATGGTACATGCATAATCATCATAACCATGCATATTCAATTCACATCACCATTATCCCCAACAAAGCAAACTTTTGGTTTCTCTTAATAAGTATTTAATCCTCTCCTACCATGAACACATTGGAAGTCGTCATTATTCATACCTTTAGGTTCAAGACGATTAAATAGGGGCAACTGTCATACTCTCAAATTTTCCCGACTCCATATCATTTTCTTGAGCCTTAAAACCTAAGCATACGCCTCATACATCATCTCATATGCATTTATACTTAATGGTCACAAAACTCCACAAACCCAAGGAATGGGATTCATCTGCTTGATCATTTTTGGTCATCTGCTTGACCATGGCTCTTGATGAAACTTGTGGCTCAAGAAACCTTAATTTGGGGACTTCTTGACCATTGATCTTGATCATTTTTGGTCATCCAATCACCCTGCCATTCATACAACCTCATTTCATATCCAATACAATCCAAATTAACCATTTAAACATCCATTCAATCCATGTTGCAATTAGTTAGTTCACACTTGATTTTTCAACTTTCCATGACTTGATTCACCCACCAATTTGACCTTAAATCATTCCACAAAGGCCCAAACTTCATTTCCCATCATGATATGATCATTTTGAGTTGAAAACATCCATCATCGTGGCTTGAAAAGCAAGAAATCACAAAAACCCTAAAACTAGGTCATGTTGGTTGGTCACATTTTGGCAAGAATGGCCTATGGGAAGTTCCAAAGACCATAACTTCTTGATTTTTCAAGATTTTAAAGTTCCACTTTGATCCAAATGTCCTAAATAACTTCCTCTCCAACTTTGTTTCAATTTCCAAGACCTAATTCAGTAAGGAAGGGGTTCAATTTTTCTATTGGCCAAGTTTGTCCAACATGCCTACCATGCCCAAAAATCATGTCATGATACCTACTTTGGCATGTTGCCATTTTCAAACCACAAGCCCTTTTGACCTGGTTATTTTATCATTAAATCAAGTTCATGTAAAGGAATAAATTTCCCAAAATTGAAGCAAAGTGCACGAGTCAATTTCATTTAGCATTGGTCCAAACATGGAGGTTCTTCCTGATGTGCAATGGCAGACCATAACAGACAGAATGTGTAAATCCACATGCCAAGTCCCCAAACTCATTTATTTTGGTCCCTTTAATCCACAAATATGTCACAAATGATATTGAGGCATGAATCAAAGTCAGAATTCAAGCCAAAACTCCTCACAAAGTCAAACCCGACCCCATGTGCAAAATCAGAATTTTCTCAAAATGGCAAAAAAGCAACTTTTACAACAGGTCAATTCTTTGTTCTTGCTTGTTCTAAATCCATGCTAGGGACCAAGACAAACATGCCTAAAGTGCAAATGGCCACAAATACTAGCTATTTCAATGTTCCCCAAGTTAACTCCAAGCCACATTACACTCACATGTCCATTATGCTCAAACCTTCAACATTTCCCCCCAAAACCATCCATAAACCTTCCCTATAAATAGGTGAAGGTGTCCCAATGCTCAAGCATGCTGAAAAAGGTCCCCATCACACTCTGAACATTTGAGTTGAATCACCATTAACAAATCATCGAGTTTTTGATTTCAAATCGTTTTAACCACAAATCTCTACCCAGAAACACTCTACACACTTCATTCAAGCTTCCCAAACACCCAACCATCCTTCCCTGAGCCTCACCTGAGTTGAGCCATACTGTCGTAAAACTCACTTAAGCAACTTCTGATCAGGTAGAAATACTCACCCCCATCTCTAAAATAAGTTACCACTTGGCTCAAAATTCATTTCTGATTATTAACCCCAACATTACATCTTTGATTATTCCACTTTCATCATTTAATTTTTAATTTAGGTTTAGGTTGTTCATCTGGTTCATGATCCAGAACTCCTCACTTAGAGCCAACCAATGGCTCTGAGTGAGGAGAACAGTTTGTTTAGGATCATACAACATGGCTTTACCCTTGATTCTGGTTAAAAGCACTTGATTTCGTGTTTTGATTTTGAGGGGTCGAAGGTTGAAGACGACCGTTGGCGCGTTATTTTAAATTCAAACATTTGTGTTGTCACTCTGTGGTTGGCTGGTTCATGCGTGAATCTCATTTATTTTACATTTTTAATATTTATTCACTCAGCATACATTATTATCACAATTGGTTCATTGGTCTAGTGGGTGAGGGGATAGATTCCCCCATGACCCCAAGGTCAGGGTTCGAACCTGAGGAGTGCACCCAGACCATTATTTTTCTTTTTATGTTATTTGATTTATTTTATTTCATTTTATTTTCTCTTTTGATTTATTTTTTAACCCCCCCTATTTTTATTATTTTGACAAAATGTTGAATATCAACCCCCTTTATTTTTGCCTCTAGAACTTAATGGTGACCTTATTTATTTCATTTGAGCAATTATTTATGTACTTATGAAGTCTTGAAGTGAATGACTAATGAAAATCACTTAAGTCATGATGTGCTTTGTTTAGGTTTGATAAAAACCTTCCACACTTCAAACCTACCATTGGATGACCATGAGTTCATCCATGGTACTTTTAAGTATGGATAGGTTGCCCCTATTTCGAGCAACTTGGTCATTTGACTTGTGGTTAAAGTCAAATCTTGTTAACTTGGATGCATCTGATACATTGCTATTTCATTTGGTATACTAACCCCACTAACCCTTTTACTTGTTTACTTATATCATATATTAACCCTTTACTAACTTGTTAACATTATCTTGTTCATATATAACTTGTTAATATTCCATCTGGTTCAATATAACTTGCTAACTAAAACAATTAAAATCAATCCCTCAATTTTGAGTTGTATAGTCTTCTCTTTTTCAATCTATTGATAGATGGACTTGAGGTTGAACAACTTTCATTGTTGCAAATCTAGGATAATTTGATCCATTGATCATGTTTCTTAATTTGCATCAGTGATAAGTTATCCCTTTATGTGCCACATTTTGAATCTATTAATCTAGAGATAGATAATCCTTAAAACTTGTCCATAACCCTAACTTTGACTTGTTTTAACTTTGATTACTACTAACCTTTTGTTATACTATCATTCTTATTATCATTTATTATGTCATATACATATTCATCATCATACCATTGTACAAACTCATCATACATATTTTACTATTGTTCCTTATTATTGTCATCATACACCTAAAAACAACAAAAATATGATAAAATTATAAGACTAAAAACAGTTCATTGCACTTTAATCCACTTGGACTTAGAGGATCCCATCTTAGGACCTTTGCTTGGAGGTTTTTCCATTACTTTCTTGTGGTGCTTTATTTCAAACTTTGGGTTTCATCTGTAACTTACCTTCGGGGGACATGTTTGTAAGACCATTATCCTTTGTTTAGCATATGCCGCACTTTTGCACACACAAGACTTTCTCTTGGGCTACCTTACAATGAGGCCCTTTTATTTCCTTATCGGTTACTTTGCATTCGCGTTGCATTATCCATATTTATTAATCAAATAAATAAACCCTTGATCCAACATCAAACGACTTTTTCATAATCAAATTTAAAAATACTTAATAATTACAATTAGTATTGTGCACCACGAGCCTTAAATGGTGGAGAACGAGTGAGAATGGAGCATTCCTACCCTCACTCTGATTATTTTGGATGCAAGATGCTTAGCTTGTTATCTGGAATGATCACCTCCGCCCATAGACTTTAGTGCAATCTAATCACAAATTATTTTTATAAACCCTTGTTCAAGGTAAAATCAACATAACCCATCAAACCTTATTTTTTCCTTATGGCACCACTTCAAAACCCTTTTCTCAAAGGTAAAATCAACCAACTTACAAACTTTTTCTACTCCGAACTACGGAGCTCTGATTCCTCATCCTCGAATGAGTGATACGTAGGCACAATGGCCATAATCCTTAGCGAGCACTATAATAACAAAAACACCCCTCTTTCACACATTCTTTTGAAAAATAAAATAATGACAGGTAAATCCCACATACGTAAAAAACCAACTCGAATGGTTCCTATGGAGTACCATGGACGCGAGGGGTGCTAATACCTCCCCCTCGCGTAATTGACTTCTGAAGCCTAATCTCGGTTGCGAGACCGATCCCTTATCATTTTTATAACGTTTCCCGTGCGCTTGTCTTTCTGAGGGTTTTATCGATTATTTCCCCTCGCCTCTCCGATAGAGGCACATAAAATAAAATTTGGTGGCGACTCTATTGATCTTTTTGTTCAGTCTGTCATGTGTTATTATCATAAAATTCCCGATGGCGACAACTTATACTAAAAAAGATGGCTATTACACTTTAAATTTGAGAACTATTAAATTAATCTTTGTCTTTGTAACTGACTCTTAAATATGTCTTTGATTTTATCATAGACGAGAGAGTAGGAAATCTCAATCCAAGATTAATTAAGCGAATATCCACACCTCACATTGATAGATTAGTAAGTGGTTATAATCGCCCTACTATATAAAAAAGAGAACGTGTCATTTCTCAGGTAATTCAAATTTAAATCACATTCACTTCATTTTACTTTGATACTGAGTTCAACGTTGAAGTGTTAACCTTGCAGGTCAGTCCCTTCTCCACCATACCAAAAGATTAAGTCCACCGTTATGATCCATTTCCATCGTCTGTCGATCAATTTTGATTCCCACACGGAATAGTGGCATCTTCTTAGGAAATCGACATTTGATTCCCTCATTTTTTACATTCGAACATTCATCTATTGATTCACTAGATTGAAACTTCCTCAACATAGAAAATCATATCTCTTAAATCTTAATTATAGGTCTTTCTGTTGTTGATCCTCTCCAATTTAATATTAATATCGTTTCTTAAATCTCCTTCCAGTTCCATCAGCGATGACAGGTTCTAGAGATACTCATTCCACTACACAACACAAAGTAACCACAACAACAGCCACAGTCACTCAACTGGCCAAAGATACACGGCCTTTTCCTTAAAACGGTGGCAATCAAGTCCTCGTGGATTCTCCATCCGCACAGTGGCCTAAAGATCATTTCCAGCCTAGGACATCTCAAGGCATTTTTCAACCTCTCTTACTCTTAGGATTCGATTCGCAGTTTCCACCTGGAACCTCTAGCGTCGCGGATAATGCCTAGACCAGAAATGTTACCTGGTTTCCATCTGTTGCATGTTGGCCTCAGTGTACAAGGCGCTAATGAACTACTAAATAGTGTTTACAATATGGTTCGGAAATGGAATTTGCAATTCGTATGGGAAAGATTACTCTACATCAAAGAAAGCTTGCATCATGCAAATCTGTTAGGGACCAATTAGTACTACTTTTTATACCATTTTATTGGTCCCTTTTACCAAGTTTTGATGTAATTACACACTTTTATCTTCATTAATTTGTATAAATGCAATTAGGTTTAATTTATTTTGTTTTGAATAGTTATTTCACATTTTTTGTTAGTTGTGTAGAATTATGGATAAGCAAGACCTTGGTTTCAACATGGCATTTTGGAGGAAGCTTGCCAAACAAGGAAGCTGGGAAAGCAACAGTTCGCGCCGCGAACTTCCTTCGCGCCGCGAAGGCTGCGAATCCAGCAAGCTGACCAAGGGTCAAATGTGCTGCTGTGCAGAAAAAGTAATTGCCATTTTGATGTCTGCCTGGGAAGTGCTTTTCTGCTGCTGATGACAATGTCCAATTAGGGAAATGTCAACCTTTTTGGTAGAGATAAAATAGTTTAACCTAGGGTATTGAGAGGGGATTCCATTCATTCACACATTGTGCTGTAGAGCTTTTGCAATAGAGAAAACAGAGTTTTTCTTCTAAAAACCTTCTGCTTTGTAACAATGGTGATGAGGAGCTAAACTCCCTTTTGTCAAGATTGGAGGTAGTAGCTATTCTCATCTATTTATGTATTCACTTTGATATATATATGAGATAGAGATTGTTGATGTAGTGATAACTGTTTTTGCTTTAAGTTGAAAACCAGATTTGAGTAGTTGTCGAGAGAGATTACTCGAGTTTAGACATAAAACAGATTTTCAAGTAGTGAATAAGTTGTAGAGATAGATTTATTCATTACTATTCTTTGATATTGATCATTCAAGGTTACTATATTGATAGTTAGGTGGAGAGATCGTCTAAGGATCAATATAGTAACTATCACGATATCATTTAGACATAAATGACTTTGAGAGGATATTTGAACATCATCAATAATCTTGAATCTAATTATTTGTCATAGGGAATCATAGATATTTGAAATAGTGAACTCCAATCTTGCCAAGCTTTTATATTTGACTAAACCACTTTATAGTTTTTGTTAACTTTCACTTACAAAATATTTTTCCAAACAAAACAACCCTGTTACTTTCTAAACTTATAACATTTGACTTATAGAACGGCGGTAATATCAACCAATCTCTGTGGATACGATACAAAAATATTTGCCGAAGATATACTCTTTCAACAAATTGGCGCCGTTGCCGGGGATTGGTGTCGATATTACAAGCATTGCAATAATTCATTGTTTTAAGTTTTGTTACTTTTATTGTTATCTCTCTTTTGTTTCACTTGGTTTGTTAGTTTTGAAGATTCTAGTGCATGCGAGGAAAAGCAACTGAGGAGCAACTTCAATTCGATCCTGAAATTGAAAGAACACTTCGGAAGCTCAATAGCAAAACACGAAGAAGAAGGAAACTAGCCGAAGAGAGGAACCGGAGAGAAGAAGCATCTACTTCCGCACTTGTTCAAATCGAAGA
Organism: Lathyrus oleraceus; assembly: GCF_024323335.1. Classification (NCBI taxonomy): domain Eukaryota; kingdom Viridiplantae; phylum Streptophyta; class Magnoliopsida; order Fabales; family Fabaceae; genus Lathyrus; species Lathyrus oleraceus. The sequence continues at coordinate 41,829,660 of NC_066582.1, forward strand.
AGTGGTTGTAGAGGCTTGTAAAGGAAACATGGCGGATGACAATCGTACCGAAATGTCCGCTAATAGTCCAAGAAGGAATGCTCAATTTGCCCGTGGAGGAAGAAATACGGAGATGAAGACCGGAATCCTCCAACTTCTCTATGCAAATCCATTCACCGGAATGGATCATGAAGATCCGTACTCCCATCTCATCAAATTCTATGAGATTGCGGGTTCGACGGGAATTGATGAAGCGGGTGAAGAAGCATTATTCAAGAGGATGTTCCCACACTCCTTAGTGGGAAAGGCAAAAGAGTGGTACCTTGATCAAGCAGCAAGAGTTATGACGGATTGGAATTTGTTAGAAGAAAAGTTCTTAGAAAGATATTTCCCTCAATCCCGATTCATGGAAGCCAAAATGGCTATTGCGGTATTCACTCAAGGAAGCAACGAGTCTTTAAATGAGGCTTGGGAAAGATTCAAGTCAATGTTGAGAAAATGCAAGGGTCATGGTTTTGATGAGCTCACTCAAATCCATATTTTTCTAAATGGGCTCCAATCAACTCACAGAACACTTTTGGATGCTACCGCGGGTGGCTCTCTTATGTCAAAAACTGCGGAAGAAGCTAACGTTATTATTGGCCGGATGACACTCAATGATCGTCAAAGTCAACATGACCGTAGTCCTTCACAACGTAAACCGGGAGTTCTTGAATTAAATACCAATGATGCCATCCTTGATCAAAACAAGCTACTCTCTCAACAAGTGGAGCTTCTCACTCAACAAATGGCCAAGCTTCCACAGCAAATGAAGGAGATTCAAAGTTCTCAAGTTCGACATCAAGTAGCATGTTGCGAGTTATGCCAAGGAGATCATCCTACTGGTTTTTGCCCTCCGCTAGAAGAAGTGAGCTATGTGAACAATCAAAATCAAGGCTATCAAAGGAACAATCAAGGTTACCAACCAACAAGGTTCAACAATCAAAATTTTCAGCAGCAAAGTCCTTATCAACACCCCAATTCTCAAGGCCAACAATCGCAAGGAGGAAGTTCCAAGCTAGAGGACACTCTTCAACAATTCATGCAAGCTTCCATGGCAAATCAGAAGAGTAATGAAGCAGCAATCAAGAATTTGGAAAATCAAATAGGTCAACTTGCGAAACAGCTGTCGGAACAAACTGCAGGATCTTCTTTCTCCGCTAATACTCAAACTAATCCAAAGGAGCATTGCAAAGCAGTTTTTACTAGAAGCGGTAGAGAGTTGACAAGTAAAAAAGGTGAGGAAATTACAGTTGAGAATGATATGGATGCTGTGCTGGAAAATGAGGATGTGGCTTGTGGGAAGAAGAAAGTGGTAGAAACTGCTCAGTTCGCGCCGCGATCTCCCTTCGCGCCGCGAAAACAGCAGAACCAACAACTGATGGAAGAGCAGCAGTGTGAAGCGGAAATGAATAAGGAAATCGAACCAAGAAATAAGAAAAAAGGAGACAAAGGAGTGAATGTCATTCCAGTTCAACATCTACCATATCCGCACGCACCATCAAAGAAGGATAACGCTAGACACTATGCACGGTTTATGGACATCTTCAAGCAGCTTCAAATCAACATTCCATTTGCTGATGCATTAGAACAAATGCCACGGTATGCCAAGTTCATGAAGGACATTCTTACAAAGAAAAGGAGACACGTGGAAGACGAGACCATAATGCTTGATGCACGGTGTAGTGCTATCATCCAAAAGACTCTCCCAAGGAAGGAGTCCAATCCGGGCCGGGTTGTTCTACCGGTGACCATTGGAAGCACATACACTGGAAATGGTTTGATTGACTTGGGCTCTAGTATAAATTTAATCCCTCTCTCCATTGTTAAAAGATTAGGGAATGTTGAGATTAAATCGACGAGAATGACTTTACAACTAGCCGACAAGTCTACCACTTTACCATACGGAATTGCTAAAGACATGTTAGTGAAGGTGGACAAATTCTTGTTTCCGGTAGATTTCGTAATAGTGGAGATGGATGAGGACCGTGATGTGCCCCTAATTCTTGGAAGACCTTTTATGAAAACAGCTCGGATGATGATTGACGTAGATGATGGACTAATGAAGGTGAGAGTGCAAGACGAAGAGGTGACCTTTAATCTTTTTAAAGCTATGAAGCATCCACATGACAAACATGATTCATTCCGAAATGATGCAATTGAAGAAAAATACCATGATGGAAAGGCCCGTCGCAAGGAGTTTCATGTCGGACAAATGGTACTGCTTTTCAAATCAAGGTTCAAGTTATTACCGGGTAAGCTGAAGCCAAAAGGGTCAGGACCGTTCGTTGTCAAGGAAGTACGGAATTATGGAGCCATTGTAATCGAGGATCCAAAGTCACAAGAGAGTTGGACCGTAAATGGTCAAAGACTCAAAGTTTACCATGGTGGCGACATAAATCGTGATATGGATGTCGTGTCTCTATTTAAACCGGGCTAATCAGTGGACCGTCGAGCTCAAACGACGTTAAACAAAGCGCTTGTTGGGAGGCAACCCAACGTTGTAAGTCTGTATTTTAATTTTTTTCTGCTGTGAGAGTTTTTGCTGTGTTAAATTTTGAAAAAAATTGGGTTCTGGTTTTTACAGTTCGCCCCGCGAACAAAGTTCGCCCCGCGAACTGAATTCACAGCTTCAGTTCGCGCCGCGAACAAAGTTCGCCCCGCGAACAGTAAATAACAGAACTATTTTTTTTTGAAATTTCCTTCAGTTCGCCCCGCGAACTGAAAAAAAAAAAAAAAAAAAAAACTTTTGTTTTATGTCATTTTCGTTTCATTCCTATTTTCACGAACTTAGGAGATTCCTTCAACAACCGCGCTACTCCACATCCAAACCTCCAAATTTCAAAAATCCCCTCTCCGTTCCTTTCTTAAGAGGATTTTGTTGATTATGCTAAGTGGCCTGAGGGCAGGCCGAATTTTTTAGGGGGTGCAGGAGGTGGTGTAAACCATGGCGATGAGTTGAAGGAAGATTGAGGAGTTTGTTGAATTTTAGAGTTTGTCTTGATAATTGCATGAATACTTTTTGAAATTTAAGTGTGTTTTAATCAAATATTGGTTTGCCAACATTTTTGTTTAATTGTTCTTACTCATAAGTCAAGCTTTAAGCAACCGAGAAATGATCGCAAAGAAAGAAGCATAGGACATTTCGAGTGGTGATGATAAGAATTAGTGTCGGCATTTCAAGGTACACTTTATCGCTTTCTAGACTTAACATGAGTAGTTTGATGGTGTGTGCAAATTCCATGTCATAAATTCATTGAAGTATATGTCATTTTTGAATCAAAATAGGACTTAGCCAGTTGTGAGGAGACTTTCCATTGTACACTAAAAAGCGGGAAACTGAGCATTGTTTTAACTCATTCTTATCATGCTAAATCATGCATCAATCCATTTTTGTGTGAAATTTTTGAAAATGATAGAGGCATTGTTTGTGAGAAAAACCACTTGACCAAAAAGTTTGAATCAACTAACCTTGTGAGGAATAATCCTTAGTTAACCCCCTTTGAGCTTAATTTAGGATTCATTTGATTGATCATTGTAAAATCAATTGAAAATTGTGGAATAAATGAATCCTAATTTCTTTCGTATCAGTTGAAACCTCAAACCGAGTTGTTTGCAAAATTTTGCCTTTTGCTTATGTCTAAGTAGGGAGCATTATTGAATGAATTTGGTTTTGGAATCTAAAGTTGGGGAGAGTAAAGTGAAAAGTTGATTAGAAACTTGGAAAAGTGAGTTTCTATGAAAGAGTAAAAATATGAAAAGAAACAAGAAAAAGAAATCACCCTTAAAACCATAGAGCATAGAAAAAAAAAATTAGAAAAAGAAAAGCAAAGGAAATGCTCATGGTTGTGTGGATTTGAAAAGAAAAAGAAAAAGAGAAAGATAGGGATCAAAGAAAGGGAAATTGTGTAGAGTGAATCTTTGGGAATGCTCCCTTAGGATAGGCAATTTGGTTGAATTGTCTTAATCATATCCTTTCTTGTAACCTAAGCCACATTACAACCTTTGAAAGACCTCTTGATTCTCATTTTTCACATGATTTGGTACTTGTTGTGATAACCGCATGATTTGAGTTGTTGTTGATTTAATTGCTTGGATGAGTGAAAGTAACCCTTCATGTTATTCATCATTATTATGATGTGTGTGTAAGCTTGATTCAATTTTGACATATATGGCTTTGAATTCCTTGGAATGATTTTTGCACTTTACCATTTCCCTTATTCATATTTTGTCTAGAATTGAGATAGGTGAATTGAGAAAATGCCAAACACTTTTGAACCATTTGAATGTTCTTGGTAAATCCTTGTTTCAATCTTTTGTGTCATTGCTTTGATTGTAAGGGTGGAAACTTTTGTTTAGGGACAAACAAAATGCTAAGTTGGGGAGAGTTGTTAGGGACCAATTAGTACTACTTTTTATACCATTTTATTGGTCCCTTTTACCAAGTTTTGATGTAATTACACACTTTTATCTTCATTAATTTGTATAAATGCAATTAGGTTTAATTTATTTTGTTTTGAATAGTTATTTCACATTTTTTGTTAGTTGTGTAGAATTATGGATAAGCAAGACCTTGGTTTCAACATGGCATTTTGGAGGAAGCTTGCCAAACAAGGAAGCTGGGAAAGCAACAGTTCGCGCCGCGAAGGCTGCGAATCCAGCAAGCTGACCAAGGGTCAAATGTGCTGCTGTGCAGAAAAAGTAATTGCCATTTTGATGTCTGCCTGGGAAGTGCTTTTCTGCTGCTGATGACAATGTCCAATTAGGGAAATGTCAACCTTTTTGGTAGAGATAAAATAGTTTAACCTAGGGTATTGAGAGGGGATTCCATTCATTCACACATTGTGCTGTAGAGCTTTTGCAATAGAGAAAACAGAGTTTTCTCTTCTTTAACATTCTGCTTTGTAACAATGGTGATGAGGAGCTAAACTCCCTTTTGTCAAGATTGGAGGTAGTAGCTATTCTCATCTATTTATGTATTCACTTTGATATATATATGAGATAGAGATTGTTGATGTAGTGATAACTGTTTTTGCTTTAAGTTGAAAACCAGATTTGAGTAGTTGTCGAGAGAGATTACTCGAGTTTAGACATAAAACAGATTTTCAAGTAGTGAATAAGTTGTAGAGATAGATTTATTCATTACTATTCTTTGATATTGATCATTCAAGGTTACTATATTGATAGTTAGGTGGAGAGATCGTCTAAGGATCAATATAGTAACTATCACGATATCATTTAGACATAAATGACTTTGAGAGGATATTTGAACATCATCAATAATCTTGAATCTAATTATTTGTCATAGGGAATCATAGATATTTGAAATAGTGAACTCCAATCTTGCCAAGCTTTTATATTTGACTAAACCACTTTATAGTTTTTGTTAACTTTCACTTACAAAATATTTTTCCAAACAAAACAACCCTGTTACTTTCTAAACTTATAACATTTGACTTATAGAACGGCGGTAATATCAACCAATCTCTGTGGATACGATACAAAATATTTGCCGAAGATATACTCTTTCAACAAATTGGCGCCGTTGCCGGGGATTGGTGTCGATATTACAAGCATTGCAATAATTCATTGTTTTAAGTTTTGTTACTTTTATTGTTATCTCTCTTTTGTTTCACTTGGTTTGTTAGTTTTGAAGATTCTAGTGCATGCGAGGAAAAGCAACTGAGGAGCAACTTCAATTCGATCCTGAAATTGAAAGAACACTTCGGAAGCTCAATAGCAAAACACGAAGAAGAAGGAAACTAGCCGAAGAGAGGAACCGGAGAGAAGAAGCATCTACTTCCGCACTTGTTCAAATCGAAGAAGTGGTTGTAGAGGCTTGTAAAGGAAACATGGCGGATGACAATCGTACCGAAATGTCCGCTAATAGTCCAAGAAGGAATGCTCAATTTGCCCGTGGAGGAAGAAATACGGAGATGAAGACCGGAATCCTCCAACTTCTCTATGCAAATCCATTCACCGGAATGGATCATGAAGATCCGTACTCCCATCTCATCAAATTCTATGAGATTGCGGGTTCGACGGGAATTGATGAAGCGGGTGAAGAAGCATTATTCAAGAGGATGTTCCCACACTCCTTAGTGGGAAAGGCAAAAGAGTGGTACCTTGATCAAGCAGCAAGAGTTATGACGGATTGGAATTTGTTAGAAGAAAAGTTCTTAGAAAGATATTTCCCTCAATCCCGATTCATGGAAGCCAAAATGGCTATTGCGGTATTCACTCAAGGAAGCAACGAGTCTTTAAATGAGGCTTGGGAAAGATTCAAGTCAATGTTGAGAAAATGCAAGGGTCATGGTTTTGATGAGCTCACTCAAATCCATATTTTTCTAAATGGGCTCCAATCAACTCACAGAACACTTTTGGATGCTACCGCGGGTGGCTCTCTTATGTCAAAAACTGCGGAAGAAGCTAACGTTATTATTGGCCGGATGGCACTCAATGATCGTCAAAGTCAACATGACCGTAGTCCTTCACAACGTAAACCGGGAGTTCTTGAATTAAATACCAATGATGCCATCCTTGCTCAAAACAAGCTACTCTCTCAACAAGTGGAGCTTCTCACTCAACAAATGGCCAAGCTTCCACAGCAAATGAAGGAGATTCAAAGTTCTCAAGTTCGACATCAAGTAGCATGTTGCGAGTTATGCCAAGGAGATCATCCTACTGGTTTTTGCCCTCCGCTAGAAGAAGTGAGCTATGTGAACAATCAAAATCAAGGTTATCAAAGGAACAATCAAGGTTACCAACCAACAAGGTTCAACAATCAAAATTTTCAGCAGCAAAGTCCTTATCAACACCCCAATTCTCAAGGCCAACAATCGCAAGGAGGAAGTTCCAAGCTAGAGGACACTCTTCAACAATTCATGCAAGCTTCCATGGCAAATCAGAAGAGTAATGAAGCAGCAATCAAGAATTTGGAAAATCAAATAGGTCAACTTGCGAAACAGCTGTCGGAACAAACTGCAGGATCTTCTTTCTCCGCTAATACTCAAACTAATCCAAAGGAGCATTGCAAAGCAGTTTTTACTAGAAGCGGTAGAGAGTTGACAAGTAAAAAAGGTGAGGAAATTACAGTTGAGAATGATATGGATGCTGTGCTGGAAAATGAGGATGTGGCTTGTGGGAAGAAGAAAGTGGTAGAAACTGCTCAGTTCGCGCCGCGATCTCCCTTCGCGCCGCGAAAACAGCAGAACCAACAACTGATGGAAGAGCAGCAGTGTGAAGCGGAAATGAATAAGGAAATCGAACCAAGAAATAAGAAAAAAGGAGACAAAGGAGTGAATGTCATTCCAGTTCAACATCTACCATATCCGCACGCACCATCAAAGAAGGATAACGCTAGACACTATGCACGGTTTATGGACATCTTCAAGCAGCTTCAAATCAACATTCCATTTGCTGATGCATTAGAACAAATGCCACGGTATGCCAAGTTCATGAAGGACATTCTTACAAAGAAAAGGAGACACGTGGAAGACGAGACCATAATGCTTGATGCACGGTGTAGTGCTATCATCCAAAAGACTCTCCCAAGGAAGGAGTCCAATCCGGGCCGGGTTGTTCTACCGGTGACCATTGGAAGCACATACACTGGAAATGGTTTGATTGACTTGGGCTCTAGTATAAATTTAATCCCTCTCTCCATTGTTAAAAGATTAGGGAATGTTGAGATTAAATCGACGAGAATGACTTTACAACTAGCCGACAAGTCTACCACTTTACCATACGGAATTGCTAAAGACATGTTAGTGAAGGTGGACAAATTCTTGTTTCCGGTAGATTTCGTAATAGTGGAGATGGATGAGGACCGTGATGTGCCCCTAATTCTTGGAAGACCTTTTATGAAAACAGCTCGGATGATGATTGACGTAGATGATGGACTAATGAAGGTGAGAGTGCAAGACGAAGAGGTGACCTTTAATCTTTTTAAAGCTATGAAGCATCCACATGACAAACATGATTCATTCCGAAATGATGCAATTGAAGAAAAATACCATGATGGAAAGGCCCGTCGCAAGGAGTTTCATGTCGGACAAATGGTACTGCTTTTCAAATCAAGGTTCAAGTTATTACCGGGTAAGCTGAAGCCAAAAGGGTCAGGACCGTTCGTTGTCAAGGAAGTACGGAATTATGGAGCCATTGTAATCGAGGATCCAAAGTCACAAGAGAGTTGGACCGTAAATGGTCAAAGACTCAAAGTTTACCATGGTGGCGACATAAATCGTGATATGGATGTCGTGTCTCTATTTAAACCGGGCTAATCAGTGGACCGTCGAGCTCAAACGACGTTAAACAAAGCGCTTGTTGGGAGGCAACCCAACGTTGTAAGTCTGTATTTTAATTTTTTTCTGCTGTGAGAGTTTTTGCTGTGTTAAATTTTGAAAAAAATTGGGTTCTGGTTTTTACAGTTCGCCCCGCGAACAAAGTTCGCCCCGCGAACTGAATTCACAGCTTCAGTTCGCGCCGCGAACAAAGTTCGCCCCGCGAACAGTAAATAACAGAACTATTTTTTTTTGAAATTTCCTTCAGTTCGCCCCGCGAACTGAAAAAAAAAAAAAAAAAAAAAAAAAAAAACTTTTGTTTTATGTCATTTTCGTTTCATTCCTATTTTCACGAACTTAGGAGATTCCTTCAACAACCGCGCTACTCCACATCCAAACCTCCAAATTTCAAAAATTCCCCTCTCCGTTCCTTTCTTAAGAGGATTTTGTTGATTATGCTAAGTGGCCTGAGGGCAGGCCGAATTTTTTAGGGGGTGCAGGAGGTGGTGTAAACCATGGCGATGAGTTGAAGGAAGATTGAGGAGTTTGTTGAATTTTAGAGTTTGTCTTGATAATTGCATGAATACTTTTTGAAATTTAAGTGTGTTTTAATCAAATATTGGTTTGCCAACATTTTTGTTTAATTGTTCTTACTCATAAGTCAAGCTTTAAGCAACCGAGAAATGATCGCAAAGAAAGAAGCATAGGACATTTCGAGTGGTGATGATAAGAATTAGTGTCGGCATTTCAAGGTACACTTTATCGCTTTCTAGACTTAACATGAGTAGTTTGATGGTGTGTGCAAATTCCATGTCATAAATTCATTGAAGTATATGTCATTTTTGAATCAAAATAGGACTTAGCCAGTTGTGAGGAGACTTTCCATTGTACACTAAAAAGCGGGAAATCGAGCATTGTTTTAACTCATTCTTATCATGCTAAATCATGCATCAATCCATTTTTGTGTGAAATTTTTGAAAATGATAGAGGCATTGTTTGTGAGAAAAACCACTTGACCAAAAAGTTTGAATCAACTAACCTTGTGAGGAATAATCCTTAGTTAACCCCCTTTGAGCTTAATTTAGGATTCATTTGATTGATCATTGTAAAATCAATTGAAAATTGTGGAATAAATGAATCCTAATTTCTTTCGTATCAGTTGAAACCTCAAACCGAGTTGTTTGCAAAAATTTTGCCTTTTGCTTATGTCTAAGTAGGGAGCATTATTGAATGAATTTGGTTTTGGAATCTAAAGTTGGGGAGAGTAAAGTGAAAAGTTGATTAGAAACTTGGAAAAGTGAGTTTCTATGAAAGAGTAAAAATATGAAAAGAAACAAGAAAAAGAAATCACCCTTGAAACCATAGAGCATAGAAAAAAAAAATTAGAAAAAGAAAAGCAAAGGAAATGCTCATGGTTGTGTGGATTTGAAAAGAAAAAGAAAAAGAAAAAGATAGGGATCAAAGAAAGGGAAATTGTGTAGAGTGAATCTTTGGGAATGCTCCCTTAGGATAGGCAATTTGGTTGAATTGTCTTAATCATATCCTTTCTTGTAACCTAAGCCACATTACAACCTTTGAAAGACCTCTTGATTCTCATTTTTCACATGATTTGGTACTTGTTGTGATAACCGCATGATTTGAGTTGTTGTTGATTTAATTGCTTGGATGAGTGAAAGTAACCCTTCATGTTATTCATCATTATTATGATGTGTGTGTAAGCTTGATTCAATTTTGACATATATGGCTTTGAATTCCTTGGAATGATTTTTGCACTTTACCATTTCCCTTATTCATATTTTGTCTAGAATTGAGATAGGTGAATTGAGAAAATGCCAAACACTTTTGAACCATTTGAATGTTCTTGGTAAATCCTTGTTTCAATCTTTTGTGTCATTGCTTTGATTGTAAGGGTGGAAACTTTTGTTTAGGGACAAACAAAATGCTAAGTTGGGGAGAGTTGTTAGGGACCAATTAGTACTACTTTTTATACCATTTTATTGGTCCCTTTTACCAAGTTTTGATGTAATTACACACTTTTATCTTCATTAATTTGTATAAATGCAATTAGGTTTAATTTATTTTGTTTTGAATAGTTATTTCACATTTTTTGTTAGTTGTGTAGAATTATGGATAAGCAAGACCTTGGTTTCAACATGGCATTTTGGAGGAAGCTTGCCAAACAAGGAAGCTGGGAAAGCAACAGTTCGCGCCGCGAAGGCTGCGAATCCAGCAAGCTGACCAAGGGTCAAATGTGCTGCTGTGCAGAAAAAGTAATTGCCATTTTGATGTCTGCCTGGGAAGTGCTTTTCTGCTGCTGATGACAATGTCCAATTAGGGAAATGTCAACCTTTTTGGTAGAGATAAAATAGTTTAACCTAGGGTATTGAGAGGGGATTCCATTCATTCACACATTGTGCTGTAGAGCTTTTGCAATAGAGAAAACAGAGTTTTTCTTCTAAAAACCTTCTGCTTTGTAACAATGGTGATGAGGAGCTAAACTCCCTTTTGTCAAGATTGGAGGTAGTAGCTATTCTCATCTATTTATGTATTCACTTTGATATATATATATGAGATAGAGATTGTTGATGTAGTGATAACTGTTTTTGCTTTAAGTTGAAAACCAGATTTGAGTAGTTGTCGAGAGAGATTACTCGAGTTTAGACATAAAACAGATTTTCAAGTAGTGAATAAGTTGTAGAGATAGATTTATTCATTACTATTCTTTGATATTGATCATTCAAGGTTACTATATTGATAGTTAGGTGGAGAGATCGTCTAAGGATCAATATAGTAACTATCACGATATCATTTAGACATAAATGACTTTGAGAGGATATTTGAACATCATCAATAATCTTGAATCTAATTATTTGTCATAGGGAATCATAGATATTTGAAATAGTGAACTCCAATCTTGCCAAGCTTTTATATTTGACTAAACCACTTTATAGTTTTTGTTAACTTTCACTTACAAAATATTTTTCCAAACAAAACAACCCTGTTACTTTCTAAACTTATAACATTTGACTTATAGAACGGCGGTAATATCAACCAATCTCTGTGGATACGATACAAAAATATTTGCCGAAGATATACTCTTTCAACAAAATCCAAAGAGATATATAGTACAAAGGGCCATTTCTCAAATGAATCACACTGCCTTCCCTAAACCGACAACATCTTGTTGGGAAAAGGTTCTGAAATATCCAAGTCACTGAAGAAGTATGAGGCATTAAAATTCTCCTCCCAGTCATAGAGGAGGACCAGGCAGTCATACTCCTCTCGAGGTATGTCGCCCTTAGAGGGAGGAAGAACAAGATGAACGACCTCCTATCAAAGAGAAAAATAAGAATCCTTTCTCTGCTCATATTCTGGATAATCAGATCCCGAAGTCGCTGGAGAAACCTATAAAGCTGGATAGTTATAATGAAATTGTAGATTTGGTTGAGCATGTGAAGCATGTAGACTGCCGTCTAGATTAGTATCATGATGATGATGCTACAAAGTGAAAACTCTTTGGATTATACTTGATCAGATCACATATGATTTGGTTCAAATCTATGCCTAATTGAAGCATAGGCTCATGGACTGACTTATGCGATAATTTCACCGCTAGTTTCACCGTCCAAAAAAGGAAACCTACAATAATAGTCGTGCTTAGAGGGATCACCCAAGGAAAGAATGAGAGTTCGCAGAAGTATATCAACCACCTTACAAAACTAGATGTAGAGGTGGGAGGCTCCTATGAAAGTATGAAGTGTTGGATTTTTTAAAATGGCTTGAGGTAGGACAACACCTATAAAGAGAAGTTGGGGCATAAGGAAGTCCACAGTTTGAAAGAATTGTTGAATAGGGATCAATCCTTTATTAATTATGAGGAGAAGCTCATTACCCGTGGGGGAAATCGGGCACCATCCTATGTAGGTTCCAACTGGTCATCTGGAAAGGAATCCGACCTGCGTAAAGAGGAAGGTGACCACGGGGGGCCCACACCCAATTTGAGCTTACAGGTGTATATTGACCGCCTTACAAAACTAGATGTATAGGTGGGAGGCTCAAATGAAAGTTTGAAGTGTTGGATTTTTGAAATGGCTTGAGGTAGGACAACACCTATAGAGAGAAGTTGGGGCGTAAGGAAGCCCACAATTTGAAAGATTTGTTGAATAGGGATTAACCTGTTGCTAATTATAAGGAGAAGCTCATTACCCTTAGGGGAAATTGGGAACCATCCTATGTAGGTTCCAACTGATCATTCAGAAAGTAATCCAACATGCATAAAAAGGAAGGTGATCGTAGGGGCCCTACACCCAATTTGAGAAATACACTCTCTTAATACAAATCCCGAGAGACAATCTAAAAAGAATGTGCAAACTCGGAGTTGCAGAAAGCAGGGATAAATAACCCATTCATGATTAAGGAATCCTCTTAGAATGAAAAGTTAAAGTACTGTAGTTTCTACAAAAGTCACAGTCATAACACCAAGGTCTGCATTCAACTAAAGGACCCAATCGATGGGATGATCAAGAGAGGCTTGTAGATCTATGTACTTTCAGGTAGTGATCCAAGACTGTGAAGCTTATGGATAGAAACATATAAGTCAATCAACAATTGCTTAGTTTTTATGATGACATGGTTTAATGATGTATAGTTTTGATAATGACAACACTAGAAGTTAAGCAATTGCTAAAGTTAGCTCAAGTGGTCAAAGATGCACAAGGCGGTTGATCAAGTTATCCTTCTAAACCTCAAGTGAAGAGTTAGAGTTTATGATCACCTTTTGTTTAAACTTTCAACATCCCAGATGATGGTAACTAATATGGAAATACCTTAAGTCTCATCAAGAAGACTCAAGGCTCTTGTGTAATTCTAAATCAAATATAATGATATCGAGACTTAAAGCTTCTGAATATGAAAGACAGGAAGTGTGAAAGCTCGTCTGATTGTGCCTGTTTGAGTGATCACTGTCTTATAAAGACACAAGGGAATTTTTAGAAGTATTATGGCTAAATCACACACACACACACGCACACACACATACAGACACTTAAAACATTGAGAAGTCTCTCATTTTTAATTAAAATAACCAAAAAATGTTTTTGGAGCCTGTCGCATCTCAAAAAAAATATGACACTTGCGAGCGTGTCACACGCTCGAGGATGACTAATAGATTGCCACTGAACTTTATTTATTCCCAAAAAGGGGAAAAGGAAAAATATCGATAAAACTCTTAAAAACATGACAATAATATAATTGTCGCAACCAAATCGGGTTCGGGAGTCGATTATGTAAGGGGAAGGTATTAAAACCCCCCATGTTCTTTTTACTCAACGAGAGCCATTTAGTTAGTTTTATGCACAAGTGTTAGCTTTAAATTGTTAGATTTCCTTGAGTTTTTAAAAGTTTAAAGAGAAAAAGAAAGGGATCGCAAAAAATATTTTTATCAATGTGCCTGACAAGATTGTGGGTCTTGCTCCTATGTATCTCCGGGTGCGATGGAGAACTCAAGGCTACATAGTTCTGGTTGAAAATGTTTGTTTGTTGGTCGATTTTAGCGAAAGATATTTTGTCACAATCGACGGAAAAACATTTCTTACCCAAAACAGTTAGAGGAGTGGACGTTTGCATCACACCGAATAGATTTCTAAATATCAACATCCGCAGGAAAAACGTCACTTAGCTCACTCACACATATGAGGATGAAGAATTGTTTTTCATCGTCTCAAGACGAAACATCTTTCGTTTATGAAAATGGTTTTTGATCGTGCAGAGGCAGGAAAAAAGTTTGATGCGTTGGCTATTTTTGGGTGATTATGAGCGTTCTGATGGCCGAGAACTACGTCTTGTATCCTAACTCTTGGGATCTCGTGACCTAAACCACATTCCTTTTTCATCTTATTGGACAAAGGGTTTGATATTTTTAAGTATTTTTGGTTGGAAGACGAGTGTTCGGGTGGGCGAGAACTATATCTCGTATCCTATCCCTCGGGAGCTCGTGACCTATACCACGTTCCTTTTTAGTCGATTTTTGTTGAGAAAATGATTTGCAACAATCACATTGAGAGTTTTTCTAGAGTATGACGAGTGTTCGGATGGTCGAGAACTACATCTCGTATTCTAACCCTCGGGAGCTAATGATCTACATCACGTTCCTTTTTCATCCTTATTTGTGGAAAGATGTTAGATAATGATTAAGTGTTTTTTTTAGAAAATGCATTTGATGTTGATCGAGGATTGTTTCGTGTTGCGGAATGATTTAAAATGAAATGAGGTTTAAAAAGTGAATGGAAGGTGAGAATCATAACGTAAGATCGCGAATTGCATCGCGAGAAGCTCGAATTCTAGCATGGTGACACGAACTCTAGCATGATGCATAAATTAACGCCGCAAACAAATCAAAACACAATATTGCATAAAGAACGCAATAGAATAAAAGGATATGATCGCATACACAATAATTACATCACATATTCACCGCAATTGAATCGAAAAAAGTAAAAAAACCAAAGTGTGCACTGATCAAATATCTTGACGCGAGAATGTGAATTGAGGTCACGTAACACGAAGACGTGCGGTGCAAAACTACAAAAGTAGGATTCAATTTTGATTTAAATCTAATGAAATTGGATCGTTGGATCTCAACACAAATCTAACTACAAATTGCTAACGCATAATGTGCTCATTGTAAATAAATTGAAATACAACAAAATATAACATCGTGAAAGAAAAAGTCACATGTCGAAGCACGAAGTGGCAAAAAGCAAATATGAAGATTGTCGTTATGCTAAACCATCAGAAGCACATACGAAATTGTATTAAAAATTAACGACAACCAAATTGAAAATGTCTCACGCAAACCAAAAAATTACCAAAAATGTGCTAACCCTAACGCGATCATTACAATCGAGCCAAAATGCAAACGAAATATAACGTGTTAAAAACATAAGAGTGATGATAGCGTAATGTAACGATAAATTCACGTAACCTCAATGCGAAGAAATGTGACACGGGGCTTTTAAACATGATATTTAAAGTTAAAAGAGACGCAACAAAAATGGAAACAACGTGTCGCACGCATACACAAAGAAATTCAGCAAGTTGCTAATGCAAAAATGTGATCATCGCAAACGAATTTAATCAAATCAAAGACCACACATGAAGCATGAATATGAAAACATCATTACGATACAAATTTGATCAAAATTTCAACATAACAGAAAGTATAACTTAAAACAGCATAGTCCATGCATATTATTGTTGGAACAAATTTGGTGGATACCATATCCCTTGGGTTTTGATGATAACAAAGTATTTAAAGAACAATTGGATATTATAACATATGTTAAAGTATGTAGGTTTATAAGACTAAGATCAGATGAAGAGAAGCTTAAAGATTCTCAATCTGAAGTTCAGACTCTGGCTATGAAGATCACTTTTGAAGACTCTGGCTCTGGTGGAATACCCAGACACTGAAGAAGTCAATTCTAAAGAAAGTCAATCTCTAGTGATCCAGACTTTGAAGCTTCATAAGCCAAGAAGTAGACTCTGAAGAGATCGACCTCTAAAGAGTGAAGTATGAAGAAAGTCAACCTCGGAAGGATCAAAATATGGGCTCTAGAATTTGAAAGTTGTCTAATCCATTCAATCGAGGAAACTCTGACAGACTCAAATACCTTTTTGTTCAAATGAAGACTTAAGGAAAGTCTCTTCATTGTTGTCTGAGCTTCAACGGATAATTCCCCTTGCAGAAAGGTGCTTTCTTGATGTATCTAATCAACTACAAAGGTTATCTAACTTTTTGGTGAAAGTCCTTCAACTACTTTTTTCCGTCCCTCTATAAAAGAAGCAGAAAACTTGAATATTGGCATTGACTCTACACAAAACCATTGACATTCAAAGAGAGGCTACTATGTCAAAAATATTGCACACATTAGACCTAGAATTTCTTAGCAAGTGTATTTCTAGAAGTTTTTATGTCTTAAAGTCTTTCTAAGTTATATTTTGTCTATACTTCTAATTCTATATCAAGTGTAGTTTTTACCCAAATCTCTTAACAGCTTGTTATAGAGTCAGAAGTCCCTAACTTTAGTGCTTGAGCAAAGAAGTCTCTTACTTAAGTGTTTGAGCAATGGAAGTCTCTTGCTTGTGTGCTTGAGCATATAAGTCTTTTACTTTAAGGTTTAAGTATTGAAGTCCTTACTTGAGGGTTTGAGCATTAGAAGTCTCTTGCTTGTGTGCTTTAGCATAAAAGTCTCTTACTTAATGGTTTGGGCATTTGAATCTCTTGCTTTGTGCTTTATTTTCTCTGCATCTGAACTATTAATCCGCTGATATCATCTCTGCAACTCTGAGTCATGTTCTGGTTAAGAATATAACCTTGTAATTCTGAGTCAGACTCTGAACTAAGTGTTCAGAATCTGGTTAAGATCTATCAGAAGCAAAAGAAGAAAAAGCTTGGAAGAGAAAATACAATATAATTTAACTCCCCTTCTTGTGTTTTTCTCACCTTCAGCTGGTATCAGAGTTTGGTTTGTTCTAAACACTTAACAGTGGCGCAGAAAAGATCATGAGAAAAATACAATTTATATTATGGCTAATTCTGAAGTATCTCACTCTGATGATGGTATTCCTAGTCCATAACCTAATCCTTGTGGTGTTGTTAATCATGATGATAGTACATATGGAAAGAACAACTATGTTGTTAGACCTTCAACATTCAGTGGAGAGTATATTGAATTTTCATGGTGGAAAAGCAATATGTACACACATATCATAGATCTTGATGATGAGTTGTGATAAATTCTTGAAGATGGCATTGATATTCCTGTGAATGAAGTAGGAATGGTAGCTGATAGAAAAATTCTCACACCAGCTCAAAAGAAGATTTACAGAAAACACCACAGAGTGAGAGGCATTTTAGTAGATGTTTTTCCTCACTCTAAGTACATAAAGATCATTGACAAGTCTACTGCAAAAAATATTTTTGAATCTTTATGTGCTACTTATGAAGGAAACCAACAAGTTATAGAAGCTAAAGCTAACCTTATGGTTCAACAATATGAGTTATTCAAAAGTATAACGGTTGTGCAACAATCATAAAGGTTTTACAACCTCTTAAGATTTCTAAGATAAACTAAGATAAGAAATATTAAGGTCTTTAGGCAATAACAGTTACAAGAAATAACAACTTAAAGTTATGCTTAATATCTTTCAATATGTTGTGATGTTGTAACCTTTCTTTAAATCTTTAACATCCTTTTATAGAGACTGAGAAAGAGTCGTTGGAGGGTTTGAACATAACGAGCAAACTTAGTGGAGAAGCATGCCAAGAGAGACATTGGAGGTTGGCATCTGGTCTGAAGCATTGTTCACTGAATAATAGCATTGTTCATAGCACCTTTTGAAGTATTAGGTATCTACCAAAAGGTAGAACCAAGTGAAGATGTCAAATCTTTATTCCTTGAGCCTTGCAAAATGAAACACTAGTTGACTTTGTCCTGAAATATGGGGCTTTGATAAGACAAGTCTGCTTTGGTATAATGTACAGATCAAATGCTCTTCAACCTTTCAGAATTTGAGTTGTCATCAGAAGCTGGGTCTTGACACCAGAGTCTGAACCTTTAGAGTCTGATGCCTTCAAATGTTGATGAACCAATTCAGATTATGATGAACCAGAATTAAACTAACATTGCTTCTTCGCATATACTAACAATCAGGATCAATTCTATGTTTGTGATCCTGCACACTAAAATGAATGTTAGCATATCCATTTGTTCTTTAAATACTTTGTTATCATCAAAGCCAAAGAGATATGAACAATCTTGTTCCAAAATAATGTTTCTCCAACGCCACCAAAGAATGACAACTTCCAACTCCGTCTTACGGACTGTTGATACTTGATTCTGCCAAAGTCTTCCTTGAAGTATAATGGAAAATATCATCTTATTAGATAACCCCTCAATACCAAACTGCACTCATGAAATGATACATGCACTTGTTACAAAAGAAAACCAGTTACACATAAAAATATTAGATACCTTAATATACCATTAGTCTCCCTTACACTCAATCTTTAGAGGAGGGTCCATAAACAAGAAAAAAGACTAAGGATGAAGATGATGTAGTGTTAGAAAATCTCAACAACAACTGACATTACAAGCGATTAGTCAAGTAATTCAGTTTTGATGAATGCTGAACACACACAAGGTTCAAACAAGTTTCTAGATGACTGGATCTTGGTTCTTGATTGTTATCAAGAGCTTGATCAAATTCTCAAAAAGATTGATCAACTCATTCTCAGATTCACACATGAACAACAACCAAATTGCACAAAACAAGATACAACAAATAAAGAATAAAAAATTAACATTGAATCAATATCAAAATGTTGATGTTTGAAGAAGAAGAAAAAAAAACATGTAAAAATACACACTAAAAAAAAGACAAAAATCACAATTTTTGTCACTACCGATCACCATTAATAAATTTAAAGTTTCTTTTAGTTATATTCATAAAATGAATATTTTTTAGTTGTTGATTCTGACATTATTTATTATAATGTGCTCCTTGATTCAAGGCTTTACTTTAATTATTACTCCCACTTGAACTTACGGTAGATTGAACGTGTTGGAGTGCAGAGTATATATTACTTCTTTGATAGTTATCCATAAAGTAGACTTCCTTTTATGGTATACTTTCATAGACACATTAGCCATTTATATGTCATCTTGTCTGCATACTTACTAATTGTACACTGTTATGTTATGTGAGACTAATAACAATAAATCCATGTATTTCTAATTTCTTTTTATAAATAAACATCTCATAGATTCTAAGGTTATAAAGATTACATGTGTTCTATATTTATTGCAAGCTTATTTAACAAATAAATTTCTATAATATATCAGAAAGTATGTTTTGTATGAATGATTATTAAATCAATACCAACAAGAAATTCCTAATCATATTAAAATATCAGTAAAAATCTATATATCTAAACAAAATTTAACTATTTTTATCATATTTGTTGACATTGTTCAAAATTTCTATTCATAATTAATGATTTTTTATAATATTATTAAGTCTGTTTTGTTTTACCTCTAAAATTTTTTTTATATTTTTATTTAAATTATAAGAAAAGTCTCAAAATAGTAAAATAATTTGAATCTACTTTTTTAGAAAAAGACTGATTTTAATGATCAATAACATAAATATATATTATTGAAGATCAAAATATAGTAAAATCACGTGATTTTTAAAATATATATATATTTAAAAATGATTTTTGATGAAGAGTTATTTAAAATTGCTTTAAGTTTAAATAATTAAAAAAATGATATTAAAAAAATTTAAATAAAATGTTAAAAAGTTATTTAAATTTATTTTTCTTTTGAAACTATGTTATAAAAATTATTTATAAATTTGTTTTGAATAAAAATACTATTTTAGATATTTAGCTATCAATAAACCGAGGGTACGTAACAGGTTGCAATTTTGTGCAATTTTGGAGTGAAGTATAAGTCATAAGTGATTAATAAATTAGTTTTGGCGACAATTTAGAGAGGCATCTCCCTTTTTAAAAAATTAACAAACGTAAATGTGAATAAGCAATTTTCTATCTGGCAGCTCATGTCCATCAAAGAGTAGACGAGTATGATGAGGTTATGCGAAACAATGAAGTAGTAACGAATGGATAGAAACTCCTATAGGATAATTGGGTTAACCTTAGTATGGATAGATCGAGTAAAGTAAAAGAGTTATCCGGATAGGGAAGAATAATTCGAGATATGCTTGGAAAGTGTAAGGGCGGTTTATCAAAAAAAATATTGGGATTTGTAGTGCTTTTGGGGCGAAGGTTTAATCTTAATCAAGAGATTAGCATGACGAAATTGGAGTTAAACGTGGATTCTAGTGTAATTGTCAAAATTTTAGAATCTGAAAAAATATCTGATATTGATGGATACTCCTTGATCAAGTAGATTTACATTTTCATGAGAGAAAGTGATTGTGGTTCATTCGCATATGGAAACGAATATGTGTGCGGACGTGTTAGCAAAATTTTATTAAGCAGTTTCTAAATATGGATGAAAAGAAAATTGTTTTTCTTGCATAGTTTTTTTTTTTTGACTTCTTTACACATCCTATATGTTTCTTCCGCATCGTGCGAATTTTCAAAAATACCCCCTGTTTTCGGAGATGCATCTCCGAACGTATCTCTTACAATTCAACAAAGATCATTATGAGAGGCGCCTTATTTTTATTCCGGAGATGCATCTCCGGAATATTTTAAAAAATACCTTATGTATTTACCAATTCAAGAGAAATTCCAGAGATGCATCTCCGGAATTATGGACAGAAACAAAGGGTACTTCGATAACGTTTATGAGTTTCTTGTTCCTTGATTTAGTGGTTCGGCACCGAAGGCAAAATGGATGCGCTTCTCTGACATGGATCTCCTAATAGCATGTGCGTATGATAGAGTGCGTATTGATCTGACACGATACGGTTTTTCGGAAACCGTTTTTCCACTGCTCACCGCCCCACCTCAAAAACCAAATGATTGTATTATGTGTATTGGATGACTATCAAAATCAAGTCATTTTGTTCAAGTTTAATTGAAATTGGGATGTCTTATACCACTTACATCACCGGAGTGGACGACTCATTCAACAACAAAAACCGAGATTTGGTCGGATCATTTTATAGAAAAGATACAAAAGTTTGAGAAATTGAGCAACATTGAAAGAGAATCAAATGCACAAAAGTTCAAGGGGGTACCACCAATAGACTTAGCCGACGACATATGCTTCGATTCGTTTTAATTTCTTGTTTTACCGGACAAATAAGTGTATGTAATTGTGTCTCAATATAAATGAAGTGTTATATATTCACCCTTTGTTCATATTTTGTCTCAATGCATTTTTGTCTTTCCCCATAACAATATTTGTGTTTTTTGTATATGAAAAAACAGGTTCCGTCTTGAAACTGTTTCAGGAGAAGTTCTGGAGATACATCTTCGAAACAAGATAATAGGGTGCAGTTCTAGAGATATATCTCTGGAATCAACATGTCAGTCATTGAATGGTTCATATTGATTCATGACTTCTATAAATTAAGGTGATCTTATGTTATATTTCACACAAACTGAAAATATCTCAAATGTCGCCACTAAACATTGACCGGTATGTCGTAAATGTCTCATTCTCCAACAGAGCTCCCGGGCGCACGTTCAAGTTCAACGATTTCACCTCCCTCGATGATATCAAAGACGAAATTCATTATCTCCTATCGTACGGAGATAATCGAAAGATTAAAAAGCTCGAGTATCGTTCACCGTCGATTGACAACAGAGGGAAGATTGAGTTTAGCAAATTTGAGCTCAACACACAAGCGGATGTAAGGGTTATGTGAAATACGTTTTTCCGTTTCGAAACAAAAGTTCTGCTCGAGTTGGAAGCGATGATTTCAAGATCTGTCGAAGATATTCTGAAGATGTTGAAGCGTTCACTTGGATATTGAAGTGTAATGTTACATTTTATGTTGAACTCATCTATGTAATCCTAATTTTATTTTATGAATCTTAATTTCAATTTGAAAGCATCCTTTGTTTTTGCCTCTGATATTGATGTATCTACGGAAATATAACTGCGGAAAATTTTCGGAGATGCATCTCCGAAATAAAATAAACCAAATAATAGGACGTCACTCTCAATGATATTACTTGAATGAGTGTTGAGGTGCTTTTTGATATACATCTTCGAAAATATGGAGCATTTTTGAAAATTCGCACAATGCAGTAGAAATTTATAGGGTGCGCAAAAAAAAACTCTTTTTTTTTCTTATTGGCTTAGGTCTACTTGTAAATAAAATGTATGAATTTATATTGACAATTTGGACCAAGGATTAAAATTTGAGTAACTCAGAAAGAATAATTGAGCTCAACTATATATTTATTTATTCATGGCATGCTAGAAATAAATGAAGCCAAAAATAAAAAATTGACTAGTGAGTAATGAACATGACACACTGTGTACAAATCAAATAAAACTATATAAACAGAAATAAATTAATGATAGTGAAGCTTGATACCAACATGACCATTATGTACTCAAATCCAAATTTTGGTGCAGCAAAAGATGAAGTGGACTTAGTTTCATGCTTCCCAGTATCAATCATGATCTCAAAATGGCATCTACCTTGAGAAGGTGAAGGGTCAATGTTGGTAATAACAGACAAACCACTAAAATTACATGAATCTTTCCTCTGATCCAACGTTTGATAATACATATTAAAAGCATACGAAGCATTACCCTTTGTGTCTAATCCACTACAAGAAGAACCAGGAGCAAGTGATGTACAATCAGCATAAGTACAAGCTTTACTCACACTTTGTGCAAAACTAGGATCCATAACATTAGCTTGTGTTGAAACAACACACCATTGTTTGGTTAAATATCTAACACCTTTTGCACCAACAAGTGATTTTCCACCACCAAGATTCAAAGGGTATTTCATGGATCCATCAAAGTTGAAAATTCCCCAATGTCTTTCAAATGGGCCAGGGTCAATGCTTTTAAGATCTTCATCTAGAAGGGAAAACATGTAAATTTCAGGTGGGGTTGGTCTTTTAGGTGTACCTTGTTTTTTCACTATTCTATTAACAAGTCCTTGGTTGAATCTTTGAGCACTTTTTATATTTGCATTTGAGTTTCCATCTGTTGGCCAACCAACTTCGCCAATGATAACATTCATTGAACCAAAACCGTTTTTTTCAAGAGCGGAAATGAGTGTATCGAAATTCGCATCGAAAACGTTTGTGTAACTTATTGAACCATCAACTAGAGGGGAAGCTGAACCGTCGAAGAAAGCGAATTCTTTAGGGAAATTAGGATCGGCGTCGAGGCTTAGGAAAGGGTAGATGTTAAAGGTGAGAGGGGCATTGCTTTGGCTAAGAAATTTGATTATTGACATCATTTGGTTTTGAATGTCTGGTCTGAAATTTCCACCCGAAGGAAGACCGGTGTCACTTTGGTAGACATCAGCGTTTAGAGGGGTTGTCACTTTAACTTGTCTTCCTAAGCCTGCTTTTACAAGTGCTGCTTGAATGTTTTTTATGGCCGGAAACGTCGATTGGACAAATCTTCCATTGTATGTTTTTAGAAAAGCTTCATTACCTACTGCAACATACCTGTGAATTTTACAAAATGTTGGTTTGTTACCATTGAATTTTTCATTTGCATACAACAAAAATGACTTTTTTAGTTCATTCAACTATATTTAGTCTATACATGTATACATCAGTTAGACCAGATACATCGGTTGTTGAATGAACCAAATAAATTGAGATTGAGATTGACGAAATATTGAAAAGAACAATATATATTAGTACCTTATGTCGACTCCATTTTTGGATATGAAAGTGGAAACATTTTGGTCGACCCATGCAATAGCAGCATCAACATTGCTACCAATGGAGTCCAAGAGGTTATTAGGTATGCCAACCATGACTTGAATGCCAGAATTTCCAAGAGCTTTCAATGCCATGGGTTCAGCTTCAAACAGTTTCACCTTGTTGATTCCATTGTCTCTCATAAGCTTCACAAGTATTTGAGGTGGAAGAGAATGTGTTGTAATGGTTCCCCAGTTACAAGCAAAACCAAGGGTGCCTTTTGTTAAACTTTGGCTTAGAATACAAAATGCCAATAAAAAGCATGTACTAAAACAACGTTGGAAATGGAATCCCATATTGTTTTTTTTTTCTGACTTTATTTTTTGAGTTCTATATGTCCTAACATGCACCCATGTATATGAAGATGATGTGATTCTTGAATAGAAAAGGTGTGGAAAAAAGTAATGTCCTTTTTTTTAGTAGAAAGTTACGTAAAGAATTGCATGAAAACTCAACCAAGCATTTGATTCCAAAACCCATTTGATGACACCAAGCATAATCTTGTTTTGTTTGAAAATGCGTACGTTGTAGTAGAGGGAAAACGATGTAGCAAAGAAAGGTAGAATCAAACTAAAAGGAAACTCAAAATTCAGATGTTTACTATATTTTCAATTCCAATTGCTTCTTACTCCATTTATGGTCGCCGATGGACCTTGGAAGAAAGCTTTAGGATGCAGTTTTTTTAACAATAATATAATATAATTTTTAAATAAAAAATCACTTTTATTATTTAATAATATTTGTTTAAGATTTGTAAAGTATTAGTTTATTTAAAAAATACCTGTAGTTTTAAAATAAAAAACTAATGTTAATAGCTTTTTCAAAATCTATTTTTTTTAAAAACAAGAAATTTAAGTTTAAGGCTTCAAATTAAAATATATAAGTAAAAATTATGGTATCAAACAAATAGAAATTAGCTTTGAATTTTTTTGAGCAAATGAAAATCTCTAAATATTTTAGAGCAAAATTATGATAACAAATGAAAATCTCTAAAAAAAATTAAAGCGAGATTATTTTTTTAATTAGTGATTAGCTAAGAAAAACCAAATATTTTAAATAAAATAAATTAATTTTATTGGACCGTGATCCTAAGTGTATATTATACTTGAGAAGAAAATGAATCAGACTTAATAACTCATTCTAAATTTTAGCAATCTTACAATTGAATAAAAAAAATTTTAAGTAAAAAATTCAATAATTAAATATATGTAACTGAGTAGTCAATAGTTATTTATATTTTTAAAAAATTATTATAAATTCAAAATAAATTCTAAATTTAATTATCTTCTTTTTTTATCAAATAATTTTGAATGTTTATAAAACTATAAGAAATTAATCTTAAAAAAATTTACTCAATAATTAGATTAGTGAATAGAAGATTTATAATGAATTGTTACACGGAGTACCTCTATGGAAACTACTTTTTTAGAATAAGTTGATTTCCTCATTTTATTTATATCCAATGTCAAAGTTGAATTTCCTCTGACGTGATCAAATAAAAAACCACTAACTTCTCTTGGACTAAATAAATCACTGATTAAACCTCTAAAATTATACAGTGGGCAGTTTATTTTATGAAATTTTAAAATAATCATTGATAATAAAAATGTATCATAATATAGTAAAATCGTTGATGATGAATCCTTTTAGATATTAATTCAGCCTAAAAACTTCCTAAGAATTCAGCCAACAATTTTATGAAAATTTGTTTCATCAGCTTTGTCAGCCTTCCCAGAATATTTCTTAAACTAATGATCTGTACAGTACATAGATAAAAAAAGAGCAAGATATATTGAGAAGACTGACAGTATCATATCGAATGAACATCTTTTTCTACAACTCATAAACTCAGTCTTGATTCTGCATCATTCAATAGAAGAGACAATTTAACGATCTGATTGAATATGACCAAAAAAAGTAAGACACGAAAAATAGAGGGAAAGCTACCCTGTGTTGTATACACTATGAATATATGATAATTGACAAATATTTGAAATTTCTCCTAATGAAACACACAAGGGTTTCACATGGTACACGGCTAATATCATACAACAAATGCCTGAGCCTGATTGAAAACCTCACTCAAACCTTCAGCTATTCCAAATAATACACAGGCAAATGGAGTTAAGGGCAAGCGAATATTGGCACGGCACGGCGAGGATGAAAAGAAAATTACATTTCTATTGACTTTCTACAAAACTGTTAGTGCCAGCACAAAATTTTCATTGAATGATTAATACAAGAGACTATAATCTTTCTTCTTTCCAAGCCACTTAAAATTGACATCTGCAATGTGCTAAAGAATTTGTCTGAGTATCCGAAAAGCAGAATTACCAGATAGTTATGGTAAAAGAGCTTTCAACTGTGCTTGGAATAAATCACCAAGAGCTCCCCGAACATCCATCTGATCAAAACAAAGGATTATCAGTTCATCAGAGAAGGCTCTTTTCAAACACACTCCCCCCAAAAAAGTGAGCGCTATATATTTAGAATTCAATATCTTATAAGTATCTGAGTCCAATATCTAGAATCATTAGTGGCTATTGGTATATATTTAATCACTTCAAGTGGAAAAAACTACTCCCTCTTTCACTATTTATAGGAGTCCTTGCCGCTTTTTACGGATATTAAGAAAAGTTAGTAATGTAATTAATATATATAATTTATGCATGAAATATTACTAAATTATCTTTTGCATATAAATGCATCGATGTTTACTTTTCATATTTTAGAGCAAATTAATAGTATTAATAAAGAATATATTTAGAAAAAAAAGTAATAATATATCTATAAATTTATAGAGGATCATTTATTAAGAGTAAGAGACAAGCAAATGTTTTAAAAATGTCTTATAAATTGGGACCTGGGGTGGGAGTATACCCATTGTCCCGTTGTCAGAAACTGAAGCAAGATAGATTTAATTTGCCAGCTTTCCTCATACAAAATGCAGTTCATCCAGACGGTTTGCTACGTAATTATTCTTAAAGAATCAAGAAATAGAAACTGTTTATTGAAAATACGATATTAAATGCAATGATCGTCTAAATAATTGCTATTCCAAAAAAAACTGTTTTTAAAACCTCTGCCGGTGGTGTGAGGACAATGTTAGCATTCACCTTTTTCCAATGGAGATGCACATCCAGATAAACAAATTCTACCAAAATATTAAAAATAAAAATAAAAGGTTGGCAATTTGATGCTAGAGGGGTAGAAGTTGTAAAATCTAAATATAGGTCCTGTCTGGGTTTAATATCTAGACTTGAGGCTGTGTTAAGTTGTTGATCATCTACCAATTCCAATAAGTAGTTGGTAGAGCAATAATAGAGTCTTTTCCTGCTATGCGAGATTGCATGCAGTATATGTGCCACCAAAAATATATGTATTATACAATTGCCTTAAATATTACCAACGAATGTACCAAATATGCACACATAAAACAGATATTCTTAACTATTGAAATCAAATGACCGATGAAAGACATACATATAGCAGCAGCTGGAGAATCTCAAAAGCTACTTTTCCATTTTAGAGTTTTAAAAATATTTAATCTTCTTTCCAAAAAGTACATAGAAAATAAACCGATGGAAATCCATTGGATAGTTCTTAATGTCATTGTTCCAAAAATATTCCTATACTATTAATTATTTGATATTGTGAGGAGATGACTATTAATTAGTTTGAAAATAAGTCTTTTTTAAATATAATTAGACCTCAGGCAGTCATTACGGGAGCAAAGTTTTCAACTAAATGTAGCCCTGAATTTTTGAATAAACAAGAAATTACCTGTTCACAGCAAACTAGTCTTGTTAGCAAAGGATAGAGTTCTCTTAGATGTCTTCTGAAGATCTTATTGTTCATTAAGCACATACTTTGAAGCACCTGAAATAGGTTAACAAACATTTTTATCAATACAGGGATGAACACAACATAAGCCGTAATGAGTTTTTCCAATTGAATGGTAACGTGAGCAATTAAAAAACACAAGATAAAAATCCCTTTGAATCTTTTTTATAGAAAAAGAAACTAGCAAAAAAGTAGTTAGATGGAAAGAGTATAGTGTTAGTATCCAAAGCATTTGAAAATAATAATAATAATAATAATAATAATAATAATAATAATAATAATAATAATAATAATAATAATAATAATAATAATAATAATAATAAAAATAAAAGAAACACAAAGGGCACAGAGAAAACTAAGAATGTGGCATAGCCACCCACCCAATCTATTATAAATAAGACATGACAACTCCCTCCTAAAACTTTTACATACTATCTTGCTGGATAAGCGTGTACCTTAATAATGATAGGAGCACGCAACTCCAAGACACGATGAATATCCATATTAGTTGTTTCTCCAGTACTAGACTGGAGTTCAGATGCCTCTCTGAGCACCTGTTCACAGAAAGACACCAGTTTCTCCTCAGCTACCCTCTCAAATTTTTCTTCAGCATCCAACTGCTGAGTAATACTTGAGCTACTGTCTGGTGTAGAATCAGCATCTTGAAGTTTATCAGAATCTAGAGATTTTTCTTTGTTTTCTTCAAACCCATTTTCATTGTTTGCTTCAAATCCATAAGTTGCTTTTTGTAAGACGTCCAAATATACGCCAGTACCGACTAATTCTTGCCGAAGAAGATTTATCGGTGGCCTGTCCAAGAATTATTTGTTGAATGTCAAGTTCTCCATTCAAGAAGTGGAGAAATTCCAAGATTGATTAATTAAAAAAATCAAATACATATCAAGTTTTTACTACCTTTCATCAAGAATTTGGTGCATGCGAGTTCTTAGATTTGTAGATGAGTTATATGAAGCCGCAAACTCCAACAAAGACAACAAAATGTCCATTATAGCAATCTTCTGAGGTGCTTTTAACTTTGTCCAATATTTCTTCTGCAAATAGTAAGGAAAAAAAGTTTTAGAGAATCGTTTGAATCTCCCCATCTCCATTACTGTCTATTAGAATCTAAGTGAGAAATTGCAAGTGATCGAAAATGAGAAAAATTTACTGATTTGATTACAGAGAGGAGATTTATAGAGGTTGTTTTAGATAAGTTGAATCTGTAACAGTCATACCAAAAGTGCTGTCTGAGTTCTGTTTACAGCTCAGATAAAATTTGCGCATGCAAATAATATAATGCTAATAACTGAAGCTAGATATCTTTGACACCCTAACTAATAACACAGAACACTGACAATAACCATTACAACCTCCGAAACACAGACTCCGACACGAAAACGACACGGACACTCCGACATCGATAATGTCAAAAACATAGAACATCGACACCGCTACACATATGATAGTATTTGACCTTCATTTATCCATCTATCTATTATTAAAAAAAGTTAAAAATATTCTAATCAAAATTAATGTTAATCTTTTTTTTAGATTTGTGAATTGCCCAAAATAATGTATTATGTATGTTGAAGCAAAGAAAAAAAATTATGAAAATTTGTCTGATTGTCTGACACGTGTTGTGTCAGACATCGATTCAATAAGTGTCGAAGCAAAAAAAAAAAAAAAAGAAAATATATATATATATATATATATATATATATATATATATATATATATATATTTTGGGACATTTGTTTGATTTTTCCAACATGTGTAATACGGGTGTCAGACACCACAGCACGCCTACTCCTAGAGGTGTCCGTGCTTCATAAATTGCAATGGGTAAGGACAACTTTCATCTAATCATCTCTCAAAAATCTATGCTACAGCTAGGAGTTGGGTTCTAAAACTTTCCCTGCAGACATCCCCTAGTAAAACTAAACAGACGGGTTTTAAACTACACTCTCCCTCATTTCCTTGCACTCTAGCCTTTCCAAGGCAATTTATAAGAGGGGGAAGGCTGAGCAAAAAAATAATTGCCTGCAAAGCCAACTCAGGCAGACATCCCCTAGTAAAATTAAACAGATGGGTTTCAAACTACACTCCCTCATTTCCTTGCACTCTAGCCTTTCTAAGGCCATTTATAAGAGAAGGAGAAGGCTGAGCAAAAAAAATAATTGGCTGCAAAGCCAACTCAGAATACCTATCTTTTCTCACTTGCATACATGAACTTAGAGATACCTGAAAATAAGATATTAATCACAGAATAAAAAAATGAGTATACAAACCTGAATACCATCAATTGCACCAAGAAGCAATAATTGTGTAATGCACTTTCCCCTGACAGTTACAAGCAACGGACTCTCCTCCTCATCTTTGGTATCAGGCTCTACTGTATCAGCAACCTAAAATGGAGTAAAATAAGGAATGTATTCATACAATTATCCAAAAGAAAAAAAAACTTTAGGGCCTGTTTGGCTTGAGTTTTTGTTTTCAGTATTAATATTTTTAAAAACACCACCTTGTCTTCACTTTGTTTTGAAGTTTTGAAGTTTTGTACATGAAACAATGATAACAATAAAAAATAAAACAAGAAATGAAGTAAAAACAATGTGGCTTTTTATAATTATAACTGAACAGAAAATATTTTCAAACAGGCCTTTATATTGCCACTATAAGACAGCATAATACCCTAACGGGAGAAGATGGTAGAGAAGCATCTGAAATAGGATTTTTTGATTTTGAAGTAAGATTTCGAAGGAAGATATTCTCCATCATATTTCCCATAATCCGTTGACCAAAGGTTTGACTCCGCTGAAGGCCTCCCTCATCTGCAGCTTTGGGAGTTCTTCCTGATGGAGATGGAAGACCTGAAATAATAATAAAACTTCTTAATTTCCCCGATGACATTCACTTATTCTCCAGTTTCAATTAATGCAGAGCTCCCACTTCATTTTTCTTTCATCATAAGTTCAAAAGTCCCACCATTGAGGTGTAGGAAATTATAATCAGCCATTTCACTTTTATGATTTATTTTGATCACTGATACTGCTTCTCGGTTATCCGACTAGAGACAAGAGCATGCTTATACATGCAATCAACTTAAAATTTTAAAGCTCTAACCTTCAGACTGATCTACATTTGTCTGTGAAACTGAATCTTCAACTCCATCGGCATTTGCATTCGAGGATGAAAGTGAGTATAATTTCCCGTTACTATTGGTATCAAGTTGATGGTCGACCACTGCCTCATTGTCAATAGACTTTATGGTTACACTGTCACCTGCATTGGCCTCGGAATCTGTAATAATACCTCCGTGATTTCTCACATTTTCAAAGCTCAAAGCATTAAGCAGCTCTAGAGGTTGTGTTGTGTATGATGCATCTCTGGAGAACAATATTCAAGAAAAGTAGTTTTGATAATACCATAGTAATAACTACAATGAATTTCAGAAAACTGAAAGAGGGGGTAGGGGGAGGATTGTACCTTATGCTTTTAAGTAGCATATCCCAGTCGCTATCACTGAACTGATGACCACCAACTTCTATGAGATGCACCAGCGCACCAAGTGAAATTGAGACCACTGTTTGATCTGTCTTTTTGGCACAATCTAACAGCAAACTCAGCAACGGTGGCAGCATAAAACAAACCTCCTGTAAGCAAAATTCCCCGTGAATAGGCTTTCAAGTTTTAACAGTGATTAGGTAAACAAATTTCCAAAATTAATATAACTTGATTAAAGAAATGTAGAAAATAGATGCATCAAATCCAAGACACAAGACCTTGTTTGAGAGTTTGGAGGGGAGGGGCTTTGAAAAAATGGGAGAATTGAGTGAAAAGAATAGAGGGATTTAGGTGGAGAGGGTTTTGGGAAAAAAAATTATTCAAAAACAAAATCCCTCTAATTTGAAGGAACAAAATAATTGTATTGGAGGAGGGGTTTAGAGGGCTTATACAAATTATTCAAATATAATTTATATTATTATAGTATTCCGAAAATTAAAAATATGTTAATGATAAACACTCTTTTATCATTTTATACGAAATCATTGAAAATGTTAAATATTTCTTTATATTTTTTTAAAATTTGTTTTTCCGAAACTCTCCCTTCATATTTGACCTAACTTATCCTTACAAAACCGACTAGTAAGGTGAAGGACATCTTTTCTTTATAAGCTCGTTTTAAGCTTTATTTATTTTCAATGTGGGACTTCGAGCTTTTCCAACACACACCCAAAACTATTTGGTTAGGTGTGTCGATAATATGGTGAGATGGCTTGATAATAGGCTATGATACCATCTTAGGTCTTCAATTGGGCTTAATTCATCCTTACAAAACCAACTTGTACGGTGAGGTCGCCTATTCTTTATGAACTCTTTCCAAGCCTTATCTTTGATTCTTTTTTCAATGTGGGTCTTTGACTTTTCCCAATACAAACACAAAATTTAATTAAAAAAACTGGCATGTATCAAACATTAAACTATTGATGTTCCCACATCAATTATGATAATTGAATTATCCTGAATGTAAGCTCTAAAAAGAATTATTTTAACATACCCATACATTTCCTATTATTAATTTTCAATAAAGAAATCTCTTAGAATTTGAACTGGGCCTATAACTCAATTCGAAAAGCTAGCTAAAGGGGCAAGGATTGCCTAACCCCGGTAAGAACTACTATGAGACCACATATCTAGTCAATGAGGGATCTCAACACATCTTCCCAAACTCAAGATTGGACATCTAGCACATGAACAAATGTGGGTGGCCTAATAACAATTCACAGATAGACTTTAATGTCATCTTAGAATTTGAACTAGACCTAACTAAAACACTAAAAGCTAGCTCAAGGAGTGAGTAATGTCCCAGCCCAAAAAAGATTTATGTATTCAATTACGGATAGTATAGCAAACAACTGTCAAAACTCTATAGCGGTATCCAAGTCTAGCGCTATGGCCACTACGCCGAAGTCTAGGGGTGAGAAAAACAGGGGAGAAGAAGAGATTTGGCAGGGCAGAGAACATGGGAGAGGATGTATGGCCAGAGTCGTATGGCAGCAAAGGTTGCAGAGGAGAGAAAAGATTGCAGTCTCACAGGAGAGAAGAGGTCACGGAAGGGGAGAGGGGAAAGGTTGTGAAGTCAAAAACCCTAAACATTTCAAAAGGACTAAAAGGCGAGGGCACTTATGTCTTTTTGAGATAAAAAGCAAGGGCCTTTTTGTCTTTTCCTCTCGTCTTCTCTGCGGTTTCTCCATCACGCGCAGCGCTACAGCCTCAACAGAGAACCGCTCCACCATAGTGTTTTCCTCTCGTCAACAAAGGCAATTGAGAAACATCGGTATTGAACAAGAGCTATGGAAAACAATCAATATTCAACCACTAGAGTCTCTAAAAGGACAGCTCAGCCCACATGGGCAGAAGGGGGTCACAACATTTTAGCCACTTTCAGAATCACAAACTATACTAACTAACAAAAGTTTAAAAATCTAAACTTGCGGGACAAATCCAAATTTTCTGCAAAATATTTTAATCCGCATCTCTGTGTTGCATGGAACAATGAAATTTATTGCAAGATATTGAAATTTGGAAGAAAATTCAATGTTGGCCCCAGTTATATATTGATCTAGAGATATTACTCAAATCCGAGAAACAAATGTTGCTTCCAAGTTCAGGACTTATATTTCAATCTTGTAGGGGTACTTAAGTTTTGTGCAAAATTTCATGATAGATCCTGGCAGCTGTCATATACCTTGTCACATATACTAATGTTAGGTTACTAGACCAATCAGAAATCAAAGTTAAAGATTAGAAAAAATATATTGCTTTAGTTCTTTACTTTACCTTATAGAATGTGTTGAAAAGGTTGCAGAGCAGCTGAAGGGAATGTATGCTTGTTTCACGAAACCAATCATCATCACTAGAAACAAAGCCTTCTTTTCCAGCATGCCTCACATGATCGAAAATTGGAAATAGAACTCGATGGAAAATACTCTCCCAAAATGATGAAGAGAACTTGCTACCTCTTTCATCCAGCAAATCAAACAAGACTTCAAGTGCGCAACTTCTGACCTCTGGTCTTTGATCCGATGTTAGATCAGATAAACCAGCCAGCATCGGGAACCAATAATGCTCAGTCACATCCAAAGTTGCATCCAAATTAGCATCAACGGGCATTAAACCACCTCCAGGAATAAGACCCTTAACAAACAAATGAAATTACTTAGAGAACGAGCAATATCAAAGCCAAAGTTTATCTTTTAAGCTTTGAGTCTTAAAGAAAAAAACAGTTTAGCTTCCAACATTTTGTCATCTCTCAACTTTGAGATTTCATATATAAAGGGAAAGATATGGGATTGTATAACATATTACAAATGTATATCTCAGTCCAGGGTTAGCAGGTTAAACTTAACGGCTGTGGTTATAAAAACTCACACCAGTGGGGTCTAGGGAAGGGTAGAGGACCCATTATATTAATTTACAGAATCTCGAGAGAAGGAATAAAAACACAATCTTCTATTGTAAAAATGCAATGTCCAACTAATAACCCAACAAACCTCTGCAAGACGGTCCTCGCAGATCCGCAGGAGTGCAATAGCCTTCAAACTTATCCGATGTGAAGTTTTATTGTTAGCAAACCTGATGAGGCAATTGACACAATCCATGAAGCAGTCTCCCACTACTTGATCAAAGTGTTCTAAAATGACTGTAAAAAATCAATGTGTTAGATAAACCATAATTGCAGCAAAAAATTGAAATGATAAGATCAAAGAAACTTATTCCTACCCTGTTCAACATTCTCAAATGCACTCTCAACAATTGATTCCAATTCATCATCTGCAGCAGCTGTAAAGATCATAAAAACACTACGCCATCCAGACTTTATGCTTCCAACCTTAGATTTTATCATCTGCAATGGGCGCAACAGTTTCAACTGAACTTTAGTAAATATATCCAATGATATTAACACAAGTTAAAGGAGAATCAAAGTTAATGCCCACTAGACCTGAACAATGCAATCAACAATTAACCTCCTTTTGGATTCACTTTGACTATTCCGCATAAGAACAACAAATGGTTTGAGAATATCATTTTGAAAAGTGAAATTGGCCAGTTCAGCACGCTCCAGATACTTCATACCAAGTTGTCTTAAAGAATCTATTGCATACATGGCAATTTTCTCATCATGATGACTCCCAGCTGATATAAAGTGATTTGCTAGAACAGACCAGATTCTAGCCCACACCTGAAAAACATAACTAGAGCTTAGAATGCTTTTAGAGCAATATCAAAAGAAACTTAGAGCTTAGTTTTGTTTTTAAAACTCAGTATCCAGCCCAAGGACCGGGGGACCAATCCCACCACCCACGGGAGGGGGGCTAATTGAAGATAGAGCTACGGACTGGCCTAACACAGGAATTGTTGACACATAGGGGAATGGAACATGAGACCTAGAGAAGAGCACAATTCAGGGTCCCAAGCCTTCACTATCAGGCCAGACCTGAGTGATATCAATATTAACAGATAACTTGGAAGAAAATCACATTTTTAAATCATTCTACATTGTCAGAAACAATTGTATTAGTGCAGAGACATGAGTACTCAATGTATTGTAAATGCATAAACTAATTCCCAATATGAAGGCAATACTCAAATTTGAGCCAATACACTGAAAACGAAATTCAACAACCATAAAAGACAAATAGCCCATAAAACTGTTATGAAAAGTGTCTTGGTGTCCGACACTCGGATGACATCCGTACGACACATGCCGGAAAATTCAAAAAAGTATTTAGATAAATATCCTTGCTCTGACACTCCTTGGATCAGTGTCCAACACTCACGTGACATGTGTCGGACAACTCAGACAAGTGTCTCGAAAAAAGGATTTTTTTATTTTCTTCAACACACCTTATACATTCCTTGGACACATCTCAGACTCATCTTCAAGGGTTAAAGATGTGTCGGTAATGGTGATCAATGAGGAGTTAGAGACATTAAATTTGATAACAATACTTTTAGCATTTTCTTTAGTAGATGGATAAACAAAGGTCAAATACTATATTATATATTGTTTTATAGTTTTTTAATAAATAAATTGCTCAACTTAAATCTTTTAACAATAATATTAATATTTCATTTAATTATAATAAATAAATATATGTGTAGCGGTGTCAGTGCCCTATGTTTTTTACATTAGCAGCTTTGACAGTGTCCGAGTCAAAAGCAATTTATAAGATAAGAAACATCAAATTGTGAAGCAAATGTGCAGTTTTATTTGATAAAAGATATACCATACGTATACGAGCCATATTGTAATAACTAATTTCAACAAGCTTTTGCAAGCTGAAAACACGAGCTGGAGTTTGCTTTAGTTCCTCGGCAGATACGCCACAGAGTGCAGTGAAGAACTCTACAACTGAATCACTGGGTAGTTTAACACTATTCATGAACACTTGTTCAGCAGGTTTCCCCGCTAATTCTTTGAGAGACTGCACAACAGCATCCTTGGAGATTTGGTTTGACCCATGCATGACAGTGGCAGAAATTGCAGGATTTGTTGTTATGAATTCAAGGCGAGAAACACATTCCAGAACTGCATTCCATGTGTCTTGAAGGGCATTCATGTCTGAGTCGCAAAGAACTAATAGTGTCCGTAAAGCTTCCACATTTTTACTACGCATTTCCTTGGGGGCATGCAAGAAAGTAAACCTGAGTTCTCAACAAAAAAAATAATTGAACATAGTCAAGTGGACTGCGTCAAACATCAACTTTCCATGCTGTATTCTCATGCAGAAGGCACAATACTTTGTAGAATATTAAAAAAAGAATAAAAGTAAATGATTCATTAATTGTCAAAGTAACATTCTTTGACAATGTGGGGCAACAGATGATGTAGGAAAATATCATACCTGACCAGAGATGTTAAAAATGCATAACGCATGGTATCCATTCCGAGCACATACGTAATATGTATGCCAGCTTTAAAGCCCTCCATCAACAGAATAACACGAGGCTTATTATCACCTTCCTCCATAGTTACAGAGAAAGTAGCCAGCAACGGCCACCCAACAGCATCTACCATGGGCCTTACAAGTTCAATCTGCTGAGCGGTGTAGAAAACGCCTCTTTTCACTCCTTTATTCCTGAAAATAGCTTGTGCTTTTTTAATGATAGCCTCACTTTCAGACTTAGCATCTTCTGATGACTTTCTTTTGGGGAGTGCCAGGTTAAGAATACTGACAAGACGTCCTTCTTCACCTTCTGACTTTTGTCTGCTGCTTTTTCCAATAATAGATGGGTCATCTTTCATTTTAATCTCTTCTTTGACAATGGAATCATAGATCTCTTCTAGAAGTTCTTTAGGAGCGCATTCATCAGGATCATCCTTAGCATTCATTCGGACAAAATCTGATTTGGACATCTTAGGCCACACCATTGGGTTATGGGCATCAGTATTCAACATAATAACAGCATATGCAAGAACATATGCTGTATCTGCATTTTTAAAGAGGCCGGGGTTGTCTGCACAGTACCTGGCATAGACAACATACACAAGACACTGATATTAGGATAAAAAGGCATAATTATCAGTACATTAGAATGGCTATGATGTGTACAAAGAATTATATGCAGAAACTATAAGCATAAAATATACTGTTCATCAAATATATGCCGATCATTTTGATTGAAAATCAACCAAGTTCTTACATCTAAGATAAAAAAGCACAGAGACGCGTCCTAATCCTGAATTAAGAGGAATATTATGGACAAGTCAAAAAATTCCTTCTTCCCACACGGTTCAAGTTCAACTGAATTAATAATTGACTTGGACCAAGGATAAATAAAATATACCTGTTGATAAAGCTTAAATTTGGCTTGTCAAAAGTAATAACTATGATAGCATATTAATAACACAGATACCATCAATCAAAATTCAACACTTAGTTATGCATATGGTACATATATCCGATGACCAATCATAATTCTAAAGACAGACAAAAACCGGCCAAGGTAATGTGAATCAAAGGCAACTAGGACATACAAAATAACCATTACCTTTCTGCAAACTTTTCCATGATTCGATCTATCTTTTGAGCTTCCCCAGGAAGTCGAAATCCTTTAAGAAACTCCCTGATAGCGGTATCAAATTTCATTCCAGAAAACTTCATGGAATCTACATAAGCATGCATCACAGCAAGGGGAAACTCTTCATGTTGACCTAAATAGTCACCAACTGTAGCCTGAAAACAACCAACAGTTTTATATTACATACTAAACTTGAATGTAGTTAAATATCAAACACAAAATTGTATTAGATGACAAATACAACCTTATCCAAAGTGGGAGTGTTTTTCAAAAATTGAGCAAAAGAGGCAGGTGTGTTTTCCACCAACTTATTTGATATTAGATATTCCACTGCTTTGTTTGGTTTCCTGTTGAACTAAGAGATTATTAAAACCATAAGTCAGTCCATGATTATAATTTGATCATTACACTAGGAAAGATTAAAACAAATTTTACTTTCCATATATGAAACTAAAAGAACATATGATCTGATACCTCAGCAATGGCAGCCTCCAATGTCGACTTATGAGCCTTGGCCTTCTCAAACTCACTAGTTGTATCCTCCCTGGATCTTATTTCAAAAGAATCTTCACCTGAAACCCCTTCTTGCTTATTATTTTTTGACTTTTCCAATTCCCTATGTGATTGTTCCCAATCAACCAGTGATTTAAGAACACTCACAAGACCCTGTAAAGATAGAGAAAATGAAGTCAACCCGCAACACTATCAAAAAAAAAAAGTCATCAATGAATTATTGATTTTCAAAGAAAAAGGCAACAGCTACCTACTTGAAGTGATGAACCTTTAACAGAAGCTGTTTGAGAAGCAGCAAGCGAATTTGGATCAGTATTTTGAGTCCCTTGAGCTATTTTGGACAGAGTTGTAACCTATTCATTAAATTGGAAGATGATGGAGATCAAACTAATAATATTTGCCAAAGAGGACTTAACTAATTTAAATACTGTCTACAATATCATAAAAATTAATGTTAGCTTATACCATTCGTTCAAACAAGTTTGGCGCCTCAAGATCACAGTCATAATTCACAAAGATGTCAACAAGCATTTGTGGATCTTTGCATACTTTCTCTAACATCCTGCAAACCCCGGTAAACCAAATTAACAAACTTGAAAGAATCACTGTTATTTCTCAATTCATGTTATTTCTTGGTTTGAATTGCAGAAGTGATTTACATTACATACACTCATGCGGATAATTACAGGAGGAAAATTCCTAATAAAGGAAATAACGCAACAATTCTATAGAGGAAAAAGAGAACATATTTTCTAAAATTGTACTAAATACAATAATAAAACTTCCACTCATATTGGTAAATTGGATATCTATTATTCAGTTATCCCCAGCTTGTAAATAAGATTCTAAATAAAAGTGCTTGTTGGTATTCCTTATGTTTTAATAACAAAGCTACCTATTACTAATATCCCAAAGGAATATATATTGTGGTTAATTGAGCAGGATATTTCCCAGTCAAATTTGTATAGCATGGTTTCAGGGTGTTATAAATAGTACTGTTTAAATAATACTCAAAAGATAAAATGGAAAAAGAATGACAAACAACTGTCAATAAGGCTCATTGGTAGAATTTTATATCCGCAGCACATGAAATATCTAATCAACTGAAAAGAATATATACCGAAGAACACTGAGTTTTTGGTTGACAGAAAATTCTAAACCATCCAGAGGTCTAAGAACTATCAGTGGAAAGAAGATGCCTATTTCACCCTGAAAACAAAAGAGTAGTGTAGAAACAAGACACGTCAAATTAACAATGTTTCTCCAAAAAGAAGCTTTTGTTAAATCTGTAAAATGACTTGCATACTTTTAGACTCTCCCTGAATCGCAGTAACAGCACCAAGAATATTCCCGTTGCATACTGCCATGAAAGAAGATTTATATTGAAAATTGTACACATGAATCCTTAAATGCCTGCATAAAAGATAAATCCAGTACTACAAAACCTGAAATATGACGGGGGATTGTGAAACTGAAGCTCGTAACAACGCATATGAAAGATATGCCTTCACTGAGTCAATAAAATGGAAGTTCTTTGTAAATGAGTGACTAACCCCCTCCAACAAACCCTGAAACAAAAACAAAAGTGTGATTTTGAATAGTCAAGATAATAACTCCTCAAATAACAAAAGCTCGAGTATAAAACGTTGAACACTATTTTTGTCGCTCTTGCTCCTATAAATGGATATTGGATACAACCAGATATTATATTAACCACCAATAAGAAATGAGTTGTGTCAACTTTTCGCTATTCAACACGTCATTTCATCCATGAACCAACAGAACCATATCCCATTGCAGAGGTGAATGGTAGATTGGGTTCTTTCTAAAAAGATTTTAAAAGATTTTGACCTCTCCATATTTGAGGAAATTTTTTGTATTCTTTACTTTTCATTTTTGTTTTTTTCTTGGAGGAATCTTTAAGTGGCAGCCTATCAGGACTCGCTCTCGTGAAGTTTTCAAATAGATTTGTAATTCATCAAAACATAAAAAATAAAAATACTATAATACAGTAATACTTTATTACTTGTGCATGTGGCTAGCTATCTTTTCCGACCCCTGTAATTCCCATGAAAAGATATTGTTTTCTTTTCGAATGCACAATGATTAACATATTCAGGGTTTTAACTTTCATGAATAACAATTTATTGAAAGGAACCAGAAGGAAATTTATGTGTTTAGCTATCATGTGGGTAAAAAAGATACAACCACTAGCAACAAGGAATGTGTAATAATAACACCTCCTTGAAGTGGTTCAGAGTAGTCCAACAACAGGCATACAGAACTACACTTCCATAGTAAAATCATATGTCCAAAAGATAGCTAGCCACATGCACAAGTAATAAAGTATTACTGTATTATAGTATTTTTATTTTTTATGTTTTGATGAATTACAAATCTATTTGAAAACTTCACGAGAGCGAGTCCTGATAGGCTGCCACTTAAAGATTCCTCCAAGAAAAAAACAAAAATGATATGTTAAATCATATGTCCAAACGATAGCAATTATTTAGCTTGGATTGTTTCCTTAAATAAAATCTTACCCAATTAAGTATTGTTTAGATTTGATCAGTTCATTTAGTTTTTGCCGATACAGAACTACACTTCCATAGTAAAATTCTAAAAATTAGCATTATGAAGTAGCAATGATATATCATGTTTGAAACATATAAATAGTAAAAACAAAAGTATATTAACTAATAAGTAGTATGCTACTAATTCATTATCTTACACTTATAATAAAATAAATAAGTATTAAAACTTATAAATGTGGTAGGGTTTCGATTTCAAAAAAAAAAAAAAGATCTGAACAGTTTTCACAAATAAATCCAAAAGCATTCAATAAAATATGGTTTTTGGAGGCTTTCAATTTTTTTTCGATTTGCGATTTTTATTTGGATCAATTTGGATGTGAGGACAACTAACCAAGTTTACCACACAAAATAATAGACCAGTTAACTGGCCCACAATCATGCAAACAATGACTACAAGTAACAAATATTCCAATTATTATGCTGCACCTAATAGCTAACAAGTAACAGAAGCTGAAATCACTGTATAACCTGCAGAAGCTCAAGAGACAGTATCCTAGTCTTGGTTGTAACTTCATCACTATCTTCCTTCATACCCATCTGCCAGATTTAATGTATGGACAATAAGTGGCGTTCACAAGAAATTAAATACAATGCTATCGTTTGAGAGTGAACCGACCTTGCAAAGAGTGCGGAATACCAACAAAGCATCGTGTTGTGCTATACTCATGCTCTCCAAATCAATCCCACTTGACAGAGGTAAGACTAACAGTTTAGCAACCGTTATGAGTAAACAATACAATGGATATTACAAATTATTATTCATATTCATACCGTGTTATTTTTTTACCATCTTCAGTATGCACAGCCTTGTCCAGTACAGCTTCTAGGCCCTACAAAATACAATACAATCTTGTTACAATAAGGAAGTTTTATACTGGACTCCATACAAAACTAAATAACCGATTTACCTTGATATCAGCACCCCCAGCAAGATTTTGAAGTTCCTCAAGAGATGTTAGAGATGCATCTTTGGCTTGACTGAGTGCATCACCTAAAGTCATATCTTTATCATTTGAGTCTCCCACAGAAGTTTCATCAGGTTTTGTGTTTAAATTCTCCACTGAGGCTGCCTTTGTAATTGTATGTCCACCAGAAACAGATGAAGTTTCAACCTGAAAATTTAACAGGCATTTCTATAAGAATTTACTGCAAAAGTAATAAGCCAAATGTGCTTCAGACTCAACTGGAAAAAACTCAATAAAAAGTAAACCCAAATCTCCTCTATAAAAACCAATTTAAAAAGACCCACCAGATCAGTTTCCATTCTCCTGAAAACGATGCTGATCATCTGGGTCAGCATTGCCTTTGATGTTGCTTGGTTTATCGGGGACTTGCTACAAATCCAAACAATGAACCTCAGTGTTATATATTGATAATAACAATCCTCGAAGACAAAATAGAAATGATAAATACCTATTTAGGGCAATATTATAGCAAACTCTGATGACTGCCAGCAAAGGCTCGCCATGTACTGAACAACAAAAATGAGAAATCAAAAATTGCAATAAAAAGGAAGAGAGAAAAATATATAAGCCTGTTAAAAAAAAGAGAAAAAAAGCAGACAGAGAACAATAGAATAAGATAATTATCTTCTGGTAGCAAAAGTTGGTTCTATAAACACAGCGCCTAAGTAAATTATTAGACAGACAGACATCGTATAAATACAGCACAAACACAACCAACAAATGCATGCAGTAGTATCGTACAATAAATTTGTGCAGAATCAATACTCTAAGCCTCAAATTTCACATAATTATAATTGTTTAACAAACTATCTAATGACAGTGTAAAACAGAAATCCAATCACATTTCACCGTCTTGCACAACATATTACTACTTCTAAAACCTCTTTACACAATGACAAAATGGTGAAATATATGTTGTATAAAAGACGCTTGTATTGCCAACAACAACATCAACCATACCTTATCCCATTAAGTGAGGTCGGCTACATGGATCAATTTCTGCCATAATGTTATTCTATCCAGGACTATGTTTTTATCTAAATTGTTAAGCTCGAAATCTTTCTCAATAACTTCTCATTTAGTTTTTCTAGGTCTTCCTCTACCTCTACCTATTTGACCACTCTCCATCTAATCTACTCTCCTTACCACAGAATCTAAAGGTCTTCTCTCTACATATCCAAACCACCGAAGTTTATTCTCAGCCATTTTTCTACCATAGGTACTACCTCAACACTCTCTAATATTGTCATTTCTAGTTTTATCAGGTCTAGTCTTACCACACATCCAACGCAACACCCTCATCTCAGCTACGCTTACTTTATTCTCGTGTTGACTCTTAAGCACACAACATTCTGTCTCATACAACATCGCAGGTCTTACCGCAGTCCGATAAAACTTTCCCTTCAACTTGAGCGGGTACTTTTGTATCACATAAAATTCCTGAAACCCTCCTCCATTTCAACCACCCAGCTTGAATTCGATGGTTTTCATCCTCGTCTATTTTTCCATTGTTTTGTATTACAGACCCAAGATGTTTAAACCGTGTGACTTGTGGGATTATATGGTCTCCAACTTTCACCTTTAGGTTAGAAACGTTTCTCCTTTTACTTAACTTACACTTCATATATTTCGTCTTACTTCTGCTTAGGCGAAAGCCATGCATTTCTAAAGCTCGCCTCCCAAGTCTCTAACCTCTCGTTTAAATCCTCCTTCGACTCTCCCAGTAGCACTATATCATCTGCAAAAAGCATGCATTTCTATGCTAGCTTGGAGCACATCCAACTCCAAAACTAAAGTAAAAAGGTAAGGGCTTAGGGTTAAACCTTAGTGCAAAATGGTGAAATATATGTCTGTTTAAAAGACACTTGCATTGTCGGTGTCGGCTTATTTAAATATAATTAGTAACTTCTCTTCCTTAGCACAACATATTACTACTTCTACAACTTTAAAATTAATAAACTTCTCTTCTTTATTTCTTTGGATAAATTACAATACAGATACATTGTGCTGAAACTAATTTTTGTTATCATTGCATTTCCACTCTGGAATGTTCATAAAATGAGAATGAAATTTGTCATAAACATTGAAAGATAATAATAGTAACCACCTGAACATGTAAATTAAACTCCTTTTGCCAACACATCAAACTAAAATAGACATCATATTAATCATTTACAGGTATAGAGAATGTGTTGATTTATCACGCAAAAAAGTTTGCAAGATACTGAATACAGAAATGTATATATTTTATAAACACAAATTGCATGCCCATATGATATCAGCAAACATGCATAACAAAAGAATCAAATCATTTCTATCATAATACACATACCTCTGAATTTTGAAGAAGCCACAGCCGTAAGAAGTACCTTCAGCACTTGGAGAATAGTACTGCATGTTGATTTTCAAAAATAAATAGGTATGACAAGAAACATATGTTTAGTCAGTGTTGCTTATACATAGCGATTTGCATACCTGTCAGGTGATGAATTGTCAATACAACTACAAACCATGTTAAGAATGTCGGTAAACAATGGAACATTTTTACCACCGTCTAATCCAGG
Organism: Lathyrus oleraceus; assembly: GCF_024323335.1. Lineage (NCBI taxonomy): Eukaryota > Viridiplantae > Streptophyta > Magnoliopsida > Fabales > Fabaceae > Lathyrus > Lathyrus oleraceus. Next base: position 41,873,970 of record NC_066582.1, read on the forward strand.
ATCTCCCTCCAAATGGTCATATGCAATAAGTTTCTGTATTAACAGTAATTATGCAGAGTAAATAACGTGTTACCAATTTAATAAAATTTCACATCAGTTGCTCTAAGTATTAATTGAACAACTTATAGAGCAGAATGAAGAAAGCATGCACATACATGGATACAATCTAAAGCAGGTTCTAGGATTTTCAAGTTTTTTGTTTCAACGGCAAGACGGAGTGGATTTAAAACAAGTTCTGCATCACTTCCTTCAAGTGTATTCCCCGCTTTAGATAGTAGTTCAATAATATTTCCACTATAAGGTCTGCTACCTTGATCTGCAGCGTTGGAAACCTGCTCAGCCTTCCGTGACTGATCAGTTTCTGAACTAGTTGCTACTCCATCTCCAGTTTCACTTACACTAGTACAAGTCAAAATAATTCATATGTTAAAATTAAAAGTATCCACACATTCTCACTTTCACGAAATAAAAATGATCCGCCATTCTTTTTCCCTCAATTCAATAAAATAAAACTTCTAGTACAAATACTCAAAACGAAACAATGTCATACCTCACAGATTCAGGTGAGGGTGCAGATTGATTGGCTGCACTCTGCTTTCTCTGGCTAGCCTCTTTGGTGATGTCTGAAGCATTAAACATAGGCAACGATACTATGAGTGATATAATACTAATAACTAGATGAACTCGAAGATCAATACAAGAAATTGAACAGTGAAAAGCTATTAATTATCTTATCTTATCTCAGCAGAAAAGGAAAAGGAATAAAATGCGGATCAAAACAACAAGAAAGCAATGAAAATAGATAGCGATCTAGGGTTAGAGAATTGAGAAATAAACCTGTATAATTATTGATAGCTTTCTGAAGTTCGGGAAACTTTTTACCGGAACATTCCTTGAGCATAGAATCTAATGCTCGAGTGACAAAACCTCCGGCGGCACCTCCAGCCATTTCGTATCACTTTATTGAAACAAGTTACACTCTAATTCCCGCAGATCAAAGACGGTGACGAATTCGGAAACGGAATTCGAAGAAGTGGAGGTGAATCGGGATCATGAGAATTTGAAACGAGATCACTCTGACTTTTCCGACGGCGGGGGAATTGGATGCCGCGGAGGAAGAGAGAGAATTGGAAATCGGAATTGGAAGTGAAGAAAGTAAAAGAGATCTGAGAAATGGAAGAAGATTAAAATGAGAAAATGGAAGGTTTAGATCTGTGTGAATCTAAAATTGTTTTTATGGGTCTGTTTTGATTACCCAGTGTTTAAACTATTCTCATGTTTTGGAACAGAATTCAATTTTGGAAGAGAAAGGGACTCATGTGCAATATTATTTTGTCTTTTCTCTAATGAATAAACAAATTTACTTTTGTAAAAAGAAAAAGACAAATTCATTTTGAGCTAATCTAGTGTACAAAAATAGGATAAATGTATTCTATTCAATTTCAGCTCAGAGTTTAATCATGTAAATATGATAAATTAATTTTAATATTTATCTTAAAGTATTTCTTATTTTTTTAAATTATTGATTTATAAATTTTAATCAAATAGTTATATTAATATATAAATATTCATATAAATATCTATGTCAATGACTAAATTATATAAGATTCGTTTACACTCATTTATATTTACATTTCAATTGAGTGTTTAGAAACATAATAAAATATAATAAATTGATTTTGATATTATCTTTTTGTATTTTTTTAGTGTAAATTTTTATCTTAGATTTAGATTGTATTTTAAATCATCAAAAAGAAAATTACTCGTTGAATTTCTATAAAATATAATTTAATATATAAAAAATTGAAATAAATACAACATAAATAAAAAGTTTAAATATTAATAATTAATATATTATAATTAAATATTTTTTAAAATAAATTTATAGTTAAAAATAATAAATATATATATATACATGTAAATATATTTATTTTTAACAAAATGTTTTTTTTTGCAATAGTAGTTATATCACTTATATATAATATATATCATTTCTATATATAACATGTTTAATTTATATAACAGAATTATTTGTTTACTCGTGATATTTTTAAAAATGGTTATTTTAGTATACAAAAAAAATTATAAAAATTATCTAACTTTATTTTATTATTTTTATTAAATTTAAAAATTATATATATATATATATATATATATATATATATATATATATATATATATATATATATATATATATATATATATATATATATATATATATATATATATAAAGGGAGCGGGATCTTAGTATAAATCATGCTAGTGAAGTGGATAACTCTATTCTAAGAAAGATTGTTGAAATTCTAGTGTGAATGGTTAAGTCTCGTTAATATCAACTAGAAATGAAATAAACTTTGGATATATAAGAGAAATAAATTCATACTCCTATATAGCCTTAAGATTTTTTTTTGGATATGTGGTGTCAATGTCGCTTAGATTCTGAACATTTAGTCCATTAGCATTATCAGTGCTTCCTAATAAGTAGCATCGGAGTTTAATCATTGTTATAGGACTAATCGTCTCAAGATGAAATGACTTCAATGATTCACTAAATAGATTATCATACCACAGTGGAGAAATGTGTGTTTTATGGAAAGAAAGTATTATAATATTTATATAAGGCATAGATTATAATATTTGGACTTTTATAAAACAAATGATCCTTTTATTCTCAAGTATCTAATTGATGATGTTATGAAAAACAAAGATATAGATATTTGAACCAAAGAAGAAAAAAAGTGTAACGCAATTTGAAGGCAAAAACTATTATCATTGTCGCTCTTGGAATTGATGAATTTTTATGTGTGTTTTCACTTTGATACTACAAAAGAAAAATGGAACACCTTTTAAGTTACCCATGAACGTACAATTGAGATAAAAAGAGTTATGATGAATACATTGACTCATGAATATGACATTTTAAGAATGTATTTTGGCCCAACCAAAGTCCCAATAAGATAAGATTCACTCATCTCATCCCAATAAGATAAGAGACATTCAGGTACACAATCTATAATCTTCACCTGCACTACGATTATCTTGAATCCTAAATTGACTTGGGCATTAGAGTGCTAACTATGCACCCCCCCCTCCTAGGTCCACCGTATTAGAGAATAGAAACACAAATTCAAGATCAATGTCTCTGATTTAAGATGCATCATGATCGCAACCTTTGGTCTTAGAAGTTACGTTACTGGATCGCTTACGAAGCTTCGTTCCACCATAGCTTCCACAATCTCCTCCATTTTCTGGAACAGTGACGTCGTCTGTGTGAAACTACTTATGATTCTGACATTTTCCACGAGGTCAATTCCGATTCTTATATCTGGAATTCGAAAGCGTCTTTGGTGAAGAAACTGAGGTTTCATGGAGCCGAACTCCGATCCAACTCTAATTGATTGTTCATCTCGATCTCGAACCATCGTAAAAAGACACCAACGCATATTCCAGGGCTGAAATCAGATTTACGACATTCCAACCGGCCATGCTCAGAAAGAGCTTAGGTCGACTAGGAATCTTGATCTCTAACTCCTATCGAGGCTTGTTAATAGATCTCCTCAAATCCGAGCTTGGATTCATCATAGATACAGGCAAAACAAAAGAAATCACATCAAAGAGATGTTTCTGCACAAATGCCATCATGATCAGCCCATGTTGGATGTCTCATCGTCATAAAAGCCACGTGTTAGATGTTTCATCATCGCAACGACTATAGTCGATCCCATACGGTCACAAGGTGTTTGGAAAGGTGGAATGATAAGGGAGTTATGGGGTGATTGACATCTTGGAGTATGGGGAAACTAAGGCGATCATATGGTCGGTTGGGTACCAACCAGATGGAGTAAGTGAAGGTCATATGGATTTCTGTAACACCTCAAACTGCTTTCGGGATTATCGACTGACCCCACAAACCAACACAAGTCTTTTCAGTATGCTTTGTCCTCACTCACACGCTTTCCAGGAAACTTCCCAGAAGATCACCCATCCAAATACTACTCCAAGTCAAGCACGCTTAACTATGGAGTTCTTATCTGTTAGGCTACCGAAAAGAAGATGCATCTTGTTGGTATAGTACCAATCAATCCTTATAAGCCTTCATTCAACCATGCAGTCCCATACCTGCATAGCCTCATGATCCCTCTCATTCCGATGTGAATTCGGTTTTTCCCCTAGAAGCTGCTAGGAGTGTCTCATTGTCATGCCTCATGCATCGACAACCACTCCTATCGCCCTCGGATGTTACATATAACCACTCTTCGGCCTCTCCGACCTCGGGTGTTACATGCCCACCAGCTTCCGCTTGGTTCGTCCCCGAACCACATCGTATTGGGAGAGGTATGGCTCTGATACCATTTGTAACACCCTAAACTGCTTTCAGGATTATCGACTGGCCCCACAAACCAACACAGGTCTTTTCAGTATGCTTTGTCCTCACTCACACGCTTTCTAGGAAATTTCCCAAAAGGTCACCCATCCAAATACTACTCCAAGTCAAGCACGCTTAACTATGGAGTTCTTATCTGTTGGGCTACCGAAAAGAAGATGCATCTTGTTGGTATAGGTAGTACCAATTAATCCTTATAAGCCTTCATTCAACCATGTAGTCCCATACCTGGATAGCCTCAGGATCCCTCTCATTCCGATGTGAATTCGGTTTTTCCCCTAGAAGCTGCTAGGAGTGTCTCATTGTCATGCCTCATGCATCGACAACCACTCATATCGCCCTCGGATGTTACATGTAACCACTCTTCGGTCTCTCCGACCTCGGGTGTTACACTTTCCATCAACATTTGAAGTCCCTAGTACCCTGGCATCGTTCTAAAGGACAAACTCTTGTCGCGACGCGAAAAATACGACCATGAGTGCATCGCACACTCGAAGGTGGTAAACAAAGTCGCCACCGAACTTTATTTATTCTAAAGAAGGAAAGGAAAAATATCGATAAACCCCTTAACAATGAAAAAGATATGGTCGTCGCAGACAAATCAAATTCAGAAGTCGATTATGCAAGGGAAATGTATTAGCCCCTCACATCTGTTATACTCAACGAAAACTATTTAGTTACTTTTGCATTAAGTGTTAGATTAAAAATATTTGCGTTCCTTAAGTTATTAAAGTTTGAGAGAAAAAAGAAAAGGATATAAAATAATTTTTTTATTAGGGTGCCTGACGAAACTTTGAATCTCGCTCATACGTATCTCTAGGTGCAACGGAGAACTCGAGGGTACATAGTTCTGGGTAGAAAATGTTTATGTGTTGGTCGATTTTAGCGAAGGATGCCTGGTTGCATTCGAGTGGAAAACATTGCTTGCTATCCAAAACATGGAGAAATGAACATTGACATCGCGTCAGAATGAACAACATGACTTGGAATCTCATAGAGTTATGTTTTCATCGCAGTCGGGCAGAAAGGCGTTCTAACTTCTTGCACATGGTAGGAACGAAGCTTGTTTGCATCGTCTCATAATGGACGAAGCATATTTCCCTTATGAAAATGGTTTGAGATTTAAAGTCAAAAGGCAAAAGGTTTGAGTGTATTGGATTATTTTGGGGAGGGTGACGAATGCTCGGATAGTCGAGATATACACCTCGTATCCAAGTATTTTAGGAAAATAGTGATATACATCAAACTGTTCCTTTTTCACCCAATTAACTGTAAAAGAGTTAGGTATGATTATGTGTTTTGGTTGGAAGACGAATACTCGAATGGTCGAGATATACACCTCGTATCCAAGTATTCAGGGAAATGAGTGATATACACCAAACTGTTCCTTTTTCGTCTGGTTTATTATAAAATGAGATTGTGGTATCAATCGAGTTGAGAGTTTTTTAAAGGGATGACGAATGCTCGGATGGTCGAGATATACACCTCGTATCCAAACACTCGGGAAAAAACGTGATACACAATACGTTCTTTTTTCATCTTATTTATGAAAAGATATTTGATAATGATTAAGTATTTTATTTTGATTTTGAAAATGCACTCGATATTGACCGAGGTTTCATTTGCATTGCGGAATGAAATATGAAATGATTTGTTTTTTATTTGAAAAAGATTATGGCGAGAAATTATTATTTTTTATTTAAGAGTGAAATGAAATTAATTAGAAAAAAGTGATTATTTATAAATAATAGTAAGATTGATTTTTGTTTTGAATAAATTAAGTTTAAAAAAAATATTTTTGGTTTTTAATAAATCAATAAATTTAAATAATCTAACAAACAAATAAATAAATATTTATAGTTAATATACAAGCATATAAATATTTACACATGTACAAAAATAAAATACAAATATTTAAAACATGCTCAATATTATTTTTACAAATAATTGTTGGAATAAGAATAAAAATAAAATGAAATAATGAAAATAAAAACATAACAAAAATAAATAAATAAATAAAATGAAAAGCAATGGGCTAAGAAGCCCAATCCGGGGATTTGTAATAAAAAACGCAAGGTAAGGTCCAAAAGTGGGTTTAGCCAAAGACCCTAGCGCCCAAGGAGAGGGGATCATTTTAGAGTCAAACAATTGACTAAATAGAGGTTATTAGATTTGATGATGCGATCAGAAGCGTTGGACTGGCATAGTAAGGAGTGAGTCAAAGCAATCTAGAGGCCCAAAAGACATACGCATGCTAGGAGTGAGCCCATGAGATCCTTTGTTGATTAGACTAAGTCAATTGATCCAAGGATCAGTACTCAACCACGTGTTTACATCACAAGACGTGTGTAAGGGCTCTTAAAAAACAAAAATGAGATAGAGAAATCTCTCTCTCTCTCTCTCTCTCTCTCTCTCTCTCTCTCTCTCTCTCTCTCTCTCTCTCTCTCTCTCCCTCCCTCCTAGAAGCTCCTTTCATTCCTATTACGGTTGTTAATGGCGTTGGCACTCCTAAGACCGAAGCATCATGGAATGAAGATGATAAAAAAAAGGTTCTTTATGACAATAATACAATAAATCTTCTTCAAGGCGATCTTGGCATGGATGAGTTATTTCGCATTTTAACATGCACAATGACAAAAGAAATATGGGATACTTTGGTCGAAACACATGAAGGAACCACATAAGTTAAAAGGTCAAGATTGAATACCTTAAGTTAAGAATACGAGTTATTCTGAATGCAACCCGGAGAATCAATTCTCAATTTGCATAAAAGATTTGTGCATTTGACGAATCACTTGAAAACTCTCGGTAAGACTTTAACTATTGATGAACTTAATCTTAAAGTACTCAGATCTTTAACCAGGGAATGGCAACCGAAAGTGACAACGACATTCGAAAAGAAACGTCTATCAACGATGATGTCCGCAACATTGTTTGGGAAACTCCAAGAATATGAGACAGAACTTGGTAGACTTGAAGAGCATGAGAATTTAGACAAGAAATCCAAAAGCATTGCCTTAAGAGTTTATTTCAAAGAAGTTAAAAAAGAAGACAATCTGGAGGAAGACGAGAACATCATGCTTCTGAAGGAGAAGGGCGATCCAAAATGCAGTGGAATTTAAAAAAAAATCTCCTTTAGTGATTCTTACGAATGGGCATGATCAGTGATAGAATCGTTACCTCTTGTGGCGATTGAAACCTTTGATGCAGATCTACGGAGCGATCACGAACATTGAACGATGACAACGCCTCTACTCAATCCACACGAACGGATTCCTTCATTCTCAGTTCTAGTTGTTATGAATGAAGGCTTTGTGTGTGTGTGTGTGTGTGTGTGTGTGTGTGTGTGTGTGAGTGAGAGAGAGAGAGAGAGAGAGAGACGAAATTTCAACTGCACAAATGCTTCTGCACAAGGGTTCTATTTATAGAACCACTTGTGTGGGCTGCAGGCTAAAAACCCCACTTAAGTGTATGTGACCCATATCTTATAATATGCCAAAATCACTTAAGCGTGTGGTACCTTACCATATTTCGTATTCTACTTAAGTACATCGTACCTTACGATGTTCTACAATTCACTTAAGTTCATCGTACCTTACAGTGTTCCTTAGTTACTCTATCTCTCATCAATCCTTCATTTTGTGTGTGACCCTATAGGTTTTTGTGGCATTGGCAATTATATTAAATCATGTATTTAACGTAATAAACAGTGAGCGGTATCTAGCAACACATCACTGCTACCCAAGACACAAAAATGTCATGTGATCTGACAAATCCTTTTGTGATAATACTTATGTGTACAATTACCCATTTGCCCTTATGTCTATATTGAATACAAGGCATAGATTGTGTCATCCTTGTCCAGTTCAATATTGGGCCCATAGACATTTATCCTATTATGCAGGATGGGCAAATTTCATCTAGGTCACTCATGCCCCTCAGCATGCTTCGTGGAGTACCCATCAACTGTCTTTATGGTCATCCAGTTACGGACAATGTTTGATCGGCAATAAGGCACTTGACTTTACATCTAGGGTCCATAGTGGTTTCAGGTCAAAGGGTGATATACACCATTATCACCATGAGAATAACTTATGACACTTTGCATAACAATCTATATAGTATTCTCATAGCGGGTCAATCCAGTACAAATATTACTCTTAATATTCATACCTATGTTTAAGACTTGATAACTCCTTATCCATGATCCATGAGATGTGATCATCAGTCTATATACATAATAGTCTTAATGCTTTAATGGTATCCCACTTCACAATAAAGCTCGACCACAGATACTTTAAGAATAGTGTCCTTATATTTAATGTGATCTCATGATTAAGTCACACTTGATACATTAAACGGACTAGCTATTCTAGGGACTTTATTAAACAAACATAATAAAGAAAAAACCTTTTATTATTAATAAATAATTCGATACAAATACCAAAAGTATTGGCCTCTAGGGCTTACACCAACAATCTCCCACTAGCACTAGAGCCAATCAGGCATACCCCTAATGCCCATAGATCTAGTATGGCCATCATGCTTCTACAGCGCAAGAGGCTTTGCCAGTGGGCCAACAATATTGTCAAGTGTAGGAACTCTGCATATTTTCATATCTCCCCTATCTATTATCTCTCGAATGAGGTGATAACGCCTAAGTATGTGTTTGGATCGTTGGTGAGATCTAGGCTCCTTAGCTTGTGCGACAACACCATTGTTATCATAATAGAAACCAATGGGATCCATAATGCTAGGAACTATGCCAAGTTCACTAATGAACTTTTTGATCCAAACAGCTTCCTTTGCTGCACTTGAGGCAGCAATATACTCGTCCTCAGTTGTAGAATCGGCAACTATATCTTGCTTTAAACTTTTCCAACTCACATCGCCACCGTTTAAGCAAAACACATAACCAGATTGCGATCTAAAGTCATCCTTATCTGTCTGGAAGCTAGCATCGGTGTATCCAATTACAACAAGCTATTTTTGACCTCCATATGTCAAGAATGAGTCCTCGATCCTTCTCAAATACTTAAGGATATTCTTGACAACTACCCAATGAGCATCACCGGGATAAGATTGGTACCTACTCGTTGCACTTAAAGCATACGAGACATATGGTCGATTACATAACATGGCATACATGATAGATCCTATTGCAGATGCATATGAAATCTTATTCATGCGATCCCTTTCTTCCTTAGTTGAAGGGGACTGTGTTTTTGATAGACACAGACCATGTTGCATAGGTATGAATCCTTTCTTAGAATTATGCATATTAAAGCGTCTCAACACTTTGTCTATGTATGTACTCTGACTTGCCCAAACAGTTTTTGTGATCTATCTCTATAGATTCTGATTCCTAATATATTGGCTGCTTCACCTAGGTCCTTCATAGAAAAGCATTTTCCCAACCAAGACTTTACTTGTTGCAGGGTAGGGACATCTTTTCCAATGAAATCATCAGTAAATGTGATGAAGTACTGAAAACCTCCTCTGGATGGTATGTTCAGTGGTCCACATACATCAGTATGTATGAGGGCCAAAAGATCATTAGCTCTTTCACCTTTTCTTGTGAATGGACACTTTGTCATCTTTCCAATTAAACAAGATCTGCATGTCCCATATGATTCATAATCAAAAGAGTCCAAGAGTCCATCTTTATGGAGTTTGGAAATGCGTTTCTCATTTATGTGGCCTAATCGACAATGCCAAAGGTAAGTTGGATTTAACTCATTAGGTTTCATCCTTTTAGTATTAATGTTATAAATAGGCATTTCAAGATCAAGGACATATAGTCCATTGTTCATTTGTGCAGTAGCATAGAATATATCATTCAAATAAATTGAGCAACAATTGTTCTTTATTATAAATGAAAAACCAAACTTGTCCAAACAAGAAACGGAAATAATATTCCTGCTAATTGAAGATACATAATAACAGTTCTCTAACTGAATTATTAAACCACTAGGTAAAGTCAATACATAAGTCCCTACGGCTAAAGCAACAACCTTTGCTCCATTGCCAACTCGTAGGTCAATTTCACCTTTTGCCAAATCTCTACTCCTTTTTAGCCCCTGCACATTGGTACAAATGTGAGAACCACATCCAGTATCTAATACCCATGATGCAGAAGTAGATAAATTAATTTCAATAACAAAAATACCTGAAGTTGAAGTCTCTACGCCATTCTTCTTATCTTCCAGGTACTTTGGGTAGTTTCTCTTACAGTGTCCGGTCTTACAACAATGGAAGCAAGTGTCTTCCTTTGTTATGCCTCCACTAGGCTTCAAAGCAGCAACATTGGGTTTGGGTTTGGCAACTTCCTTGCCTTTCCCTTTATCACCCTGCTTGGTGGGTTTTTTGTTCTGTCTCTTTCCATTTTCGATCTTCAGAATGGACTTCCCTTTTGACTTCAGATTCTGCTCAGCAGTTCTTAACATGGATAGCAGTTCAGGAAGATCAAATCGGTCGCAAGTTCAAATCAGTTGAAAGTTCCTTTCCGAGGGGAAAACCCAACCTCTCAAGGTTTTCCATATACCCAATCATCTTGAGAACATGGGGACCTACAGGGGCTCCCTCAGCTAACTTGCCTTGAAAAAGGGCTTTTGAAACTTCAAACCTTTCATGCCTTGCTTTCTCTTGATAGAGCATCTTCAGATGTTCGATCATATCGAACGCTGCCATGTTCTCATGTTGCTTTTGCAACTCTGAGTTCATGGTAGCTAGCATGAGATAAGCAGTTTCATTGGCATCATTGACATGCTTCTTATAAGCATCTCTTTCTGCCTTAGGTGCAGAACTAAGAGGTTCCTCTTCAGGAACAGGATTCTCCAAGACATACAGCTTTCTATCATGTTTGAGGATAATCCTCAGATTTCGGTGTCAATCTAGAAAATTTGTCCCAGACAATTTTTCCTTGTCAAGGATTGATCGTAAAATGTTGTTAGAGGTGTTTGTTGTCATGGTAATCTACATGAAAATAATGAAAATATAAGTATCAATAACATATTTAATTAGGCCTTTAATTAAATATGCTCCCACTATTTTACTCAAAACAAATGACCCTCGCCATTTGATTCGGAAAATCCCGTTGGAAGATTTTCTAGTGGGTCGAGATCCACATTTCACTTTGTTTTAAGTCCGCGTAGGCGGATTACACAAAACTAGGTTATTTAGGTAGGAACTCCTTCCAATTGTATCTAATACAACTCTCGAATATTTTAATTGGGTGAATAACTCCTTATTCCAATCCATCACATGGATCATTTCCAACTCTTGCTTCTAAACATATATAATCTTATTATAATTTGTTTAGTTAAGTATGAACCATTGTTTTAGCAATTGGATATTACAATTATCCCATCGCACCTTACTAATATAGGACATGCACCCCGCGTAGGCAAAACCTACATTATCCGATACTAGTCTTGATAAGTGCTAAAACTTGGAAAGCATAAACTTAATATTTAATTTAAGGGAATTTTTAATTATTCTGATTTCACCGGCTTATTTATCATATAAATCGTCTCTCACATGCATCAACATACATAATGAAACCGTTATGGCCCCTAGCGCAATTGTTCTCCCAAGCCAATGAGAGAACCTAAGCTAACCTAATAACGATTTAAGCTTCTCCAAGCAAGATCTTCAAGGTTGTCCTCCTTTGATATTGTATTCTTCTCTTTCTTCATAACATTACATTACATAAAAGAAACTCGTTTTACATACAAGGGAGTGGCGTGAGAAAAAAAGTTACATTAAGAGATTAAAATAGAGGCACGACACGCAAGTCGTATTTTAAAATCCCAAAACAAAATAAAGGAAAACTAAGGCCATAATCGATCACCACAAGATAATAATAATAAACACATCATTATTATTAATTTATATTCTGTTAATTAATTAAAACCGAATTAAATTTCGGAGACCAATCACACTACTCAAAATTTTAATGAACAATTCATTTGAAATCGGCGTCGTTTTTCGCATCAACACTTGATACTTTAAAGCACAACTCTTGCGCAGTCACAACCCTAATCGCATAACTCTTTGACAGCATAACCTCTGTGCCGTCATTAACCCTAATGCACCAATTTCAGACCGTCAAGCACACCTCGATTGTTAATTCAGTATGATTGATCAACACGTCATTGCTTCACCATACTAATGTCGGATCAAGAAGCAAATGACCATTGATCGCTCAAAGGAAAACAACCATTAAATGTTTGAATGAAGGAAACAGAAACAGTATATCATATATACCTTATTTTGCAACAGGATTACTTATATCATATATATAACTTGATCGATCTCAATTGCGTAACCTATGGATGATCGATGTATCACTGCTTCACCATACTAACGTCGGATTTCGAAGCATAGTCAACATCAATCATCGAAATCGTACACACATGATGCCAAATTTAATTACTCATTTATTCTTTAATTCATTCTGTCTTTTAATCGTATTAATACAGAAAATAAACAACTATCAGATGCATGGTTTTGTAAGTGGCTCTGATACCACTGAAGGAGAAGGGCGACCCAAAATGCAGCGGAATTTTAAAAAAATCTCCTTTAGTGATCCTTACGAGTGGGCATGATCAATGATAGAATCGTTACCTCTTGTGGCGATTGAAACCTTTGATGCAGATCTACGGAGCGATCACGAACGTTGAATGATGACAACGCCTCTACTCAGTCCACACGAACGGATTCCTTCAATCTCAGCGCTTGCTGCTACGAATGAATGCTTTGAGTGAGAGAGAGGGAGAGAAACGAAATTGCAACTGCACAAATGCTTCTGCACAAGGGTTCTATTTATAGAACCATTTGTGTGGGATGCAAGCTAAAAAGCCCACTTAAGTGTATGTGGCCCATATCTTATAATATGACAAAATCACTTAAGTGTGTGGTACCTTACCATATTTCGTATTCTACTTAAGTACACCGTACCTTACGATGTTCTACAATTCACTTAAATGCATCGTACCTTACGGTGTTCCTTAGTTACTATATCTCTCATCAATCCGTCCTTTTGTGTGTGACCCTATAGATTTTCGCGACATTGGCAATTATATTAAATTATGTATTTAACATAATAAACAGTGAGCGGTATCTAGCAACACATCACTGCTACCCAAGACACGAAAATGTCACATGATCTGATAAATCCTTTTTTGATAATATTTATGTGTACAATTATCCTTTTGCCCTTATATCTATATTGAACACAAGGCATAGACCGTGTCATCCTTGTCCAATTCAATATATGGCCCATGGATATTTATCCTGTTACGCAGGATGGGCAAATTCCATCTAGGTCACTCATGTCCCTCAGCATGCTTCGTGGAGTACCCATCAACTGTCTTTATGGTCATCCAGTTACGGACAATGTTTGATCAGCAATAAGGCAATTGGCTTTATATCTAGGGTCCATAGTGGTTTCAGGTCAAAGGGTGGTATACACCATTATCACCATGAGAATAACTTATAACACTTTGCATAACATTCTATATATTATTCTCATAGCGGGTCGATCCAATACAAATGTTACTCTTAATATTCATACTTATGCTTAAGACTTGATAACTCCTTATCCATGATCCATGAGATGTGATCACCAGTCTATATACATAATAGTCTTAATGCTTTAATGTTATCCCACTTCACAATAAAGCTCGATTATGGATACTTTAAGAATAGTGTCTGTATGTTTAATGTGATCTCATGATTAAGTCACACTTGATACATTAAACGGATTAGCTATTCTAGGGACTTTATTAAACAAACATAATAAAGAAAAAGCCTTTTATTATTAATAAATAATTCGATACAAGTACCAAAAGTATTGGCCTCTAGGGCTTACACCAACAACTTCTTATAAAAAGGTTAGGTAAATATTTTGGTATTAATGAAAATTCTAACTTTGCAAGAAAGAAGAAATATTTTAACAAGAAGGAAGCATCTACCTCTACTCAAAACTTCACTTGCTATGAATGTGAAAAGTGGGGACATATAAAGGCGTATTATCCAAAACTCTCAAAGAAAAGTAGTATCAATAAAAGAAAGGATTCAAAATCTAAAAAAACCTACATTTCATGGGAAGATAATGAAGTTAGTTCATCCTCCGATTCCGAAAGTGAAGAATATGTTAATCTTGCATTGATGGTTTCACACCATTCCGATGATGAAGAATAAGAGGTTAGTAATGAAACATATTCTCATAATGATACTCAATGTGCTATTGATGAACTTCTAAATGAATGTAAGGTTTTGTATAAAACGGTGTTAACTCAAAAGAAACAAATCTTATCTCTTGAAGAAAATATTGACACCATGGAAAAGAATTTTGAAATGGAAAAACAAAACTTTCTTGAAAAGGAAAAATAAAATCTTACATGCAAAATTTGTGATTCACTTACTTTCCAAATTGTTCAAATGAGAAGAGTTCTTGAAAGATGTGAAAAAGGACAAGTTGGATTGAAAAATGTTCTTATCTAACAAATGTATTCAAATGACAAAAATGGTTTTTGTTATTCTAAGTTTAACAAACCAAGTACTAATAAAACTATCTTTGTTAAGACAAGTGACCAATCCAACAAGGAAAAAGTGAACAAAGCACAAAAAGTTCATCAACATCCTAAGAAGAAATTTCCCAAAAAGAAATCATATGTTCCTAGGTATAAAAGTAATTTTGTTCCTACATGCTTTTATTGTGGTATAAGTGTCCATGCAGCTAATGCTTGCTATGTTAGAAACTTTAGTGTGACAAGTGAGCATTATGTCTGGGTTAAGAAAGGTACTGATTATGAAGGACCCAAGGCACATTGGGTACCGAACAAAACATAATTTTTTTTGTAGGTATGCTGAAGACCACTTTAAATCTATGGTATCTCGATAGTGGCTTTTTAAAGCAAATGACGGAAGACATAAGCAAATTTTAAAATCTAGCACTTAAAGCCAAGGGATATGTCACCTATGGAGACAACAATAAAGGAAAAAATCCTGGAAAAGGCAAAGTTGGAGTACCACCTTTCACATCCATTGAAGATGTATTTTATGTTAAAGGACTAAAGCATAATCTTTTAAGAATAAGCCAACTTTGTGACAAAGGCTTCAAGATCAAGTTAACCAAAGATGAATGCTTGATTAAAGATGAAGTCATCAATGAGGTAAAACTCAAAGGTAAAAGAATCAATAATATTTTTATGATAGCTTTAGATGATTTGTCTTTGAAAATAAAATGTCTCATGGTAAACAACAATGACTCATGGCTTTGGCATAAAAGGGAATCTCATATTCATATGGAACACTTAAATAAACTAGTCAAACGTGATCTTTTCATTGGTTTTCCTAATATAAGATTTGTCAAAGATAAATTATGTTATTCTTGTCAAAAGGGAAAACAAACGAAATCAACTTTCAAGTTAAAGAATGTGGTGTCAACAACAAGACCACTTCAATTGTTGCATATGGACCTATTTGGTCCATCAAGAACAAGAAGCTTCGAAGGTAATATATATGCCTTAGTTATTGTTGATGATTTCTCTAGATATTTTTGGACTTTGTTTCTTGTGCATAAAAGTGATGCTTTCAAGGATTTTAATAAGTATGTAAAGCAAATTCAAAATGAGAAGTCATTAAAGATTGTATCTATAAGAAGTGATCATGGTGGAGAATTCCAAAATGCATCTTTTGAAGAATTTTGTGAAGAACATGGTATCTCTCATAATTTTTCAACACCAAGGATTCCACGACAAAATAGAGTAGTAGAAAGGAAGAATCAATTTCTAGTATAGCCTGCAAGGACAATGCTTAGTGATGCAAATCTACCAAAGTACTTTTGGGTGGATGCAGTTAGTACGACATGCTATGTTGGAAATCAAGTCATCATTAGACCTATCTTGAAAAAGACTCCATGTGAACTTTTCAAAGGAAGAAAACCAAACATTTTTCATTTTCACATCTTTGGATGTAAGTGCTCTGTCCTCAACAATGACAAAGAAAATCTTGGTAAGTTTGAAGAAAAATCCGACGAAGGTATATTTCTTGGTTATTCCCTTTATAGTAAAGCTTATAGAATTTATAATGAAATAACTTTAACTATTGAAGAATCTATGCATGTTTCCTTTGATGGAACTAACACCTCTAAGGAGGACATCATTGTTTGTGATGATGATGATATTATAGAACTACCCTCGGAAGAAGTTTCTAATGATAAAAGTGTGAGTCAACCGGAACAACAACAAGAATTTTCACAACAAGATTCTAAACATACTGATTTTCCTCAAGAATGGAGAACCCATCCATCCAATAGACAAAGTAATTGGTGACTTAAGAAAAGAAGTTTCAACAAGACTAAATCTCAAGGATGCTTGCTTGAACATGGCTTTTGTCTCTCAAGTAGAACCTCTAAGATTGATGAAGCCTTAGGATACGATCAATGGATGACTGCTATGCAAGAAGAATTAAATTAATTCGAGAGAAATCAAGTTTGGGAACTTGTTCCTAAGCCAAGTGATAAGCACATCATAGGTACCAAATGGGTGTTTAAAAACAAACTTGATGAGAATGGTATAATTGTTCAAAACAAAGCAAGATTGGTGGCACAAGGTTATAATCAAGAAGAAGGAATCGACTTCGAAGAAACATTCTCTCTGGTTGCAAGGTTAGAAGTTATCCGTTTATTACTTGCTTATGCGTGTTCACTAAATTTTCAGATTTTCCAAATGGACGTTGTCGCATCCGCGAAAAACAACCGGCGGGAAAAACAAAACAAACAGAGCCGCCACCGTGCGTTATTTATCCCAAACGAGGGAAAGGAAACGCTCGAAGTAAACCTGGAAAAGACATGGTCTTGCGACCAAAGAGAGATGGGATCGGGAGTCGGTTATGCGAAGGGAAGGTATTAGCACCCCTACGCATCCGTCGTACTCGACGGGATCCACGCTCAAAAGAATAGAAGAAAGGTTGCTAAACACTGCTCAAAAGAATGCACACACACGCTGGAACAAGACACAGGTGGGAGAAGAGAGGAACGGGCTTGCTAGGACATCGCATCCTATGCCTACGTATCTCATCTGGAATGAGAATCAGAGCTACCGTAGTTCGGCTCACGCACGCCAAACAAAGCTCACACAGGAAACTGACTGCCAATCGTTGGGCTTACGTCAGACTCCACACACACCGGCAAACATGGAAACCGAATGCCAATTGTTGGACTTACATCAGACTCCGAACCAACAAACACACATAGGAAACCAACTGCCAATTACTGGACTTACGTCAGACTCCACACACACCGACAAACACCAATAGGATACGGAATGCCAATCGATGGGCTTACATCCATCTCCTAACACACACAAGAAGGTTAACAAACAAACAAGTTAATAGGGAGTCTGGCACTCGAGCCTAATAACTGTCAAGCAAACACACACAAAAAAGGAAAAGGGTGCCCGGAGAGATCTCGTACGATCTCCTGCCTACGTACCTCATCTGGTATGAGGATCAGGGCAACGTAGTTCCCCTTAACAGGGGAGAAACTTTCTCCTAACCAGAGACTGGGAAATGACAAACTAGAAGGGAGACTGACTCGAGCCTAATAGTTATCATGCAATCCACCATGGTCCTAGGTTGAGGTTTCTATCTAACTTGCACAGGCAGCAAGCTATCCTAAACAACACAGTCAAAATCATACAAGCACAAAAAGCAAGCACACACACTATATGCAAACAAATGGGCTCATACAAGGTTAGGCTGTGAAACGCAAGCCAACTGGAATCGGGTGTAGTTAGCTTTTAACCCTAACATTGAGAGTTAGGGTGAAGCAGATGAAATGGGAAGTGAGGGTAAGACCTCACAACTCTTATCCCTGGCCTGGGAGAGCTTCAGACAAATGAAAGTGGGAGTTCAGAAAGTTGGAACTCTTCTCCACATATGACTGACTCAACAAAGATCTTGGGTTAATATCCACAATGCATCAACACAAGGTGTGAGCAAAGTGGATGACACACTGAATAGCAGGAGATGGATTGCACATCTCTTTTATCTGCCAATTGCCTCATAGAGGTCTTTTCCTGCTTGGCACAAAGATAAACATTCACAAGCATTGCCTCTTAAGGAGGGCTTCAGACAGGTGCCTGCCCAAGTAACAGGACAGGTCTTCCAGACTACATGAAGTCAGAGAGTTATACCTATGTGGTTAAGCAACCAAGCAAAAGCAAGTTCAAATTGAACTTAAGCAACTTATGTACCTGTAGAAACATCACACAAATCAGTTCAACTGTACAGACAAACAGACAACCATGAATATCAAACAGTCAAACCCAATGAGCAAAGGCACAAGCCAACAAGTCAAACTCAAATGAGTTAACAATCCTACAAAACACACAAGGTTAGTAGTCAAAAGTAAACATCAAAGGCTCAAGTGATAGAGCATCAACAATTATGGAACTTGAGTGCTCAACTTGAAATCAAAGCTCAAACATAAGCAACCAACCACTAGGTCAAGGCCTAGGGTCAAAGATGGAGAAAAAAATTCAAAACAGAGCATGAAATTCAACATGAATCATCCTCAATCAATCAAGAATACAATCCAAAAGGTCTCACATCAATATCAATTACCAATTTCATTTCATGAACCAAATATGGCAAGGTATGCAAGTTGTAACCACATTGTGACACCAGAATGAACAAATGCACATTAATTCAAAAATGATTCAAATAATCTTGGAAAAATTCATGAGTAAACAGGACATACAACATGATCATCACACAAAAAATTAGAGCATTTGGACAACATTAGGCCTGGTAATCAAATTGCATAAGCCAAGGCAAGCTCAATCAAGCACATATGTGACACCAAATGGCACACCAACTTAGCACAAGCCTAAAACAGAAATGGTAATTGGTAAAAACCTCAAACCAAATCCAAAACAACATTCAACATGTCTAGAATTAGTGTGTAAAGTTTCACATCCATAGGATAAACCACAAGCATTTCACAATCCAATAAAATTCAAGACAATTCAAAAGCTCACCAATGACCATCCAGAATGAAAAATCTCAATTAAATCAGAAATCAATCCAAAAATTCCACCAAAAATCATGAGCAATCACAACATCCATATCAAGCACCATACAATAAATCAGAACATTTGGAATTCATTTGGCATGGCAAACAAATTAATCAAGTTGGACATCACAAGGTGTGACACAAATTGTCACACCTAACTTAGAAAAATCATAAATCAGCAATGGCAATTGATAAAAATGCAAACTCAACACCAAAATTTGAAGCAAGATGTCTAGTTTCAACATGTCAAATTTCATGAGCATTGGATTAAAATTGAGCATTTCACAAATGAAGAAGCAAGGCAAGGTCAAGATATGACACATGTACACAAACCCTAGCACAAAAAATAAACCAGCCATGCACAATTTGCAAAATAATATTCATAAAACACTAGAGAAGATCAGGATCATCATGCAAAATATCTCACAATTTTTGGATTAATTTTCCATTTGTTATGAATTTTCAAAGTTAAAGAAAAAATAAAAAAAAATGCATGAGAAGCAATGTACATGGCATGGGGAAAAATGAATGAAGCATGTGAGAGTCTACACAGCCAGGATTCGAACCCGGCATAATTTAAAAAATGAAAAAAAGGCGCGCTGCATGGGAATCTCATGCAACCAATCAGGTGCGAGCCCTAGCGAACACCTAAGGCAACGCTTTAACGTGGCAAATGGATCAAGAAAACCGTGGCCTAATCGTTCATCATCATCTTCTTCAACAGCCACGCATATGAACAGTGAACTTCATCCACCTCAAGAACAAATTTCCTAGTTTTCAAAATTGAGCACATGAACATGAAGATCTTTCAATGTAGGTCACGAATCAACCATTGGCTAAGCATATAACATCATAAACAATTGGAATCGAGCAATTCAAGTTTCATGCACAAAACTTCAAATCACCATAACTTGTTCAATAATGCATGGATTTTAGTGGTTCAAAGCTCAGAATCATCAGCGCAAAGAGATCTACAGATATATCCTAACAATTTTAAGAATTAGAGAGATCGAATTTGTGACCTCTTGATGAGCAGCTTTGTGAAATTGCGTGTTCCTGGCCTTGCAATGCTTCAAGTGTCTTCTAAGCAGCTTGTACAAGTGATTGGATGAAAGGTTGAGGCTCAATTGTTCTTGATTCAACCAGAATTGGATTTCACCATTGATGAACTCAAGCTTTGAATGTGCTTCAAGCATGCACGAATCCTCTTGGTTCTAGCTTCAATCTTGCTCACAAATGCTACCAGATGATGAATTGATCCAGAAAAGTGGATGAGATGTGAAGAAATTTGGAGAAATTTTGAGAGAGAATTTTTGGAGTTTTTTGTGATTCTAGATCTAAGATTGGGAATTGTGAAAAACAGTTAGAGATTTGCTATTTATATGCTATGCTAAACATGCTTAATTAACCTAAACCAAATGCTAATGAAAATGGATTAAGTTTAGAGGTGTTTTGCAAAATTGAGTTTTTCACCCTATGCATGAAAATGCTTGGTGAACAGTACGAATTTCCACTTAATTTCACTCAAAATGATGTTTTGGAGCCAATGGTGATAGTCACATGTACAAATGATTCACCAATTTCAAATTCCAATTTTCCCTCCAAAAATCAAGTGAATTTCCAAATATTTATGTGAATGTAATTCATGCCATGTAATGCAAGATTTGGAAATTATAGGTCAAAACAAGAACAATGCAAAAAGAGCCACTTGATTTAGAGTTTTGGTTAAGAAGTTATGCCAATTTGAAGTTCAATGTACACTTGGTCAAGTTTTGATCATATCTCCTTAACCACACCTGAGAAATTGATGATCTTGGACTTTTTGGAAATGGGAGAGAAAGATCTACAACTTTCATGTTTAACAAAAATTCATTTGAAGCTTTCTTGGTGATGTAATCTTGAGTTGAAAACCTTTCCATTTTTGGCAAATTCAAATTACAGGTCACTTCCTATTTTTGGAAAGTTTTGTCCTGACTTTATTTTCTTCAATGTTGATGTTTGAAATGTCAAATGAGACTTGTTTGAACATGAATGAAGTATTTCTAATCACTTCCCACCTCCAAATCCAACAGTTGACTTGTGGTTGACTTTTGCAGTTGATAGATGACTTGGTCATACACAGATGAATTTGAGCCTCAACCTCTTAATGAAATGGCTCTAAAAGGAAACCCTAGCTTATACAACCTCAACAAAACCACATGGTGATCTCCTTCCCACTAAAAACCTTATCTCCTTGAAAAACCCTGATTGGCATAATGCAACTGATTAGGGTTGACCAGAGGTCAAAACCCTAATCCCAAGGAATCTGAGCAGAAATAATGAATCATGATGATGATGGTGTTGTACCATTGCAATCAAGATAATACCCAATCTCCTTGAAAAACCAAGAAACCCTAATTGAAGCACAAACCCTCATATGGCTAGTGATCAATTCATGAGACCCTCAAGCTTGAATCTTTTAACCTCTTTATCTTCTGAGAAAGACCTAGGAGGATGACTTGCTCATTGTTTCCACATGGTATGCAAAGATGTAATGACTAATGCCCTACAAAATGAAATGCAACATGCTAAGCTAGTCCCAAGAGAGGAGGGCAAATTTTGAGGTGTTACAGCTGCCCCTATTCAATCCACTGTGAACCTGTCGACATGAATAGCCTCGGCTATCAGATGATCAGGGTGAAGAGTGATTGAATACCAAGAACAGACGAACAATTTGCACTCTGACGGGAAATAATTAACAATGCCTGTCAGAATCGGCAAAGAAGCAATTCTCAAAAGAAGAATCCGTCTGGTACGGAGAAAGTCGGCCTGAGTACCGAAACAGAATGTTGACTTGGATACCAAAATAAATGGTAACACTGGAATACCATGGCCTAAACGCCGCATCCGCTGGGGATCATATTTTTTTTTTACTTTTTCTTGAACCCCAGAACTTTCTGATTGATACTCTTTTTTGCTTTTCTTGAACCCCGAACAAATATTTTCTTCCGTGCAGATGATCCCGGATCACCGCAGTTGAACCCCGACACCTTCATAGTAGTCTTGTTTGCCAAATAATGAACCCCGCTCTCCATTTTGAACCCCAGTCGCCTGACGATAGCTCGCGATCGCCATTGTGAACCCCATTCTCCAGAAAACACCCTGTGTCTCCCTTTCTCCATTTGAACCCCACTCTCCAGAAAATGCCGCAACATCTCCTTCTCTCCATTTGAACCCCATTCTCCGGAAAATGCCGCAACATTTCCCTTTCTCTATTTGAACCCCGTTCTCCGCTTTCTTGTGATAATTCCGCTGGCAACGCCGGAAATAACACCAAAACACCACTCTGATGGTGACATATCAGAGGGTACACCTTCACGAAAGGAAGGTAACATGTGCATCCCTTCCTCAGAAGACACCCATAACGACTTCTGTCGGGCTCAGCCAAAGTCTAAGGTGACACATGATCAGAAGATAATCCTGAGGACCTCATCCCGGATATAATCTTCAACTCCAATTTCCGTTTGAACCCCGCTCTCCAGAAAATGCCGCAACACTTCCTTTTCTCCAATTGAAATGTATTTTCGCGCTGATCGCGTAACGTTCTTTGATTTTATTTCCATCTCCGTCCGATAGAAAAATTTCCTCCAATATCGCACTACTGGGGAACATTATTGCTCCAACGTCATGATGCTGAACTCCTCGGAGTAACATCTTCACCATCCGGCGAAACCAGATCTCAAGCGGTAACCACGGCTTGAGTAGCATCTTCACCCACTGGCAAAACCAAATCTCAAACGGTAACCACGACTTGAGACTAGCTTATGCTTGCAATGATGACGCATGACTTTTTTCAGCGTAATGCTCCATAATCATGGAAATGCTACGCGATTTATTATGCTGTATGCTATGCTTATCTTAAATGATGCATGCATAAAAAGTATCTCCCTCAAGGGACTCTCCTAGGGAGCTCGAGGCACTCTGTTGAGGAACTCGATAGCACTCCAATCTCCACCCTGTTGGGGAATAGGCCACCCTTACTAGGAATAACCTCCTCTATACCCAACCCGCTTAGGGACTTCGTTGGGCAGAAACCACCAACGCGCTCTGTGGGGAAAACAACAGTCTCTGACTTGCTGGGAAATTAACAAGCTCCGCCACGCTAGGGGAAACAACTACCCATAGACACCTCCGCTGGGAAATAGCAAACTTCAGGCCTGGCTACTGAGGAACACCGATCTAAAACCTGTTGGGGAGATAACCATCCTGGCCCTGCTAGGGAAGACTCGGACCTTGAATCTGCTGGGGAAGTAACAATCCCAACTCTGCTTGGGGAAACCAGGAAATTCTGGCGCAGAACACCCGTCGACTCATCGAACCCTGGTATTCAACATCCAAATCCAATGTCAGCTTTCCACTTTTGAGAGTTCCCAGACTCGTCTGGACTTTTCTGATTCATCACCTTGTATTCTTGACTTCTCCGTACTCGACGGAGATCGAACTCTTCAAATTGGTATCAACTTTCCAATTCTCAGACTTTGAAGAGTCTTCTTGATTAATATCCAGGCTCGTCGTACGTCTTTCGTCGTCTTTTCACCATTCTCCCGTTCCCCGTCCCTGATTGGACTCCACGGGGATCTTTTGTCACAAAGACTTCACATCACACCTGCAAGTGAGTGAAAATATCTAACAGCACCTGCAAAAGAGATCGTTAGACAAAACGTGCCCCAGGTATGCCAAAGTCTCAACATCTGGGTCACTCAACCTTCCGAATAAGATTTCAAGCTTTCAATCTTATAAACATGCCTTGGAAGGGACATGTATGTTTCGAAATGCAAAGATTCTTTATCAAAATAAACAGATGTTTTTGCAATCAAAGCGGTAATGAAAACAAAAACAAAATTATTTGACTGAATATGCATTTTATTGATTGAAAAGGTGTGGCTCAACACCGAGCAATACAAAGGAAGCAATTCCTGAAAAGAGGTAATCGCGCACAAAAGGAAAATCTATCCTAATGGCAATGTGAAACCGCGATCTCATCGAGTTTCAACTCGGTTACACCCCATATGTCCTCAGACTCTCCATACCTTCTGCCTTCTGAAAAAGACGTTTCCGACTGATCCCTACCGGGGATTATCCATGTCATATCCAAAGTACAAACGATCATGCCAGACGCAGTTGTTCGTTTCAATCCCTCTTTTGCCTGGACCGCCCTTTCGGGTTTTCAGTCCACCGGGATACGCCTTTTTGCCCAAGCCGCCTTTTCAGGTTTTCGACTTGCCGGGTGTAGAATTTTTATTTTTATCCCTAATTTTTGCCCGAACCCTTTTCCATTTTTTTTTTCGGTTCGCCGGGATGCCCATTTTTGCCTGGACTATTTTATTCTTTTCGTCCAGCGGGTCTTTTTATACGAAGTATTTTTTAACTGCGTCCGCATTCACAGGGGATGGAAAATCTTCGCCATCCATGGTCGTTAACAACAAGGCTCCGCTAGAGAAAACCTTCTTGACCACGAATGAACCTTCATAGTTGGGTGTCCACTTGCCCCTACGATCGTTTAGAGGAGGAAGGATCCTTTTCAGCACCAGATCTCCTACGTGATACACACGAGGTCGTACCTTTCGGTCAAAAGCACGCTTCATTCTCTGCTGGTACAACTGCCCATGACAGATGGCCTCCAGCCTCTTTTCTTCGATCAGGCTCAACTCTCCGTACCGGGTCCTTACCCATTCAGCCTCTTTCAATTGCACGTCCATCAGAACTCTCAAAGACAGAATTTGAACCTCCACTGGTAGCACAACTTCTATCCCATACATGAGCGAGAAAGGCGTTACCCCAGTAGATGTACGCACCGAGGTACGATACCCAGGATACAGGCTTCATACTTGCCCTATTGTCGGTGCCTTCCAATGTTAGCCTAGCAGCACAAAGAATGCGGGATCTTTCCGGTGTAACCAAAACATCATCAACTCTGCTACCATTCACATTAACAGCCCCATCAGACATCAGAATTCGTTCGGATTCAGGGTCAGGCCCCTCCTCCGGGATCGGTTCCTCACAATCTTTCGATTTGAGAACCTCGATGTCCTCATCAGGGAACTCAAACATCATCGGTTGATAATCCTCAATGGGTTGTTGGGCGAGGTAATCAGACAATACACTCCCCTTTATCGCCCTTCTGAGAGGTATACTAGATATCATATTCAATCAAAATCACTTGCCCTCTCGCAACCCGTCCGATCAATGCTGGATTTTCAAACATGTACTTGATCAGATCTGTCTTGGAAATCCACAAAATGGTATGAACCAGCATATACTGTCTCAGTCGACGAGCAGCCTATGCCAAAGTACAACAAGTTTTCTCGAGCAGCGAGTGTATTGTTTCATAGTTGATAAACTCTTTGCTAAGGTAAATTGCATGCTCTTTTCGACCAGACTCGTCATGCTGCCCCAGTACACACCTTATAGACCCCTCGAGGGCTGTCAAGTGTAGGGTTTACGGTCTCTCTCCATAGGGAGGCAACAGAATCAGAGGCTCCTGCAACTTATTCTTTTATTTCCCAATGCCCCTGGGCAATCATTATCCACCTGACCGTTTGATCTCTCTTTTTGTTTTCGGTTCAGGCATTTCTTGCATTACTTTTTTCCTTTATATATATATATATATATATATATATATATATATATATATATATATATATATATATATATATAATATATATATATATATATATATATATATATATATATATATATATATATATATATATATTTTAGCAGGATCGACCTCGATTCCTCTTTCGCTTACAATGAACCCCAGCAGTTTACCGGACAACACTCCAGAAGTGCATTGATTCGGACCCAACCTCAGTCTGAGTTGTCTCGATCCGGTCAACCAACTTGCCCCGGTCTACCGGATGCCCTTCTCCTGTTTGGGACTTTGCTATCATGTCATCAACATAGCATTCAATTTCATGATGAATCATATCATGAAACAAAGTCACTCTGATACGTGGCACCGACGTTCTGCTTCTCTAGAGGACAGTCTTCTCCCCATGGTAGCTTGTGCACAACGACATTGGTATCCAACCCTGTCATATCCTGACACGACCAGGCGAAGGTATCCACATGCTCTTTCAACAGGGCTACCATTCTGCTCTCGACTCGCCTCTGAAATGGCCCCAATTTTCACTTCCTTACTGACCTCGTCGGTGCCTGGAATAACAATCTGGCATCGCTCCTCGTGCGGTGAAATCACCTTCTCCTCTTATTTCAACAACCTGGCTAATTCCAGCAGATCACAATCTTCTTCGCCTTCTTCTTCGGCATGATAGATCGGATTGTCGAATTCATACAGAGGTGTAACCAAATTGTTATCAATGAGATCCGGAGAATTATTTTTCGAAGTCGGAACGAGACAAATCAAAAAGGGAAAAAATGAAAACAAACATTTCCATTTTTATTTGTTTTTAAACTGTAAAAATAAATGAAAAACAGAGAACACCGCTTTTAACTACAAAAACATCCATTTATTAATGATGCAAAATGTTGCACAATGAAACACATGAGATGGCCCTTACAATGGACCATTACGTTTCGGGCAAAACATATGGCTTTCATGCAAACAGAATTGAAAAACAGAAATATTACTCTTCCGGATGAGTGACAGTGATGATCTTTGAGGCCTTCCAGTTCCCTGGTACGCACGATTTTATCCACGACTCAAACTCGCGGTCACTGTCGATATCTTCACCTACTGTACAGGCGTGACCTGGATTCAACATTCCAGCACTGATGAATGTGAACGGTGGACGACGTCCTTTGTTCTGTCTAGACTACTCTTGATCTGGCTGATAGCCAACCCCGAACATATCTGCTTTTACCACAATGTCTATGATTTTTCCCCAACCTAGGGCTTTCCCGTTCTTCACCACCTCCATGGCCTGCTTGTAAGAAGAAATGGACAGCTTTTTCTCTTTCTCAACACAAATGGCATTTTCTACCTTGACGGTCTCAACTGCCTGACATGGTGTTTCAAATATTTCACCGTCCATTTCTACCTGCTTCAACGATGACAAGTGGCTGACAAAGATGTCCTCCTCCCCCCAATCAACTTTCTCAAATCGGAGACGTCCTTCATCCATCATTCTCTGAATCGTCTCCCTCGGCATTGCACACCCATTCGTAGTGACGGTGCAGGCAGCACAACGATTATCACAACCAGGGAAAACTCCACTCTTCAGCAGCTGTCTCTTGACCACAGACATTGGAGTCCTCAACTGGTTCACATCCATCACCTCTATTTTTCTCTTATCCTCTGACATCACATTCACCCCCAGAGGGCCATGCATCGGCATGGGGTTAGCATTAGCATCCGGCATCGGTGCAAAATCGATGGCTTTAGAATCCACCAAATCTTGAACGACATGCTTAAAAGCTTTACACCCCTCAATGTGATGTCCAGGTGCACCAACATGGAACTCGCACCTGACATTCTCATCATAACTTGCAAGCCTCTGATCCGGTTTCACTGGAACCAATGTCCTTGGCTGCACCAACCCAAGATCCTTCAACCTTTTAAACAGAGAGGCATAAGTCACGGGCGGCTTATTAAAATGACGATCTGTCGTCCTTCTTCTCACTTGGCACCCAACTTTCTGTGTTCTCTGTTGAGGTGACTGCCGTTGCTGTAATACAGATGAATTACTAGCAGGAATCGTTACTGCAACAGCATACGGGTGGTAACGATCCTTACCCCTTTTGGCATGCACATCCCTCGATTCAACCTCCTTCTGGTGCTAACTATTGCCAGAGGGCTTCTTTACTCCAGACGACAGAGCATCTCCCTGGATTTCCCCCATTCTCAGCCAGTTTTCAATCCTCTCCACCTTCTCGGCGATTGCTTTCTGCCCCAAAGCGAGCCCTCGCACAACATTGAACAACTCCCTTACCATCTTTTTCAATTCGAGAAGGTCGGCGTTGGGGAGATTCATCATTCCTGTGGCAATCAAACAGGTTAGAAACTGACACCTGCAAAACAAAAGACAAGTTATTATGATTCATGCATGAATGCAATGTCTATCCATATGAGGAACACTCTGTCTTTCGATCCTGGCTTTATCGAGACAGATAATAATTCGGCAGCAATATTCTGACATTCATCATTTGATTTCATCATACAGATCAGAGATATATGATTTAGCAAAGATATCTCCCGACCATGTGTGTGCTGTGTGAGTGAAGCAAAGCAAATAAAGCTTGAAGACCAATCACTGAATGAAGACAACCATTGTATACCAAAAGTGCACTACAAGTGCAAAAGTCATACATCAAGTCTGATACGAGTCAAATATAATCCTCCAGAATCAGAAAGAAAATACAAGCAAGTGAATTCCGTCAACAGGCCTGACGGTAATCCAACACAAATAAGAAAGGTCTAATCTGATGAAGGTCCCACAGACGGCTCTGCATCATCAACCATCTTGGTAAACTTCACCGCGAACCTAAGCCCGGTGTTCTCCTGCTGTAATCTCCCCACCTCCTTCTGGTGAATCTTCATCTGTCGGAAATAATGATCCCTCTCAGCAAGATAATGGTCTCTCTCAACAATAACCTTCGCTTTCTCAGCTTCCCATTCTGTAGCAAGTACTTTGGCTCTGGCATCTCTCTGATCCCTCACAAGGATTTGTCTCCTCTTCTCATCTTCAATAACCCTCAAGGCCCTAGCTAGTTTCTCCTTGGTAAGGTCGTGCTCCTTTGTGGACGACTCCAATGCTTGGCTGACCTTGCCATAATAAGCGGTGTCTACCTCAAAGCGCTTCACCATAAGAGCATGTCTCTTATCCTGGTCTTCCATTTTCCCTTTGATTTCCTGATTAGCCATTTGGGTTCTAACAACACTCATCTCCAATTCAACCTTCTCTGCTCGCAACTGATCTCTCTCCTTCTTCATCTCAAGGAACTCTTCCATGCTGATAGAAGAACGTGGCCCCTCGATCGTAGGATACCAAGGATCACCTCCAGGAAATGGTAGATGTGTGAGCTTAATCCTCTTTCTGAGCCAATCATCAAACAGAGGAAAAGACCTATTATTAACCCTACCAAAAGGAACCTTGCCCTTTCTCTGAATGTTACGCCATGCCCCAGACACTTGCCTCAACCGTGTCAGATTACCCTCAGCCGGGAAATAGAATGACTCCTGAATCTCGCGCTCGAGAGGAGGAACCTCCATAGCAAACCCCATCTGTCTCCTAAGAAGCGTCGGGTTGTGATTAATGCAACCCTGAACTCCTATGAGAGGCACATTGGGAAAACTCCCACAACTGTAGATGAAATCTCGTCCGGCCACACCATTGTGAGTCCAAGCTATGTCCTTGGCTCGCAAACCCATCAGTTTGGTTGCCCAATTAACCGCATGGTCATGAAGAACAACAAAAAAGGCACCTCTGGAAGGCAAATACCCCATAAACCATTTGTGCAACAGTTGAGCACAACATCTAATCAACCCCCACGCCGCTTTTCGTTCCGATTATGGACCGAGTAATAGACATCTCCAACTAGGGTAGGAATGGGATTCCTCTGCATAAACAACCTGATAGCATTAATGTCCACAAAGTTCTTCTGATTAGGAAATAGGATGATCCCATAAATGCTCACAGCAATCAAAGCACAGACAGTCCTCCAATTACCCACAACAGCATGCTCCTTGGCTTTAGCCTCCAAGAAACTCAGATGAAACCCGGGTAACTTTCCCTTCTCCTTCAAACCCCCCTTGGTCACCTCTGGGCTCAAATAAAGAGCACGAGAAATCTCCGCAATATCGGGTTCTGCCTTAGTGACGTGGAATGGAATCTGATCTCTGATCTCAATACCCAGGATGCTGGCATAGTCCTCCATCAAAGGTCCTAACAAGTAATCCGGGAAGACGAAACATCTCAAACCAGGGTCATAGAACTGGAGAAAAGTATGGATGGCACTCCTATCACTGTCTGTGAGCCTGAAAACCAACTTCAGAATACCACCATATGCCTCACGGAACATCCCCACATGGTCAGGTGTAATCAATGCTATCATATCTCTCAGCACGCCAATCTCTGGATCAAAGAAACTGTAGACGACGTCATCTTTCAAGCCGGGCC
Source organism: Lathyrus oleraceus (assembly GCF_024323335.1). Lineage (NCBI taxonomy): Eukaryota > Viridiplantae > Streptophyta > Magnoliopsida > Fabales > Fabaceae > Lathyrus > Lathyrus oleraceus. Next base: position 41,904,559 of record NC_066582.1, read on the forward strand.
TCATGTCTGGAACAAAGAAGTCTCTCAACCAAGATCTCGATCAAGAATGTTCCCTGCATATGGATAAACATGAGTTAGATGCGGATAAATGCAAAATGTGAATGATGCTGGTGTATGAATGCAATGCACTGTGCCATCCTCCAAGTCATCTGAACATTCACTGCACTGAGTCACGGTCTCTGAACTGATCACAACCATCTGAGGTACTGAGTAACCCACAAATCCGACTTGGGGTTCCGAAATAAACGGAACTAAAAGATACATCACCATCATCACCATCATCACAGAGAAACACTGAACTGATAGCCACAACAATCTCTGAATCAACCCAAGGAATCCTGAAATAAACGGATCCCCACTGATAAATACCTCGGACGGAACTCCGGCGTCTAAGAAATAAATCCATAAATCCGACTTATAAATAGGACTCTGATCAACAGCTGAACCATTAGTCACCATCAAAGTCACCATCAGAACATGCATCTGTAAGAATCAACCCTCCCCTCACAGGTGAATTCTAATCAGATCATCCTAAGGCGGATGATGGTCTTGACGATCGGGCAAAGATACTCAACGGGTTTGCCCTTTCGGGTGTGTCATTGCAGCTCTCTTAAGATCGTCTAAACCAAAGATCCGGGAAAGATCGGTCACCGAAGTCAATAGCTCAAAAGAGGTAACCCAACCAAAGTGGAATACTCCACAATGGAAGAGCTCTCTCAGATGAACCTCGTCCGGCTTGTGGTATGTCACGTCACAACAACATGCCCAACCAACATGTGAGGAATGTGAGACCACACTAATCCTAGGTGTATACTCGGGCCTGGGTTTTAGCCCCACTCAGAACACCCACCCCAAATCAGAGAAACCACCTGTACAGGAGACAACACAATGATAGTATGATGCATGCAAACATTTATGCAAATAATCACAGTACAATAATCATAAATGCAATAAATAGAGCAGCACAAGCAACCTAAACTATCCTAGAGAACGCTAGGAGAGACTCGCTTAGGGAAAATGGACCAGCAGAAGGTCAACTTCTAAGTCCCCAGCAGAGTCGCCAGCTGTCGCATCCGCGAAAAACAATCGGCGGGAAAAACAAAACAAACAGAGCCGCCACCGTGCGTTATTTATCCCAAACGAGGGAAAGGAAACGCTTGAAGTAAACCTGGAAAAGACATGGTCTTGCGACCAAAGAGAGATGGGATCGGGAGTCGGTTATGCGAAGGGAAGGTATTAGCACCCCTACGCATCCGTCGTACTCGACGGGATCCACGCTCAAAAGAATAGAAGAAAGGTTGCTAAACACTGCTCAAAAGAATGCACACACACGCTGGAACAAGACACAGGTGGGAGAAGAGAGGAACGGGCTCGCTAGGACATCACATCCTATGCCTACGTATCTCATCTGGAATGAGAATCAGAGCTACCGTAGTTCGACTCGCGCACGCCAAACAAAACCCACACAGGAAACCGACTGCCAATCGCTGGGCTTACGTCAGACTCCACACACACCGGCAAACATGGAAACCGAATGCCAATTGCTGGACTTACATCAGACTCCGAACCAACAAACACACATAGGAAACCAACTTCCAATTGCTGGACTTACGTCAGACTCGACACACACCGGCAAACACCAATAGGATATGAAATGCCAATCGCTGGGCTTACATCCATCTCCTAACACACACAAGAAGGTTAACAAACAAACAAACAAGTTAATAGGGAGTCTGGCACTCGAGCCTAACAACTGTCAAGCAAACACACACAAAAAAGGAAAAGGGTGCCCGGAGAGATCTCGTACGATCTCCTGCCTACGTACCTCATCTGGTATGAGGATCAGGGCAACGTAGTTCCCCTTAACAGGGGAGAAACTTTCTCCTAACCAGAGACTGGGAAATGACAAACTAGAAGGGAGACTGACTCGAGCCTAATAGTTATCATGCAATCCACCATGGTCCTAGGTTGAGGTTTCTATCTAACTTGCACAGGCAGCAAGCTATCCTAAACAACACAGTCAAAATCATACAAGCACAAAAAGCAAGCACACACACTATATGCAAACAAATGGGCTCATACAAGGTTAGGCTGTGAAACACAAGCCAACTGGAATTGGGTGTAGTTAGCTCTTAACCCAAACATTGAGAGTTAGGGTGAAGCAGATGAAATGGGAAGTGGGGGTAAGACCTCACAGCTCTTATCCCTGGCCTGGGAGAGCTTCAGACAAATGAAAGTGGGAGTTCAGAAAGTTGGAACTCTTCTCCACATATGACTGACTCAACAAAGATCTTGGGTTAATATCCACAATGCATCAACACAAGGTGTGAGCAAAGTGGATGACACACTGAATAGCAGGAGATGGATTGCACATCTCTTTTATCTGCCAATTGCCTCATAGAGGTCTTTTCCTGCTTGGCACAAAGATAAACATTCACAAGTATTGCCTCTTAAGGAGCGCTTCAGACAGGTGCCTGCCCAAGTAACAGGACAGGTCTTCCAGACTACATGAAGTCAGAGAGTTATACCTATGTGGTTAAGCAACCAAGCAAAAGCAAGTTCAAATTGAACTTAAGCAACTTATGTACCTGTAGAAACATCACACAAATCAGTTCAACTGTACAGACAAACAGACAACCATGAATATCAAACAGTCAAACCCAATGAGCAAAGGCACAAGCCAACAAGTCAAACTCAAATGAGTTAACAACCCTACAAAACACACAAGGTTAGTAGTCAAAATTAAACATCAAAGGCTCAAGTGATAGAGCATCAACAACTATGGAACTTGAGTGCTCAACCTGAAATCAAAGCTCAAACATAAGCAACCAACCACTAGGTCAAGGCCTAGGGTCAAAGATGGAGAAAAAATTCAAAACAAAACATGAAATTCAACATGAATCATCCTCAATCAATCAAGAATACAATCCAAAAGGTCTCACATCAATATCAATTACCAATTTCATTTTATGAACCAAATATGGCAAGGTATGCAAGTTGTAACCACATTGTGACACCAGAATGAACAAATGCACATTAATTCAAAAATGATTCAACTAATCTTGGCAAAATTCATGAGCAAACACGACATACAACATGATCATCACACAAAAAATTAGAGCATTTGGACAACATTAGGCCTGGTAATCAAATTGCATAAGCCAAGGCAAGCTCAATCAAGCACATATGTGACACCAAATGGCACACCAACTTAGCACAAGCCTAAAACAGAAATGGTAATTGGTAAAAACCTCAAACCAAAGCCAAAACAACATTCAACATGTCTAGAATTAGTGTGCAAAGTTTCACATCCATAGGATAAACCACAAGCATTTCACAATCCAATAAAATTCAAGACAATTCAAAAGCTCACAAATGACCATCCAGAATGAAAAATCTCAATCAAATCAGAAATCAATCCAAAAATTCCACCAAAAATCATGAGCAATCACAACATCCATATTAAGCACCATACAAAAAATCAGAACATTTGGAATTCATTTGGCATGGCAAACAAATTAATCAAGTTGGACATCACAAGGTGTGACACAAATTGTCACACCTAACTTAGAAAAATCATAAATCAGCAATGGCAATTGATAAAAATGCAAACTCAACACCAAAATTTCAATCAAGATGTCTAGTTTCAACATGTCAAATTTCATGAGCATTGGATTAAAATTGAGCATTTCACAAATGAAGAAGCAAGGCAAGGTCAAGATATGACACATGTACACAAACCCTAGCACAAAAAATAAACCAGCCATGCACAATTTGCAAAATAATATTCATAAAACACTAGAGAAGATCAGGATCATCATGCAAAATATCTCACAATTTTTGGATCAATTTTCCATTTGTTATGAATTTTCAAAGTTAAAGAAAAAATATAAAAATGCATGAGAAGCAATGTACATGGCATGGGGAAAAATGAATGAAGCATGTGAGAGTCTACACAGCCAGGATTCGAACCCGACATAATTTAAAAAATGAAAAAAAGGCGCGCTGCATGGGAATCTCATGCAACCAATCAGGTGTGAGCCCTAGCGAACACCTAAGGCAACGCTTTAACGTGGCAAATGGATCAAGAAAACCGTGGCCTAATCGTTCATCATCATCTTCTTCAACAACCACGCATATGAACAGTGAACTTCATCCACCTCAAGAACAAATTTCCCAGTTTTCAAAATTGAGCACATGAACATGAAGATCTTTCAATGTAGGTCACGAATCAACCATTGGCTAAGCATATAACATCATAAACAATTGGAATCGAGCAATTCAAGTTTCATGCACAAAACTTCAAATCACCATAACTTGTTCAATAATGCATGGATTTTAGTGGTTCAAAGCTCAGAATCATCAGCGCAAAGAGATCTACAGATATATCCTAACAATTTTAAGAATTAGAGAGATCGAATTTGTGACCTCTTGATGAGCAGCTTTGTGAAATTGCGTGTTCCTGGCCTTGCAATGCTTCAAGTGTCTTCTAAGCAGCTTGTACAAGTGATTGGATGAAAGGTTGAGGCTCAATTGTTCTTGATTCAACCAGAATTGGATTTCACCATTGATGAACTCAAGCTTTGAATGTGCTTCAAGCATGCACGAATCCTCTTGGTTCTAGCTTCAATCTTGCTCACAAATGCTACCAGATGATGAATTGATCCAGAAAAGTGGATGAGATGTGAAGAAATTTGGAGAAATTTTGAGAGAAAATTTTTGGAGTTTTTTGTGATTCTAGATCTAAGATTGGGAATTGTGAAAAACAGTTAGAGATTTGCTATTTATATGCTATGCTAAACATGCTTAATTAACCTAAACCAAATGCTAATGAAAATGGATTAAGTTTAGAGGTGTTTTGCAAAATTGAGTTTTTCACCCTATGCATGAAAATGCATGGTGAACAGTACGGATTTCCACTTAATTTCACTCAAAATGATGTTTTGGAGCCAATGGTGATAGTTACATGTACAAATGATTCACCAATTTCAAATTCCAATTTTCCCTCCAAAAATCAAGTGAATTTCCAAATATTTATGTGAATGTAATTCATGCCATGTAATGCAAGATTTGGAAATTATAGGTCAAAACAAGAACAATGCAAAAAGAGCCACTTGATTTGGAGTTTTGGTTAAGAAGTTATGCCCATTTGAAGTTCAATGTACACTTGGTCAAGTTTTGATCATATCTCCTTAACCACACATGAGAAATTAATGATCTTGGACTTTTTGGAAATGGGAGAGAAAGATCTACAACTTTCATGTTCAACAAAATTTCATTTGAAGCTTTCTTGATGATGTAATCTTGAGTTGAAAACCTTTCCATTTTTGGCAAATTCAAATTACAGGTCACTTCCTATTTTTGGAAAGTTTTGTCCTGACTTTATTTTCTTCAATATTGATGTTTGAAATGTCAAATGAGACTTGTTTTAACATGAATGAAGTGTTTCTAATCACTTCCCACCTCCAAATCCAACAGTTGACTTGTGGTTGACTTTTGCAGTTGATAGATGACTTGGTCATGCACAGATGAATTTGAGCCTCAACCTCTTAATGAAATGGCTCCAAAAGGAAACCCTAGCTTATACAAGCTCAACAAAACCACATGATGATCTCCTTCCCACTAAAAACCTCATCTCCTTGAAAAACCCTGATTGGCATAATGCAACTGATTAGGGTTGACCAGAGGTCAAAACCCTAATCCCAAGGAATCTGAGCAGAAATAATGAATCATGATGATGATGGTGTTGTACCATTGCAATCAAGATAATACCCAATCTCCTTGAAAAACCAAGAAACCCTAATTGAAGCACAAACCCTCATATGGCTAGTGATCAATTCATGAGACCCTCAAGCTTGAATCTTTTAACCTCTTTATCTTCTGAGAAAGACCTAGGAGGATGACTTGCTCATTGTTTCCACATGGTATGCAAAGATGTAATGACTAATGCCCTACAAAATGAAATGCAACATGCTAAGCTAGTCCCAAGAGAGGAGGGCAAATTTTGAGGTGTTACAGACGTCAAGAGCGCTTTCTTGAATGGTTACATCAATGAGGAAGTCTATGCCAAACAACCTCCCGGTTTTGAAGATTTCAAGAATTCTTCACATGTCTTCAAGTTGAAGAAAGTTCTTTATGGCTTGAAGCAAGCACCAAGAGCATGGTATGATAAACTTAGCAACTTTCTATGTGAAAGAGGATTTGAAAAAGGTAAAGTTGATAAAACCTTATTCATTAAGAAGATCAAATGTAATACTTTATTGGTTCAAAGTTGACAACATCATATTCGGTTCAATAAACAAAGACCTTTGTGAAGAATTTTCATTGATGATGCAAGGAGAATTCGAGATGTCTATGATGGGTAATATGAACTACTTTCTTGGACTCCAAATTAAGCAATTAAAGGATGACGTCTTCATCAACCAATCCAAGTATTGCAAAGAATTATTGAAAAGATTTGATATGGACAATTGCAAGGAAATGGATACTCCCATGGGTTCCAGATCTTATGTTGACATTGAAGAATTTGATATTATAGTAGATATCACTAAATATAAATGTATGATTAGTTATTTATTATATTTGACAGCAAGTCGTCCTAACATAACGTTTAGTGTTTGTCTATGTGCTCGATTTCAAGCAAATCCGAAGGAATCACATCTCAGCATCGTTAAAAGGATCATGGAGTATCTCAAAGGGATAATAAATGTTGGTCTATGGTGTCCTAAATGTAGTATTTGCAATTTAATTGATTATTCTGATGCAGGTTATGCAGGAAGTAAAACTGATAGAAAAGCACTAGTGGTACATGTCACATTCTTGGAAATGCATTAGTATCTTGGGCTTGCAAGAAACAAGTATGTGTTGCTCTTACCACGACCGAAGAGGAATACATAGAAGCATGTAGTTATTGTGCACATATACTTTGGCTTAAGTAACAACTTCATGACTACGGACTCGATCTTGGATGGATCCCTCTACATTGTGACAACACAAGTGCAATAAATATTACAAAAAATCCGGCCATGCACTCAAGAACCAAACATATTGACATTCGACATCATTTTCTTCGTGATCACGTGCTTCAAGGAGATGTCGAAGTTACATTCCTGGATACTCGTAATCAACTTGCTGACATATTCACAAAACCTTTGGCACGAGAACCTTTCTACAAAATTCGGAGATAACTTGGAATTTTGGATGAAAACCACACATAGATCGTTCACCTAATGTTATGTTACATCAATAATCAAAGGTCCTTGGTACCATAACTTTGTTTGTATGACTTATGGTTTCACTTTATGAATGCATATGAAACTGTTTTTATTGTTACAAGTTATGATGCATGTTCTCCTTTTTACTTGTCATTATATTACCTTTCACCCATCTTTCCCTTCTTTTTGACAATGTCAAAGGGGGAGAAGGTGTTATGAATTATGTTTGTATGCTTGTGAATTTCCTAAGGTACAAATGATATAGATGCTCCTTCAAGATGATCAAGTCAACATGATTATAAGCTTCACAAATTAAGGGGGAGAAAAAATTTCCCGCAAATTGCAACGCATCAAAGAGGATTATTTATCATCATCAAAAAGGGGGAGAATGTGAAGTCAAGCTTCTATATGATGAATGTATTTTGATGAAGACAAAGCTCCAAGTGACAAGAAGGCAAAGATGTTACTCAAAGATAAAGCATCATGATTCAATAATTTAAGCTACTGTATTTCAAGAAGGTATAATGAGAATATTTACCTTCACTGGAGTCTTAGATGCTCAAGTATTCAAACAATCATTGCATAACCTTTCCTTGTGCATGGAAAATGTCTTAGGCTTAAAAGTTTTCATTTTTCAACTGGGTAAATCGATTTACCTCTTAGGGAAATTGATTTACCACTGAAGCATATACATTTCTAAAAGCAAAGAATAAAATTTTCAACTGGGTAAATCGATTTACCTCTTAGGAAATCGATTTACCACTGCAGCTTATACATTTCCAAAAGCAAAGAATTAATTTTTTCAACTAGGTAAATCGATATACCTCTTAGGGAAATCGATTTCCTACTGTAAGTTTTTGAAAATTTTTAAAGGTTGCCACAGGGAAATCGAGTTACCCACTATGTAAATCAATTTACCACTATGCATTTTTGAAAGTTCAGTAGCTTTACGAACACCTCTTCTTGCACCACTTCATGGAATCATTTCATTTCAACTTGACAATTGTTCATGATATTTTTCAGAACATTACCATGTTTCATTAAAGGAGTTATGCACATATAAATACATGATCTTTCAAATTCAAATTTCACCTATTCCAATCAAGTTGTTATTAAAGATTTTGAGATGACTCTCTAAGAAACTTAGATTAAAAAATAAGCTCTAGTGATTTTGTAGGTTCAGGGATTCTTAGGTATTGAGCAATATGAGTATTTGATTAGGGTTTTCTCAATTATCCAATGTATGGAAAATTAGGCTTAATTTATAGCATATAGAGTTTGAGTTTGAGTACGTGTGTGAGAGTTAAGAATGATATACTTTTCTCTGCCCAAGTGTGTGAGAATCATTTGGATAGGAATTACAGTTGAGCAAGGATTGAAACAATCCCTTAAATTGTGGGATGTTGGTTGTTAGTGGATGGAGGACTCGAGTAAGGCATGTGAAATTTGCTTTGAATTTTGTCACTTATTTTTTTACTGCTGCAGTAATTGGTTTCAAACAAATGCCCTTCCCCTTTTTTGTTACTTCAATGAAATTGTTTTGGCATTTATTTAAACAATAGTTTTTGAGGAAAATGAATTGCTATTGTCCTTGTTTCTTATACTACAACATTTTGTATTGCCTTGCTTCTATTTTCACTATAATATTTTTTTTTTTGTAATTTGGACTTTATTGCAAAATTTGATGCCATTTTTCTTGTACTGCATGATTGTTATACTATTTGTGGTGCTTTGAAAATATTGCCTTGTATGCTTGAATTCAACATCTTGTTCATTTGTGAATGACATGGTTTTGGCTGGACGAATTTTTCCTCTTTTGGTGTTAGGTCTCTATTGATGATGATCATGGCATGGCACAATGAATGAAGAGGCTTATAGATGGCTTGGTGAAATAACTTCAAGTGGGCAAGGTTTAGGCTTTGTGGGAGATTGAATATGGCTTGTACAACAAGTTTTTGTAGCATTAGGTTTTGGATATTATAGATCACTTTACACTACTAAAAAAAGTGCTTTTAACATCGGACGTGAAATGCATTTTACCTCAGCTGCAGTATCGAGGTAACGAAGGGCGTCATAAAAAGTAATAGTTTATTGTTAGACGATAGACCTAGGTATAAAGGGGGATGAATAGATCCCAAATTAAAAAATTATTTGAAACTTTGATTTAGAAAAATTTATGGCGCGAAAGCAAGTTTAAAATATTTCCCGGATCCAAAATCGTCTAACCAAACCTTCTATTGAAAAACTCGGATATGCGTATGAGAACCAATAGTATGATAATAATTCACAAGTTGGTTTATCAATACTTAAATCACAAAATTGAATACTCTATTATAGTAACTATCTATCTACAATGTTAACAACACACTAAAGACTAGTTGACACAATTCATTAAACACTCTGCATGCACTCAACAAAGTTTGGATATTAGTATAGTGTTTAAGCCAATCACTACCAAATGATAAGTGATTACTACAACAACATAATTTAACAAATAATTCAAAATTTATTATCCAAACAATGTTGATCAAGAGATCAAAGTAATTAACAATTTGTGTACCGAAAAATAAATGAGAGAGAGAGAGAGAAAAAGAGAGAGAGAATATGCAAGGATTTGTTTAGGCATTTCGTTAATCGACCTTGATATGGGTACGTATGCCCTCAATTCGAATTCGAATTGAGATACTAATATAATAAATATTTCTTTGCAAAAGTATCAATACAAGAGATGAGAAATAAAATCCCACAAACTCTAAGTTTGTTCTTGACTCTAGCACCTATAAAAACCTTGACCAAAGATTGATAAAGTCACCAACAATTCCGCTTGAATTCACCCGTTATTTCTAATTCCTTGCATGACCTCTTTGTCTCAAGGCTTTCACCCAGCTGAATTAATCCCAAGCGCACACTTGTTGAACCCAAAATTGTCAAAACGATCCACCGTTTCACGCTACCCTCTTGCCGACACACCTAGTCTCAAGGATTTCACTCGATAAAATCTGAATTGTATAATATTGTCCAAAACCTTCAAACCATAAAGATCTTAAAGGAAAACCCTAACTCAGTTTTCTTATTTAAATCCCTCAAAGATCGCAACCCAATATTCTCGGTACAACAAACCTAATTGGACGTTATCAATACTAATCTAGATGGCACCCGATCAAAAAATGATTATGTGTATGCATAGATTGAATTGAAAATGATGAGATGCTTTAAAATCCTGGATTCATGTAGGTTTTACTCACTCTAGAAACCTTACTATAGAATGATACATGTATGAATGATTTATATGCATGGGTGATTTAGGACAAAAGGGAATGCAAATAACTTGGAGAAAATATGAATTTTTCAAAAAAATTATTGTAATGGTTGACCTGTAAGATCTATGCGCCGACCTATAAATAACATGCATCGACCTGTTCAAGGTCAAGTGTCGACCTATAACAATTATGTGCTTCCTATGTGTCGACCTGAGGAGTCAGCACATGAAATAGAAGCCACGTGCTTTAATACAACAACATACACGTCGACCTATAGAATGTACGTGTCGACCTATAGTAGTGAAAATGTTTCTATAGGTCAACCTGTAGACAACATACGTCGATCTGTAGACAACATGTGTCAACCTATAGACAACATGTGTCAACCTATAATGCATTTTTTCATAAAAACTTATTTTTCATGCATTTTTCACAAAAACTTATTTTTCATGCATATTTCACAAAAACTTATTTTTCATGCATTTTTCACAAAAACTCATTTTTCATGCGTTTTTGATGAAAACTTATTTTTCATGCATTTTTTATGCATGAGACCTTTTCGAAGTTGTTTTCAAAATCTTTTATGCTTCCTAATTCTAAGATGCACATAGAGAATCAGATGATACCATCCAATATACATTAACACTAAAGTATCCTAGTTTTGACATCATACAAAATACATCTAAATGAAGTTGCACTTACATACTCCCCCTTTTTTATGATGGCAAAACTTAAGACGATGCGTTCGTGTTTTCAATGAAAGACTCCCCCTGAATATATGCATCCCAACTTCATCTTGCTTCTCCCACTTTCACAACATAAAAAAGATACAAAGCAAACGATGAGAAGTATCTTGAATCACGCATAAACCAAAATAACACACAGAGGCGGTTTGCAAAGATAAGAACATCAATACAATAACATTCACATAGAATGACATACATATTAAAGGAAAATGCCTAAACATAAATACATGCATGTAAGGCAACAATACAACAAGATTGTCACAATGAATACCAAATAACATAGCACAAACATGATATATGAATGATACAATGCAATAAAAAACTCTTGAGTTACTACAAAAGCTACACACGATTACGTGGCATATGCCTTTGGTACTCCCAAAATGCTACACACGCATGTGCTCTAGCAAGGCGATAAAGATTTATCACCACACAAACCAAAAACAAATATGTTATCATAACAATGACACAAGACAAGAATTTGCTAGCATTATAACATGTTCAATCAAGTTTCATGCAATAATAGATAACATGGCAATGCACCAAGAGCATATTTCAAGCATATATATAGAAAAGCACAAAGTCACTATAAGCATATAATTTATATACATCAATAAACATTTTTGGAAGTGAACATTTATGAACTAACTCAAACATCAAGAATCTCAACCATTTGGAACACAAGCAACATGTAATGATAAAAACTTACTTACAAAAAGGGAAAATGGAAAGAGGAACAATATTATGTTTCTTATGAAATGTTTAAGGATGCACTCTATATTTCTTGACATCCACATCCTTACCATTTTCATTCTTTTCCAAGTTTCAATTTGTGGCCATAGAGGTGTTACTAAACTTTGCATATTCCATTGCAATATTTGGTTTAACACACACATGACCCTTTATTGAGTTGTTTGATTTAAATATCAAGGAAGTAATTCAACTCCCCTATAAGACTCATCTCAAACTCACCCTACATAAGCTTACAAAACTCCTCTTCAAGTTGCATGTCAGTGAATCCAAAAATAGTATCATCGACATAAACTTGAAATTTTCCAAGTAAGCATAAGCTAGAGACGGTATAATATACATGTGAAGATATTTAGATAAGGTCACTACAATCATTTTAAATGAAACACACATTGGTTATCACTTGAAATTTTCAGAAGTGAGCACTCATAATATATATCATACACAAAGTAGATCATATGCCTTTGAAAAATAAACAGGCAAAAGAAAGAACTTCCTTACAAAGCGAAACTCTCGAGCAAAATTTGGAATAAATGTAACATGTGCCATACGACCTTTAGATAATAACAATCTTACCACTTTTATCTTTGACAAAGTACTTGAAAGTATGATTAATAACGTATCCAAGAAGATTATTGATTTGATAATCATTGGTGGTTCACCAAGTCAAAGATAAATTGTCCACTACAGTCGGACTTTCAACCCTTTCCTCTTCGTGATCATCATCTTCTACTTTCTCATTTTCATCCATTTGAGGTTGATCAATCCTTTCATCGGCTTCATTGAGAATGTCTTGTGAAGATATACCTAGATCATGAAAAGAAACATTTATCTCGACATTTCTCGGATAAAATAGTAACCAAAACACTTTTACCAATTAAAGAACACTAGAAGTTGATTCCTTTTGGTCACACAACCTTTCTTCCTTGCTATAAAGTCAACGAAATAGAGAGATGTAACATGTCACATGTCTTGAGTATCCACAAATAAGATCTCATACTCTCTTCCTAGATCCAAGACATTTATCCTGTAAAATCAACAAAAAGTGCTAGGTACCCAATCTTCATTGGGTCCTTGGGGGTGAGTGAAAATAAGGTTGCATTTAGGCAACCACTGAGAGGCTCCTTTAGGAACTACCATCTTCCTAAATTTTCATTTTTCAATGGCATGAACCTTTTTGTAACAATAATGACAAGATAGATTAAGATGAAATATGCTTTTACCATTCAAATCCTTTTTGAAATTTTTATGTTTTTTATATGAATGATTCAAAGATTTTTCATACTTAGAAAGATCAATAGCATAAGAAATCTTTGGTTGTAAGGCTTTGTCTAATTTGACTTGAAGAGCATTTATCTCTTTTTGCCAATTATGACAAGATTCACAAACAAACCTAGAAGTTTTTTCATCCTCATTCTTGTCACTTTGAATATTTATCATAGATCTCTTAATATCTTTCAACTTCCTTTTGGATTCTAACACTTTAGCTTCTAAGTGTAAAATAATTTTCCATGTGAAGCTAATTTGTTAAAATAATTTAAGGCCTCTCTATGAAGATTTTCAAAGGCATTTTATAATTGAGAATAAGATAAATCACTATTAAGCTCAAGTTTAGAAGGACTTACTTCTTTCTTCTTCCTTCCATTTGCCATAAGACAAATTCGGGTCAATTCTACACTTGAATTGGAGCTTTCATCGCTTGAAGAATCACTTGAACTCTCATAAGCTACATAACCTCTTCTAGATTTACTATAATTCTTGTGATGCCCTCTTTCTTTGTCTTTCTTAATCAAGGGATATTTCGCTCTATAGTGACCAATTTCACCATAACTATAACAATAGCTTCTAAATTTACCTTTCCTATTTCACCATCTCTTGAAGACTTGGACTCCTTTATAAATTTGGATAAGTTTCCTTCAGAGTGTTTGACTTTGTTCTTCCGAATATACCTTTAGTATCTCTTGACAAATAACCCAACATCATCATCATCAAAGTTCTTGTCATCCCTTTCTTCACACTCATTATGCTTATTCTTTGAGGACTTGAAACTAGAAGTCTTTAGAGCAATGGACTTCTTATCTTCCACATTGTCTTTACCTTTCTCTTTCTTCATCACATTTTCATATTCTTTTTCATGTTTTTTTCCAAGCAAGTGAGTTCTTGCTCGTGTTATTCCAATTTTCCAAACAAAGTAGGAAGATCAAGTGCTTTAAGATCATTCGCCTCTTTGATAGCAATAACCTTGAGTTGCCACTCCCTATTAAGACATCTTAAAACCTTATTAGTAGAAATATCATTGAAGATAGGATTACCTAGAGTATTCAATCTATTAATAAGATATGTGATTCTCTTTTGCATGTTGGCAATGATTTCACCATGCTTCATATGAAAGAGTTCAAACTCTTGGTTCAAAGTATTGATCCTAGCTTGTTTGACTTCATTAGTTCCCTCATGGGCAACTTCTAATGCGTCCCATATAGCCTTGGCGATTTCACAATAAGAGACACGATAATACTCATCAACACCTAATATGGATATAAGAATATTTTGTGCTTTCCAATCATGAGACCACAACTTCTTATCATTATCATTCCATTGATTTTTCAGTTTTGGTACTATGACACCTTCACCATTGATTATTGTAATTTTATTAGGACCGTTGGTAATGGCGTCCCTTATCAATGGAGTTGATATGGATACACATACAAGCTTTCCAATAGCCATAATTTTCGCCAGTGAAAATCGACGCTCTATTATACGCCCCTTTATGTTTGGTAGCCATTATCTAATAAGCAAATCTTAAGACCGGAAGCAACTGAAGCTTGTGATACCACTTGTTAGACGTTAAGCCTAGATCTAGAGGGGTGAATAGATCCCAAATTAAAAAATTATTTGAAACTTTAATTTAGAAAAATTTATGACACGGAAGCAAGTTTAAAATATTTCACGGATCCAAAATCGTCTAACCGAACTTTCTATTGAAAAACTCGGATATGCTTATGAGTGTAAGAACAAATTTAGTTCTACAATGTATCTCTAAGATTTTGATGATAACAAAGGATGAAACAAAAATGGTACCCTAACGAAATTTTTCTAAGTGTGCAGGACTCTGATCAAAACAATCAGATAGACAATCATCAGATACAGAATCAAGCGCTAAGATACTACTCAGAAGATACGTAATCAGAAGGCTCTGACTCTGATCCAACACAGGCGCTAGCAAAACTAAAGAAGTTAGAAACTCTGAAAGAGAAGAATGAATCCAGACTCTGAAGATGCACACTCTGAAGAAGTCAAATAAAGAGAAACTTTGATAAAGTCAGATACAAGGCGAACATTGCTAAATAAAGACTCTAACTACAGGATTCGCTGACTCAAGAAAACTTAACGTTGAAGAAAATTGCCTTTGGAAAAAAACTATTTTTAGAAAGAAATTATTGTGCTCCATACTTCTTTGGAAAGAACAAGGAGATTAATGACGTTAATCATTCTTCAATGACCAAGATTTTGTCATTAACACCCAACAGTCTTCTCATTCTCCTATAAAAAGAATGGAATGCTTCACAAGAAACACACTTGAGATACACGAGAATACATTTCTTCCATTACTTTTTTCACTCTCTCACGAGTTGCTGCTCTAACGTGAGAACATTTATTGCTCTTATATTCTGTAATATTTGCTTATTGTTAGAAGCATTATTCATTACTAATCATATAATTGCTAAGATATTTCCTCAAGTGACTCTGTGAAGTCTGAATACTTGAGAGGGTTAAGGGATTATTTCTCTTAGACGGTTGTTTGTGTAATCTTTCAACATTAGTGGATTAAGTCCTTTTTGAATGCGAAATCACCTTGGTCGGGTGGACTGGAGTAGCTTTGAATTTCAAGCGAACCAATATAAAATTCTGTGTTGAATTCTTTTTATTCTGCGTGTGTCTAAGTTCTTAAAAAGTTTTTATTGCCCAAAACAATTCAAACCACCCTTTCTTGTTTTTCTCTACCTTAAATTGGTATCAAAGCTTCGACTCTGTTATTGATTTTCTAATAAAACACTTAACAATGTAGAGAGATCCATCGTGAGAAAAACACTATGGCCAACACCAATGAAAGAGATAGTTACAATGCTACACCTCCAATCTTTGATGGAGAAAAATTTGGTTACTGGAAAGATAAAATTGAAAGTTTCTTTCTGGGCTATGATGCTGATCTATGGGACATAGTCACAATCGGCTACACACCTCCTGTGTCTGACGCCAGTGTTGCCATTACCAGAAGTAAAATGACAGATGATTTGAAGCGCAACTTCAAAAACCATCACAAAGCCAGAACGATACTGCTAAATGCCATTTCCTACAATGAATATGAAAAAATCACCAACAGGGAAACAACTAAAGAAATACTTGACTCCCTGAGGATGACTCACGAAGGAAATTCTCAAGTCAAAGAAACCAAGGCTTTGGCTCTAATTCAGAAGTATGAAGCCTTCAAGATGGAGGATGATGAAGCTATAGAGGTAATGTTTTATAGATTTCAAACTTTAATTGCAGGACTCAAAGTTCTGGACAAGGGCTACACAACTACATATCATGTCAAAAAGATAGTCAGAATCTTTCCAAAAAAGTGAAGACCAATGGTCACAACACTAAAGTTATCAAAGATCTGAACAATATCAGCCTTGAGGAACTTGTCAGTTCACTCAGAAGTCATGAGATAGAACTCGAGGAAGATGAGCCTCAAAAGAAGATCAAGTCTGTAGCACTGAAGTCCAGATTTGAAAGACGCAAACCAGAAAGGAACAAAGCCTTCCAAGCAGAAGAGGAAGAAAATGACGACTATTAAAAGGAAGACTCTGACGATGAAGAAGAGTTATCCCTATTGACTAGAAGGGTAAAACAACTCTGGAGAAAAAGGAACAATAACTTCAGAAGACCAAAACCCAAGGGAGATCGCTCAGAATCAACTTCCAGAGGTAAATATAACAAAGAAATAACATGCTATGAATATAAGGAAAGAGGTCATTACATAAACGAATGTCCAAAGCTGACGAAGGAAAGCTCCAGAAGAGAAAGTTTCAAGAAAAGCTCCTTCAAGAACAAAAAGGGACTGATGGTCACCAGGGACGAAAGTGGATCTGATTTCTATGAATCAGACTCTGAAGAATAGGAAAATGTTGCATTCATGGCTACCACTTCTGGAAACACATCAGATGCAGAATCTGATCCTGAAGAGGTATTTTCTGATCTTTCTCACTCTGACCTTGAATCATGCCTTTCTGAATCTTTGAACTCATATCAGAAACTTAAACAAAAATTTAAAGCACTACAAAAGGATTCTTGAAGGAACCATCGAAGAATGTGATAAGCTTGAGATAACAGTTTCAGAACTGAAAGATGAAAACCTAACTCTGACAAAAGAAAGAGACTCCACAAATAAACAATATTTAAAACTTGAAGAAGCGTTATCTCAAGCCCCACAAACTTCTAACACAATAATATATGAATATGAAAAATCTTTTCAAAAGTTTTTGAAAAATGGGATAGAAAGAAACAGAATGGCATCCATAATTTATGGAGTTAGTCAAAATAATAAAAGAGGAATGGGGTATGTCCCCGATGAAGATAAATCTCCTAAAGATGACAAACCAAAATATCCTTTTTCCTATCACTACACACATACACAAGCACAACGTTTTGATAATGCTAGAAAACCCAAAGTTCTAAGAAACTTTGGGAAAACTAATCACAAAGGACCCAAAAGATTATGGGTACCAAAGGATAAGATTGTTTATGTTGCAAATATCTTATGCAACAGAGTTAAGACATCAATCATGGTACCTGGACTTTGGATGCTCGCGACACATGACAGGAAGAAAGTATATGTTCCAAAGCCTGGAACTTAAAGATGATGGCTTCGTAGGTTTCGGAGGAAATCAGAAAGGAAGAATCAGAGGCTCCAGAACTATTGGTAATGGAACTCTTCCCTCTATATCCGATGTTCTCTATGTAGAAGGATTAATGCATAACCTGTTATCAATAAGTCAATTAAGTAATAACAGTTATGATGTAATCTTCAATCAAAAAACATGTAAAGCAATTAATCAGAACAATGGAACAATTCTATTCAATAGCAAGAGGAAAAACAATATTTACAAAATAAATATTTCATATCTAAAAGATCAAAATGTAGAATGTCTGATGTTTGTTCATGAAGAGCAATGGGTATGGCATAGACGCTTGAGCCACATTAGCATGAGAAAACTCTCTCAGCTAAATAAACTTGAGTTAGTCAGTGGTCTACCTAAACAGAAGTATTCTTCAGAAGCTCTATGTGAGGCATGTCAGAAAAGAAAAGTATCGAAAACATATTTTAAAAAGAAAAATGTTGTTTCCACCTCTAAGCCTCTAGAACTTCTTCACATTGACCTGTTTGGGTCTGTTAAGACAGCGCCAGTCAATGGAAAGAAGTATGGACTAGTTATTATTGATAATTTTAGTCGTTGGGCACGGGTAAAATTCCTAAAGCACAAGAGTGAGTCTCACTCTGTATTCACTAGCTTCTGTTCCAAAGTGCAAAACGAATTTTACTCTAAAATCATTAGAGTCAGAGGTGATCATGGTGGCGAATTCGAGAATAATTTTTTTGGGGAACTATTTGATTCTAAAGGAATATCCCATGATTTCTCCTGCCCTAGAACTCCACAACAAAATGGAGTTGTAGAGAGGATAGGACACTCCAAGAGATGGTCAGGACCATGATCAATGAAACAAATATGGCTAAGCACTTTTAGGCTGAAGTAGTAAATACAGCATGTTATATTCACAATAGTCTCTCTATAAGATCTATTCTAGAAAAGACTCCCTATGAACTGTGTAAGGGAAGAAAACCCAACATTTCTTATTTCCATCCTTTTGGATGCTCTTGTTTTATTCCCAATACTAAAGAACATTTGAACAAGTTTGATTCAAAAGCACAAAAAGGCATTATGTTAGGATACTCAGAACGCTCTAAAGGCTACAGAGTATACAACACAGAAACCAAAATTGTGGAAGAATCAATACATGTTAGATTTGATGATAAGCTTGACCCTGAAAAGTCAAAGCTAGTTGAGAAACTTGTAGATTTGGAGATCACTCTTGCAGGCTCTGACGAAAAGACTAAAGCACCAGAAGTATCTGACAAACAAAGTCCAGATGCAACTGAAGCCTCAACTATCCAGAAAAGATCAAGAAGTCGCCCCAATACCTCTAAAGATTTGATTCTGGGAAACAAGGAAGAACCTGTCAAAACTAGGTCAACATTCAAAGTATTTGAAGAAACTCCTATGGGATTAGTATCTCTAATCGAACCTAGTTCCTGTGATGAGTCACTTCAAGACAATGATTGGGTTCTAGCTATGAAAGAAGAGCTAGATCAGTTCTCAAAGAATGACGTATGGGATCTCGTCCCAAAGCCTAAAGGAACTCACATTATTGGAACTAGATGGGTGTTCAGAAACAAACTGAACGAAAAGGGAGAAGTAGTCAGAAACAAAGCACGACTGGTGGCACAGGGTTACAGTCAACAAGAAGGCATTGACTACAATGAAACCTTTGCCCCAGTCGCCAGGTTAGAATCTATTCGCTTACTTGTTTTATTTATTGTAAATCATTTCATAAAACTATATCAGATGGATGTCAAAAGCGCATTCCTTAATGGTTATATATCAGAAGAAGTATATGTTAATCAACCTCCAAGATTTGAAAACACTAAATGTCCATAACACGTTTTTAAACTAAAGAAATCATTGTATGGACTAAAACAAGCTCCTAGAGCTTGGTATGAAAGATTAGGTAATTTTCTTCTGGAACATGATTTTATTAGAGGAAAGGTTGACTCTACACTCTTTTGTAAAAACATTAGAAATGATCTCATGATATGCTAGATATATGTTGATGACATTATTTTTGGTTTAGCTAACCCCTCTATATGTCAAGAATTCTCTGAGCTAATGCTGGCAGAATTTGAAATGAGTTTAATGCAAGAACTAAAGTTCTTTCTAGGAATTCAAATCAATCAAGTTTCAAAAGCTACCTACGTATATCAAAGTAAGTACATAAAAGACATTCTGAAGAAATTCGAAATGGCTGAATGCAAACCTGCTAAGACACCAATGCATCCAACCTGCATTCTGGAGAAGGAAGAAACTAGCCAGAAGGTTTTTCAGAAGCTCTATCGTGGTATGATAGGCTATCTTCTCTATCTGACAGCCACGCACCCTTATATTCTTTTTAGTGCGTGTCTCTGTTCCAGATTCCAATCAGACCCTAGGGAATCTCATTTAACAATTGCTAAAAGAATCCTCAGGTATCTGAAAGGAACCCCTAACCTTGGCCTGATGTATGAGAAAACATCAAAGTATAGACTCTCTAGTTATTGTGATGCAGATTATGCAGGGGACAAAATGGAACGTAAAAGTACATATGGGAATTGTCAGTTCTTGGGAAATAATCTTATATCATGAGCCAAAAAAAGACAATCAACCATAGCCATGTCCACTACAGAAGTAGAATATATATCAGCATCACTCTGCACCACTCAGATGCTCTGGATGAAAAATCAACTTGAAGACCTTCTGATCTTTGAGAGTAACGTTCCTATCTTCTGTGATAATACTGCTGCCATTTGTTTAAGTAAGAATCCTATATTGCATTCCAGAGTTAAGCACATAGAAATCAAACATCACTTCATTAGATACTATGTTCAGAAAGGGATAATATCTTTAAAATTTATTGATACGGACCATCAATGGGCTTACATCTTTACTAAACCCCTCGCTGAAGACAAATTCTCTTTTATTTTGAAAATTTTGAATATTCAAATCTGTCCAGAATAAATGTGCTTCTCTAAAATAGCAAAATAAGTCTCTGAATTAAACATCTAGTATCTGGATCTGACTCTGATGCTTCTACCAGTTAGGAGTCATCTGAATCAGAAATCCTCAGGACCTAACCCTTTGGTATTCCTGAAGATTAGATAAATCAACACGTGGAGCATCATGCGCCTGACCTTGAAACTT
This sequence comes from Lathyrus oleraceus, assembly GCF_024323335.1. NCBI lineage: Eukaryota > Viridiplantae > Streptophyta > Magnoliopsida > Fabales > Fabaceae > Lathyrus > Lathyrus oleraceus. The sequence goes on from NC_066582.1 coordinate 41,925,585, forward strand.
CTAGACAACTGTCTAGCAGAAATCAAGAGACAGACTCTTGAAATCTCCTTGAGCAGTATGCTGATTTGGGGATTAGACCTCCATCATGGGCTGTAATCATTTCTCCTCTAAGCGTGTAAACTTGGATAACGTGCTTCATTTAAATTTTAACATCTAAACTACTTCTAATGTTGTCGTTTTACATGCATCTATTTGTGTATATATACTTTTCACTCACAACAAGCTCACACTTTACACTCACGCCCTACACAAATCCTCTCTCTCTCTCTCTCTCTCTCTCTCTCTCTCTTTCTCTCTCTCTCTCTCAGTTCTTCATCATCTTCATCAAGGTTTCTTCATCTTCAACAAGTTCTTCGTTCAAACCTTCATCTTCAACATTGTTCTACATGGATGCTCAACAACAATCTGTCTACAACTACTCACAACAAATGGATTCAACGGATCAAACACCCATTTCTACTCAACAATCAACTGCAACTATTGGCGTTGTCTCAACCCCCATCTACAGGGAACCCCACATTCTTGACCGTGAACCTCACATCCACCTAGCAACACCATTTGAGAAGCTTGAGGTACTTTGCGAATCACTGGTGGATTTTGAAAATATGAAGAGAAATGGCGTAGACCTAACTGAAGAGTTAAGAATGCAAGGGTGGGAAACCTATTTTCAAAGACTCTACGGCCCTGTGTACACATATCTGGTGAAGGAACTCTGGCGTTTCATAGACTCAAATGATCACTACATCGTCTCTCACATTCTGGGAGTTAAAATAGTCATCACTGAGAAATCAATTGCCTCCCTTCTGAATATGGAAAAGACAGGAGGAAGAAGAATCTACAACATCAACCCTAGGGCAAAATACTTGTCCCAGGAAATAGCCCCCACTATCTTTCAACAGAACGCTGAGGACAAACACTCCAAGAACAAAGAACTTCCATCAAAATCTCCGTGTCTGGCTGAAGATCATCCTAGGCACCATTTATCATCGCCCTGCATCAAACTCTTTTGACTACATCAACATAGATCAGAAGTGCATTATGTACTGCATCCACAAGGGGCTGAAACTGAGTCTGCCAGCACTGCTCTTTAAGTATCTCAGAGACTCTGTCAAAGATACCAGAAATAACATGAAGACCCGAAACTACATTCCTCTGGGAAGACTTATCTCATATGTTCTAATCGAGAGTGGCTTAGTGGATCACCTGATCCATCACAATCTAATGGAGGATGTCACTGCTGACATTGGGAGACCTCTGAATGCTCAAAATCTGGAGAGGATGGGGATAATTGAGTAAGTCAGAGCTAAACCAACTCTAGACACTTCCTGGGAAGCATTCAAGGATCAGAGGAAGATTCCCAACGGTCTCTATCTGTTCTCAGAGATTGACCCTCTAGAAGTGGTAGCTTACTATCTACAAGATCTTGCAAACCAAGGGGTGGATATTTCTGAGTTCTCAGTGGACTGGCTACCCGAGCATCCACCAAACTTCATGAAGAGAATGAGAGAGTCCTCTGAGAAGTCCAAGAAGCGCGAAGAAGGCAAAGTTGAGAGAAACTTCGAGGTCAAGACCTCCAGTCCCTCTGGCTGACTCTCTAAGTATATCTATACCTCCTTCCCGCTCTATAAAACTTAAGCCTATTGCTTCTTATCTTCCCCAAACCACTCCCATCTACACCTCATCCGAAACACCCCCCTCAATCACCAGAACCTCTAACCCACCATCTCTCAAATTTAACCTTGCAACCACCACATTACCTGTTTCTGAAGTAGAAATGCTGAATGAAACTACCTCACCATCATCATCTTCACCTTCATCCCCACCATACTATATTCTTTCATCTGACAATGAACCTTCTGACCCCCAATCCCTCACTCTAGCTCAACTTCAAGCTCGTGCTCTGGCCTCTCAACAACCATCACAAACTGAACCTGAACCTGAAGTCACTTCCCCACCCCATGTACAACAAAATGCACCTCCATCTGATCAACCTCAAACACCACCACCTGCACAACCTAATCAACCTCCTGAACAACCAATACCCTCACCATCTGAACCTCAACCAAATCCTCAACCCGAATAAACAACACCATCTCCCTCTGATATCCCCCACCACAAACCTCTACTGCCGTCACCACTTCTATTCAAAATCCAGATGACACCAACCAAACTCCACCATCCTCCCTAGCCTTTAACTTTGAACCAGAAACTGCCTTCCCCACCTTAGAAGAAGCAATAATTGTTTTTGCAGAGTCTTTAGTGGAGAAGATCAAGTCTCTGTCTATCAACTCTGGCATCAGTGATGATCCCTCTGTTGTGGGGATCCACTAGAACAGAGTGATAAGATGGATGACCTCTGAAGCCTTCAAACTGAAAGGCCTCTCTGAACAAGTCCGCAACAACTTCATCAGAGATGCTGGTATAAGGATCCAAGCTCGCTTGGCCAGAGAGGTTGAGGAAAAGGCCAGGAAGGAAGTAGAAGAGAAAGCTGGTCTAGAAGAAGAACATAGGATTAGAGAAGCTGAAGAAAAGGCTATTGCTACTGTGGCTGCTGCTGAGGCTAAGGAAAAAGCAAAAGTCGACGCTGAAGAAGCAACACACATTGCTGCAGAGGAAGCTGCCAAGGCCAAGGCTGATGCTTTGACTCAGGGGAAGCAATCTACCTCTGGTTTTGCCCCTCTGGTCTTAAAGACTCTAGAGGAATTGAAAAAGGAACAACAAGTGGTACGAGCTAGGTTAGATCACCAGGATTCCGTCAACACCAACATTCAAAACCTGCTGACTCAGCTGCTCCAAAGGATGCCTCCGCCCTCAAACCCTTAGGCACTTAGGCTCTTTATTTGTTGCTCTTTCTTCTGATGTTTCTTTCTTCTTTCTGATATATGCTTTCGTTGCTGCCTATCTGTACCTATTTTTCTCTGTTATATGAATATCCATTTCTTGCGTATTTTTTTCTAAGTCTTTTTTATTCTGACAAAAAGGGGGAGAACTAAAACAACTCTGATGAAAACATATATCTAAAACCTTTCAAGGAACTTCGAACATTAAAAAATCCTAAATGACTTATGAAAACTAAAGTTATGCAGAAAAATAGCTAAGGTAAAAAACCAACTCCACACAAGGAAGGTCCGGTAAGAACTTCTGTTACATCTGATGATCTAACTCAAGGGGAGTTCATTCCCTTTATCTGTTTCTGAGATATTACGTACTGTTTCATCATTATTCTGACTTGTTTTTTCATCATCAAAAAGGGGGAGATTGTAAGAACAAATTTAGTTCTATAATGTATCTCTAAGATTTTGATGATAACAAAGGATGAAACAAAAATGGTACCCTAACAAAAAAATTCTAAGTGTGCAGGACTTTGATCAAAATAATCATATAGACAATCATCAAATACAAAATCAAGCGCTAAGATACTACTCAGAAGATACGTAACCAAAAGGCTCTGACTCTGATCCAACACAGGCGCTAGCAAAACTAAAGAAGTCAGAAACTCTAAAAGAGAAGAATGAATCCAGACTCTGAAGATGCACACTTTGAAGAAGTCAAATAAAGAGAAACTCTGATAAAGTCAGATACAAGGCGAACATTGCTAAATAAAGACTCTAACTACAAGATTCGCTGACTCAAGAAAACTTAATGTTGAAGAAAATTGCCTTTGGAAAGAAACTATTTTTAGAAAGAAGTTATTGTGCTCCATACTACTTTGGAAAGAACAAGGAGATTAATGACGTTAATCATTCTTCAACGACCAAGATTCTGTCATTAACACCCAACAGTCTTCTCATTCTCCTATAAAAATAATGGAATGCTTCACAAGAAACACACCTAAGATACACGAGAATACATTTCTTCCATTACTTTCTTTCACTCTCTCACGAGTTGCTGCTCTAACGTGAGAATATTTCTTGCTCTTATATTCTGTAATATTTACTTATTGTTAGAAGCACTGTTCATTACTAATCATATCATTGCTAAGATATTTTCTCAAGTGACTCTGTGAAGTCTGAATACTTGAGAGGGTTAAGGGATTATTTCTCTTAGACGGTTGTTTGTGTAATCTTTCAAGATTAGTGGATTAAGTCCTTTTTGAAGGCGAAATCACCTTGGCCGGGTGGACTGGAGTAGCTTTGAATTTCAAGTAAACCAATATAAAATTCTATGTTGAATTCTTTTTATTCTGCGTGTGTCTAAGTTCTTAAAATGTTTTTATTGCCCAAAACAATTCAAACCCCCATTTCTTATTTTTCTCTACCTTCAATGAGTACCAATGGTATGATAATAATTCATAAGTTGGTTTATAAATAATTCAATCAACAAATTGAATACTCTAATATAGTAACTATCTATCTCCAATGTCAACAACACACTAAATACTAGTTGACACAATTTGTCAAACACTTTGCGTGCAATCAGCAAAGTTTGGATATTAGTATAGTGTTTCTAGTTCTTAAAAGCCAATCACTACCAAATGGTAAGTTATTACTACAAAAACACAATTTACCAAAGAAATCAAAAGTTATTATCCAAACAATATTAATCAAGAGATCAAAGTAATTAACAATTTGTGAACCGAAAAATAAATGAGAGAGAGAGAGAGAGTATGCAAGGATTTGTTTAGACAGTTCCCCAATCGACCTTGTTATAGGTACGTCTACCCTCAATTTGAATTCGAATGGAGATACTAATATAATAAATCTTACTTTGCAAAAGTATCAATACAAGAAATGAGAAATCAAATCCCACAAACTCTAAGTTTGTTCTTGACTCTAGCACCTCCAAAAACCTTGATCAAAGATTGATAAAGTCACCAACAATTCCGCTTTAATTCACATGTTATTGCTAATTCTTTGCATGAATTCCTTGTCTCAAGGCTTTCACCCAGCTAAATTAATCCCAAGCACACACTTGTTGAACCAAAGATTTGTAAACATGGTCCACCGTTTCACGCTACCCCATTGCCGATACACCTAGTCTCAAGACTTTCACTCGATCGGATCCGAATTGAATAATCTTGTCCAAAATCTTCAAACCCTAAAGATATTGAAGGAAAACCTAGCTCAATTTTCTTATCTGAATCCCTCAAATATCGCAACCCAATATTCTCGTTACAACAAACCTAATTGGATGATATCAATACTAATATAGATGGCACCCAATCAAAAAATGATTACATGTAGTTTGATTGTGTGTATGCATAGATTGAATTGAAAATGATGAGATGCTTTGAAATCCTGGATTCATGTAGGTTTTACTCACTTTAGAAATCTTACTAGAGAATGATGCATGTATGAAGTATTTATATGCATGGGTGATTTAGGACAAAAGGTAATGCAAATAACTTGGAGAAAATATGAATTTTTCAAAAAATTTATCATAAAGACCGACCTGTAAGATCTATGCGCCGACCTATAAATAACACACATCAGCTTGTTCAAGGTCATGCGTCGAACTGTAACAGTTATGTGCTTCCTATGTGTCGACCTGAGGAGTCAGCACATGAAATGGAAGCTACATACTTTAATACTGCAGCATACACGTCAACCTATATAATGCACGTGCTAACCTATATTAGTGAAATTTATTCTATAGGTCGACCTGTAGACAACATGTGTCAACCTATAATGCAGTTTTTTCACAAAAATTTATTTTTCATGCATTTTCATAAAAGTTTCACAAAAACTTATTTTTCGTGCATTTTTCACAAAAACTTATTTTTCATGCATTTTTTATGAAAACTTATTTTTCATGCATTTTTTATGCATGAGACCTTTTCCAAGTTGTTTTCAAATTCTTTTATTCTTCATAATTCTAATATGCACATAGAGAATCAAATGATACCGTCCAATATACATTAACGCTAAAGTATCCTAGTTTTGACATCATACAAAATACATCTAAACGAAGTTGCACTCACACTTCTCACCTCCATTTTTTAAACACCGAAAGGTAAATTAATTTGCACATGGGTTTGAACCCCAACATTTGCATTTTTATTATTACAAAACTAGTGTCTCATACATTTCGATTTACAATAAAACGAGGGGTAAGATAAATTATTTTTTTAAATGAAATTCATTACGTTGTTTACACAGAAAATAAATAAAAATAATTTGCTTACGAACTACAATGTTTAATAAGAATATTACTTTATTTACAAAGAATATTAAAATAAAAATTAATTTATCTTTGTTAGATCTTCGACTCCTTGATATTTGGGCAAGATCAAATACTTCACCTTGCAGTTATTTATTTTTGATATAAAACAAAAAAGAGTTAGAAAAATAAATGATTTTATGCTCAAATGAATATTTTAAAACAACAACCTTGAACCTAGATAATTTTATACACTTCTAATTCATCATAGAGAACTCTTAATGGAAAAAGTTAAAGTGGATGATGTAGATAGTTTCAAGAGCTTCATGACGTTTCTTTATCAATTATATATATCATAAGACATTTATAATGGAAATTTTTTAGGTTTCACGTGGAGATCACTAATGAAAGTGTCTTAGGCATTGATAATCATGAAATGGACGATAAAGATTTGTTTAAGGATGGTGATCAATATCTAAAGTTATCACGCTAAGTTATCCCTTCGGTTTTGTTAAAAAACGAGGTGAACATGATATATTTTTTAAAATTACATTGTCTACACAGAATATTGAAAATAATGAGTTATTTATTCAAAATATTGCACGCACCCAATTTCTATGAGTTATTTGTTCTAACCGTTGAATGCATCTAACTTCTAAAGGAATTATTTGAAATCCATCATAGAGAACTTTTTCAAACTTCTAAATACAACAACAACAATATTAACACAATTTTATGAGATTTATCCTAAAAGAATGATGCGTCCAAGTTTGGAGAGGCTACATATAAGTTAGGATTAGGGTAAAATTTGTTTAGCAAGTGCTTTTATAGTCAAATCTGATTATCTTATCCCTCGGTTATTAAGGAAACCAATGAGATATATCATTTAGTTTACAAATAATAATAATAATAATAAAATTAAGATTCCTGAATTGTTTTTTCCCTCTGATTTTTGAATAACCGAGATAATAAGTTGATTGTCCCCTTAATTTTGTTAAAAACCGGGGTAATATGTGGTTTCTATTTCTAAAAAAAAAATCACGACATGCATTGGAATCATATCACTAGAATAACAATTATCATCCATATTCAAAAACATAATGTATCTTTTCGATTTTCAAGGAGACGTTTGAGCTTCTCTGATTGTTTCTCTTCCTATTCTTCACTTTATTTAAACATTATTCTTAGTTTCAACGTCTCATTTCCAACTCTTTGTGTCTTCAAATCTAGTTTCAAAGTCTTTTCTTTTATTCAAAAGTGTTTTCAACAACCTTAGATGAAAATCTTTTGTTCGTTATCAATACAAAGTTTGTTTATTTCGATAATTTGAAAGACAAATATTTTAATCTAAGGAAAAATATTCGCAAACAAAAGTTGAATGATTACTTTGACATTCTTTATGGACTCATCTACATTAATATCATTAAAGAGTGCTGGTTAAATGTATCTATTGGGCCATCTGGTCATGATTCTGAGTTAATGCAGTCCTATGTCAATGACTCTCCTATCACAATTACCCAATCACTTATTGTTATGATAATAAACTGTGAAGAGGAAGGTTGTTGTGTTGAACATTATAGATTCAATAAAGTATACTCATATCACCTTCACCTAATTTATGTCAACTACGATAATCTCAGCAGTCTTGCTACTCTACTACCAATTGGAAAAGTGTTTTTATCAACTTCTAGTGTCAAATCTCTGTCCAAGAGAAAAACAACTAGAAACGCTTACTTGGGATGACAAGCATTTCTTGTTATTCCTTACCAAGAACATCAAAGTTAATCTTCCTCTTATCATTTTTAACTTCTTAAAGGAAATGATAATCACATGGAAGAGTTATTTTTGAATTTTATTCTCAGTTAGAGATAGTTAATAGTGATACTATTGAAGTTGAGTGAAGTCAAAATTTTGAAATATGTGGAATAGTTATTTGTTGTCCAGTTTTTAATTAATGAAATATTTTCTTTCATATTATTGCTTATTCGTTTTTATTGATAACAATTATTTTTAGAATTACAAATCAATAAGAAAAACACGAATACAAAAATTAACTAAGAAAAAAAGGAAGATTGGAATGTGTCAAGTGAGAAATCATTGAAAAAAAAACCATAAATACAGTTACAGGGATTCGAATGTGTTCCCTTATAGCTATATTCCACCAGATTTCAAAAAATTAAGGTTATAGATTTATTATTTTTTTATGGAGAAAATATGGTGCTCACTTATAGTTATATTACCTTGATTTTATAGGGAAATGGTTTTCTTTTATAAAAAAATCAAACATGTCGCTCCCATAACCTATACGCTCGAATTTTGGCATGTTCAAGGTGAAAGCTTCGTCATAAAAAGTGTTATTTGTTGTAGTGTTAGGCTTAGGTTCCAAGTGTAAAGACAAACTTCAAATGTACGGTAAAGCATTGAAATGCAACTATTAAGTCTTTTTTTTTGTAATTTTTATTGATGCATTATGTGGTTTTTGTTGCATTTGATAGTAATTTGAAAAATGAGAAAGCATTGCTTGTTATTTTAAAATTTCTAAACTTTGAAATTTGTTATAACATGCTTAATGGATATAAAAATGATATTGATTAAACAATCAAAGCCAAAATGAATGGATGTATGCATATATTGAAATTGGAACTTACTTTAACAATGAAGTAAAAATGAATCAATGTATGTCATTTGGAAAATAAATACTCATCAATGTATGTATGGATTAATGGATAAGTGAACCTAAAGTAATGAAACCAAGCTCATGATTTCAAACTAAAACCCTAATTGGACTCAATGTGAAAATATGAAATTATAAACCATGTAATGAAATGCTTTGGATTTGAATGCATGGGTCAAAAGGCAAGTGATTAGATGAATAAATCAAGTTGTTGACTTTTTCTATTATTGACGTAACTACCTCAGAGATTCTTCATGCTACAAAGCTAATAGAGCATCGAAGATCCATTGGCCAACATAAGTTTAACACCTGGAATCCTTTGATCCCTGCTAGAACAAACAAGCAATATGAACATCTCGGAGAGAGCTCGAAGCCCAAAGGAGTCGGGACACCTCAACCACGAGAAGTAGAACCCAAAAACATCCATCAAAGGTAAGTCGTCTCTAAAGCCGAAGACTCCATCTTGCATATCAGTCGGCAGTCAAGCCGCCCAGACAACACACCCTAGGACGAGCGTCCAGTATATACTTGCGGCCAACCATAATATATATATATATATATATATATATATATATATATATATATATATATTGTTGCTTTGCTTTTCTTTCTGTCTTGTTTCTTCTTTAGAGCATCAAAATATGAATGCATGTAACAACGGATTGGAGTACAATCAACGCAGTTGACACCTGAAATAAATATTTTAGGGGAGATGTTTGAGACGTTTTGCACGTTTGACTACAACAACCAATTCCACCATTGGTGTTGTTGGAGACGCTTTGCACGTCCGACTATAGCAATCAATACACCAAAACACCAAGCACGTATACATACTTTACATACTTTAGGGGAGTTGTCAGAGACATTTTGTATGTATGACTACAACAACTAATTCCACCAGGGGTGCCGTTGGAGACATTTTTCACGTCTGCCTATAACTATAAATACTCCACAACATCGAGCACGCTCAAAGAGTTCAGTGGTTTTGTTGGAGATGCTTTGCACATTCGACTGCAACATTCAATACCCCATAGCATTAAGTATACTTATAGATTCCAGGGGAGCTGTCGGACACACTTTGCACGTTCGACTATAGCAATTAATTCCCATAGGGGCGCTGTTGGATACACTTTCCACGTTAGACTACAATAATCAATTCCCTTTAGTCAAATATTATAAGCATTTCTATATAACATTCACCCATATCCCCTTTGGATTAACCTCATCCAAAGGACGTGAGTGGTGGAGCCCGTAAACGTCCAACTCAATTCGAACTTTACCTCGGGGTAGGGATGAGGGTCTTCTATCCTTGGCCGTGGAATGATCTTATGTGAAAGGAAGTCACATCTAATGAGTTTCATGCCTTGTCCTTATGAATATGATTCAAAGCATATTCGCATCTAGACGATCTCAAGAGAAATCGTTAGATGTGCAATTCAAAGTATAATTGCACCTAGTCAGTCTTATGCCTCACAATTACGAATTCAACGTATGACTGGGTCAAGCCAGGTCAACATTTCGATGTTATAAACACAATTTAAAGCTCAGACACATCAAGATGAACCAATACATTATCAATGTAAGCATATTTCAAATATGGTCGCGTCTAGTCAGACCAACATTTTACCAATAAAACATGTACATCTTAACGCGACATAATCGTGAATAAAGCAACCAAACATGGACTCACAAAGAACTTAAGGTGATTTGCACTTTAAGCATATATTATTTATCGCTCTCTATACCAAATAAACTATATAAATTGCATCCATGAGAAGCATCCACAAGACAATAGTGTCAGATAAAAACCTATTTCCTTTGGATTATCAAGCAAATAACAAAGCCATACTCATCCATGCAATTAATAAGAAACCCAATGGTATCAAATAAAGATAACCAATCATCCAAGCTATCACTCCGAAGCAAGCAATCTTCAATGTCCTTTATGTGTATCAGATGAAAAATCCCTTGAAACACACTCAAAGAGAAAATATTAAATAATAATGACAAGATCAAAATAAAAACTTAGACAAAGAGAAAGAGTGTTTTAGATAAACCCAAGGGAGTCTCTCAAGCTTGTATCATATGAATGGAATTGTCCATGCTTTTGGTCTCAAATTAATGGAATTGGCTAAGTTTTTCTTCCATAGCTCAGGAATGTTGCCTACTTTAAGTCTATAGGTCCAAATCAAGTCAGAGACAAAGATCCAAGAGTCCACCAATGTGTCTTTTTTATTTTCCTTTGGGCGATCAATGGTCGTTTGCTTCTTGATCTGACATTAGTATGGTGAAGCAATGAAGTGTTGATCAATCATACTGAATCAACAATTGAGGTGGGTTTGACAGTCTGAAATTATTGCATTAGGGTTAATGACGGCGCAAGGGTTGTGTTGTCAAAGAGTTGTGCGATTAGGGTTATGTCTGCGCAAGAATTGTGCTTTAAAGTATCAAGTGTTGATGCAAAAAACGACGTCGATTTCAAATGAATTGTTCATTAAAATTTTGAGTAGTGTGATCGGTTGCCGAAATTTAATTTGGTTTTAATTAATTAAAAGAATTTAAAATAATAATAATGATGTGTTTATTATTATTGTCTTGTGGTGATCGGTTATGGCCTTAGTTTTTCTTTATTTTATTTTGGGTTTTTAAAATACGACCTGCGTGTCGTGCCTCTCTTTTAATCTCTTAATCTAACTTCTTTTCTCATCTAACTCCCTCGTATGTAAAACGAGTTTCTTTTATGTAATGTAATATTATGAAGAAAGAGAAGAATTTAATATCAAAGGAGGACAACCTTGAAGATCTTGCTTGGAGAAGCTTAGATCGTTATTAGGTTAGCTTAGGTTCTCTCATTGGCTTGGGAGAACAATTGCGCTAGGGGCCATAACTGTTTCATTAGGTATGTTGATGCATGTGAATGTATGTTGATGCATGTGAGATACAATTTATATGATAAATAAGTCGGTGAGATCAGAATAATTGCAAATTCCCTCAAATTAAATATTAAGTTTATGCTTTCCAAGTTTTAGCACTCATCAAGACTAGTATCGAATAATGTAGGTTTCGCCTACGCGAGGTGCATGTTCTATGTTATTAAGGTGCGATGGGATAATTGTAATATCCAATTGCTAAAACAATGGGTCAAACTTAACTAAACAAATTATAATAAGATTATATATGTTTAGAAGCAAAAGTTGGAAATGATCCATGTGATGGATTGGAATAAGGAGTTATTCAGCTAACTAAAATATTTGAGAGTTGTATTAAACACAATTGGAAGGAGTTCCTACCTAAATAACCTAGTTTTGTGTAATCCGCCTACGCGGACTTAAAACAAAGTGAAATGTGGATCTCGACCCACTAGAAAATCTTCCAACGGGATTTTCCGCATCAAATGTGAGGGTAATTTGTTTTGAATAAAATAGTGGGAGCATATTTAATTTAAGGCCTAATTAAATATGTTATTAATACTTATATTTTCATTATTTTCATGTAGATTACCATGACAACAAACACCTCTAACAACATTTTACGATCAATCCTTGACAAGGAAAAATTGTCTGGGACAAATTTTCTGGATTGACACCGAAATCTGAGGATTGTCCTCAAACATGATAGAAAGCTGTATGTCTTGGAGAAACCTGTTCCTGAAGAGGAACCTCCTAGTTCTGCACCTAAGGCAGAAAGAGACACTTATAAGAAGCATGTCGATGATGCCAATGAAACTGCTTGTCTCATGCTAGCTACCATGAACTCAGAGTTGCAAAAGTAACATGAGAACATGGCAGCGTTCAATATGATCAAACACCTGAAGATGCTCTATCAAGAGCAAGCAAGGCATGAAAGGTTTGAAGTTTCAAAATCCCTTTTTCAAGGCAAGTTAGCTAGGGGAGCCCTTATAGGTCCCCATGTGCTCAAGATGATTGGGTATGTTGAAAACCTTGAGAGGTTGGGTTTTCCCCTCGGAAAGGAACTTGCGACTGATTTGATCTTGCAATTGTTGCCAGATAGATTCAGTCAATTTGTCCTAAATTTCAATATGAATGATATGGACAAATCTCTTCCTGAACTGCTAGCCATGTTAAGAACTGCTGAGCAGAATCTGAAGTCAAAAGGGAAGTCCATTCTTATGATTGGAAATGGAAAGAGACAGAACAAAAGACCCACCAAGCAGGGTTATAAAGGGAAAGGAAAGGAAGTTGCCAAACCCAAACTCACTGTTGCTGCTTTGAAGCCTAGTGGAGGCATAGCAAAGGAAGGCACCTGCTTCCATTGCGGTAAGACCGGATACTGGAAGAGAAACTGCCCAAAGTACCTGGAAGATAAGAAGAATGGAGTAGAGACTTCAACTTCAGGTATTTTTGTTATTGAAACTAATTTATCTACTTCTGCATCATGAGTATTAGATACTGGACGCGGTTCTCACATTTGTACCAATGTGCAGGGGCTAAAAAGGAGTAGAGATTTGGCAAAAGGTGAAGTTGACCTACAAGTTGGCAATGGAGAAAAGGTTGCTGCTTTAACTGTAGGAACTTATGTATTGACTTTACCTAGTGGTTTAATAATTCAGTTAGAGAACTGTTATTATGTACCTGCAATTAGCAGGAATATTATTTTCGTTTCTTGTTTGGACAAGTTTGGTTTTTCATTTATAATAAAGAACAATTGTTGCTCAATTTATTTGAATGATATATTCTATGCTACTGCACAAATGAACAATGGACTATATGTCCTTGATCTTGAAATGCCTATTTATAACATTAATACTAAAAGGATGAAACCTAGTGAGTTAAATCCAACTTACCTTTGGCATTGTCGATTAGGCCACATAAATGAGAAGCGCATTTCCAAACTCCATAAAGATGGACTCTTGGACTCTTTTGATTATGAATCATATGAGACATGCAGATCTTGTTTAATTAGAAAGATGACAAAGTCTCCATTCAGAGGAAAAGGTGAAAGAGCTAATGATCTTTTGGCCCTCATACATATTGATGTATGTGAACCACTGAACATACCAGCCAGAGGAGGTTTTCAGTACTTCATCACATTTACTGATGATTCCAGTAGATATGGTTATGTGTATTTAATGAAACACAAATCAGAGTCCTTTGAAAAGTTTAAGGAATTCAAGAATGAAGTACAAAACCAACTAGGTAAGAATATTAAAACTCTTCGATCAGATCGAGGTGGTGAGTATTTAAGCCTAGAGTTTGATGACCATCTGAAAGAGTGTGTGATCTTATCCCAACTTACTGCTCCTGGAACACCCCAATGGAACGGTGTATATGAGAGAAGAAATCGAACCCTGTTAGACATGGTCCGGTCCATGATGAGTCACGCCGATCTTCCAAACTCCTTTTGGGGACATGCACTATTGACAGCAACTTACACACTTAACCGTGTTCCATCCAAAAAGGTTGAGAAGACACCATATGAGATATGGAGTGGTAAAAAACCACATATGTCTTACATGAAGATTTGGGGTTGCGAAGTTTATGTGAAACGACAAATTTCAACTAAGCTTGAGCCCAAATCTGACAAATGCTTATTTATGGGGTATCCTAAAGAAACAAGAGGGTATTACTTCTACAATCCTTCTGAGGGCAAAGTGTTTGTCACTCGAACTGGAGTTTTCCTAGAAAAGGATTTTATTTCTAAAGGAATCGGTGAGAGGAAAGTAAAGCTTGAAGAAATTCAAGAATCACAAAGCATTGATACACATATGGAGGAATTAGAGCAGGAAACACAAGTAGTTGTGGAAGAGCAACCTGCTCAAGTAGAACAAGACCAACGTAGGTCAAGCAAGATACGTCACCTACCTGAGAGATATGGATATCTCATTACTGATCAAGGTGATGTATTACTCATGGATCAAGATGAGCCTGTGACTTACCAAGAGGCCATAACTGGTCCCGAGTCTGAGAAGTGGCTAGAAGCCATAAAATCTAAAATGGATTCCATGTACACAAACCAAGTTTGGACCTTGGTAGACTCCTGTAAGAGTTAACCCTATAGGATGCAAGTGGGTCTTCAAAAATAAGACTGACATGGATGGTAAGGTACATACCTATAAGGCAAGACTGGTTGCAAAAGGATATAAACAAATTCACGGGGTTGACTATGATAAAACCTTTTCACCAGTTGCAATGCTTAAGTCTGTTCGGATTTTACTTGCTATCGCTGCATATCATGATTATGAAATATGGCATATGGATGTCAAAAGTGCTTTCCTTAATGGGAATCTTCTTGAGGATGTGTACATGACACATCCTGAAGGATTTGACATACCAGAAGAAGCCCAAAAGATATGTAAGTTTCAAAGATCGATCTATGGATTGAAGCAAGCTTCTAGAAGCTGGAATCTTTGTTTTGATGTAACAGTAAAACAATATGGATTCATCAAGAACGAAGATGAGCCTTGTGTCTACAAGAAGGTTAGTGGGAGCATGATTATTTTCTTGGTATTATATATAGATGACATATTACTCATTGGAAACAATGTCCCTACCCTGCAACAAGTAAAGTCTTGGTTGGGGAAATGCTTTTCTATGAAGGACCTAGGTGAAGCAGCCTATATATTAGGAATCAGAATCTATAGAGATAGATCACAAAAACTGCTTGGCCTAAGTCAGAGTACGTACATAGACAAAGTGCTGAGACGCTTTAATATGCACGATTCCAAGAAAGGATTCATACCTATGCAACATGGCATGTGTCTATCAAAAACACAATCCCCTTCAACTAAGGAAGAAAGGGATCACATGAATAAGATTCCATATGCATCTGCAATAGGATCTATCATGTATGCCAGTTATGTACTCGACCAGATGTCTCGTATGCTTTAAGTGCAACGAGTAGGTACCAATCTAATCCTGGTGATGCTCATTGGGTAGTTGTCAAGAATATCCTTAAGTATTTGAGAAGGACTAAGGACTCGTTCTTGATATATGGAGGTCAGGAAGAGCTAGATGTAATTAGATACATCGATGCTAGCTTCCAGACAGATAAGGATGACTTTAGATCGCAATCTGGTTATGTGTTTTGCTTAAACGGTTGGGCTGTGAGTTGGAAAAGTTCAAAGCAAGATACAGTTGTTGATTCTACAACCGAGGCCGAGTATATTGCTGCCTCAAGTGCAACAAAGGAAGTTGTTTGGATCAAAAAGTTCATTAGTGAACTTGGCATAGTTCCTAGCATTGTGGATCCCATTAGTCTCTATTGTGATAACAATGGTGCTATCGCACAAGCTAAGGAGCCTAGATCTCACCAACGATTCAAACACATACTTAGGAGTTATCACCTCATTCGAGAGATAATAGATAGAGGAGATGTGAAAATATGCAGAGTACCTACACTTGACAATATTGCTGACCCACTGACAAAGCCTCTTGCGCAGCAGAAGCATGATGACCATACTAGATCTATGGGCATTAGGGGTGTGCCTGATTGGCTCTAGTGCTAGTGGGAGATTTTTGGTGTAAGCCATATAGGCCAATACTTTTGGTACTTGTATCGAATTATTTATTAATAATAAAAGGCTTTTTCTTTATTATGTTTGTCTAATAAAGTCCCTAGAATAGATAGTCCGTTTAATGTATCAAGTGTGACTTAATCATGAGATCACATTAAACATAAGGATAATATTCTTAAAGTATTCATAGTCGAGCTTTATTGTGAAGTGGGATAACATTAAAGCATTAAGACTATTATGTATATAGACTGATGATCACATCTCATGGATCATGGATAAGGAGTTATCAAGTCTTAAACATAGGTATGAATATTAAGAGTAATATTTATACTGGATTGACCCGCTATGAGAATACTATATAGAATGTAATGCAAAGTGTCATAAGTTATTCTCATGGTGATAATGGTGTATACCACCCTTCGACCTGAAACCACTATGGACCCTAGATGTAGAGTCGAGTGCCTTATTGCTGATCAAACATTATCCGTAACTGGATGACCATAAAGACAGTTGATGGGTACTCCACGAAGCATGCTGAGGGGCATGAGTGACCTAGATGGAATTTGCCCATCCTGCGTAACAGGATAAATGCATATGGGTCCAATATTGAACTGAACAAGGATGACACGGTCTATGCCTTGTGTTCAATATAGACATAAGGGCAAAAGGGTAATTGTACACATAAGTATTATCACAAAAGGATTTGTCAGATCACATGACATTTTCGTGTCTTGGATAGCAGTGTTGTGTTGCTAGATACCACTCATTGTTTATTATGTTAAATACGTGATTTAATATAATTGTCAATGCCGCGAAAACCTACAGGGTCACACACAAAAGGACGGATTGATGGGAGATAGAGTAACTAAGGAATACCGTAATGTACGATGCACTTAAGTGAATTGTAGAACATCGTAAGATATGGTGTACTTAAGTAGAATACGAAATATGGTAAGGTACCACGCGCTTAAGTGACTTTGGCATATTATAAGATATGAGCCACATACACTTGAGTGGGCTTTTTAGCTTGCAGCCCATACAAGTGGTTCTATAAATAGAACCCTTGTGTAGAAGCATTTGTGCGGTTGCAATTTCGTTTCTCTCTCTCTCTCTCTCTCTCTCTCTCTCTATATATATATATATATATATATATATATATATATATATATATATATATATATATATATATATATATATATATATATATATATCTCAAAGCCTTCATTCGTAGCAGCTAGCACTGAGATTGAAGGAATCCGTTCGTGTGGACTGAGTAGAGGCGTTGTCATCGTTCAACTTTCGTGATCGCTCCGTAGATCTGCATCAAAGGTTACAATCGCCACAAGAGGTAACGATTCTATCATTGATCATGCCCATTCGTAAGGATCATTAAAGGATAAATTTTAAATTCCGCTGTGTTTTGGATCGCTCTTCTCCTTCAAATGCAACTTAGAAAATTCTAAGTCCTAAATGTTGAAAATGACATGTAATGTCTCAAAGAATTCCATGGTCTTCCAAGCATAATTTGACCTTGATCCTTGAAGAAAACTTGTAGAGGGCATCACAAATAATATTTTTAAAAACGAATCATCCTCAAATATGGAAAATCGAAGAAGTTATAAATCTTGAAAGTCGAGAAAAAGTCACTTGAAAATAGGTCAAATTTCACTAAGTCCACAAATGCCTATAATGTCTCCAAACTTTGATGATCCTCCAATCATATTTGGCTCTTGTCATGCAAAGAAAAGTTGTAGAGGATGTTGAGAAGAGTAATATGAAAAAATAGTATTCAAAAATATTGAGAATTGAAGGAGTTGTGATCCTTTGAATTTTGACTTCAAATGTTGATTTTTTGGTCAAACCTTTTGGAATAAACTTGTGCACTTGGACTTTTATTGTATTTCAAGGTACATGGATTATCACATCAACTCGAAATAAGGTGTCCTTAAATTTGTCTTGATTGAATTGCTCAAAGTTTGAGGTAACTTGTTGAAGAAGGCATGAAAATAAACACATGAACCTTTGACTTCTCTTGAGAAATAAGAAACCAAGCTTTGAGGTACTCCTGATCAAAATGAGATTGAAATATACTTTATAACCTTAGATATCATGTCTTAAGAGATAACCCTTTGAGAATCAATGGATGAACACACTTTGCTGAGGAATCAAAGAAAACGCTAGCTGAGGAGCGATGCTTAATGCTCTTGATGAAAAGCCCTACCTTGCATAGTAAAGTTAAAGAAAACAAGACATATTTTTTCTATTTTGGTTAGTGGTTAGATAAGCAAATGAACATATAAATACAAAGGTAAAACACCAACAAAAAGGTGCTTGATGATCCCTGTAAAAGGCAAACCCAAAATGAGAGGGAGAGGGCCAAGATGTGATCTTGATTGTATGCAAGGATGAAAATGATATGTGGGATCACCGGGTTAAAAATTAGGGTATGAAAATATCCTTCTGGTACAAAGTTAGGAGGCATACCCCAAGGGAAACCAGGAGGCGTTTGGTGCTGTAGAGCAATGACTGGAGCCACATAAATAAGTGTAAAAGTGATTTCAGAAATCACGGTCCTCTGAAATGGAGTCTGAGGAGGAGGAGGCTGAGTATGAAGGAACCAAATATTCCATCATAGTGGAGAGTATTTCCATACTATCCCTCAAAGTAGTCACTTACTCGCGAAGTTCACGATTCTCTTGCTCTAAACGACCCATCTTCTTCTGTTGATTAGCACGTGTTGTACTGGTGAGATAACTTGTCTGAACGAAGACCAAGAAAAGGAAGAAATAAGACACATATCAAACTCACACAAAGAAAGACCAATATGCAACATGATTCTTGATATGCAAATGCAAATGGAAACTTTTTAAGGAACTTCAAGATATAAAGCAAACTATAAACATCATACAGGAAATAACAAATTTTGAAATACTAAAAATATCAATTTATTAATAATGGGAAGGATTACAATCTGAAATACAATATCAATAATCCTAAAACGTAAGAGGAAAGAAGTTAGGTCTATGGAATCATATTCTATGATGACCAAACTCCAAGCTGATACTTTTTGCAAAGTCTTTTGATCTCTCTTTCATAGTTGCTCTTCACGGCATCCTTCTCCATCACGAGCTGATCTATAATGTCTTTCCAAATACCGAAAGTAGGAAGATGAGTAGATGATGAAATGTTAGAGGAAAATAAATCCTCTTGGTTCCTTGACCTCTTCATAGCATGTTGCTTAAGCAACTCTATCAAGTCATCATTTTCCTTCAACTGCTTCTACAATTCTATCTTCTCGAGGTTTGAAGCGTGAAACTTGTCTTCCCAAGCATCCTTATCTTGATTTATCCTGTCTAAAGCTTCTTGCAACTCCTTTATGCCTTTAATATGAATATTGTGTGGTTTGGCCACTAATAAAGCCATAGGCCTCTCACAAGCGTAAGTCATCTTGAATTCTTTTGCTCTCTTCTTCATCCAACTAGTGTAAGGCACCAAAGCTACACAACTCTTCAATCAAAGCTCACTTTTTCCTTGCCTATGAATATTATGCTAAGCATGCACCATCATAGCCCTAAATCCTTGAGTGTATTTCCCTTCGTTGAAAAATAAACCTTCTAACAAAGTGTTATTAGGTTTGCCTTCATAGCAAACCCAAGTTGATGTCTTGCCAAAGCCAGATTGTAGTTGATTCCTCTTTGTGTACCAATAAGAGGCACATTAGAGAACTCCCATCAACTATCAATAATCTTGACGTTGTCGTAAACATAAGAATAATAAGTGATGTCATCATTGGTGAGAAACATAAGTCTTTGAGACCATCTTAAACAATCCTTATTTTCTTTGAAGATAGCAGACTGCGGCAAGTGCGAAATAAACCACTTGTATAACAAAGGTGCACAACAGACAATAGTTTTGTTTCCCTCAGAAGTCCTATGATGAATGGAGAAATATGTGTCATCAAGCAAAGTTGGACTAGGATTCCCAACCAAAAAGATCCTAATAGCATTAACATCAACAAAATTGTCAATGTTGGGAAACAAGACCAAACCTTATATGAGTAAGAAAAGAATAGCTTCAAAGGCCACCCTGTGATCAACATTAGCAAAATAAGAGGCTCTCTCAATCACAAATTTTGAAGTTAACCCTCTGATACCTCCTAGGGAGCCCTTTTTTTGTGTGCATATGTTTTTTGGTCTAAATGATGTTTGATAAAATATAGAGTGTGGGGATGAGAAAAGAATTCTTTGATTATATTTTTGTGTTTGACAAGACCTTCGGTCTTATGCCTATGTACCAACATAAAAATGAGGGATCAAAACCCCGTAGTTCGTGGTAAAACTTTCAAAGAAGTTGGTGAATTGATTTTAACAAAGGTTTAAATGAAAAGGCACAAAAGGCCAAATATTTGAATGAAGTTGTTAGTTCTTTTTGTCTTTTAAAATTTAAGTAAATATGGTTAAGTTTATTTACAAATTTGATTTAAGAAAAGAGTTTAAAAAGTTCAATGGCATAAGGCCAAAGTTTCTAATCACTAAAACATGCCTAAGTTTGAAATTACAAGACAAAGAAGGTTTTTGAAAAGAGAGAGAGATTTTGAAATTAAAGAAGTGGGAGGAGATGAAGAGAACACCCTAGGCAAAAATTAAAAGTTAAGAGTTGAAAAGATCTGACCAATGGGATAGAATCCAACAGACAAGAATTTCATATAGAAACCCATTTTCCTTTGGACTTTAATAAAGCAATAAACAATAAGCAATGAGCAATATTCAGACATCATGAAGATCAAGGCATCAAATAAAGATAGCCATATCCAAGCAAGCACTCCAATAACTATCAGTCTTTAGTGTCTTCCCATATATTAGATGAAATATTCCTTCATCAACTCAGAATAAAACATTAGACATAGACAATAATAACAAAATAACAAAGCACAAAGACAGAGTAGCAGATGAAATCAAAGGAACTCGAGGTCTTGCATCAGATGAAGGCAAAGTCAAAGATAGCTCGGTCTCAAATGTTGGCATTGGCCAAGTCCTTTAGCATAGGGAATGTTGCCTAATTTTAAGTTCAAAAGTTCATATCAAGTCCAACAGTCCACCAAATGTTTTTTAGCGTTTTTGTTGTTATTAAATGTTTTAAGGTCCTAAGACCACAAACAAAATAAAAGACAATAAAACAAATATATACAATCACAAGATATGGCTCAAATGAGCAAAGTGAAAATTACTTGAAACATAAACAAGTTCATGAAATGTAAATGGAAATGAATGATAAAGGTACTGAAGTTTAAATTGCATAAAGTAAATGACTTGAAAGTAAAGAAACATTAATAAGAGTTAGTCAATGGTTAGTCAAATGTTAATGGTGAATTTTAATTGATTAAGTCATTCTTTGGAGAACACTCAACCATTCATTCACAAGTATGAATCTTTAAACCAAGACATCTTCCATGAGAAGGGCTCTAACTTAGATAATTCAACAAGTATGCCACTAGCTCTCATGAAAGGAAAAAAGGTCAAGTTTCCACATAATACCATGAATAATAAGAGACTTACAATCTCACTTACTAGAATGTTATGCCTTCTTGATCAAATTTAGCTCTATGTTAAGCAATCGTAATTGGACTTATGTAGAAGTCACAACTATCTGAGGCCGGGCAATAAAAATATAGGTATTAATGCATGTTAGAGATTTGGTACAAAGAACCAAACTCCTAAAACATACCACACACTAAAAGAAAATGGGAGGGACTTATCACAGTCAGACTTGTATTGATTCATCTGACATAAGGTCATTGATGAATTAATTAGCATTTATACAGTGTAAGACCCTAATTTTGACCCTAAGATCCCTCATGGCATCATATCATTGCTCAATGCATTGCCTAAAGGATCATAGCATGTTTGGCTCCTTAACCCTAGGGTTGGAACTTGTGTGAGTGGTTTGAGACCACCAAGCATGCTTGTATTGTATATTATTGCTTTTGTTATTTGATTTACTAACCAAAAGCACAAAAATATGTCACTAACTCTTTTTTTGTTTTGAAGCTCAAATGATCATGTGCCCCAATGCTCCTAGGAGGCTTCTAAGCTCAATGAAGTGGCTAGATGAAGATGAGAAAAAGCATGACAATGGTCCACAAAGTTCCTAATCATCATATATGTCTCCCAAGTATCTCAATTTGTCAATTTTATCAAGATAACCCAAAGGGCTTGAGGATTGTTTCCCAAGGAAACCTTAATTCAACTGTGCTTTGACTATGCCTTGCTCATGAAGCAACCTTAACCTATGATCAAATTCAATCAAGGTAAGTTATTTAATTCATCATTTTATGCATATATAAGCCTATGTTAGGCCCCTCAATCATTCATTCATCAAGATTTGAAGTTTGGCCTTGAGAAGTTGACCAGTCAAGTCATCTGACTAAACTGAGGATCACTGAGACACAACCTGTGATGTGTTTGTCAAATGAAGATTAACCCAAGAGAACAAATGTTCTTAATAACCATATTAACAACTTTCATTTTTATAAAAAATCCATTTGAAACTTGGAAGATCATCATTCATTTCAAAACATTATAGGTCATTTTAACTGAAACCCTAATTTTAGGTCAACTTCCCAAGGACCTAACTTCCTTAATGTTTATTATTTTGAGGTGAGACCAATTGCATTGGAAAGCGTAATATGTATACTTCAAATGTTATGTTGGACA
The DNA here is from genome assembly GCF_024323335.1 of Lathyrus oleraceus. Classification (NCBI taxonomy): domain Eukaryota; kingdom Viridiplantae; phylum Streptophyta; class Magnoliopsida; order Fabales; family Fabaceae; genus Lathyrus; species Lathyrus oleraceus. The sequence continues at coordinate 41,948,545 of NC_066582.1, forward strand.
AAATTTCATAATCCTAAAATAAATACATGTGATAATACAAAACATTATAGGTCACTTTGGACCTAAGTCATTGAATTTGAAAAATGCCCAACTTCAAGTGCCCGTAACTTTCTCATAAAAAATCCAAATGATTCAAAATTTGAGTCTAAATTTATCATGTTGAAAATATCTACAACTTTTATGTTGGAGGTGTTTCCATTTGAATCTTGAATCATTGAAACAAAAGGGCTTGAAGATGCTTACTTTTGGTAAAAAAATTCAAAGGAGAACCTAGACATGTTTTGTACCCAAACCTTCACAGCCAGTTTTCATAAATTTCCAATTGCCAAATGAATTTTTTCCCAACATGACTTTTGTTCCTTATTTCAAGAGCTTTCCAACCATTACCCATATTAATTTTTTGGACTTTCCATGTGGGAGTTTCGAAGAGCGTTATGTTTATGTTCATTTTTGCATTTCACATTATAACTTCATATGCAAGCAAATGCTAATCCAATTGCACGTCCAATTCACTTCCATTTGATCTCAGCATGGATTTCCATTCATTCTTGGGCTTCACATGCGCCTGTACAGGCCCATGCAAGGAGGATTCAAACTTCATGCACACGAGGGAAGCATTGCCTTGCATCACATTCCAGCTATAAATAAGTGTGCATTCTCATTCAAATGGTAACCAAGTGGAGATCTGAATTGCTGCTGAATTGAAATCCAAACCCTCACTAAAGGAATTTCCAGTTTTCTCTTTCACTTTCAAGCTTGAATTTCAACATCATTAGTTGATCTTCAAAGCTCAATTCCTTAACCTTGCATCACCATCACACTTCCAAATCAAAAGTAGATCAAGAGCTTGGAGAATTCGTGTTGTTTGAAGCTGCATTTCAGAGGTAGAACACCAAACTTTCTTGATCTAGATCTTGCAATATGATGTGAATTTCTTTGGGTTATGCTGTTTTCTGAAGTCCTCTCACATGAGGCAGGCCAGTGGTGGTTTTAATTTTGCAAATCGTGCCATTTCAGTTCATGTACCATGATCTTCAAGCTCATGTTTCTCTCTAAATAGGAACTGTGAGGGTGATCCATGATGTAGTGGGGTATTCGTTACCTTTAGATTTATTGACTAAATCAAAAGTAAATCATACAATTCGAGTCGCCACCACACTTCTATTTATCCAAAGGAAAGGTTAGAAAGCGAACAAAAACCGAGAAGTTTTATCAAATCAAAAACTAATAAAAATGTCAGAGATCTGGGTAAGGGGGTTGGTTATGCAATGGGAAGGTTTTAAGCACCCAAAACATCCTTAGTATTCTAAGGGAGCCCTTTTTACAAATGTTGTATGGTAGGTTGGTATTTATGAAAATATTTGTGCAAACATGATTGAGGAGATGAGAGAAGAATATACAAATTATTTACAATTTTATTGTTTGAATGGATAAACCCATTGCCTACGTACCATCACAAAAGGTAGGATCAAAACCTCGTAGTTCGGGGTAAAAGTCTCAAAATAAGTTGGTGAATTGATTGGCCAAAAACCTTAAGGTCTTTTGTTATCAAAGGGAGAAAGCTCAACCTAAACCACAAATCCACCATGTGAGGAGAGCTTCAACATACTAGTGAGGGATCCACCCTATAATAAGTATGGAAGACTTATAGTCCAATCACTAAGGATACATGTGAGGTTTACATCAACCTCTATAATAACTCAAACCTAATAGCTAGTGTTTATGAAAAGCTTTGGCAAAAGCGGTCATTGGAACCACAAAAACAATTGAGTGAGTTGTATTTACAAATTAGAAGTATTCACAAAGTAAAGTCAAAGTTGACTTAAGGTTCAATTCAAAATAAGTATTATGAAAAGAGTTTGAAAAATCAAAGGCTTAGTGCCTGGGTTTCTAATTTTGAAAACAATGTCAATGTTTGCACAAAATAAGTTTGGCTTAGGTTAGAGTGGAGAGAAGAAGAGAAGGGCTAGGTCCTAACATGCAAAGATGAGGGAAGAGAAATAAAACCTTTGGAGTTCCTTCCTTAAGATCATAAAGATGATCCAAGTTGCTCATTTCCTTTGGACTTAGCAAGCAATAAGCAATTAACTCAAGCAATCAAGCAAATATTCAATCAAGCTCCTAGGATCTCCCAATTTAGATTTGTCTCTCTTAATCTTGGATGCTCATGACAATGGTCCTTCTAATAGCTCAAGTTCTGGTATCCCTATCACACAAGAACACACAAATCAAAAAGTTTCACAATGCAATAATAAGAATGGACAAGAGTGAGTTTAGAATAGGGGTCCTTTCAATTCATCTTCAAGATTAAGCATTATAAAGGCATGAGGCCTAGTTGCTCTTCAACATATTTTAGCATTATAAAGGCATGAGGCCTAGTTGCTTTTGAAACTCCATTAAGCATAGGTAAGGTCCTAAATCTAAGTCCTTTCTCCATTTGCATTGGGTTCACACAAACAAAAACAAAACAAACACAAGGCAATAGTATATACACAATAATGTGCTCAAGTAAGCAAAAGGCAAATTGCGTAAACATAAACATGAGCTTAAGTGAGCAAAGGGCAAAGACAAATGAATTAATGAGCAAGAAATTAAATTGCATTAAAGTAAATTGCAAGAATTAAATGCTTGAATTAAAAGTTAGTAATTAGTAGTTAGTATTAGTATGCCATAAGGCAATTTAGCGTTATGTTAAGCAATCGTAAGTGGACTAATGTAGTAGTCACACATATCTGAGGCCGATCAATAAAACTATAGGAAAATAACACAAGTTAGAGACCATGACTAGTAAGCCAAGCTCCTACAACTTGTCATGCCAAAAGAAAAGAAGAATGACCTTGTATGGATTTAGGTTTTTTGCTTGACCAAGAAGCAACCTATCCTGGACACAAAGCAATTCACTTGATCTTTGATCAAGATGAATTTGATTTGGATCAAAGAAGGTTAAGCCTCTCATATGTCAAGGCTAACCACCAATCATTAACTCATTGGTCAAAAAGAAAAGAAGAAGAAGAAGAAGATGGAAATGGAATGTACAAAGTTGAAATTCAAATAACATAACCAACACACATTGATCAAACATGAATGGAATCAACATCAATCAATGGTAAACAGAAGTGAAATGAAGATTAGAAGTCAAGAAATAAAAAAATATTTTTGGTATTTTTTGGAATTAAAATAATACATGAAATAAAATGACAAATAAAGGTCAAACTTCAAATCCAATTCAAATCAACTTAGAAAAGTCCAATTGGATCATCATAAGTCTAACATGGTCAAACAAGGTTTGACAAATTTTCTCAACATTTTTTGAAAACAAAAACTAATTTTAAACAATTAAAAATGAAGAAAAATAACATAATTGGACTAAAATCTCAAATAAATGTCAAATCAATTAAGAAATTAATGAGAATATTTTTCATAGATTCATCATCATCCAAAGATGTTAAGAAAATATTTTTGGCATTTTTGAATATCAAAAAGTATTTTAAATGAATTAAAAACAACCAGAAAATAAATAATTCACAAAAAATATTAAATGGAATCACAAAAATAATTAAAAATCATTTTTAGAAACTAGAATTTAAGAGATTTTTTTTGCAATTGGTCCCATATTTTTGTGATTCCAAATAAAGAAGTTATGAATTTTTAAAATAAAATGGAATAAAAGAAAATAAAATAGAAATTAAAAAGAGCAAAAAATCCACAAGCGTCTGATCAGCGCTCATTAATTGACGTGGCTGATCAGATGGCTATGAAGCGCGCGCTTATTGTGTAGATGAGTCAAACATGTGGCACATGGTATTAAATGAAGTCAAACAAATCAACAGCCAAGATTAGAACGTGACCAAAGGATCCAAGGGCCAGGGTTTGGGCGCGTGGGGACGGTGGTGGAAACCACCGTCTTCTCCGGTGAGAAGGCCTTCTCTGGCCACCAGTTGCAGGTTTTCAAACCTCAACTAAAATACGCGATCCATATACCATTCGAAAGCTGGGGTGATGTACATCACCCCTGTAACCTTAGTTTCTTCTCAAGATTCTTATGGAGGAAGAAATCCGAGATAGAAAAATGAGGTGTTCAATCTGAACTTGTCCAATTCACAAAATTAAAACCACAAATCAATTGCCTCTCACATGAGGACTTCAGAGATGCCAACCAAACCAAGCAATGCACAATAATAAGAGAGAATCGAATCAAAACAGTTATGGTGAAAACCTTTGAAGTGCAGCTTTCAAGAGCTTGATCCAATCCAATCCTCGAGTGCAGCTTGATCTTAAAGTAACAAGGAAGCAAGGCTAAGGAATTTAGAAGCTGAAGATCAACCAGGGAAGTTGAAATTCAAGCTTGAAAAGTGAAGAAAAAATTCAGAATTCCTAGTGAGAGGTTAGGGGATCAGTTTAGCAGAGCTTCGGGCGCCTTTAGGTTACCATTTGAAGTGAGCAAGCATGTCTATTTATAGCCACAGCTGATGCAAGGCATGATCAAACTCGTGTGTGCATGAACTTGGGTCCTCCATGCATGGGCCTGTACAAGCGCATGTGAGGCCCAAAACCACTTGCAATTGAATGCTGAACACTAATGAATGAAGTTTGGACGTGCAAATGGCAAGGCAATGGAGTGTGCAAGAAGATTTCACTTGGTTTCCATAAATGATCACAAAATTTCACCTCTTCGAAAATGCGATTTGGAAAATTGAAACATAAGCATGTGGGTAATGGTTGGAAAGGTCTTCACATAAGGAAAAAATGTTATGTTGAACAAAAACTCATTTGGAGTTTGGAAAATATTGAAAACTGGCCATGAAGTTCAAGGTACAAAACATGAATATGGAAAATTTGCCAAAAATGACCAACTTCAAGCCCTTTTGTTTCAATGATGCAAGCCTAAAATGACAGAACCTCCAACATCAAAGTTGTATATATTTTCAATACAATCAATTTGGACTTAAATTTTGCATCATTTGGAAATTTTATGAGAATGTTATGGGCACTTGAAGTTGGACTTTTCACATTTCAATGGCTTTGGTCCAAAGTGACCTATAATGTTTTGCATTATCACATGTGTTTCTTTTAGGATTATGAAATTTTGTCCAACATAATATTTGAATTAGACATCTTAAAATTTCCAATGCACTTTGTCTCACCTCAAAATCATAAAAAATTAAGGAGTTAGGTTCTAGGGAAGTTGACCCAAAATTAGGGTTTCAGTCAAAATGACCTATAATGTTTTGAAATGAATGATGACCTTCCAAGTTTCAAACGAAATTTTGATGAACATTAAAGTTGTTAATATGGTTCTTAAGAACAGTTTTTCTCTTGGGGTCATCTTCATTTGACAAAAACATCAAAAGTTAGGTCTCAGTGGATTTCAAAATAGTCAGATGAATTGACTTATCAACTTCTCAAGTCCAAACTTCAAATCTTGATGAATGACTGATTGAGGATACTCAAATAATCTCATATATGCATAAAATGAAGAATGAAATAACTTCCCTTGATTGTATTTGATCATAGGTTGATGTTGCTTCATGAACAAGGCACAATCAATGCACAGTTGAATTAGGGTTTCCTTGGGAAGCAATCCTGAAGCCCTTTGGTTTATCTTGATCAAATTGACAAATTGAGATGCTTTGGAGGCATATATGATGATTGGGAGCTTGGTGAACCATTGTCATGCTTGCTTTCTTCTTCATCTGGCCACTTCAATGGGCATAGGAGCCTCCTAGGAGCCTTGGATCACACGACTGCTTGAGCTTCAAACAAAAGAAGTTAGTGGCATATTTTTGTGCTTTTGGTTAGTAAACAAAATAAGAAAAGCAATAATATACAATTCAAGCATGCTTGGTGGTCTCAAACCAAACTCACACAAGTCCCACCCAAGGGTTAAGGAGCCAAGATGCTATGATCCTTGAGGCAAATGCAATATGCAATGATATGATGCCATAAGGGATCTTAGGGTCAAAATTAGGGTCTTACAGATGCCCCTATTTAAGGTCATTCTAGTCGGAGATATGAAGGTTAAAATCTTCGTCTCAACGTGGTAGAATGGGCTCAAATAATAACAAAGAGACGAATTTTGGTCCCTAAGAGACCTCATGATGCAAATGTATGTATGCAAAAATTAATACTCTGTGGGGATATGTGTCCACAAAGAAAAAGGAATCGGGAGAAACTGAAAATCCATATGAGTAATACACTCATAAATGGGACAGAGACTTTGGGGACTTTACTGGGGAGTAAAGGGGATGAAATGCGTGAGTAGGTCACGACTTGAGACTTGCTGGGAGACACGAAGGGATTCCATGAAAATAAATCAATGGAAGGGCTCGAGTTGACGCAAAGACGCATGTATTGGGGAATATGCCAATACAGCGAAACTATCCACAAAGGATACCTCAGATAAAAATCCGGACTCAGATTGGGATGTCCATAAAGGACTCAGCTGAGGAAAAAAGCGAGGTATTACCGGTTACTGGGTAATAAACTCAAAAAGAGGCATGTGATCGCACACCGGTATAAGGGTGAGAGAACAACACGCTCAGGGAGAAAGAATATCTAAGACCGGTATAAGGGTGAGAGATATCAATCATCAAAACATCTGAGGAAAACCTAAAAGGTATATTTCAACTCAGGAAAATCTGACTCCACAAGGGATAAAAAGTCATGATAGGGAGCAGAAGGAAGGAACACCAGGGATACCGGTTACTGGGCATATAATAGGCGACCAACCAGGCATGAATTAGGGAATATTTCCAAGACACTCATCATCCAAAAGGAGGGCTGAAAAAGCAAACTCGATTACAGGATGGGCATTCGATTCCATAAAGAAATAGGAATCTTACTCAACTGGGGAAGAAAAAGACTTCGACTGAAGAGAGCATGAGATATATTATCTATTACCGTCAGAACGTAGATAACATACTTGCATGGAAGATTATCCACAACCGGTTACTGGGTTAATAAAGGATAAATCGACCGAAAAGAATGGACATCGGGATACCGGCTACAGGGTATAAAATGATGGCCAATCCAAAGGAGAAACGATCATTACCAAACAAGGGTAAATGAAAGATAACTCGCTGGGGATAAATTGATTGATCAGAGCAATTATCCAAGAGATATATCACCGGTTACTGGGTGGTATACTCAAAAATGAAGGAATATCAATACCAAATATTGGATAAAGATAACCAACGAAGAGGGGATTACATCTACCGGTTATTGGGTAGAAAACCAAGGATGAGAGTACCCGTCATCGGTTAGGATGAACAATATCAAGGGATTAACTCTGCAAGGGGACAAAATGGGGTTTACAACTACCGGTTACTGGGTAGAAAACCACAGAAATGGGACTTACAACTACCGGTTACTGGGCAGAAGGCCACAACATCTGCTGGGGAGAGAATGAACAATTACTATTTACTGAGCAATTGGTCACCTGACCACAGGGAATTGCAGGGGAAATAACAAGAAAAAAGGTCAATCTAGGGACAAACTAGAGAGATGCAATGAAACAAGACTCAACCCAATGAGGATATAACTCAGGGGAGTAATTCCATCCCAATACATATTTAGGGAGGAAACTGAAATAATAATCATCCACGAGGACATAACTCAGTGGGGAATATAGGAGGAAAGATAGACACTTTCTTCCTATAGGGCTGACTCTATATGGAGAGATCAGACACAAACATCTGCTTGGGGAAATATGTATCACCAAATAGCAGGAGATAACAAGCAAAGATATATGGCAAAAGATGCAACATGAATATCTGAATGCTATAATTATGCATGTATATGCGTGGTTTATGTATGATTAATGCTGACAAACAAACATATCTAACGCAAACAGGTCCAAGAATCAATGGACAGACATCCGGTACAACATCTCAAAAGAGAAGGCCAGACCCACAAGAGAAAATCCAATCTGATGGGGGCAACAAATACCAAGAAACACCAATCACAGCTGAGGATCGAGCAGAGTTGCTGCCAGGGACAAAGACTACTGCTAGGGGAACAAGCAGAGTCACCGGGGGTCAGAGACCGCTGTTGGGGATAAGCAAAGGGTCACAACCACCAAAGATGGGGATCTTCCAACAGTACGTAGAGATATGGATAAGATCAGTCATAGAAGAACTCTACTGGGGATCTTATCAGGGGACGACGTGGAATTCTATGGGGAACAACCACCAAACAGAAACACATCAAACAAACATTCACTTCTAACCACTGAAGGAATATCCCTGCTGCGGAGAAAGAACCAAAATCAGTCCGCTGGGGAAGGAAACAACACAGCTTCCTCAAAGTTCCAACGCCAAACTAGGATTAGGTAAAGTCTTAGCTGGGGAAGCTACAAAGCCATCACCAGGGAGCTCAACACGTATAAGATCCACCGTAGAAGAAAACTCTACTGGGGAACTTATTGGGATAAGATATGAAACTCTGTGGGGAACAACCACCAAACAGGAGTTACAATAACCATCAAATTTCCTCATACCGCCGGAGAAACAATCTCTGCCGAGGAGAAGAAACATCGCTCCGCTGGGGAAGGAAATAAACATCTTCAACACCAGCCCTGCCAGGAGGAAACTATCCAAGACGGAAGAAATAACAAACAATCAAGCTCCGACCAGGCAACTCCACTGGGGAAAGATTGATGATGACTGAGCTGGGGATAACCTGTAGGCGATCATTATGGAAATAACTTGCTGGCAAACCAACTAGAGGAAAGTCTAATGTGAGCAACCCTACTGAGGATGAGTGATAAGCAAACTTGTTGGGGATTAATGTATGTGAATCCACCGGGGATAAGCTACAAACCAACCTGCTGAAAGTTCCGCTCATGCTGGGGATTCCTGCTCAACTCTGCGGGAGATTTCCACTCTCAATGAGGGAAGACCAACTTCCTCGAAAAAAGATAGCGTGCCAATTTTTATCAGTCTATAAGGGATTTTAGGTCAATCCACACAAGGGATGACAACCATATAACTGATAAAATACAGATGCTAGACCCAGACTCACTAAGGAGTTAGAAGACCGAGACCAAAACTCCAAGGGAATTTGGTGGTGTATTACCTTCTTCTGCACTCGCTGCGGAGACAACCTGAAAGATGATGAAGAGGATACAAATATGCAAGGAATATGAACAAATGCCTTACCCTTTTGGAGATCGTACTATCCTTGGGAGAGCACTGAGGACTTTCCATTTGCCCTTTCAGTCAATGTGAATGTTCACTTTGTTTAAAAACAGTTTATAAAACTTTATTTGTTTAAAACAATGATATTTATCAACTAAAACGTGCAAACATTTGTTGAACAGAAACAAATAAGAGTGCAAAGAATTGGATAAAGGCTCAAATTTATTTGATAGGATGGTAGTCTGCAAATGGCAAGACTCCATGGATCTTTACAAATTTGAAATTGGTGATATATATTGGAAAAGGGCTACATTGAACATAATGACCATTTCTCCACCAACTCTGAATCCAATGTATTTGAAGCTTCAGTTGACGATGACTGAGCGAGAATCTTTGACAGACGACAGTTGTAGAACAAAGTCTTATCAAGATACAGTTACTTGCCAAATCCCTAACTTTTGCCTAGATTGCCCCGAGGTGAGGTACTCAATCTAGCGGGATATATATTTGTTTTTTCATGTCTCTAACTTTTGCCTGGACCGCTCTTTTGGGTTTTCAATCCACCGAGACGCTCATTTTTGCCTAAGTCGCCCTTTCGGGTTTTCAACTTAGCGAGCTATTCTGTTTTTATTTTTAGGCGAAGTATTTCTTGACTGCATCTGAATTCATAGGACGAGTGAAATCCTCCCCATCCATAGTTGTAAGTATCAAAGCACCGCCTGAAAAGACTCTCTTAACAACATATGGACCTTCATAGTTTGGAGTCCACTTGCCCCTGGAATCGGGCGCGAAAGACAAAACTTTCTTGAGCACGAGGTCACCTTCTCTGAACACACGAGGCTTGACCTTCTTATCAAAGGCTTTCTTCATCCTTTGCTGATATAACTGACCATGGCACATGGCAGTCAATCTCTTCTCTTCAATCAAATTCAGTTGGTCATAACGACTCTGAACCCATTCAGCCTCAGTCAACTTGGCTTCCATCAAGACTCTCATTGATGGGATCTCAACCTCCACGGGGAGCACAACCTCCATGCCATATACAAGGAAGAAAGGGGTTGCCCCTGTTGAAGTGCAGACAGATGTACGATAACCATGCAAAGCAAATGGCAGCATCTCATGCCAATCTTTATACGTAACAACCATCTTCTGTATAATCTTTTTGATGTTTTTGTTAGAAGCTTCAACATCCCCATTCATCTTGGGTCTATAAGGAGAAGAATTATGATGTGCAATCTTGAACTCGCTACACAACTCTTTCGTCATCTTGTTGTTCAAGTTAGATCCGTTATCAGTAATGGTCTTGTCTGGCACATCATAACGGCTATGAGTTGATTCTTGATAAACTTCACAACCACCTGTCTGGTCACGTTTGCATATGATGCCACTTCAACCCACTTGGTGAAGTAATCAATTGCTGCGAGAATAAATCTGTGACCATTGGACGCTTTTGGCTCTATCATGCCAATCATGTCAATTCCCCACATAGAGAAAGGCCATGGTGATGAAATAACATTCAGAAGTGTCGGGGGAATATGAATCTTATCCGCATAAATCTGACACTTATGGCATTTCTTTACATATTTGCAGCAGTCAGACTCCATTGTCAGCCAATAGTAGCCTGCTCTCAACATCTTCTTCGCCATGGCATGTCCATTGGAATGAGTACCAAATGAACCCTCATGGACTTCAGTCATCAACAAGTCTTCTTCGTGTCTATCCACGCACCTGAGCAGAACCATGTCAAAATTCCTCTTATAAAGCACATCACCATTGAGGTAGAAACTTCCAGATAGTCTCCTCAAAGTCATCTTATCTTTAACAGATGCCCCAGGCGGGTAAATCTGACTCTGAAGAAAACATTTGATGTCAAAATACCATGGCTTATCATCTTTCACTTCTTCAACTGCAAACACGTGAGCTGGTCTATCCAAGCGTATCACAGTAATATTGGGGACTTCATTCCAGAATTTCACCACAATCATCGAAGCAAGCGTAGCAAGAACATCTGCCATCCGATTCTCATCTCGAGGAATATGATGGAAGTCAACCTCAGTAAAGAACGTTGAAATCCTCCTCGCATAATCTCTATATGGGATGAGGCTAGGATGATTCGTCTCCCATTCACCCTTAATCTGATTAACAACAAGGGCTGAATCGCCATAAACATCAAGATATTTGATCCTAAGATCAATACATTCTTCCAAACCCATAATACAGGCCACATACTCCGCCATATTGTTCGTGCATTTGAAAGTTAGCCTTGTTGTAAAAGGAAAATGTGTGCCCTAAGGAGTAATAATCACTGCCCCAATACCATTTCCATATTGATTTACAGCGCCATCAAACACCATGCTCCATCATGAACCAGGTTCTGGCCCTTCATCGAGCGTAGGCTCATCACAATCTTTCATTTTCAAATACAGAATCTCCTCATCAGGGAAGTCATACTGAACAGACTGATAATCCTCAATTGGTTGATGTGCCAAGTGGTCAGCCAAGATACTACCTTTAATAGCTTTATGAGGTCGATACTCAATGTCATACTTAGATAACAACATCTGCCAACGGGCAATCCTCCCAGTTAAAGCAGGCTTCTCAAAGATATACTTGATTGGATCCATTTTGGAGATCAACCAAGTCGTATGGTTCAACATATACTGGCGTAAGCGCTTAGCAGCCCAAGCCAAAGCACAACATGTTTTCTTAAGCATTGAGTATCGAGACTCACAATCAGTGAACTTCTTACTTAGATAGTATATAGCATACTCTTTCTCTCCTGATTCATCTTGCTGACCCAATACACAACCCATAGAGTCCTCAAGAATTGTCAAGTACATAATCAAGGGTCTCCCTTCCACAGGCGGAGACAGAATCAGAGGCTCGGACAGATACTCTTTGATACTGTCAAAGGCCTTCTAGCAATCCTCGGTCAAATCATGACGCTGATCTTTCTGGAGGAGCTTGAATATTGGCGTACATGTGGCAGTCATGTGGGATATAAATCTGGAAATATAATTCAAGCAACCAAGAAAACCTCGGACTTGCTTCTTTGTTTTGGGCGCAAGCATCTCTTGTATTGCTTTGACCTTGGCAGGATCAACTTCAATACCTCTCTCACTGACGATGAAGCCCAATAACTTGCCGGAACAGACTCCAAATGTACACTTGTTAGGATTTAGACGAAGTTTATACTTCCTCAAACGCTGAAAAAGCTTCAACAAGTGCTCTACATGTTCAACTTCCATTCTCTACTTTGCAATCATGTCATCAACATACACCTCGATCTCCTTATGCATCATATCGTGAAGCAAGGTGCTCATAGCGCGTTGATACGTGGCTCTGGCGTTCTTCAAACCGAAGGGCATCACTCGATAATATAATGTTCCCCAAGGTGTGATGAATGTTGTCTTCTCCATATCCTCGGGTGCCATTTTGATCTGATTATATCCGGAAAATCCGTCCATGAATGAGAAGACATTAAATTTAGCTGTATTATCTACCAACATATCAATATGTGGTAGAGGAAAATCATCTTTCGAACTAGCTTTATTCAAGTCTCTATAGTCCACACACATTTAGACTTTTCCATCTTTCTTAGGCACATGCACAATATTGGCCACCCATTGAGGATATGTAGAAGTCACCAGAAACCCCATATCAATTTGCTTCTAAACTTCTTCTTTAATCTTCACTGCATATCAGGATGAGTTCTTCTGAGCTTCTTCTTCATAGGCACACACTCAGGCTTCAAAGGCAGGAAATGTTGCACGATATATGTATCTAGACCAAACATGTCTTCATATGACCAGGCAAAGACGTCGACATATTCTTGCAGCAACTCAATCAACCCCTTCTTCACAGACTCTTCAAGGAGTGCCCTAATCTTCACCTCGCGAACACAATCTTCATACCCCAAGTTGACTGTTTCCATATTCTCAAGATGCGGTTGAATGATCTTCTCTTCGTGCTCAAGCAGACGGGTAATCTCATCAGGAATCTCTTCAACATCATATTCTTCGGCCTCAAATACAGGGAACTCAAAGTTGGGAGATGGTGTTGGATCATTATGTTCAATGGGTTTGATCAACCTGCATAATAATTTTGGATATAAAAGAGATTTTAGAATTCAAATAAAGCAAATCATTATGCAGATGAAAAGATTGATTTTGTTCTCTTTTTAGGGTTTTTTGTGGTCACCAATTTCATGCAAAAAGCAAAAAGTGAAAATAATTTGGAAAAACAAACATTTAACATGTAATTATTGAATGAATATCATTGTATTAATGTGCCAACAATATCATCACTTCTCCTTTTGGCACGGGAGAAGGGTTTTTAAACAAAATGAACATATTACGTGGACTTATGGACAACTGTTGGAACATCAATAGCGACCCAATTATTGCAGACTCCTCCAGGGATAACAAAGTTGCCAGAATCTTCCTCTGCATCATCTTCCACTATAGCAGCTGCCTCCTGGTCTTCGACCGTATGGATGAAACCTCCACTCTGAAACAAGCCATGCTCATTGAAAGTGCCCGAAGAGTACCCTATGCCAACCCGAAATTTATTGTCTTCCAGCTTAATAATTTGTCCTAAACCAGTAGTTGCGCCATGCTCAATGGCCAACTTCGCATCATTGTAGGACGCAAATGAAGAAGTTCCTTTCTTAGAAGGCTCAGCAATAGACAAGGCTTGGAACGACATCCCAACCTCATCCTCATCATCAATGTAAGAAAAGGAAGACAAATGGCTTACCAAGAGAGCCTTCTCTCCCCCTACCACCACCAACTTCTTGTTCTTGACGAACTTCAACTTTTGGTGTAGGGTGGATGTCACGGAGCCTGCCTCGTGAATCCATGGTCTGCCAAGCAAGCAGCTATATGATGGGTGGATATCCATGACCTGGAAAGTGATCTGGAAATCACTAGGTCCGATTTTGATTGGGAGCTCAACCTCGCCAATCACAGTTTTTATGGATCCATTAAAAGCCTTCACAACCACTCCACTCCGCCTCATGGGAGGCCCCTGGTATGAAAGTTTCACCAGAGTGGATTTTGGCAACACATTTAGCGATGATCTTGTGTCTACCAGCACATTAGACAAGGCATCATCCTTGCAGTTCATTGAAATGTGTAGTGCCAAATTGTGGTCTTTTCCCTCCTCGGGAAGATCAGCATCGCAAAAGCTCAAGTTGTTACAAGCAGTAATGTTTCCAACAATGCTATCAAACTATTCTATTGTTACATCGTGATCCACATATGCCAGGTCCAACACCCTATACAAAGCTTCACGGTGTGGCTCAGAGTTCATCGATAAAGACAACACAGATATCTTTGATGAAGTTTGAAGCAGCTGATCTACAACATTATACTCGCTCCTCTTGATGAGCCTCAACATCTTATCACAGTCCTCTCTCAATATGCCATTCTGGCCAGCAGGGACAGGAGCTTTAGCAGCGGCGGCAGGTCTATCAACAACAAGTGCCGGATTCGGAGAAGTAGAAGAAGTCCCCACAGGGGTGTCAGAGTTATCAGCATCAATTCTTCTCCTTAGCACGTCCTCATGGGGTTTTGGCGGCGTCGAAAAAACACGACCACTGCGGGTCAAACCACTGACGTCAGATATGCTTGTAACAGAAGTGGAGGGTAAAGGCACCTCCTTCCCATCTTCTAATGCAACCGCATTATATCTATAAGGAACAACCTTGTCTGAAGAGTATGGAACAGGGCCAGCTGGCTTAATAACGAGAGTAGGGGAAACCTTCTTCTTGCTGCCATCATATCTGACAACAATAGGCTCGGGAATTCTAAATACAAGTGATATAACATTAACTTCACCCTCATCACGATTCTGAAGTATCTCGATCACACCCTGATCCAGCATTTCTTGGATGTCTTTCCTGACTTGGCGATATCCTCTCTCATTGACAGTGCACACACGGCAGATGTCATGGTCATGCTCGTAGTGACTGTATCCACATAAAAGTCTGTGCATCTCGACCAAAGATTGTCTGATATGGCTGACATATCGGACCTTGTACTTGCCAGGGCAACCCTGAACCATATTAACTGCAGCCTTCCCATGCTCGGGAAATGGGCTTTTCTTAACATTAAGACCTACGTCCTCGAAAAACAAGATACCGCTTTTAACAAGGTCTTGAACCTTGGTCTTGAGAGGGTAACAATTCTCTACATCATGTCCGGGAGCACCAGAATGATAAACACAGTGAAGCTCGGGCTTGTACCACCACTGAGGGTTGATCGGTACAGTAGATGGGTCACGTGAAGTGATCAGCTTCCTTTCAATCAATGAAGGATATAATTCAGTGTAGGTCATTGGAATAGGATCAAAAGTGACCCTTTTCCTATCATAGCTAGTGCTGGTATTGTTGTTGTTTCGAGGCTGGTAGGCCTACTGTTGCGGACGATGTTGTTGCTGTTGATACTATTGATGTTGCTGTTGTTGGTTCTGATGCTGATAGTCTCGATTTTCCCTGAATGCAGGTGCTATATGAGCCACCTGGTGCTGGTTACTGGCAGGGCACACAGTCTTCCTCTTCATAGAGGGTCTTCTTTGTTTAATATGGGAAGACACGACATGTGCCTCTCCATCTTTCTTCTTGGCAAACGCCCCATAACGTTTGGCAGAAGAGCCTTCTTCTCTGGTCAGGCGTCCTTCCCTGACTCCTTCCTCTAGTCGCATCCCCATGTTCACCATCTCGGTGAAGTCAGAGGGAGCACTAGCGATCATCCACTCGTAGTAGAAAGAGCTTAAAGTCTTTGGAAAGATCTTCGTCATTTCTTTCTCTTCGAGCGGGGGAACAATCTGTGCAGCCAATTCACGCCACCTCTGGGCGTACTCCTTGAATGTTTCTTTCTCCTTCTGGGACATAACCCTCAGTTGGTCCCTATCGGGAGCCATATCAATGTTGTACTTGTACTGCTTGACAAAAGCTTCGCCAAGGTCGTTGAATGAGTGAATATTCACACTATCCAAGCCCATATACCATCTCAATGCGGCACCGAACAGGCTGTCCTGGAAGTAGTGGATGAGGAGTTGATCGTTTTCAGTCTGAGTTGACATCTTACGTGTGTATATCACAAGATAGCTGAGCGGGCAAGTGTTTCCTTTGTACTTTTCAAAGTCAGGCACTTTGAACTTGACAGGAATCTTGACATTGGGCACGAGGCACAACTCAGCAGCAGATTTGCCGAAGAGGTCATTCCCTCTTAGAGTTTTGAGTTCCTTGCGTAGCTCAAGGAATTGATCATTCATAACATCCATTTTCTCGTACAATCTGGGCCCTCAGATGGCTCAGAGTGATAAATGGTGTCATCAACTCTCGGCAAAGTATGCACAACTAGAGGTGGCACAACAAGGACCGGGCTAGATGCCGGCAGAGAAGCAAAAGTAGGGGCGAGACCCTCTGGAACAAAATTAGTGGGCATCCCCCAAGGAAACCCGGCTGGCATAGCAGACGAAGCAAAATGAGCATTGGCAGCAGGCACGGTAGAGGAAGCTACCTCTGAGATGACCGTCCTCTAGGGAGGAGTTGAAGGCGTTGGAGAAGACTGACTTTGGGCGACAAAGAATGACTCCATCAGGGCAGTCAATCTTGCCACTTCCTCCTTGAGTTCCCTGTTTTCTTGCTTGAGGTGATCCATTATCTTTGAAGAGTTGGCTCTGGTGTAGTACCGGTGCGTCAGCTTGTCTTCAAAATAAATGAAGAACACGGAGTTAGACCACTGATCAAGAAGCCCTGAACAAAACCTGCTTATGCATATGATGCATGCAATGCTTGGTGCATATGATTTTAATTTTAATCAGAGGAACTTTCAGAGTTCTATTTGCAAATATTCGAAAATATTAATCATTTAGACATATAATGGAATAATCATATCAATAACATCTGGAAAAAAATTTACTCCAAAGAAATACAGTCTTGGTAACCAAATACGATATAAGAGATAAGGAAAATGAACATCCTATGGAACCCTAGAAACAATCGTCCAAAGCTCCCGAGACCGGAAGATAAGTTGCACGAAGCCTCTTCACCTCTCTCTCATAGGCTGCCTCCATATCTGCCTTCTCCTTGGTGAGTCGATCATACTCCCTCTTCCAAAACCTGGATGACCGAGGAAGAAGAGAAGTAACCACATCATCAGGCTCGTCGATAACCTAATGCTCCAGAAATTCTATCAAAGCATCCTTATCTCTGAGTTGCTGAAGTAGCTCCTCTCGCTCACGGACCCAAGCACGAGAACAGTTTTCATCTCTCAACTCCTTGGTTAGTGAGGGTTGAAGGCCCAACCATAACCATAGGTGTAGGTCTTGGATAGTCATAGGGCATACGGTACTCAGAAGCTCTCTTCCTCATCCACAAGGTGTAGGGTTCCAAAGCAATACAATTCTTCGGACCAAGCTCTTTCCTTCCCTTCTTATGAATCTTGCGCCAAGCGCGAACCATCTTGCCCTTCAAGTTTTGGGGATCTTTACCCTCTTGAAAGAACACGCCTTCTAACAAAATGTTATTAGGTTTGTCCTTTAAGGGGAACCCAAGCTGACGACGTGCTAAAACAGGGTTGTAGTTAATCCCACCACATGTACCAAGAAGAGGCATATTGGAGAATTCACCACAAGAGTCGATAATCTGCACACCATCATATACACGGTTGTACCAAAAGATATCATCATTAGTGAGAGACATAAGTCTCGTAGACCACCGTAGACATCCTTTGTTCTCCTTGAAGGCGAGCGTCTGAGGCAAGTGCAAAATAAACCACTTGTACAACAAAGGCAAACAACACACAATGGTACCACCACCCTTTGCATTCCTCATATGCAAAGAGAAATAAGTGTCACCCAACAGAGTAGGAACATGATTAAGAGTAGAGAAAATCCTAATAGCGTTCACATCCACAAAGTTGTCGATGTTGGGGAATAATACTAGCCCATAGATGAGAAGTACAAATATGGCTTCAAAGGCGTCCTCACTCATGGCCTTCCCAAACATAGTAGCTTGAGCAATGAGGAAATCAGATGGGAGACCTTGAATTCCACCTTTGGTAGTCATATGAGCACCAATAATAGATTCATCTATATGCAACAGATCAGCAATCTCTTGGGAAGAAGGAACTCTCTCCAAGCCACTGAACGACAACTGATCTAGGATAGGTATACCCACAAGATAGGCATACTCCTCAAGCGTAGGCAAAAGCTGGAAATCCGGGAAAGTGAAGCAACAGTACAAGGGATCATAGAACTACACCAACACACTCATCAGACCTTCATCCACCTGAGTAGTAAGAATAGACAGAAGCTTCCCATGGCGAGCCTTGAACTCCAAGGGATCTAATACATAAGATGTCAAACTCCTTACTCTTTCAAGTCGGGTTGTTTGAAACTGTACTTCTTCGCATTCCTTCTTTGCTTATCCATGTCTGAAAATTTGCAAATAAACCTCTTAAGTTCCTTGAAAATTTTCTCATTGTTGATGATATGGATGTGAATGAATGCATGAATGCATGGATGCAACAATCACACTCAAGGATCAAGCAAATCACATCACACATAGGTCACGGGATGGATCAAGTCATCCTTAATATCAATCATCCATTTTGGTGGATTATGGTTTACACCTTATCAACACCCAAGTTCCATTGATATTAAGGATATACGAGAACGGATCAACCGCAAATCAAAGGTTTGTTGCAAGTCACGAGCATGGAGTCTCGGTTAAGAACCACCCAAAGGGAGTGTACTATGGTTAAACCTGACAACCATGTTCTACAAGAGGTTCCCATAGTCATCATCCTATCTTTCGGATATTTTCGGATAAACGACTACTCGTATTCCAAAAATATTCTCAAGAGAGACTCTTATGAGTGTAGTATCGCGTAACATCGTATCAAATCTTACACTTGAACGATCTTCACACTACGTCCTAAAATAGGCCAAGATGGGCTAGGTAATCTAAGGTCATTGGCTTCTAAGGCATATATTGGAAAGAGTAATTCCTAACCACAACTACTCGTGTGACATTATTGATCCCAACATAACCTCCACCAAGTGAAAGGGCTTGCAAGTCAACTTGCTAAGGAATAACTCCACACAAGTCAACAAGACTATTCCATTCTCCTATCATAAGTGCACTCGAGTTTGGGTATAGAACTCATCTCACAAGAGACCACCAAGCACACAAGCAATTGATATATCAAGCAATTCACACATTACAAACAATACAATAATCCCAAATTTGCACAAAAATATGTCACAAGTAAATATAAACATACAATACAACAAAGGTAAAAAGTAGGCTAAACCCACTAGGAAAAGAAGAACTCCCCAGCAGAGTCGCCACTTTTCTGTAGCGGGGTATTCGTTACCTTTATATTTATTGACTAAATCAAAAGTAAATCATACACTTTGAGTCGCCGCCACACTTCTATTTATCCAAAGGAAATGTTAGAAAGCGAACAAAAACCGAGAAGTTTTATCAAATCAAAAACTAATAAAAATGTCAGAGATCTGGGTAAGGGGGTTGGTTATGCAATGAGAAGGTTTTAAGCACCCAAAACATCCTTAGTACTCTAAGGGAGCCCTTTTTACAAATGTTGTGTGATAGGTTGGTATTTATGAAAATATTTGTGAAAACATGATTGGGGAGATGAGAGAAGAATATATAAATTATTTACAATTTTATTGTTTGAATGGATAAACCCATTTCCTACGTACCATCACAAAAGGTAGGATCAAAACCTCGTAGTTCAGGGTAAAAATCTCAAAATAAGTTGGTGAATTGATTGGTCGAAAGCCTTAAGGTCTTTTGTTATCAAAGGGAGAAAACTCAACCTAAACCACAAATCTACCATGTGAGGAGAGCTTCAACATACTAGTGAGGGATCCACCATATAATAAGTATGGAAGACTTATAGTCCAATCACTAAGGATACAGGTGAGGTTTACATCAACCTCTATGATAACTCAAACCTAATAGCTAGTGTTTATGAAAAGCTTTGGCAAAAGCGGTCATTGGAACCACAAAAACAATTGAGTGAGTTGTATTTACAAATTAGAAGTATTCACAAAGTAAAGTCAAAGTTGACTTAAGGTTCAATTCAAAATAAGTATTATGAAAAGAGTTTGAAAAATCAAAAGCATAGTGCCTAGGTTTCTAATTTTGAAAACAATGTCAATGTTTGCACAAAATAAGTTTGGCTTGGGTTAGAGTGGAGAGAAGAAGAGAAGGGCTAGGTCCTAACATGCAAAGATGAGGGAAGAGAAATAAAACCCTTGGAGTTCCTTCCTTGAGATTATAAAGATGATCCAAGTTGCTCATTTCCTTTGGACTTAGCAAGCAATAAGCAATTAACTCAAGCAATCAAGCAAATATTCAATCAACCTCCTAGGATCTCCCAATTTGGATTTGTCTCTCTTAATCTTGGATGCTCATGACAATGGTCCTTCTAATATATCAAGTTTTGGTATCCCTATCACACAAGAACACATAAATCAAAAAGTTCCACAATGCAATAATAAGAATGGACAAGAGTGAGTTTATAATAGGGGTCCTTTCAATTCATCTTCAAGATTAAGCGTTCTAAAGGCATGAGGCCTAATTGCTCTTCAACATATTTTAACATTCTAAAGGCATGAGGCCTAGTTGCTCTTGAAACTCCATTAAGCATAGGTAAGGTCCTAAATCTAAGTCCTTTCTCCATTTGCATTGGGTTCACACAAACAAAAACAAAACAAACACAAGGCAATAATATATACACAATAATGTGCTCAAGTGAGCAAAAGGCAAATTGCATAAACATAAACATGAGCTCAAGTGAGCAAAGGGTAAAGACAAATGAATTAATGAGCAAGAAATTAAATTGCATTAAAGTAAATTGCAAGAATTAAATGCTTGAATTAAAAGTTAGTAATTAGTAGTTAGTGTTAGTATGCCATAAGGCAATTTAGCGATATGTTAAGCAATCATAAGTTGACTAATGTAGTAGTCACACCTATCTGAGGCCGGCCAATAAAACTATAGGTAAATAACACAAGTTAGAGACCATGACTAGTAAGCCAAGCTCCTACAACTTGCCATGCCAAAAGAAAAGAAGAATGACCTTGTATGGATTTAGGTTTTTTGCTTGACCAAGAAGCAACCTATCTTAGACACAAAGCAATTCACTTGATCTTTGATCAAGATGAATTTGATTTGGATCAAAGAAGGTTAAGCCTCTCATATGTCAAGGTTAACCACCAATCATTAACTCATTGGTCAAAAAGAAAAGAAGAAGAAGAAGAAGATGGAAATGGAATGTACAAAGTTGAAATTCAAATAACATAACCAACACACATTGATCAAACATGAATGGAATCAACATCAATCAATGGTAAACAGAAGTGAAATGAAGATTAGAAGTCAAGAAATAACAAAAATATTTTTGGTATTTTTTGGAATTAAAATAATACATGAAATAAAATGAACAAATAAAGGTCAAACTTCAAATCCAATTCAAATAAACTTAGAAAAGTCCAATGGGATCATCATAAGTCTAACATGGTCAAACAAGGTTTAACAATTTTTCTCAACATTTTTTGAAAACAGAAACTAATTTTAAACAATTAAAAATGAAGAAAAATAACATAATTGGACTAAAATCTCAAATAAATCTCAAATAAATTAAGAAATTGATGAGAATATTTTTCATAGATTCATCATCATCCAAAGATGTTAAGAAAATATTTTTGACATTTTTGAATATCAAAAAGTATTTTAAATGAATTAAAAATAACCAGAAAAGAAATAATTCACAAAAAATATTAAATGGAATCACAAAAATAATTAAAAATCATTTTTAGAAACTAGAATTTAAGAGATTTTTTTTTGCAATTGGTCCCATATTTTTGTGATTCCAAATAAAGAAGTTACGAATTTTTAAAATAAAATGGAATAAAAGAAAATAAAACAGAAATTAAAAAGAGCAAAAAATCCACAAGCGTCTGATCAACGCTCATTAATTGACGTGGCTGATCAGATGGCTATGAAGCGCGCACTTATTGTGTGGATGAGTCAAACACGTGGCACATGGTATTAAATGAAGTCAAACAAATTAACAACCAAGATTAGAACGTGACCAAAGGATCCAAGGGCCAGGGTTTGGACGCGTGGGGACGGTGGTGGAAACCACCGTCTTCTCTGGTGAGAAGGCCTTCTCCGGCCACCAGTTGCAGGTTTTCAAACCTCAACTAAAATACGCGATCCATATACCATTCAAAAGCTGGGGTGATGTACATCACCCCTGTAACCTTAGTTTCTTCTCAAGATTCTTATGGAGGAAGAAATATGAGATAGAAAAATGAGGTGTTCAATCTGAACTTGTCCAATTCACAAAATTAAAACCACAAATAAATTGCCTCTCACATGAGGACTTCATAGATGCCAACCAAACTAAGCAATGTACAATAATAAGAGAGAATCGAATCAAAACAGTTATGGTGAAAACCTTTGAAGTGCAGCTTTCAAGAGCTTGATCCAATCCAATCCTCGAGTGCAGCTTGATCTGGAAGTAACAAGGAAGCAAGGCTAAGGAATTTAGAAGCTGAAGATCAACCAGGGAAGTTGAAATTCAAGCTTGAAAAGTGAAGAAAAAATTTAGAAATCCTTTGAGTGAGAGGTTAGGGAATCAGTTTAGCAGAGCTTCAGGGGCCTTTAGGTTACCATTTAAAGTGAGCAAGCATGTCTATTTATAGCCACATCTGATGCAAGGCATGATCAAACTCGTGTGTGCCTGTGATAACGCGAAAACACATCAGATAATTGCCTTTATTTACACTCAGAAATCACATCATTTCGATTAATATCCCGATTATTACGGAAGTATTCGTGTTGTTTTTACAGGTATTTAAACCTTCATGCATTAAAGAGCAAAATGAAGAAAAGGAAGAAAAAGAAGAAGAAACAAGTAAAAAAGCATAAAAAAACCAGAAGAACAGAAAAAATAGATTTTGCTGATGTGACGATCGCCACACATCCATGACGCTCGTCACGACCCAGACTGTGATGACCGTCACAGGCCCATGACGAGCGTCACGCGGCCACATAGTGCGCTTTGAAGCAGTCAGCAACAACACCCAAACGTGCCTATATTTCCTCCAACAAACTTTTCCCACGATTTCCTCTCTCAAGACCAAGTGTTCCTTGAATTCCTCAACTACCAAGACCTAATGGACACTATATAAAGACTCAATTGGGAAAAATTGAGGAGACCTACTTTTTTGATATTTTACGCTCTGCAATTTAATTTCCAGCTTTCTAGCTTTCAACATTTTTTCTTTCTTTCCAGCAACCTTGTTTCCGTTGCCTTATTGTATTCACCATTCTTTTCATAGTTTCCCTTTTCCAGTTAGCTATAGTAGTAGTTTCCTACATTGGGGAACTACTATACTTTATTTAATTTTAAGTAGTAATCTGTATTGAAGAAGCAAGGCCTACCGACTTGTGGATGACTGCTCAAGTGCTCCAAGAATCGCTATACTCTGTACTTCGATCTCCAGGTTTTTATTGAATTATTGTTATTATTGCCCATTTATTGTTATAAGCATGTTTGTCGCTAAGTTAATCTGTGTATGCCTTGCGATTGCTTTAATTAATATGTCCGGCTAAACTACCGGTATCGGTATGTAGCAACTTAATTTGATGAGATTTAATAATAACTGGTGAAAACCCTTTTTCTCAAATAACCTTTTAGGCCGAAGTTTTTAATCTAAATTTAATTAACTTTATCACAAAAGCGTGAAAAGCTATTTAACATGATTTTGCCATGAGAGTGGGAAATTAACTAAGGTGAGAACCAACAATCGCGAGAGCGTGAGGCTCGAGCTGGATAGTAAAAATTAGGCATTGGGTTTAAAAACAGCGAGAGCACTTTAAAAACAATTAGAATTTATTTATTTTCAAAAAGTAATTTTGACTTCAAATGGGACAGCGAGAGCGTACATTCTGACTTAAAGTTATAGGCTGAATCAACAACCACGAGAGTGTGAGATAAAGTCTTTTAAATAAGCATTTTCTACTGAGAGATATTTGGCATTTAAACTATTCACCGGTGACTTATCGAATCCCTGACGATTAATGCGCTGCATACTGATTCCTTCCTTTAATTCTTTCTTAAAACCGAAAATTTCCCTTAGATTTACTATATTACCCCCGAACTTCTACTAATCAATTCCCTTAGCTAAACATAGTGACGTTAGTAGCACTAGTTTGACCATAGGTCCCTGTGGGATCGATATCTTTTAAAACTAAAGCGACTAGACTGTGCACTTGCAGTCAAGTATCCGATAAACTATACTTTATATATAGCCAGAGAAGCATCAAGTTTTTGGCGCCGTTGCCGGGGACCTGTTTTAGTCGAATAATGCGATTCTTCCGTTGCACGGTATAGACTAAGGTAAGAAAACGAAAACCAATCTTCTCTCCTTTCTTTCCCTGATTGTATGCCAAGTACTCGCTCACAAGGCGATAACTTAGCACCACCAATCCCTGAATTAGAGCATTTCCTATACGTGAGACGCCGAATACACGAATATCAACAAAAGTACGGTATTCTCGATATCTCATTTCCTCTTAAATCAGAAGAAAAACCAAACATGGCTGACGAAGTACCACAAAATCATCCTCTTAAATTCTACGCTACCCCGTCTCAACAAGAACCTCACAACAGCATTGCTGCTCCCGCTATTAATCGAAACGATTTCGAGCTGAAACCCTCACTCTTGTCATCCGTCCAACAACATCAATTTGCTGGAAATCCAACAGAAGATCCTAATGAACACCTGACCAAGTTTGTGGAGTACGCCGATACTGTAAAAGCGAATGGTGTATCTCAAGATGCGATAAGATTGCGCCTTTTTCCCTTTTCACTAAGAGACAGAGCTTGGGCTTGGTTGCAATCCTTTCCCTCCAACTCCGTTACAACATGGGAGGAGCTGAAGAACGTCTTCTTA
The DNA here is from genome assembly GCF_024323335.1 of Lathyrus oleraceus. Classification (NCBI taxonomy): domain Eukaryota; kingdom Viridiplantae; phylum Streptophyta; class Magnoliopsida; order Fabales; family Fabaceae; genus Lathyrus; species Lathyrus oleraceus. The sequence continues at coordinate 41,973,690 of NC_066582.1, forward strand.
TCCCGATACTTTCCGCCGAGCAAAACTGCTATGCTAAGAGCTCAAATCAACAGATTCAGGCAGAAAGATGTGGAGTCTCTCTATGAAGCGTGGGAGAGATACAAGGACATGATGAGAATATGTCCATATCATGGTCTAGAAGACTGGGTGATCATTCACACTTTTTATAATGGGCTTCTGTACAACACAAGACTTACAATAGACGTTGCCGCGGGCGGTGCACTTATGGATAAGCCATACACCGAAGCCTATCAACTCATTGAAAACACGGCCCAGAACTATTGCCAATGGGGAGGTGAACGAACTCCAGTGGAAAAGTCCCAGACTAAGGGTGGAATGTACGGAATTAGTAGCCTTGACCATGTTCATGAAAAGGTAGATGCCGTTATCCAAAAATTAGATAACTTGACCATACCGCCTGCAGCCACCGTGGCTGCTGTAACTCCAAACTGTGAGTATGTGGAAACCCTGGACACACTGCACAAGAATGTCAAATATTAGCAGGAGTCCCAACCGATAAAGTGAACTACACACAAGGAAATCCCTATTCCAATACTTACAACCCTGGTTGGAAAAACCATCCAAATTTCTCGTATAAGAATAACAATGCCCTGTATGCACCTGGCCAAACACCAGTTGTTCCGCCTGGATATCAAAAACCAACTAATAATGCTCCTAACATGCCTAGGAAGTCAAATCTCGAGTTGATGATGGAAAGCTTCATAGCTACTCAAGCTCAAACAAACAAAGACTTCCTGAACCAAAACATACATACTAGCGAGCAACTCAAACAACTAGCGAATAAAGTAGACGCATTGGCCACCCACAATAAAATGCTTGAAACACAGATTTCACAAGTGGCTCAACATCAAGCATCTACAGCCGCTCCAGCTGGAACATTTCCTGGACAGCCACAACCTAATCCGAAGGGACATGCAAATGCCGTTATACTGAGAAGTGGAAAAGAAGTAGATGGACCCGTAGATCCGAGACTCCAAAACCCTGCCATGTACGAAAAACCAGATAAAACCTCAATTGAGCAGGTGAATGAACCAAAGGAAACAGAAGCTAATACCCAGGAGGCCGAAGAGAAAGAGAAACCTTGTGTGCCTCCACCTCCGTATAAACCACCCATTCTGTATCCTCAAAGACTCAAAAGTTCTAAAACTGCAAATCAATTTAGGAAATTTGTTGAGCTTCTGAAGCAATTAAACATTACGATACCCTTTACAGAAGCCATCGCACAAATGCCCTCCTATGCCAATTTTCTTAAGGAAATCCTATCCAATAATAAAAGTATTGAGGATGACGAAACAGTTACACTTACTGCCGAGTGTAGCGCCAAAACCCAGAACAACATGTCTCCCAAACTAAAAGACCTGGGTAGTTTCTCCATACCCTGTGTCATTGAAAAGTTCGTCATAGACAAAGCTCTATGCGATCTAGGAGCCAGCATTAGCGTAATGCCCCTAACCATTTGTATAAGGCTCAGTATGGGAGAATTAAGACCGACAAAGATGTTCGTTCAATTAGCTGACCGCTGAATAAAATATCCTGTCGGTATACTAAAGAATGTCCCAGTTCGTATAGGTCAATTTTACATTCCTACCGATTTCATAATCATGGACATTAAAGAAGATGCCAGTACACCTATCTGTAAGACCCCAATTTTGTCCCTAAGATCCCTCATGGCATCATAACCTTGCATTTGCATTGCCTCAAGGATCATAAGCATCTTAGTTCCCTTTACTTTTGGGTGGGATCCCTTGTGAGTGGTTTGAAATCACCAAGCATGCTTGAATTTGTATATTATTGCTTTTCTTATTTTTTTTACTAACCAAAAGCACAAAAATATGTCACTAACATCTTTTGTTTGTAGCTTGAGCAATCACAAGGTCCAAAGCTTCTAGAAGATCTTTTGTGCAATGAAGAGGCCAAGAGGAGATGAAAGCAAGCATGGTAATGGTTCCCAAAGCTCTCATCCATCAAATATGCCTCCCTAGCATCTCAATTCATCATTTTGATCAAAGCAAGTCAAAGGGTTTGAGGTTTGTTCCCCAAAGAAACCCTAATTCATCTGTGCACCACAATGCCTTGCTCTTGAAGCAACCTCAGCCCATGATCAAATACAATCAAGTGAAGTTCTTTAATTCTTCATTTCATGCATATTTGAACTTATTTGAGTGTCCTCAATCATCAATTCATCAAGATATGAGTCATGGACTTGAAAAGTTGATCACTCAATTCATCTGACTATTTTGAAATGCACTGAGACCTAACTTGTTATGTGTTGGTCAAATGGAGATGATCCCAAAGGAAAAAAATGTTCTTAAGGACAATATGAACAACTTTCATGTTCATCAAAAATTGATTTGAAGCTTTGAAGGTCATCTCCCATTCTAAGACATTATAGGTCATTTTGACTGAAACCCTAATTTTGGGTCAACTTCCCAAGAACATAACTCATTAATTGTTTATGATTTTGAGGTGGGATCAAATGCATTGGAAAGTTTAAGATGTCTACTTCAAAGGTTATGTTGAACAAAATTTCAAAATCTCAAAGGAAATACATGTGATAATGCAAGACATTATAGGTCCTTTTGGGCCAAATGCATTAAAAGGCAAAAAAGTCCAACTTCAAGTGCCCATAACTCTATCATAAAAAATCCAAATTATTCAAAATTTAAGTCCATTTTGATTGTCTTGAATATATCTACAACTTTAATGTTGGAGGTTTTTCCATTTGAGGCTTACATCATTAAAATAGAAGGGCTTAAAAATTGGCCAAATTTTTATTTTATCATTTGATATTTTTTGTGAATTTTCTCCTTTTTGGTTGTTTTTAATTCATTTTAAATAGTTTTTGATATTCAAAAAATACAAAAATATTTTCCTAACCTATTTGAATGATAATGGATCTATGAAAAATATTCTCATCAATTTTTTAATTGACTTGAGATTTATTTGAGATTTTAGTTCAATTAGGTTATTTTTATTCATTTTTAATTGATTAAAAATAGTTTCTGACTTTTAAAAATGCTGAATTTTTTTGTCAAACTTTGTTTGACCTTGTTGAACTTGGAATAAATCACTTGGACCTTTCAAGGTTGATTTGAAGTGATTTTGAAGTTTGACCTTTCTTTTATTTTTAATTCAAGTTTATTTTAATATTGAAAATGTCAAAAATATTTTGCTTATTGTTTGACCTCCAATCTTCATCTCATTTCTGATTTCTCATTGTTTGACTTTGACTTTCAATGTCATTTGGTCAATACATATGGATTGGCACATTTTATTTCACCTTATGCATTTTATTCTTTCCATTTCCTTTTCCATTATTCATCTTCTTCTTCTTCTTTTTTTCTTTTTGATCAATGAGTTAAAGGTTGATAAGTTAGCATTGATTAGGGAGACTTAACCTTCCTTGATTCAAATCTAATTCATCTTGATCAATTGATCAAGTGAATGGCTTTGCATTAAGGATAGGTTGTTTCCTAAATCATGCAAAAGGCTTAAACCAATACAAGATCAATTCTCTTTTTTCTCTTTTGGCATGGCAAGTTGTTGGAACTTGGTTCACTAATCAAGACTTCTAACTTGTGTTGTTGCCTACATTATTATTGACCGACCTCAGATAGTTGTGACTTCTACATAAGTCCAATTACGATTGCTTAACATAGCGCTAAATTTGCCTTATGGCACACTAACTACTAACACTAACCATTAACTATTAACATTTACTTTTTTCTCTTTACTTTTATGCAATTTACTATTCTTGCACATATTATCCATTTGCCTTTCCCTTTGCTCATTTGAGCACATGTTTATGTTAATGCCATTTTCCTTTTGCTCACTTGAGCACATAATTGTGTATATACTATTGTGCTTGTCTTTTGTTTTGATTGTTGTGGACCAAATGCAAAAAAATGGACAAATGGACTTAGTTTCTAGGACATTCCCTATGCAAAATTGGATTAAAAGGACCTTAATGATGAAGATGGACTAGAAGGACCAAATCTCTAAACTCACTCTTGTCCATTCTTGATTTACTTCATGGAACTTTTGATGTGTGTGCTTTTGTGCTAGGGAATCCTATGAGAGCTCAAATTGAAGAACCATTGCCATGTTCATCCAAAATGAAAGATACAAGAGACCTTGGGGATCTTCTAAGAGCTTGTTTGATTATGATGATTGCTTGGGCTTACAATTATTTTGCTTGCATATTCCAAAGGATGTGAGCTACTTAGATCATCCATATGATCTCAAGAGAGGAACTCCATTGTGGTTTTGTTTCTTATCCCTCACCTTTTTGCTTTGCTTAGGACTTTAGCCCTTCTTCTTCTTCTCTCCACTCTAACCCAAGCCAAAACTTTTGTGCAAACATCTAACACTTGTTTTCAACATTAGAAACCTAAGCCTTATGCTTTTGATTTTCAAACCTTCTTTTCATAACACTTATTTTGAATTGAATCTTTAAGTCAACTTTGACCATTTTGTATATATTTCTAATTGGTAAATATAACCCATTCAAATGTCTTTTTGTGGTTCCAATGGCCACTTCCTTAATCAAATTTTTCATAACCTTTAGCTATTAGGTTTGAGTTATCTTAGTGGTAGATGTAATACTCACCTATATCCTTAGTGATGGACAATGAGTCTTCCATGCTTATTATAGGGTTAACCCCTCACTAGCATGTTGAAGCTATCCTCACACGGTGGATTTGTGGTTTTAGGTTGAGTTTTCTCCCTTTGATAACAAAAGACCTTAAGGCTTTTGGACCAATCAATTCACCAACTTATTTTTGAGATTTTTACCCCGAACTACGAGGTTTTGATCCTAATCTGTTTTAAGATGGTACGTAGGCAATGGGTTTATCCATCCAAACACAAAAATGTAAATAACTTGTATATTCTCCTCTCATCTCTTCAATCATGTTTGCACAAACAAAATTTTCACAAAAAAACAACCTTTACAACAAGTGTGAAAAGGGCTCCCTAGGAGTACCTAGGATGTTTTGGGTGCCTAACACCTTCCCATTACATAACCAACCCCCTTACCCAGATCTCTGATTCTTTTTTATTAGTTTTTGTTAAAACTTTTAGGTTTTTGTTCGCTTTCTAACCATTCCTTTGGATAAATAGAAGTGCGGTGGCCACTCGACTTGTATGATTTACCTTGGATTTAGTCAATATCTCCAATGGTAACGAATACCCCGCTACAGAAAAATGGCGACTCTGCTGGGGAATCATTTGCCTAGTGGGTTTTGCCTACTTTCCATATTTGTTGTATTGTATTGTATTGTTTTATGACATATTTTTGTGCAATTTGGGATTATTGTATTGTATGTAATGATTGATTTGCTTGAATATTAATTCCTTGTATGCTTGGTGATCTTTGTGAGATGAGTTCTATACCCGAACTCGAGTGCACTTAGGATAGGAGAATGGCATAGTCTTGTTGACTTGTGTAGAGTTATTCCTTAGCAAGTTGACTTGCAAGTCCATTCACTTGGTGGAGGTCATGTTGGGATCAATAATGTCACACAAGCAGTTGTGGTTAGACATTACTCTTTCCAATATAGACCTTAGAAGCCAAGGACCTTAGTTTACCAAGCCCATCTTGACCTATTCTTAGGATGTAGTGCGAAAGTCGTTCAAGTGTAAGATTTGATATGATTGTTACGCGATACTACACTCATAAGAGTCTCTCTTGAGAATATTTTTGGAATACGAGTAGTCGTTTCTCCGATAATATCCGAAAGATGGGATGATGACTATGGGAACCCCTTGTAGAACATGTTTGGCAGGTTTAAACCCTAGTACACTCCCTCTGGGTGGTTCTTAACCGAGACTCCATGCTCGTGACTTGCAACAAACCCTTGATTCATGGTTGATCTGTTCATGTATCCTTAATATCAATGGAACTTGGGTGTCGATAAGGTGTAAACCATAATCCACCAAAATGGATGATTGATATTAAGGATGATATGACCCATCCCATGACCTTTGTTTGGTGTGCTTTGCTTGATCCTTGAGTGTGATTGTTGCATTCATGCATTCATGCACTCATTTGCATCCATATCATCAACAATGAAGAAAATTTTCAAGGAACTTAAGAGATCTATTTGCAAAATTTTCAGACATGGAAAGACAAAGAAGGAATACAAAGAAGTACAGTTTCAGACAACCAGATTTGAAAGAGTTAAGGAATCTGACATCCTATGTACTAGATCCCTTGGGTTTCAAGGCTTGTTTTGGGAAGCTTCTTCCTCTTCTGACTACTCAGGTGGATGAAGGATTGATGAGTGTATTGGTGCAGTTTTATGATCCCTTGTACCATTGCTTCACGTTTCCGGACTTCCAGCTTTTGCCTACACTTGAGGAGTATGCCTACCTTGTGGGTATACCGATTCTAGACAAGTTTCTGTTCAGTGGCTTGGAGAGTATTCCTACTTCTCAAGAGATAGCTGACATGTTGCACATAGACGAATCTCTGGTTGGTGCTCATATGACTACCAAAGGTGGAATTCAAGGTCTCCCTTCTGAGTTCCTCATTGCTCAAGCTACTATGTATGGGAAGGCCATGAGTGAGGATGCCTTTGAAGCCATATTTGTACTTCTCATCTATGGGTTAATGTTATTCCCCAACATCGACAAGTTTGTGGATGTGAACGCTATTAGGATCTTCTCTACTCTTAATCCCGTTCCGACTCTGTTGGGTGACACTTATTTCTCTTTGCATATGAGGAATGCAAAGGGTGGTGGTGTTATTGTGTGATGTTTGCCTCTGTTGTATAAGTGGTTTATTTCTCACTTACCGCAGACGGTCGCCTTCAAGGAGAACAAAGGATGTCCACGGTGGTCCACGAGACTTATGTCTCTCACTAATGATGATATCTTTTGGTACAATCGTGTGTATGATGGTGTGCAGATTATCGACTCTTGTGGTGAATTCTCCAATGTACCTCTTCTTGGTACATGTGGTGGGATTAACTACAACCCTGTTTTGGCACGTCGTCAGCTTGGGTTCCCCCTAAAGGATAAACCCAATAACATTCTGTTAGAGGGTGTGTTCTTTCAGGAGGGTAAAGATCCCCAAGGCTTGAAGGGCAGAATGGTTCGCGCTTGGCGTAAGATTCATATAAAAGGAAGGAAAGAGTTGGGTCCTAAGAATTGTGTTGCTATGGAGCCTTACACTGCTTGGGTTAGGAAGAGAGCGTCTGAGTATCTTATGCCTTACGAGTATCCAAGATCTACACCTTTGGTTATGGCAGGGCCTTCAACCCTCCCTGACCAAGGAGTAGAGGAATTAAGAGACGAAGACCGATCACGTGCTTGGATCCATGAAAGAGAGGAGTTGCTTCAGCAGATTAAGGAGAAGGATGCTTTGATAGAGTTCCTCGAACATCAGGTTATTGATGATCCTGATGATGTATGGACTTCTCTACTTCCTCAGTCTTCCAGGTTTTGGAAGAGGAAGTACGATCGACTCGCCAAGGAGAAGGCATATATGGAGGCAGCCTATGAGAGGGAGGTGAAGAGACTTCGTGCATCCTATCTTCCTGTGTCCCAAGCTTTAGATGATTGTTTCTAGGGATCCATAAGATGTTTATTTCCCTTCTCTCTTGTATTATGTTTGGTTACCAATGTTGTACTTCTTTGGTGTAAAATATTTCCCAGATATTATGTTTCCATATAAAAGTGTTTAAAATTTCAAAAATTTGCAAATAGAACCCTAAAGTTCCTTTGAAATAAAAGATAAAAATCATATGCACGAGCACTGCATGCATCATGTGCATAAGCAGGTTTTGTTTCCGGCTTCTTGTCCTGTGGTCTAACTCTGTGTTCTTCATTTATTTTGAAGACAAGCTGACTCACCGGTACTACACCAGAGCTAACATTTCAAGACTGATGGATCATTTGGAACAAGAGAACCGCGAGCTGAAAGAGGAAGTGGCCAGATTAAGTGCCTTGATGGAATCATTCATGGCTGCCCAGAGCCAGTCTTCTCCGACAACTTCAACTTCTCCTCAGAGGACAATCATCTCTGAGATTGTCTCCTCGACTGTGCCTGCAGCCAGTGCACACTTTGCTCCAACGGCCATGCCAGCTGGATTCCCGTGGGGGATGCCTCCCAATTTCATGCCCGAGGGCCCTGCTCCCACCTTTGCTTCTATGCTGACATCTAGCCCGGTCCTTGCTGTTCCTCCTCCTGTCGTGCACACTCTGCCCAGAGTAGATGACACCATCTATCATTCTGAGCCGTCTGAGGGCCCAGATGTCTATGAGAAGATGGACGCTATGAACGATCAATTTCTTGAGCTTCGCAAGGAATTGAAAACTCTCAGAGGAAAGGATCTTTTTGGCAAGTCTGCTCCCGAACTCTGCTTGGTTCCTAATGTGAAGATCCCTGTGAAATTCAAGGTCCCTGACTTTGAAAAATACAAGGGAAATACTTGTCCTCTTAGCCACCTGGTCATGTATGCTAGGAAAATGTCGACTCAGACCGACAATGACCAATTGCTCATCCACTACTTTCAGAACAGTTTGTCCGGCGCTGCTCTGCGTTGGTATATGGGTTTAGACAGTGCGAACATCCGATCCTTCAACGATCTTGGCGAGGCCTTCGTCAAGCAATACAAGTACAATGTAGATATGGCTCCCGATAGGGATCAATTGAGGGCCATGTCCCAGAAGGACAAGGAAACATTCAAAGAATACGCCCAGAGGTGGCGAGAAGTCGCAGCACAGATCGTGCCTCCGCTAGAAGAGAAAGAGATGACTAAGATCTTTTTGAAGACCTTAAGTTCTTTTTATCATGAGCGGATGATTGCTAGCGCTCCTTCTGACTTCACCAAGATGGTGAATATGGGGATGCGTCTAGAAGAAGGGGTTAGGGAAGGACGTCTAACAAGAGAAGAAGGCTCTTCTGCCAAACGTTATGGGGCGTTTGCGAAGAATAAAGATGGAGAGGCACATGCTGTGACCTCCCACATGAAACCAAGAAGACCCTCTGTGAGGAGGAAGACCGTGCGTCCCGCCGGTAACCAGCACCAGGTGGCTCATATAGCACATGTCTTCAGAGATAATCAGCAGTACCAACAACATAATAACAATCGGCAACCACATCCGCAATATCAACATCAACAGCACCATCCGCAACAGCAGGCCTATCAGCCTCGAAACAGTAATCAAACCAACACGAGTTACGAGAGGAAAACGGTCACCTTCGATCCTATTCCTATGACGTATGCAGAGTTATATCCCTCTTTGATAGAGAGGAAGTTGATTACTCTGCGAGACCCACCGGCTATACCTGCTAACCCCCAGTGGTGGTATAAGCCCGAATTACACTGTGTTTACCATTCTGGTGCTCCCGGCCACGACGTGGAGAATTGCTACCCTTTGAAGACCAAGGTTCAAGACCTTGTGAGGTGTGGCATTCTGTGTTTCGAGGACATAGGTCCTAACGTGAAGAAGAACCCATTGCCCGAGCATGGGAAGTCTGTCAACATGGTCCAATGCTGCCCTGACAAGTACAAAGTCAAATACGTCAGTCATATTCGACAATCTCTGGTCGAGATGCATCGTGTGCTATGTGATTATAGTCATTATGAGCATGACCATGATAGATGCCGAGTCTGTTCTGTTAATCAGAGAGGTTGTCGCCAGGTGCGCAAAGATGTTCAAGAAATGCTGGATGAAGAAGTTATTGAGATCCTTCAAAACAGAAATGTTGACGAAGATGCTGATGAGGTCAACGTAATTTCCCCAGTATTCCGGATCCCCGGGCCTGTTATCATCAAGTATGATGGTAGCAAGCAAAAGGTTTCTCCCGCATTAACCATTAAGCCAGCCGGACCAGTACCATACTCTTCTGAAAAGGCGGTCCCCTATTGCTACAATGCTGTCGCGGTAGAAAATGGGAAAGAGATGTCCTTGACATCTTCATCTATTGTTAACATTGCGGATGTTAGCGGTTTGAACCGTAGTGGTCGTGTATTTTTAGCACCTTCAAAGCCTCAAGCGGATGCTGATTCTGTTGAACGCCCGATTGGGAATGCTATGAGCACTCCGAATCCAGCACTTGTTGCTAAGCCCTCCTCCATATTGAGAACTTCTGCTTCTGTTGGCCCAAGCGGCAATATGAAAGAAGACTGTGATGAGATGCTGAAGCTCATCAAGAGAAGCGAGTACAATGTTGTAGACCAACTTCTACAAACGCCATCCAAGATATCTATGCTATCATTTCTTTTGAATTCAGAACCACACCGAGAGGCTCTGCAGAAGGTTTTGGATGTGGCATATGTGGATCACGATGTCACGATAGAACAATTCGATAGCATTGTTGCAAACATCACTGCTGGTAACAACTTGAGTTTTTGTGACTCTAATCTCCCCGAGGAGGGAAGAGACCATAACTTGGCATTACACATATCTATGGGTTGCAAAAACGACGCCATGTCCAATGTGCTGGTGGACACTGGGTCATCATTGAATGTATTATCGAAGACCACTCTTACGAAGCTGTCATATCAAGGGCCTCCCATGAGGTAGAGTGGGGTAGTTGTGAAGGCTTTTGATGGGTCTCGCAAAACTGTGATTGGTGAGGTTGATCTCCCAGTCAAGATCGGACCAAGTGATTTCCAGATTACCTTCCAGGTTATGGATATTCACCCATCGTATAGCTGTCTCCTAGGCAGACCATGGATTCACGAGGCAGGCGCCGTGACATCCACCCTACACCAGAAATTGAAATTTGTGAAGAATAAGAAGCTGGTGGTGGTAGGGGGAGAAAAGGCTCTCCTGGTTAGCCATTTGTCTTCCTTCTCATATATAGATGCTGAGGATGAAGTTGGAACTCCTTTCCAAGCTTTATCTATTGCTGAGCCTATTGAGAAGAGAACTCCTTCATTTGCTTCCTACAAAGATGCAAAGTTGGTCATTGAGTGTGGTGCAACTGCTGGATTAGGGAAGATGATTGAGCTAGAAGACAACAGATCCCGGGCTGGCATAGGTTATTCATCTGGGGTTTCCAATATGCAAGGGCTATTCAAGAGTGGAGGGTTCATCTGTAACACCCCGATAAAATATGATAATTATTTAATTTAAGTTTAATAGTATATTATGATGATAATATGAATGAGAGGGTATTATTTTTCAAAATAAAAGATAAACCATTCATATATATTATTATTAGTATATTTATTAATTTAATTAAATAATTGGAATATTATTGGATTATTATTATTGGAATAATAAAGTTGGAATTGGAACGATTTTTGGAATCGGTAAAGAGTCCCATTTAGTGAAAAGGGTTTTTATACGTGAGAACAGAGAAGCGACTCAAAAGTGGAAAAAGGGCAAAAAGGAAGAGCAAGAGAAAAAGGGCTGAAGAAGGGAAAAGCTTGAAGTTAAAGGATTTGCCGGATTAACTCAGGTAAGGGGGGTTTATCGTCGTTTAATGGGTATTATGGGTTAACATGTAATGGGTAGTAATAAGCCATTGAATTAACCCTAATCAGGATGATGAATGCTGCAAATTGTGATGAATAAATTACGTTAAAACCGTGAATGAATCTATATTTGGATGAGTCGTAATTTTCTGGACGTGTAGCTTTTTACGGAATCGAAATCGGAGGTCCGGAAGTCCTCCAACGGCGAAGAATGCGGGTAATTCTGCGTTCTGTTCGTTGTTAGCGCAGGAACAGCTTTCTGTCTTGCGTTAACCGGTTAACCCAGGGCGTTAACCGGTTAACACTGTTATGATAATTAAAAATTAATTTCTGTCTTGCGTTAACCGGTTAACCCAGGGTGTTAACCGGTTAACACTGTTAAAATTTGCCAGGAAGCGCATTCTGTTCTGCGTTAACCGATTAACCCAGGGCGTTAACCGGTTAACACTGTTATAAAAGTGAAAATTTGATATTTAAATATTGTGTACTTTTTGGAATGGAATTATGTGTACATAGTTGATGATTGGCCTATATTGGTGAATGATATATTGCATGTATGATATAGTAGGGATCATTTCCCGTTGTTTTGAGCAGTATAGGTATTAGTAGAGTGTGCTAATACTGTGATTTATTATTTGGCATGACATGATATGATTCTGTGATAAATGTGCTGATGATGTATGATGGTATGCATAATGCTGTGAATATATCTATTATGTATGCAATTGTGGATGGACTGTTTATGGCTTAGAGTGTGAGCATATGTCCATTGTGGGTTGTTGTTGATGTTTGCATGCTAGGTGATTTAGCGTGCATAGCATAGCCTTTATGGTGGTAGCTAATTCCCATGGTGAGGAATTAGTGAGTGAGTCACTAGGTCTCAAATGAGTGGGACTAGTGAGCTTGGTAGCCGTATCTGGGTTTGATCGGTGAGGTTGAACTATGTGTTCACGAATAGTCGGTACCGCATGCATGGAGTCTCATTTCATAATGTATGTATGGCGTATAATATGAATGGATGTATTCCAATATTATACGTGTGTGTTGTGTTGTGTTGAGTATGATTATGAGTTGATGTTGCCGTTGCTGAATGTGTGATATGATTAGGGTGATGAATGTGTTAATTTACTTAGCATTACATGATATTTTATAATGCTTATTATATCGATTGAGGAACTCACCCTTACAACTATGTTTCAGGTAACGAGCAGTGATTGAGTAGAAGCTAGTGCTTGGAGTCTAGTGTAGTTCCTTAGTGGGTCATGCTCTGGTATATGTAACATCGGGACGGGATGTTTTACTTTGTTTTCATTTTTGGTTGTTGAACAATTTTACATGTAATGTGTTACATGGTTTGCATGTTGTTAGATTTCTATCCGCTGCGAATTGTGCAATGTTTTATTTTGATTAATAAATGAGCATGACAAGTGATTTTGGTGAATGGTGTGAAGTGTCAAGTGTGACACCCTGAAATTGCATATCTACTCTGATTCATATTTTGTTGTTTTAATTAATTACTGGGGTATTTTAGAAGGGTGTTACATTAGTGGTATCAGAGCATAGTCGGTCGAGTCGAGTCGTAATTATTCTGTTTCCTTGTATGTGATAGGTGTTGTGTAACCCTATCAGTACTTATTGTTTTAGCTTGTTGGATTAACTCAGAATAGAGATGGCTGGAAGAGGTAGAGACGATGCTGCGATTGCTGAGGCTCTGGGTATGCTAGCTGGAGTACTTGGAGGGAATCCGAATGTTGTGGGATTGGGAGCTGCTCGTCAACTGAGTGAGTTCCAGAAGAACAATCCTCCAATGTTCAAGGGAGCATACGATCCAGATGGTGCTCAGAAGTGGTTGAAGGAGATCGAGAGGATCTTCCGAGTGACTGAGTGTGCCGATAACCAGAAGGTCAGGTTCGGTACGCATATGCTGTCAGAGGAAGCAGATGATTGGTGGGTTGCTGCCCGCACTGAGTTGGAAGCTGCTGGGAGTGCTGAGATCACTTGGGCGGTGTTCAGAGAGAGATTCCTGAGGAAGTACTTTCCAGAGGATGTCAGAGGAAAGAAAGAGATAGAGTTCTTAGAATTGAAGCAGGGCAACCGGTCTGTTACTGAGTATGCTGCTAAGTTCACAGAGCTGTCGAAGTATTACACTCCCTATGATGAGGCTACTGGAGAATTTTCAAAATGTGTGAAGTTTGAGAACGGGTTACGTCCCAAGATCAAGCAGGCTATTGGGTATCAGCGGATTAGAGTGTTTTCTGACTTGGTTGACTGTTGCAGGATTTTTGAACAGGATACTAAGGCCAGAGCGGAGAGCTATCAGCAGAGGGTTGATAGGAAAGGCAAGAATCAGAATGATCGTGGGAAGCCGTATGCAGCTGGCAAAGGTTTCCAGAGACAGAGTGGGATGAAGAGACCTAGTGGGGGAGACTCCAGTGCCCATGCTAAGTGTTACAGATGTGGTCAGGCTGGACATCGTATCCATGAGTGTACCAGTATAGAGAAGAAGTGTTTCAAGTGTGGCAAAGGTGGTCACTTGGCTGCAGAGTGCCGGTTGAAGACTATGACTTGTTTCAACTGTGGAGAGGTGGGTCATATCAGTCCACAGTGTCCTAAGCCGAAGAAAGAGAACCAGTCGGGAGGCAAGGTCTTTGCTTTATCGGGTTCTGAGACTTCTGCAGATGATCGTTTGATCCGAGGTACGTGTTATATTAATGGCTTTCCTCTTGTAGCTATTATTGACACAGGTGCGACTCATTCCTTTATATCTTTGGATTGTGCTGTGAAACTTAAATTAGAGATATCTGAGATGCATGGGAGTATGGTGATTGATACTCCTGCGAAGGGTTCAGTGACTACTACTTCGGTTTGTTTAAATTGCCCTTTGAGTATTTTTGGTAGAGACTTTGGGATGGACCTCGTGTGTCTTCCACTAGTGCAGATTGATGTTATCCTGGGTATGAACTGGTTGGTGTTTAACCGAGTTTATATCAACTGTTTTGATAAGACTGTGATCTTTCCTGAGATTGAGGAAGGAAAGAGTTTGTTTCTATCAGCAAGGCAGGTGAGTGAGGCAGTAGCAGATGGAGCAGAGTTGTTTATGCTGTTAGCGACTTTGGAGGCTAAAGATAAACCGGTGATTTGCGATCTAACCGTGGTGTGTGATTTTCCTGATGTGTTTCCTGAAGAAGTGAATGAATTACCGCCAGAGCGTGAAGTTGAGTTCTCGATTGATTTGGTACCTGGTACTAGGCCGATATCGATGGCTCCGTACCGTATGTCTGCTGTTGAGTTAACTGAATTGAAGAGTCAGCTGGAAGATCTGTTGGATAAGAAGTTTATTCGTCCGAGTGTGTCACCGTGGGGCGCACCAATGTTATTGGTTAAGAAGAAAGAAGGTACTATGAGGTTGTGTGTGGACTACAGGCAACTGAATAAAGTGACGATCAAGAATCGGTATCCTTTGCCGAGGATTGATGATTTGATGGATCAGTTGGTTGGTGCGAGTGTGTTCAGCAAAATAGATTTGAGATCGGGGTATCATCAGATACGTGTGAAAACTGAGGATATTCAGAAGACTGCTTTCAGAACAAGGTATGGACATTATGAGTATTCTGTAATGCCTTTTGGTGTGACTAATGCGCCTGGGGTATTTATGGAGTATATGAATAGGATTTTCCATCCGTATCTAGACAAGTTTGTTGTGGTGTTTATTGACGATATTTTGGTGTATTCGAAATCTGAAGAAGAGCATGTTGAACATTTGAGAGTGGTTTTAGGAGTTCTACGAGAAAAGAAGTTATTTGCTAAACTGTCCAAGTGTGAATTTTGGTTAGAAGAGGTTAGTTTTCTCGGTCATGTGGTTTCAAGAGGTGGTGTTGTTGTTGATCCTTCTAAGATAGAAGCGGTATCTAAGTGGGAAGCTCCGAAGTCAGTTTCTTAGATAAGGAGTTTTCTTGGACTTGCAGGTTATTATAGGAAATTCATTGAGGGATTTTCTAAGTTGGCGTTACCGTTGACGATGTTGACTAGAAAGGGGCAAGCGTTTGTTTGGGACTCAAAATGTGAAGAAGGTTTCCAAGAGTTAAAGAGAAGGTTAACTACTGCTCCGGTTGCATTAGCCCAGACGGCTTCTGATGCTCAATCTTTGACTTCTGACAAGTCAAACAAGAATAAACAAAACTCGCAATTTCTCTTTTTATTCCCGGCCACCAAAATAACTTTTTCAAATCATGATACATCTTCGTAGCCCCAGGATGAATACTCAGGCCACTACGATGTCCTTCCTCAAGAATACTCTTCTTAAGTTCGGTAACATCCGGAATACACACCCGATTACCAAATTTCAAAACACCATTCTCATCAACTCTGAATTCACCACCTTGACCTTGATTCACTAGAGTCAACTTATCAACCAAAAGCACATCAAATTTCTGACCCTCTCTAATCTCATCCAGAATACCACTCGTTAACTTCAACATTCCCAATTTAACACTATTGTGAGTACTCTCACACACCAAACTCAAGTCTCTAAACTGCTCAATTAAATCCAGTTCCTTAACCATTAACATAGACATATGCAATGATTTCCGACTCAATGCATCGGCCACTACGTTTGCTTTACCCGGATGGTAATTCAAACCAAAGTCATAATCCTTCAGAAACTCTAACCATCTCCTCTGTCTCATATTCAGCTCTTTCTGATCAAACAAATACTTTAAACTTTTATGGTCACTGAAAACCTCAAATCTTGACCCGTACAAGTAATGCCTCCATAACTTCAGAACAAATACCACAGCTGCCAACTCTAAATCGTGTGTCGGATAGTTCCTCTCATGAACCTTCAGTTGTCTCGAAGCATAAGCTACAACCTGCTTATTCTGCATCAAAACACCACCCAAACCCAACAATGAAGCATCACAGTAAACCTCAAATGGTTCCGACGGACTTGGTAATATCAGAATAGGAGCAGTAGTTAACCTTCTCTTTAACTCTTGGAAACCTTCTTCACATTTTGAGTCCCAAACAAACGCTTGCCCCTTTCTAGTCAACATCGTCAACGGTAACGCCAACTTAGAAAATCCCTCAATGAATTTCCTATAATAACCTGCAAGTCCAAGAAAACTCCTTATCTAAGAAACTGACTTCGGAGCTTCCCACTTAGATACCGCTTCTATCTTAGAAGGATCAACAGCAACACCACCTCTTGAAACCACATGACCGAGAAAACTAACCTCTTCTAACCAAAATTCACACTTGGACAGTTTAGCAAATAACTTCTTTTCTCGTAGAACTCCTAAAACCACTCTCAAATGTTCAACATGCTCTTCTTCAGATTTCGAATACACCAAAATATCGTCAATAAACACCACAACAAACTTGTCTAGATACGGATGGAAAATCCTATTCATATACTCCATAAATACCCCAGGCGCATTAGTCACACCAAAAGGCATTACAGAATACTCATAATGTCCATACCTTGTTCTGAAAGCAGTCTTCTGAATATCCTCAGTTTTCACACGTATCTGATGATACCCCGATCTCAAATCTATTTTGCTGAACACACTCGCACCAACCAACTGATCCATCAAATCATCAATCCTCGGCAAAGGATACCGATTCTTGATCGTCACTTTATTCAGTTGCCTGTAGTCCACACACAACCTCATAGTACCTTCTTTCTTCTTAACCAATAACACTGGTGCGCCCCACGGTGACACACTCGGACGAATAAACTTCTTATCCAACAGATCTTCCAGCTGACTCTTCAATTCAGTTAACTCAACAGCAGACATACGGTACGGAGCCATCGATATCGGCCTAGTACCAGGTACCAAATCAATCGAGAACTCAACTTCACGCTCTGGCGGTAATTCATTCACTTCTTCAGGAAACACATCAGGAAAATCACACACCACGGTTAGATCGCAAATCACCGGTTTATCTTTAGCCTCCAAAGTCGCTAACAGCATAAACAACTCTGCTCCATCTGCTACTGCCTCACTCACCTGCCTTGCTGATAGAAACAAACTCTTTCCTTCCTCAATCTCAGGAAAGATCACAGTCTTATCAAAACAGTTGATATAAACTCGGTTAAACACCAACCAGTTCATACCCAGGATAACATCAATCTGCACTAGTGGAAGACACACGAGGTCCATCCCAAAGTCTCTACCAAAAATACTCAAAGGGCAATTTAAACAAACCGAAGTAGTAGTCACTGAACCCTTCGCAGGAGTATCAATCACCATACTCCCATGCATCTCAGATATCTCTAATTTAAGTTTCACAGCACAATCCAAAGATATAAAGGAATGAGTCGCACCTGTGTCAATAATAGCTACAAGAGGAAAGCCATTAATATAACACGTACCTCGGATCAAACGATCATCTGCAGAAGTCTCAGAACCCGATAAAGCAAAGACCTTGCCTCCCGACTGGTTCTCTTTCTTCGGCTTAGGACACTGTGGACTGATATGACCCACCTCTCCACAGTTGAAACAAGTCATAGTCTTCAACCGGCACTCTGCAGCCAAGTGACCACCTTTGCCACACTTGAAACACTTCTTCTCTATACTGGTATACTCATGGATACGATGTCCAGCCTGACCACATCTGTAACACTTAGCATGGGCACTGGAGTCTCCCCCACTAGGTCTCTTCATCCCACTCTGTCTCTGGAAACCTTTGCCAGCTGCATACGGCTTCCCACGATCATTCTGATTCTTGCCTTTCCTATCAACCCTCTGCTGATAGCTCTCCGCTCTGGCCTTAGTATCCTGTTCAAAAATCCTGCAACAGTCAACCAAGTCAGAAAACACTCTAATCCGCTGATACCCAATAGCCTGCTTGATCTCGGGACGTAACCCGTTCTCAAACTTCACACATTTTGAAAATTCCCCAGTAGCCTCATCATAGGGAGTGTAATACTTCGACAGCTCTGTGAACTTAGCAGCATACTCAGTAACAGACCGGTTGCCCTGCTTCAATTCTAAGAACTCTATCTCTTTCTTTCCTCTGACATCCTCTGGAAAGTACTTCCTCAGGAATCTCTCTCTGAACACCGCCCAAGTGATCTCAGCACTCCCAGCAGCTTCCAACTCAGTGCGGGCAGCAACCCACCAATCATCTGCTTCCTCTGACAGCATATGCGTACCGAACCTGACCTTCTGGTTATCGGCACACTCAGTCACTCGGAAGATCCTCTCGATCTCCTTCAACCACTTCTGAGCACCATCTGGATCGTATGCTCCCTTGAACATTGGAGGATTGTTCTTCTGGAACTCACTCAGTTGACGAGCAGCTCCCAATCCCACAACATTCGGATTCCCTCCAAGTACTCCAGCTAGCATACCCAGAGCCTCAGCAATCGCAGCATCGTCTCTACCTCTTCCAGCCATCTCTATTCTGAGTTAATCCAACAAGCTAAAACAATAAGTACTGATAGGGTTACACAACACCTATCACATACAGGGAAACAGAATAATTACGACTCGACTCGACCGACTATGCTCTGATACCACTAATGTAACACCCTTCTAAAATACCCCAGTAATTAATTAAAACAACAAAATATGAATCAGAGTAGATATGCAATTTCAGGGTGTCACACTTGACACTTCACACCATTCACCAAAATCACTTGTCATGCTCATTTATTAATCAAAATAAAACATTGCACAATTCGCAGCGGATAGAAATCTAACAACATGCAAACCATGTAACACATTACATGTAAAATTGTTCAACAACCAAAAATGAAAACAAAGTAAAACATCCCGTCCCGATGTTACATATACCAGAGCATGACCCACTAAGGAACTACACTAGACTCCAAGCACTAGCTTCTACTCAATCACTGCTCGTTACCTGAAACATAGTTGTAAGGGTGAGTTCCTCAATCGATATAATAAGCATTATAAAATATCATGTAATGCTAAGTAAATTAACACATTCATCACCCTAATCATATCACACATTCAGCAACGGCAACATCAACTCATAATCATACTCAACACAACACAACACACACGTATAATATTGGAATACATCCATTCATATTATACGCCATACATACATTATGAAATGAGACTCCATGCATGCGGTACCGACTATTCGTGAACACATAGTTCAACCTCACCGATCAAACCCAGATACGGCTACCAAGTTCACTAGTCCCACTCATTTGAGACCTAGTGACTCACTCACTAATTCCTCACCATGGGAATTAGCTACCACCATAAAGGCTATGCTATGCACGCTAAATCACCTAGCATGCAAACATCAACAACAACCCACAATGGACATATGCTCACACTCTAAGCCATAAACAGTCCATCCACAATTGCATACATAATAGATATATTCACAGCATTATGCATACCATCATACATCATCAGCACATTTATCACAGAATCATATCATGTCATGCCAAATAATAAATCACAGTATTAGTACACTCTACTAATACCTATACTGCTCAAAACAACGGGAAATGATCCCTACTATATCATACATGCAATATATCATTCACCAATATAGGCCAATCATCAACTATGTACACATAATTCCATTCCAAAAAGTACATAATATTTAAATATCAAATTTTCACTTTTATAACAGTGTTAACCGGTTAACGCCCTGGGTTAATCGGTTAACGCAGAACAGAATGCGCTTCCTGGCAAATTTTAACAGTGTTAACCGGTTAACACCCTGGGTTAACCGGTTAACGCAAGACAGAAATTAATTTTTAATTATCATAACAGTGTTAACCGGTTAACGCCCTGGGTTAACCGGTTAACGCAAGACAGAAAGCTGTTCCTGCGCTAACAACGAACAGAACGCAGAATTACCCGCATTCTTCGCTGTTGGAGGACTTCCGGACCTCCGATTTCGATTCCGTAAAAAGCTACACGTCCAGAAAATTACGACTCATCCAAATATAGATTCATTCACGATTTTAACGTAATTTATTCATCACAATTTGCAGCATTCATCATCCTGATTAAGGTTAATTCAATGGCTTATTACTACCCATTACATGTTAACCCATAATACCCATTAAACGACGATAAACCCCCCCTTACCTGAGTTAATCCGGCAAATCCTTTAACTTCAAGCTTTTCCCTTCTTCAGCCCTTTTTCTCTTGCTCTTCCTTTTTGCCCTTTTTCCACTTTTGAGTCGCTTCTCTGTTCTCACGTATAAAAACCCTTTTCACTAAATGGGACTCTTTACCGATTCCAAAAATCGTTCCAATTCCAACTTTATTATTCCAATAATAATAATCCAATAATATTCCAATTATTTAATTAAATTAATAAATATACTAATAATAATATATATGAATGGTTTATCTTTTATTTTGAAAAATAATACCCTCTCATTCATATTATCATCATAATATACTATTAAACTTAAATTAAATAATTATCATATTTTATCGGGGTGTTACATCATCCACACCAGTAAAGACGAAGAGGCTGCTACCGTTCTGGAAGAAGACGAAGAGGATTCTGGCAACTTCGTCGTCCCTGGGGGAATCTGCGATAATTGGGTTGCTATGGATATTCCAACAGTTATCCATAAGTCAAAGTAATGTTCATTGTGTTTGAAAACCCTTCTCCCATGCCAAAAGGAGGAGTGATGACATTGTTGGCGCATAAATACAATGATATTTTCATTCAATAGATTCATGTTAAATGTTTGTTTTCCAATTATTTTCCCTTTTCGCTTTTTGCATGAAATTGGTGATCACATAAAACCTAAAAAAATAAAATAAAATCAATCTTTTCATCTGCATAATGATTTGCCTTGTTTAAATTCTAAAGCTTTTCATATCCAAAATCATTATGCAGGTTGATCAAACCCATTGAACATAATGACCCAACACCATCTCCCAACTTTGAGTTCCCTGTATTTGAGGCGGAAGAAGATGATGTTGAAGAGATTCCTGACGAGGTTACCCGTTTACTTGAGCATGAAGAGAAGATCATTCAGCCGCATCTTGAGAATCTGGAAACAGTCAACTTGGGGTCCGAAGATTGTGTGCGAGAAGTGAAGATTGGGGCACTCCTGGAGGAATTTGTTAAGAAGGGGTTGATTGAATTGCTACGAGAATATGTTGATGTCTTTGCCTGGTCATATAAAGACATGCCTGGTTTGGATACAGATATTGTGCAACATTTCCTACCTTTGAAACCTGAGTGCGTGCCTGTGAAGCAGAAGCTCAGAAGAACTCATCCTGATATGGCAGTAAAGAATAAAGAGGAAGTTCAGAAGAAAATTGATGCAGGGTTTCTGGTGACTTCTACATATCCTCAATGGGTGGCCAATATTGTGCCCGTGCCTAAGAAAGACGGAAAAGTCCGAATGTGTGTGGACTATAGAGACTTGAATAAAGCCAGTCCGAAAGATGATTTTCCCCTACCACATATTGATATGTTGGTAGATAATACGGCTAAATTCAATGTCTTCTCATTTATGGACGAATTTTCCGGATATAATCAGATCAAGATGGCACCCGAGGATATGGAGAAGACAACATTCATCACACCTTGGGGAACATTCTGTTATCGAGTGATGCCCTTCGGTTTGAAGAACGTCGGAGCCACGTATCAACGAGCTATGACCACCTTGTTTCATGATATGATGCACAAGGAGATCGAGGTATATGTTGACGACATGATCGCCAAATCAAGAACGAAAGTGGAACATGTAGAGCACCTGTTGAAGCTTTTTCAGCGTTTGAGGAAGTATAAGCTCCGTCTGAATCCCAACAAGTGTACATTTGGAGTCCGTTCCGGAAAGTTATTGGGCTTTATTGTTAGTGAAAGAGGTATTGAGGTTGATCCTGCAAAGGTCAAAGCAATACAAGAGATGCCTGCGCCCAAAACTGAGAAGCAAGTCCGAGGTTTTCTTGGCCGCTTGAATTATATTTCCAGATTCATATCCCACATGACCGCCACATGTGCGCCGATATTCAAGCTCCTCCGGAAAGATCAGTCCCATGATTGGACCGAGGATTACTAGAAAGCTTTTGACAGTATTAAAGAGTATCTGTCTGAGCCTCCGATCCTGTCTCCGCTCGTGGAAGGAAGACCATTGATTATGTATCTGACCGTTCTTGAAGACTCAATGGGTTGTGTCCTTGGTCAGCAAGACGAATCAGGAAAGAAAGAATATGCTATTTACTACTTAAGCAAGAAGTTCACCGATTGTGAGTCTCGATACTCTATGCTTGAGAAGACATGCTGTGCTTTGGCTTGGGCTGCTAAGCGCTTACGCCAGTATATGTTGAATCATACGACTTGGTTGATATCTAGAATGGACCCAATCAAGTATATCTTCGAGAAGCCTGCTTTAACAGGGAGGATTGCCCGTTGGCAGATGTTGTTATCTGAGTATGATATTGAGTATCGAGCTCAGAAGGCTATTAAGGGTAGTATTTTGGCTGACCACTTGGCACATCATCCGATTGAAGATTATCAGTCAGTTCAGTATGACTTCCCAGATGAGGAGATTCTGTATTTGAAAATGAAAGATTGTGATGAGCCTACACTCGATGAAGGGCTAGAGCCTGGTTCCAGATGGAGTATGGTATTTGATGGCGTTGTAAATCAGTATGGAAATGGTATTGGGGCAGTGATTATTACTCCTCAGGGCACACATATTCCTTTTGCAGCAAGGCTAACTTTCAAATGCATGAATAATATGGCTGAGTATGAGGCTTATATTATGGGATTGGAGGAATGCATTGATCTAAGGATCAAGCATCTTGATGTTTATGGGGATTCGGCCCTCGTTGTCAATCAGATTAAGGGTGAATGGGAAACGAATCAGCCTGGCCTCATTCCATATAGGGATTATGCGAAGAGGATTTCAACGTTCTTTACTGAGGTTGACTTCCATCATATTCCCCTAGATGGGAATCGGATGGCAGACGCTCTTGCTACACTTGCTTCAATGATTGTGGTCAAACTTTGGAATGAAGTTCCCAATATCACTGTGATGCGCTTGGACAAACCAACCCATGTATTTGCAGTAGAAGAGGTGAAAGATGATAAGCCATGGTATTATGACATCAAGTGTTTCCTTCAGAACCACTCTTACCCGCCTGGGGCATCTGTGAAAGACAGGAAGACTTTGAGGAGATTATCAGGCAGTTTCTACCTCAATGGCGATGTGCTTTATAAGAGAAATTTTGACATGGTGCTGCTCAGATGCGTGGATAGACACGAAGCAGACCTGTTGATGACTGAGGTCCATGAGGGTTCATTTGGTACTCATTCCAATGGACATGCCATGGCTAGAAAGATATTGAGAGCAGGCTACTATTGGCTGACAATGGAGTCTGACTGCTGCAAATATGTGAAGAAATGCCATAAGTGTCAGATTTATGCGGATAAGATTCATATTCCTCCGACACTTCTGAATGTGATTTCGTCACCATGGCCTTTCTCCATGTGGGGAATTGACATGATTGGCATGATAGAGCCAAAAGCGTCCAACTGTCACAGATTCATTCTCGTAGCAATTGATTACTTCACCAAGTGGGTTGAAGCGACATCATATGCAAATGTGACCAGGCAGGTAGTCCTGAAGTTTATCAAGATTCAACTCATATGCCGTTATGGTGTGCCAGATAAGATCATTACTGATAATGGATCTAACTTGAACAACAAAATGATGAAAGAGCTATATAGTGAGTTCAAGATTGCGCATCATAACTCTTCTCCCTATAGACCCAAGATGAATGGGGATGTTGAAGCTGCTAATAAGAATATCAAGAAGATTATCCAAAAGATGGTTGTCACGTACAAAGATTGGCATGAGATGCTACCATTTGCTTTACACGGATATCATACATCTATCCGCACTTCAACAGGGGCAACCCCTTTCTCTATTGTTTATGGCATGGAGGCTGTACTCCCAGTAAAGGTGGAGATCCCATCAATGAGAGTTTTGATGGAAGCCAAGTTGACTGATGTTGAATGGGTTCAGAGTCGTTATGACCAGCTGAATTTGATTGAAGAGAAAAGATTGACTGCCATGTGCCATGGTCAATTATATCAACAAAGGATGAAGAAAGCTTTTAAGAAGGTCAAGCCTCGTGTGTTCCGAGAAGGTGACCTTGTGCTCAAGAAAGTCTTGTCTTTCGCGCCCGATTCCAGGGGCAAGTGGACTCCAAACTATGAAGGTCCATATGTTGTTAAAAGAGCCTTTTCAGACGGTGCTTTGATACTTACAACTATGGATGGGGAGGATTTCACTCGTCCTGTGAATTCAGATGCAGTCAAGAAATACTTCGCCTAAAAATAAAAACAGAATAGCTCGCTAAGTTGAAAACCCGGAAGGGCAGCTTAGGCAAAAATGAGCGTCTTGGTGGATTGAAAATCCGAAAGGACGGTCCAGGCAAAAGTTAGAGACATGAAAAATGAATATATGTATCCCGCTAGATTGAGTACCTCATCCTGGGGCAATCTAGGCAAAAATTAGGGATTTGGCAAGTAACTGCATCCTGACAAGATTTTATTCTACAACTGTCATCCGTCAGAGATTCTTGCTCATTCGTCATCAACCAAAGCTTCAAATACATCGGATTCAGAATTCGTGAAGAAATGGTCATTATGTTCAATGTAGCCCTTTTCCAATATATATCACCAATTTCAAACTTGTAAAGATCTATGGAGTCTTGCCATTTGCAGACTACCATTCCATCAAACAAATTTGAGCCTTTTATCCAATTATTTGCACTCTTATTTGTTTCTATTCAGCAAATGTTTTGCATGTTTTAATTGAGAAAATATCATTGTTTTGAATAATCAATTTTTTCATAACTTATTTTAAACAAAGTGAACATTCACGATGACGAAAGGATACTTAGGAGACCTCCAGTGCTCTCCCAAGGATGGTATGATCCCCAACAGGGTAAGACATTTTTTCATATTCCTGGCATGTTTGTATCCTCTTCCTACCGGAGCCTTTTGTGGTTTTTCTACTGGGTGGAGTGTTTGGTAAGATATTCACCACTTTTCCCTTCAGCAGAGTAGCGATCTTTCCTCCTCAACAGATGTGGTCTCTTTGGTAGTACGGTATTTGGCGGTGACCTTGGAAGCTTCCTGTTTGGTGGTTGATCCCTATATTTCCTTTATTTCCTCGGATAAATTCCCCAGTAGAGTTGCTTATGCAGCGGATTTTATCTGTGTAATAACTCCTATCCCCGACTGGAATGACTGATGTTCATCCCCTATAGAGATCTTTGCTCCCTGGTATCTCTTGCCCTCATCAGTTTGGATACTCTTCAGTGGACCTGGCTTTCTCTCTTGAGATGTAGTACCGGACGTTCGTGCACTTATTCTTTGAAGCAGTTTGTGTTAGAAATGTCTGTTTGTCAGCATTCATCATACATAAACCCCGCATGTGTGCACATATTTTCAAACATGCAGATATTCATGATTGCATTCTTTGCCATATATCTTTGTTTGTTATCCCCTGCTAGTTGGTAACACATTTCCCAAGCAGATATCGGTGACTGATCTCCCCATATAGAGTCAGCCCCTTAAGCAGAAAGTGTCTATCTTTCCTCCATATTCCCCACAGAGTTATATCCTCGTGGACGATGGTTGTTTCTGTTTCTTCCCTAACACATATACTGGGATGGGTTTCCCTATTGAGTTATATCCTCATTGGAACGAGTCTTGATTCAGCTTGCCTCTTTAGTTTGATCCTAGAGTGGTTTCTTGTGATTTGTTTCCCGCACTCCCTTGTAGCATAAATGAATAATTGCTCAGAAATTAGTAATCATTCATCTTATCCCCGGCGGAGTCTGTGGTTTTCTACCCTTATACCGGTAGTTGTAAACCTTATTTTTCTCCTTGCCGAGTTAACCTTTTGTTCATCCTAATCGATGATGGTTACTCTTCTGTGGTTTTTTACCCAGTATCCAGTAGATGTAATCCCCTCCTTGACGGTTATCATTATCCAATATTCGGTGTTGATATTCCCTCATTCTTTTGGATAATTGCTCTGATTAGGCAGTTTATCCCCAGCGAGTCATCATATACCGGTTGCCGGTAATATTTGTTGCTCCCCTTGAATGGTCATCATTATATACTTAGTTTCGGTATTCCGATGCCTTTTTCTCTCGATCGATTTATCCCTTATTAACCCAGTAACCGGTTGTGGATAATCTTCCATGCGAGTATATTATCTATGTTCTGACGGTAATAGATAATATATCTCATGCACTCTTTGGTCGAAGCCTTTTGTTCTCCCCCAGTTGAGTAAGATTCGTATCCCTTTTTGGAATCGAATGTCCATCCCATAATCGAGTTTTCTTTTAGCCCTCTTTTGGATGATGAGTGTCTTGGGAATATTCCCCAATTCACGTTTTGGTTGGTCGCCTATTATATGCCCAGTAACCGGCATCCCTGGTGTTCCCTCCTTCTGCTCCCTATTATGACTTTTTGTCCCCTGTGGAGTCAGATTTTTCCTGAGTTGAAATATACCTTTTAGGTCTTCCTCAGATGATTTGGTTGATTGATATCTCTCACCCTTATACCGGTCTTAGATATTCATTCTCCCGGAGCATGTTTTTCCCTCACCCTTATACCGGTAGGATCACATGATCTCTTTTTAAGCTTATTACCCAGTAACCGGTAATACCTCAAATTGTTTTTTCCTCAGCTGAGTCCTTAGTGGACATCTCCACCTGAGTCCGGATTTTTATCCGAAGTATCCGTTGCGGATAATTTTTGTTGTATTGGCATATTCCCCAATACATGCATCTTCGAGTCAGCTCGAGTCCTTCCATGGATTCATTTCATGGATTCTCTCCGTGTCTTTCAGCAAGTTTCAATTTGTGACCTGCTCACGCATTTTATCCCTTTATTCCCCGGTAGAGTCTCTGCCCTATGGAGTGAATAACTCATAGGGATTGTCAGATTCCTCCTGATCTCTTCCTTTGTGGACACATCCCCCCACATAGTATTACCGTTTGCATGCATACATTCGCATCATGAGGTCTCTTAGGGACCAAAATTCGTCTCTTTGTTATTATTTAAGCCCATTCTACCTCGTCGAAACGAAGATTTTAACCTTCACTTCTCCGGCTAGAATGACCTTAAATAGGGGCATCTGTAAGACCCCAATTTTGTCCCTAAGATCCCTCATGGCATCATAACCTTGCATTTTCATTGCCTCAAGGATCATAAGCATCTTAGTTCGCTTTACCTTTGGGTGGGATCCCTTGTGAGTGGTTTGAAATCACCAAGCATGCTTGAATTTGTATATTATTGCTTTTCTTATTTTTTTTACTAACCAAAAGCACAAAAATATGTCACTAACATCTTTTGTTTGTAGCTTGAGCAATCACAAGGTCCAAAGCTTCTAGAAGATCTTTTGTGCAATGAAAAGGCCAAGAGGAGATGAAAGCAAGCATGGTAATGGTTACCAAAGCTCTAATCCATCAAATATGCCTCCCTAGCATCTCAATTCATCATTTTGATCAAAGCAAGTCAAAGGGTTTGAGGTTTGTTCCCCAAAGAAACCCTAATTCAACTGTGCACCACAATGCCTTGCTCTTGAAGCAACCTCAACCCATGATCAAATACAATCAAGTGAAGTTCTTTAATTCTTCATTTCATGCATATTTGGACTTATTTGAGTGTCCTCAATCATCAATTCATCAAGATATGAGTCATGGACTTGAAAAGTTGATCACTCAATTCATCTGACTATTTTCAAATGCACTGAGACCTAACTTGTTATATGTTGGTCAAATGGAGATGATCCCAAAGGAAAAAATGTTCTTAAGGACAATATGAACAACTTTCATGTTCATCAAAAATTGATTTGAATCTTGGAAGGTCATCTCCCATTCCAAGACATTATAGGTCATTTTGACTGAAACCCTAATTTTAGGTCAACTTACCAAGAACATAACTCATTAATTTTTTATGATTTCGAGGTGGGATCAAATGAATTGGAAAGATTAAGATGTCTACTTCAAATGTTATGTTGAACAAAATTTCAAAATCTCAAAGGAAATACATGTGATAATGCAAGACATTATAGGTCCTTTTGGGCCAAATGCATTAAAAGGCAAAAAAGTCCAACTTCAAGTGCCCATAACTCTATCATAAAAAATCCAAATTATTCAAAATTTAAGTCCATTTTGATTGTCTTGAATATATCTACAACTTTGATGTTGGAGGTTTTTCCATTTGAGGCTTGCATCATTAAAACAGAAGGGCTTGAACATTGGCCAAATTTAGAAACTTTGCCTTTACATGTTTTGCACCTTGCACTTTAAACTCAAAATTCACCAATTTCCACACTTCAAATGGATTTTTGCCCAACATAAAAATTGTTCCTTACATCAAAACCTTTCCAACCATTACTCACATGCTCATGTTTGGATTTGGCAAATGGTATTTTCGAAGAGGAGAAGGTTTTGGTTCAATTATGCATAACACCTCAAAATTCCATGCACAAGCAATTGCCATTCAGATTACACGCCCATTTCACTTTGGTATGATTTCAGATTGCATTTGGCATTGAATTTGGGCCTTGTGCATGATCATGCAAGCCCATGCAAGGAATGTCCAATTCCATGCACACGGATTGAATCACCCTCTCCTTGCCATTCCCTCTATAAATAGAAGCTCTATTCCATTCAAAAATCATCCTTGAATCAACCTGAATTACTGCAGAAATCAAAACCGAGCCACACCTAAAGGAACTCTCTCAATTTTCTTCAATTTCTCAGATCTGAAATTCAACTAAATCAGGTTGAATTTCTAGATCTAAAGTTCCTAGACCTCTCTCTCATAGTCCATTGATCTTCTGTTTGGCCAAAGGAAGCAAGGAAGCAAGCTCAAATTTCCAGAATTCAAAGGTGATCATCAACTGATTTTCTCTTCGAAACCCACTTCTCTTTGATCTATTTGCCTGGCCAATGTGTTTTCTGAAGTCCTCACTTGAGAGGCAAGCTAGTGGTAGCTTCAATTTTGTGTTTTATTGAACTGCATTTTTCATACCTGAATCTTCCATCTCAGATTTCTTACTCTATAGGAATCTTGAGTGTGATTCAAGGTTACAGGGGTGATGTACATCACCCGGCTTTATTTTGATATAAGGATCGTGCAAAATGATGAAGGTTTGAAAACCTGCAAATGTCACCGGAATCTTCATGCTCACCAGAGAAGAAGGTGGCTCCGGTGGCCGTCCCATTGCCAGTTTGAATCTGGATCGTTGGATTGAGTTTTCCAGATCTAATCCTGGCCTTCGCTTGTGATGACTTTCATTTATTCATTGTGTTACGCGTGGACTTGGACCTACGGTGGAAGTGCGCTTCTGGAGGGTATGATCTGCCAGCTCAATTAATGAGCTCAGATCTAACGCTCCTGGTTTTTTTGAATTTTCTGTTTTCTGATTTAATTTCTTTTATTTCCATTATTTTCAAAAATCAATATCTTCTTCATTTTAAATCCAAAAATTATGGGACCAATTGCATTCTTCTCCAAATAATTTCTAGTTTCTAATTTTGATTTTTCATTTTATTTTATTTTATCATTTGATATTTTTTGTGAATTTTCTCCTTTCTGGTTGTTTTTAATTCATTTTAAATAGTTTTTGATATTCAAAACATACAAAAATATTTTACTAACCTATTTGAATGATAATGGATCTATGAAAAATATTCTCATCAATTTTTTAATTGACTTGAGATTTATTTGAGATTTTAGTTCAATTAGGTAATTTTTATTCATTTTTAATTGATTAAAAATAGTTTCTGACTTCTAAAAATGCTGAAATTTTTTGTCAAACTTTATTTGACCTTGTTGAACTTGGGATAAATCACTTGGACCTTTCAAGGTTGATTTGAAGTGACTTTGAAGTTTGACCTTTCTTTTATTTTTAATTCAAGTTTATTTTAATATTGAAAATGTCAAAAATATTTTGCTTATTGTTTGACCTCCAATCTTCATCTCATTTCTGATTTCTCATTGTTTGACTTTGACTTTCAATGTCATTTGGTCAATACATATGGATTGGCACATTTTATTTCACCTTATGCATTTTATTCTTTCCATTTCCTTTTCCATTATTCATCTTCTTCTTCTTCTTTTTTCTTTTTGATCAATGAGTTAAAGGTTGATAAGTTAGCATTGATTAAGGAGACTTAACCTTCCTTGATTCAAATCTAATTCATCTTGATCAATTGATCAAGTGAATGGCTTTGCATTAAGGATAGGTTGTTTCCTAAATCATGCAAAAGGCTTAAACCAATACAAGATCAATTCTCTTTTTTCTCTTTTGGCATGGCAAGTTGTTGGAACTTGGTTCACTAATCAAGACTTCTAACTTGTGTTGTTGCCTACATTATTATTGACCGGCCTCAGATAGTTGTGACTTCTATATAAGTCCAATTACGATTGCTTAACATAGCGCTAAATTTGCCTTATGACACACTAACTACTAACACTAACCATTAACTATTAACATTTACTTTTTCCTCTTTACTTTTATGCAATTTACTATTCTTGCACATATTATCCATTTGCCTTTCCCTTTGCTCATTTGAGCACATGTTTATGTTAATGCCATTTGCCTTTTGCTCACTTGAGCATATAATTGTGTATATACTATTGTGCTTGTGTTTTGTTTTGATTGTTGTGGACCAAATGCAAAAAACTGGACAAATGGACTTAGTTTCTAGGACATTCCCTATGCAAAATTGGAGTAAAAGGACCTTAATGATGAAGATGGACTAGAAGGACCAAATCTCTAAACTCACTCTTGTCCATTCTTGATTTACTTCATGGAACTTTTGATGTGTGTGCTTTTGTGCTAGGGAATCCTATGAGAGCTTAAATTGAAGAACCATTCCCATGTTCATCCAAAATGAAAGATACAAGAGACCTTGGGGATCTTCTAAGAGCTTGTTTGATTATGATGATTGCTTGAGCTTAAAATTATTTTGCTTGCATATTCCAAAGGATGGGAGCTACTTGGATCATCCATATGATCTCAAGAGAGGAACTCCATTGTGGTTTTGTTTCTTATCCCTCACCTTTTTGCTTTGCTTAGGACTTTAGCCCTTCTTCTTCTTCTCTCCACTCTAACCCAAGCCAAACCTTTTGTGCAAACATCTAACACTTGTTTTCAACATTAGAAACCTAAGCCTTATGCTTTTGATTTTCAAACCTTCTTTTCATAACACTTATTTTGAATTGAATCTTTAAGTCAACTTTGACCATTTTGTATATATTTCTAATTGGTAAATATAACCCATTCAAATGTCTTTTTGTGGTTCCAATGGCCACTTCCTTAATCAAATTTTTCATAACCTTTAGCTATTAGGTTTGAGTTATCTTAGTGGTAGATGTAATACTCACCTATATCCTTAGTGATGGACAATGAGTCTTCCATGCTTATTATAG
Organism: Lathyrus oleraceus; assembly: GCF_024323335.1. Classification (NCBI taxonomy): domain Eukaryota; kingdom Viridiplantae; phylum Streptophyta; class Magnoliopsida; order Fabales; family Fabaceae; genus Lathyrus; species Lathyrus oleraceus. The sequence continues at coordinate 42,005,591 of NC_066582.1, forward strand.
GGTTAACCCCTCACTAGCATGTTGAAGCTATCCTCACACGGTGGATTTGTGGTTTTAGGTTGAGTTTTCTCCCTTTGATAACAAAAGACCTTAAGGCTTTTGGACCAATCAATTCACCAACTTATTTTTGAGATTTTTACCCCGAACTACGAGGTTTTGATCCTAATCTTTTTTAAGATGGTATGTAGGCAATGGGTTTATCCATCCAAACACAAAAATGTAAATAACTTGTATATTCTCCTCTCATCTCTTCAATCATGTTTGCACAAACAAAATTTTCACAAAAACAACAACCTTTACAACAAGTGTGAAAAGGGCTCCCTAGGAGTACCTAGGATATTTTGGGTGCCTAACACCTTCCCATTACATAACCAACCCCCTTACCCAGATCTCTGATTCTTTTTTATTAGTTTTTGTTAAAACTTTTAGGTTTTTGTTCGCTTTCTAACCATTCCTTTGGATAAATAGAAGTGCGGTGGCGACTCGACTTGTATGATTTACCTTGGATTTAGTCAATATCTCTAATGGTAACGAATACCCCGCTACACTATTATTCTAGGAAGGCCATTCTTGGCTACCGCCGGAGCCATCATAGACGTAAAGAGAGGTAAGCTGAAATTCGAAGTTGGAGAGGAAAAGGTTGAGTTTCTCCTAACCCAATTCTTACAAGCGCCAGCATAGACGACACCTGCTATCTGCTTGATGTCATAGACGAATGCGTGAGAGAAATGGAGATGGAAGAAACCACGTATTCTGAAATAACGAAAATCCAAATCCCTCCAATCCTTGAAGACAATAATTGGCATGAACCATACCAAAACAAAAGTCTAAGAGAATGCTTAGCACTTACACCCGACCACATGCCATGCCCAAAGAAAGCTGACTTGGAATTAAAAACACTACCAAAGAACCTAAGATACGAATTCCTAGACACTGAACTGAAACGACCAGTAATAGTCAACGCTGACTTAGGACAGATGGAAACAGAGAAATTACTAGATGTCCTAAGAAAGTATCCAACAGCGTTAGGATATAACATCGCTGATCTAAAAGGAATAAGTCCTTCGATCTGTATGCATCGTATTATGATGGAGGAAGACTGCAAAACCTCTAGAGAGCACCAGAGAAGGATCAATCCAATCCTAAGTACCATAGTCAAGGATGAAGTAAAGAAACTTCTAGACACTGGAATCATATACCCGATCTCAGATAGTCAATGGGTTAGCCCCATTCATGTAGTACCCAAGAAAGGAGGTGTTACAGTTGTTAAGAACGAGAAGGGCGAATCCATAGCACAAAGAGTTGTGACCGGAAGTAGAATGTGTATTGACTATAGAAAACTAAATAAAGCCACTCGTAAAGATCATTTCCCTCTACCTTTCATAGATCAAATGCTTGAACGACTGGCTAAGCATTCTCACTTTTGCTATCTGAACGGCTATTCAGGATTCTTTCAAATCCTAATCCATCCTAACAACCAAGAAAAGATTACCTTCACATGCCCTTATGGTACATTCGCCTACCGAAGAATGCCATTTGGCCTATGTAACGCTCCCACAACATTCCAAAGATGCATGATGGCAATCTTCGTAGATTTTATAGATGACATCATGGAAGTCTTCATGGATGATTTTTCTGTTTGCGGTCAAAGTTTTGAAGGATGTCTATCTAACCTCGAAATGGTACACGAAAGATGTGTAAAAGTAAACCTCATTCTAAATAGGGAGAAATGCCATTTTATGGTTCAACAAGGAATTCTATTAGGTGACGTGGTATCTGACAGAGGAATTGAAGTGGACAAAGCTAAAATTGAAATTATAGAGAACCTTCAACCTCCGAAAACTGTTCGAGAGATAAGAAGCTTTCTAGGACACGCCGGTTTCTACCGACGTTTTATTAAAGATTTCTCAAAAATAACCAAACCACTTACAGGATTATTAATGAAGGACACTGACTTCATATTTGATGAAAAATGCTTAACAACGTTCAACCAACTGAAAACATCTTTAATCACCGCACCCATAATGCAACCACCTGACTGGAGATTACCATTTGAAATCATGTGCGATGCGAGTGATTACGCAGTGGGCGCAGTACTAGGACAAAGGAAGGATAAGAAGCTTCATGCTATTTACTATGCGAGTAGAACGTTTGATCCCACCCAAATGAACTACGCCACCATTGAAAAGGAACTTCTAGCTGTCGTGTTCGCATTGGATAAATTTCGTTCCTACCTGGTGGGGGCGAAAATTATCATCTATACCGACCACGCTGTTATTAGATATTTGTTAAGTAAGAAGGATTTAAGATGGATCTTGCTCTTACAAGAGTTTGATTTAGAAATAAAAGATAAGAAAGGTACTGAGAACGTAGTAGCATACCACTTATCTCGTATCGAAGGGAACAAGCCTGAACAAATCCCAATTAATGATGATTTCCCTTACGAACGACTCATAGCCCAAATGGAAAGTGATATGTCTGAACTGACATTAAGCGATACTGAAATAGAAGAATCCATGGAAGAAGTACACGCGAATGCAACTCTGCCATGGTATGCTGACTTTGTCAACTACCTAGCCGTCAGAGTACTTCCGCCGGATCTATCTTATCAACAAAAGAAGAAGTTCTTTCATGACCTAAAACAGTATTACTGGGATGAACCCCTTCTTTTTAAAAGAGGGACCGACGGTATTTTTCGTTGATGTGTTCCTGAGGATGAAATCGATGATATAATCTCCAATTGCCATTCCGCCCCCTATGGAGGGCATGCAAGTACCTCAAAGACATGCACTAAGATCCTGCAATCTGGCCTATTTTGGCCTACCCTATGGAAAGACGTCCATAACACGTTTATAAAATGCGACCGGTGCCAATGCACTGGCAACATCTTAAGACGCGATGAAATGCCACAAACAGGAATCTTAGAAGTCGAAGTTTTTGACGTATGGGGGATTGACTTCATGGGACCATTTCCAGCTTCTTTTGGCAATAAATACATACTCGTTGCGGTCGACTATGTCTCAAAATGGATCGAGGCTATAGCCTCTCCAACAAATGACACACGAGTAGTAATCAAGCTATTCAGAAATATTATCTTTCCCAGATTCGGTGTGCCGAAACTAGTAGTTAGTGACGATGGCTCCCACTTCATATCGAATATATTTGGAAAACTCCTTCTGAAGTATGGAGTCCGACACCGCGTAGCAACACCGTATCATCCGCAAACTAGCGGGCAAGTCGAAGTCTCGAATCGAGAAATAAAACAAATTCTTGAGAAGTCCGTAGGAATATCCAAAAAGGACTGGTCATCCAAACTAAACGAAGTTTTGTGGGCCTACAGGACGGCTTACAAAACCCCGATAGGAACCACACCCTTCAAACTAGTCTATGGTAAATCTTGCCACCTCCCTGTAGAACTGGAACACAAAGCGTATTGGCCAATTAAAACCCTTAACATAAACTACACTTTCGTAGGCGAGAAACGGATTCTGGACATCCACGAATTAGAAGAGCTGAGATTGGACGCTTACGAGAATGCCAGGATCTACAAAGAATGAACCAAAAGATGGCATGACAAACGCATCTCTAGGAAGGAGTTTAAATTCGGCGACGTAGTGCTGCTATTTAACTTAAGACTTAAACTCTTTCCAGGAAAACTCAAATCTCGGTGGTCTGGCCTTTCGAGATCACCAAGGTTCTCACTAGTAGTGCGATAGAAATAAAAGGTAGAAATAGTGACCCTTTCATAGTAAACAGGCAGCGCTTAAAGCACTATCATAATATAGAAAACAAAGACTATTCGAACAGTCTCAGACTCATAGAGCTACCCGCTCAACCCCAAACCTAGTACAACACGACACTATTGTCGAACTTGCGACATTAAACAAAGTGCTTAGTGGGAGACAACCCACCTTTTTTTTCTTTTCGTTATTTTTCTTCTTTAATTTTCTTCTTTATTTTGTTTGCTCCCCCCTTCTTGATTCTTTGCAGTCTCTCTTGTTGTTTCTAGTAACTAACTAAGACATATTGGATACTGACAAACAGGAAAATTACTAACTAGTTAGTTAATTACTTTCATAATGCAACAACCAGAGACAGTTTTCAGAGGACGAGTTCAACGCAGGCGGTATGATTATCTAGCCCGGAAGAATATGGCATTGACCATATATTATGATGGACCGACCATGGATAAATTAGGCATCCGAGATAGCATCCTATATATGTTTAACCAGCTGAGGTGGGAGAACGCAGCCATTAAGAGACGGTTTGTCACGTACCGTGAGCTAACCTTAGAATTCCTGAGTCCCCTTGTATACATCCCTGAACATGGTTACGGACTTAACAAAGGGTTAATATCCTTTAGGTTATTTAGCATGGACTTCACCTACACCCGTCGAGACCTTGCTGACCTCTTAGGATTCCCTAGCGGCCCTTTCGTCTTTACTACCCGCCAGGAGGACCTTATCGATGACATTAATCTCGATGACTTCTAGGGTTGCATATCCGGAGAATCCAACCCAAACCCGAATGAGATGCACTCACAAAAGATCCATAACCCTGCTATCCGTTATTTTCATAAAATACTAGCCCACACCTTATTTGGTAAGGAAGAGAATAACACCTTAGTGTCCCGAGATGAACTCTTCATCCTGCTGTGTGTCGATCAAGGTCGACATGTCAATATAGTATCATTCATGATGGAAAGATTTGTCCACCTTGCTAAGAATAACCGTACCCCACTAATCATAGGAGGCCTAGTTACCATGATAACAGACGCTATAGGACTTGTACGCCCACTTTATGAGCTTATACCTTTTGGAAACATCCGCCCAATGGATATCGACTTTTGCTTTAACCGCAGAATCATATTGTAGCGGTGTATTCGTCGCTATATGATTTATTGATTAAACCATAAGAAAAGTATACAATGAATCGAGTCGCCACCGCACTTTTATTTATCCTAAGGACTGGTTAAAAAGCGAACAAAAACCTAAGAAGTTTTACACGTAGAAAACTAAAGAAAAAGATCAGAGAATCTGGGTAAGGGGTAAATTACACAATGGGAAGGTGTTAGGCACCCATCACGTCCTAGGTACTCCTAGGGAGCCCTTTTCACACTGGTTGTATAAAAATGTTTATTTGTTTTTGACATATTGTGCAAACATGAATGGGATGATGAGAAAAGAATGTGCAAGTTAATTATTTTTGTGTTCGAACGGATGAACCCGTTGCCTACGTACCTTCCATCAAAGGTAAGGATCAAAACGCCGTAGTTCGGCTAAAAGATTTCCAAAAATTAGTGAGTTCGATTTTAAAACACAAGCATTAAGGCTTTTCATTACCAATGGGAGAAAACTCAACCCGAATCAACAATCCACCATGCGAGGACGACTTCAACATACTAGTGAGCGGTTAACCCTATAATAAGTATGGAAGACTTACAATCAACTCACTAAGGATAAGGTAAGATTTACATCAACCACTATGGTAATTAAAACCTAAGGCTAATGCATGAAAACATATTAACAGTGGACAAGGCCACAAAACAATTGAATGTGTAAGGTTAATTGATTATGAGTATTCACAAAATATGGTCAAGGTAAGATTAAGATTGATTCAAAGAAGTGTTATGAAATGGAGTTTGAAAAGTCAAGGACTTAGGGTCCAGGTTTCTAATTTGAAAAGACATGAAGATGTTTGCACAACAAGTCAAAGTTTTTTTTTTGAAAGCAAAGTGTGAAAAGGTTTAGGACAAAGAGGGTATGGATAATGGAATGTAAAACTTCTTAGAAAGGTTCACCTCTTGAGATCATATAGAAGATGATTCAAGTGTGTCCTTAGGAATAGGAAACAATGCAAGTAAACAAATAAAAGCAAGGTGATACCGGATGCCATCAATGGACTTATACCAATCTCACAACCAAAAGCGGATGTCGGATACCAATAAATGGGTTTACACCAATCTCCTAAAACAAAACAATGATACCGGAAGCCATCAATGGTCTTATACTAATCTCACAAAGGTAAAAGCGGATGTCGGGTACCAATAAATGGATTTACACCAACCTCCTAAAGTAAAACAAGACATGGATGTCAGATGCCAATTTGTCTGGACTTATACCGACCTCCAAAGGATGATCATGGGAGTAAAAATGCCAACAACATGGTCTTACAATTGCATCCTCACATACAACAAACAAACAATGCACTAAGCAATGGACATGAGTAGCCAAGTGAAATGGTCTTACACTTTATCCCTTCCAAATCATAGGAACAATGGCCAATGAATGGACTTACAGTTGTCCTCAATGGGTAAACCAAACATGGATCACAAAGATATGCAGTGATGATCATGCAATAATGAACAATCAATGGTAATAAGTGCACAAAGGCAAGCAAGCAAACATGTACAAATGCAACAAGCAATCAATCAAACAAAGTCATTTAGCACTCACTATAACCAAATAATTAGGCTCAATCAAGGGGTTAGACTTAAAAGTCAACTGGAATAGGGTAAATGGTGCTCTTAACCTTGACATTGAGAGCCAAGGTGAAGCAGATGAAAGGATATGAGGGGTGTGCCTCATCACTCTTATCCCTGGTCAGGGAGAGCATTGAATATCAGAAGGTGTGGGAGTTCAGAAAGATGGAACTCTCTCCACAAGTTAAGGACTCGATAGATCTTGGGCTTTTACTCACTATGCATCAACACAAGTGGTGTGAGCAAGGTGAGTGACTCACAGAATAGTAGGAGATAGGCTACATATCTCTTTTGTCTACCAATTGCCTCACATGAGGTCTTTACCTGCTTGGGGACAAAGTTAAACAATCACAAACATTGCCTCTTAAGGAGGACTTCAGACAGTTGCCTGGCTAAGTAACAAGCCAGGTCTTCCAAACTACATGGAGACAAGAGAGTCTACCTCAATGCTTAAGCAAAGCAAAGCAATAGCAAGTTCTCAAAGGAACTAAAGCAACTATGGTACCTGAAATCAATCAAATATAATCAGTATACCAATCACAAAGTCAAAACAGACAAGTTATGAACCAACAGTCAACACAATCAATCACATGTGCCAAGCACAAACTCAAACCAAATGAGTTAGCATCCTACAAAACAAACCAAGTTAGTTCATCACAATCAAATAAACCAAACTCAATCAACTTGAATTAATCTCCTTAAAGCAATTGCTCCTTAACCTGAAAAACAACTCAAACATGAGAAGTAAACCCTTAGGCCAAAGCCTAGGGTCAAAAGAGGAAAAAAAATTTAAAACAGAACATGAAACTTTATCAAAATCAAGATTTATCAAATAAGAACAAATTCCAGTTGGTCTCATGTCAAAAGCATTCATCAATGGCATTTCATAAGCAAATCATGTCAAACTAGGCAAATTGAGAACTCAATGATGTAAACAGAATGAACATAAGCAAACCAAATCCAAAATGGCTCAAACAATTCTGAGAAAAATCATGCTTAAACAAAACACATTGAATAAGCAACATACCAAATTTCATGTCATTTGGACAAGTGGAAGTAAGGAAATTAAAATCCCTAAGTCAAGGCATATTCAAGCAAGCTCATACAAAGCATCAAATCATGCATCAACTTCAAGCAATCATAAAACAGTGATCAAACATGAGAAATGAATGAGATCAAAGCCATGGCAAACTTCAAGATGTCTATAATGCACATGCCAAATTTCAAAGTCATCCAACAAACCACAAGGATTTCACAAATCATGTAAATTGAACACTCCACAAAAGTTCACAAATGGCTAAACAGCAAATAAAATCCCAATCAAAATAGGAAATGGATCCAAAAAATCCACAAAAAAATCATGGTCAAACTTAACATCTAGAAGTAATCACATGCAAAAATCCAGAGCAATTGGCATTCAATAAGCATGGAAATAAAATTCAAGAAGTTGGACAAAACATAGTGTGACATACATTGTCACACTCAACTTGATCATATCATATCTCACAATACAAGCATCCAAAAATAGCAAACCATATACCAAAAGATCACTTAAGGTGTCTAGAACATGCATGTAAAATTTCAAACATTTCGAATTAGGCATCAGGATTTCATGAGAGAAAAGGTGAGCATGGTGCAAGGAATGACACATGAAAGTAAACCCTAGGCATTTATTTTTTCCACACGTGCACAAAATTATTAAAAATCATCAAAAAATCAAGCACATTATGAGGATCATGGTGAAAAAAGAATCATGAAATTTGGACAATTATTGAAGGAGTTATCATTTTTTGAATGCCAAAGAAAAAATAAAAAATGCATGGAAAGGTATGGGACACATGATGAACATATGTGGAAAATAATACAAGCATGGCAAATGAATTTGGCTGGAACGGGGAATCGAACCCCAGCAATATTCAAAAGAGGCGCTACTTAATGAAACACTGTGTTTCATTAAGTGATGTGTCATGCGCTAATTAGACACATGGCAAATAAACAACCAAAAACATGCAAAGGCGCGGGCGATGGATTGAAACAGATTCTGGAAATAAAATTCAAATGTATTCATCGCGTTCATCATCATTCAAGCTGTTCATCATCAACATGAACATTTACACACAGAAATCAATAAAACCTATATGTATCGAATCCTCATTTCATAGATCAACAATATCATCATGATTTATCCTAATTCTAAGCATGGCAAGAGATTCGATCAAAAGAAGTTTTGTCAAGCAAACTTGAAATCAAGATTTCTTCATCAATACTTAATGGATTAGCACGATTCAAGTTGCAGTGTATTCTATGTTGCGAGATCGACCTAAACCACATGCTAATTTCAAGATTTGGAAGGTTCGACTTCATACCTCTTGGAGATGCAGATCTTGTTTTCGTGCGAATCAAGCCTCCAATTGCAGAAACAGATGGCCTATGATGTTGTAGAGGATGAATGCAAGTGGAATTTTAGCTCAGCAGTGCTTGATGATGAAGAAACTTCAAAATGCCATGGATGATCAAGGTTCCAACAGCTGCGATTTTCAAGTCTTCTCCATGATCTTGCCTCAAACAGTTCTTCAATTACACCTATAGATGAAGATTAGCACAAAAGGAAGCACGAAAAATAGTGAAATTTGATGAAAAAATGAAAAAAAGTTTGAAGAGAATTTGAGAGAATTGAGAAATTTTCAGTTTGGATCTGAGATTGTGATTGTGGATCCCGAATTTCTGTTATGATTAAGTATATATACCATGGCTTAATCCAATTGTTAATCAAGTTTAGCCAAATCAAGTGAATTAGTGAAAATGCAAAATCATGTTAAATGGCCAAAATGACCTTATGCACAAATGACCAATGGAACAGTAAAAATGCCTTTGAAGCAAATCCAAATTTCAGTTTATGAGCTGTTGGAAGTAGTTTGGAGTGAAAATCATGTATATTTTTCAAATTGACTATTTTTCCCACCAAAATGCAAAATGGTTCACTTGAAAAATGACCTTTTTATGTGATGCTTTTTGATGAAATGTAATGATGCATCATGATAGTTCATGTCAAATGGGATTTGCTCAAAAAAGAATCACCCAATTTGGCCAAATGGTTTGAAAGTTATGCCACTTTGAAGTTCAAGATTTTTTGAAAATGATTTGATCATAACTTGCCAACCACACATGAGAAATGAGTGTTCTCGGACTTTTTGGAAAGGTGAGAGCAAGATCTTCAACTTTCATGTTGGACAAAATTTGATTTGAAGCTTGCTTGGACATGTAAATTTGAGGAGAAGGACTTTCCATTTTGGGCAGTTGAAAATTACAGGTCTTTACTATTTTGGGAAACTTTTTGTCTGACCTCAAGTCCTTCACTGTGGATGTTTGACATGTTATATGAGACTTGTATGGACATGAATGAGACCTTTCAAACCATCTCACACCTTCAAATCCCTGATTAAATGCACAGTTGACCACAGTTGACTTTGCTAGGGTTTTGGTTGACTGAGCCATGTTCCGATGAATTTCAAGCCTCTTTCTCTTGAGATCTTGATTCCAAATGATGTCACAACTCATATGAACTCTTGATGAATGATCATGGTGCCCAAATCCTCCAAGAATGGCTACCATCCATTGCTCAATGAATGATTTGACTGTTTGACCTAGTTTGCTTCATCTGCAAGTAACAAGGTTAGATGACAATATTTTTGCACTTTTGGTTAGTAAACAAATGAAAAGCAATGATATACAAATGCAATACATGCTTGGTGATCAAAAATCAAACTCACAAGATAGCCCACCCACTAGAAAGAAGCAAAGATGCACAATGATCCTTGAGGCAATGATATGATATGATATGATATGATGAGGGATCTTAGGGCAAAAATTGGGGTCTTACACATATGTAACATTGAGACAGATACCTTTGATTATCTAATCAGTAATGAAGTGGTTCGACTTTTCACCTTGCCTAACCATGAGAAAACGAGTGTTCACAACCGAGATAACTGGCTCTATGACTTAGAGGAACACCCTATCGATCCACCTTCACCTCCCGCTACTCCGCCCAAATATGAGTGTGTTAATAACCCTATCCTTAAGGAAGAATCTGACCCTAAAACACCTCTTAACTATTATAACATTGCCGAACCGGTTCCTCCATCTTGTGCTGATAATCATGCCATGCTCATCACCCGTCTGAATACTTTCCAAGCTGACATCACCATTGTGAAAGAAGAGATAAAGCTCATACGCTTTGATGTCCTAGGCCTCATGGATATAGCCGTTGAGAAGTTTCATTATCTGAACGAAGCTGTTGCTGCATTGGGACAAAAACGTGGCTGAAACTATTGACCACTGATTTCTCCTACTCGCACTAAGCAATGTGGACACTGCTTTGTTTTGTGTGGGGAGGGAGCACTTTTATTTATTGCATTACTTATGTTCTATTGTTTTCATTTGCTATGTTATCGCTACATTCCTTTCCTATGTTACATTTAATTTCAATTCATTAATTCAATTGCTATTTAATTACGCTTACTTTATCTTTTTATTTATCTCTACATTTATGCTATTAAATTCAAAATGCTTAGTTATTATTTATGCTGCTATTCTGCTGTGTTGAGAAATTTTTTGAATTTAGCGTGTGACGACCGCCACTATAGGGTGACGTCCGTCTTGCAGACGTGACGACCGTCACGAATCTGGAACGATAGTCACACACATGAAAGTGACCGTTACGAGCAAGTGACCGTTGAAGACGACCGTTACGCACCCGTTGCGCGTGACGATCGTCACACCCCTGTGACGACCGTCACGAATTCCAGAGAGCTTGCCTATAAAAACAGGCGCTCTTTCTCCCTTTCTCCTCACCAATATTCACTCTCTTACATTCTAATCATCATCTATTCAATTCTTCACCATTTTTCTTCGAGCGCATAACTCACAAACCTTCCACCTCACCCACCAACACCAAAAGTTTCATCCAACTCATCAAATGGCCCATCAAGAAAGAGGCACTCCCGACCTATCAACCGTCACATTCCGCGACAGAGAAGTCGGCGAACGCCAAAGGAGCAACTACCTCAAATTCTATCAATGCTTCGTTCAAGCCACGAGGTATGTGGATCATGAATGCCTAAGGGAGTTAGGACTTTTGGAGGGTGTGGAATGGATGCTAGTTGCCTCCAGCCTGACGCAGCTCTGTACCATACCGCAACCAACCTATGAAGCACTGACCCTGGAATTTCTAAGTTCCTACTCTTACATCACTCCACCTGGCGCTACCCAATATCTCATCGGTGTAGCCACATTTAGAATGTTCGGCACCGAGTATTCCCTTAATCAAACCCTGATTGCAAGAATGCTTGGTTTCCGACATGGAGAAGGAATCCACTGCTGCATTCCAGAAGGATCCTCAGATATAGCATTCCAAGTTTGGCACAACCTCACCAACATGAATGCAACAAGCTGGGATACACTTAACGCAACATATATCCACAACCCAGCCATTAGATATTTTCACCGAGTCCTGGGGCACACAGTTTTTGGAAGAGTCAGCAACCACAAGGTAAACTCTAAGGAACTCTTCCTTCTCCACTATGTGTTTGCCCAAATTGCGTTCAATGTTACTCCTTTCCTACTAGCCACCATAAGAGATGATGGGAAATATCATCCCGTTGTCAGAAACAAGATGGTACGGAGCATCATCATGCCCAACAGGAACCGCACAGATCCAAGAGAAATGACAAATTGGACTTTTGATCTGGAGGCCCCCGAGCCAACTGATGGAAATCTTGGTAATGGTACAGATGAAGTCGAAGAAGAGCTTGACAGAGGCATGCACCAACCACCTCAAGAGCACGCTGCAGAGACCTCCTCCCGAGGACAAAGAAGAAGCGAACAAAGACCCGCCTCCATGGAAAACATCTACGCCGAGATGTTGAGACACAATCAAATAATGGAAGACCGCCAAACAGAAATGATGCAAGCGATCCAGAAAATGCAGCGGGATCAACACGATTATGCTCACTGGCATGATCAGGGGATGGCAGAACTTTCAGACCAGATGAGTGCCCTGACCTATCGCGTAGATGCCATCCAGGAGTACACTCAGCACGTAGGATTGGATCCTACCCAGCGAGGATGAGGTGAGCGCACAAGAGCAAGAGCCAGAGCACGAAGAACCCAACCGCGTAATGATGAGCAGTGATTTTTTGTTTCTTTTCCTTTTCACTTCTGTATACTGTCGCATTGAGGACAATGCACTGTTTAAATGTGGGAGGAAATCCTTATCATTCCTCTACTTGTTTCTATTGCTAATATTTTCAGCCAATACAAAATTTTTTGCTTGTCCTTTTCAATCATTTACACATATTTTGGCATAACAAAAATTTTCCTTAAGATTAAATGCATACCCTACGAGTACATAGGTTGTCCCGAGGAGGCTTTGTCAGGAAAACCGAGAAAGATCTAACAAGATTGATACCGTCCCGACATCGTAGACCCCTTATTTCTACGAGATCAGTTTGAATAACCATTATACCGACACCTTAAGTCTACATTCTAGATTAACCCCTAGTAGTTTATACTAGCAGTCAACACCATCTCAAGCGCAAACCACGTGGAGAGCCGATGAGTATAAGTGTTTGATGCCTACAAATCAAGATACTCCTTCATACTGTTGCTATCAAGAAATTGATAAAAAGAACCATACAAAAGGTTGCAAAGTTATGCAAAAAGAAGGAATAAAAACCCCAGTCGGTTGGTCCAGAGGTACCTGGTCCTGGACTCGGTAGGGCGAACTACGGTTCGATCCCCCACAACCTTCATATGGGATACATAAAGGGGTACCACACTAATGTACCAGACCCCCGTGCTAAGAAAAGGATCAAAGTCACTAACCGACTACTTCACTAAGTGCGTGCGGAGGCAAAGGGCTTAATGTGATTGCGCTAGAATGAAACCAGGTGAAATAGAAACAGAGACACTAGGTCAAGCTATAATAGCATGATTCAAACTGGCTTGTGTAAAGGAGAGATCTATGATAAAGCTGAAAGCTCGTGTCGTCACGGTATCTTTGGTGTTTTTACTCAATATTGGACATCCTAACAATCCTACTGACAACCACGTACGAACGGGTAATGTATATGCGCTTAAATTCTATTTTTCAAATTGTGTTTGCTTGAGGACAAGCAAAGATTCAAGTTTAGGGGAGTTTGATAACGCGAAAACACATCAGATAATTGCCTTTATTTACACTCAGAAATCACATCATTTCGATTAATATCCCGATTATTGCGCAAGTATTCGTGTTGTTTTTACAGGTATTTAAATCTCCATGCATTAAAGAGAAAAATGAAGAAAAGTAAGAAAAAGAAGAAGAAACAAGTAAAAAAGCATAGAAAAACCAGAAGAACAGAAAAAGCAGATTTTGCTGATGTGACGATCGCCAGACATCCATGACGCTCGTCACGACCCAGACTGTGACAGGCCCATGACGAGCGTCACGCGACCACAGAGTGCGCTTTAAAGCAGTCAGCAACAACACCCGAACGTGCCTATATTTCCTCCAACAAACTTTTCCCACGATTTCCTCTCTCAAGACCAAGTGTTCCTTGAATTCCTCAACTACCAAGAACTAATGGACACTATATAAAGGACTCAATTGGGAAAATTTGGGGAGGCCTACTTTTTTGATATTTTACGCTCTGTAATTTAATTTCCAGCTTTCTAGCTTTCAGCATTTTTTCTTCCTTTCCAGCAACCTTGTTTCCGTTGCCTTATTGTATTCACCATTCTTTTCATAGTTTCCCTTTTCCAGTTAGCCATAGTAGTAGTTTCCTACACTGGGGAACTACTACACTTTATTTAATTTTAAGTAGTAATTTGTATTGAAGAAGCAAAGCCTACCGACTTGTGGAGGATTGCTCAAGTGCTCCAAGAATCGCTATACTTTGTACTTCGATCTCCAGGTTTTTATTGAATTATTGTTATTATTGCCCATTTATTGTTATAAGCATGTTTGTCGCTAAGTTAATCTGTGTATGCCTTGCGATTGGTTTAATTAATATATCCGGCTAAACTACCGGTATCGGTATGTAGCAACTTAATTTGATGGGATTTAATAATAATCGGTGAAAACCCTTTTTCTCAAATAACCTTTTAGGCCGAAGTTTTTAATATAAATTTAATTAAATTTATCACAAAAGCGTGAAAAGCTATTTAACATGATTTTGCCACGAGAGTGGGAAATTAACTAAGGTGAGAACCAACAATCACGAGAGCGTGAGGCTCGAGCTGGATAGTAAAAATTAGGCATTGGGTTTAAAAACAGCGAGAGCACTTTAAAAACAATTAGAATTTATTTATTTTCAAAAAGTAATTTTGACTTCAAATGGGACAGCGAGAGCGTACATTCTGACTTAAAGTTATAGGCTGAATCAACAATCATGAGAGTGTGAGATAAAGTCTTTTAAATAAGCATTTTCTACTGAGAGATATTTGGCATTTAAACTATTCACCGGTGACTTATCGAATCCCTGACGATTAATGCGCTGAATACTGATTCCTTCCTTTAATTCTTTCTTAAAACCGAAAATTTCCCTTAGATTTACTATATTACCCCCGAACTTCTACTAATCAATTCCCTTAGCTAAACATAGTGACGTTAGTAGCACTAGTTTGACCATAGGTCCCTGTGGGACCGATATCTTTTAAAACTAAAGCGACTAGACTGTGCACTTGCAGTCAAGTACCCGACAGACTATATTTTATATATAGCTAGAGAAGCATCAACATGAACTTGGATCCTCCATGCATGGGCCTGTACAGGCGCATGTGAGGCCCAAAACCACTTGAAATTGAATGCTGAAAACTAATGAATGGAGTTTGGACATGCAAATGGCAAGGCAATGGAGTGTGCAAGAAGATTTCACTTGGTTTCCAATAATGATCACAAAACTTCACCTCTTCGAAAATGCCATTTGGAAAATTGAAACATAAGCATGTGGGTAATGGTTGGAAAGGTCTTGACATAAGGAACAAATGTTATGTTGAACAAAAATTCATTTGGAGTTTGGAAAATATTAAAAACTGGCCTTGAAGTTCAAGGTGCAAAACATGCATATGGAAAATTTGCCAAAAATGACCAACTTCAAGCCCTTCTGTTTCAATGATGCAAACCTCGAATGACAAAACCTCCAACACCAAAGTTGTATATAGTTTCAAGAAAATAAATTTGGACTTAAATTTTGCATAATTTGTATTTTTTATGAGAAAGTTATGGGCACTTGAAGTTGGACTTTTTCACATTTCAATGGCTTTGGTCCAAAGTGACCTATAATGTTTTGTATTATCATATGTATTTATTTTAGGATTATGAAATTTTGTCCAACATAACATTTTAAGTAGACATCTTAAACTTTCCAATGCACTTGGTATCACATAAAAATAATAAAAAATGAAGGGGTTAGGTCCTTGAGAAGTTGAACTAAAATTAGGGTTTCAGTCAAAATGACCTATAATGTTTTGAAATGAATGATGACCTTAAAAGTTTCAAAAGAAATTTGGATGAACATGAAAGTTGTTCATATGGTTCTTAAGAATAGTTTTTATCTTGGGGTAATATTCATTTGACAAACACATCAAAAGTTAGGTCTCAGTGGATTTCAAAATAGTCAGATGAATTGACTGATCAACTTCTCAAGTCCAAACTTTAAATCTTGATGAATGAATGATTGGGGATACTCACATAAGCTAATATATGCATAAAAGGAAGAATTAAATAACTTCCCTTGATTTTATTTGATCATAGGTTGAGGTTGCTTCCAGAACAAGGCACAGTCAATGCACATTTGAATTAGGGTTTCCTTGGGAAACAATCCTCAAGCCCTTTGGTTTATCTTGATCAAATTGACAAATTGAGATACTTTGGAGGAATATATGATGATTGAGAGCTTGGTGAACCATTGTCATGCTTGCTTTCTTCTTCATCTGGCCACTTCAATGGGCATAGGAGCCTCCTAGGAGCCTTGGATCACATGACTGCTTGAGCTTCAAACAAAAGAAGTTAGTGGCATATTTTTGTGCTTTTGGTTAGTAAACAAAATAAGAAAAGAAATAATATACAATTCAAGCATGCTTGGTGGTCTCAAACCAAACTCACACAAGTCTCACACAAGGGTTAAGGAGCCAAGATGCTATGATCCTTGAGGCAAATGCAATATGCAATGATATGATGCCATGAGGGATCTTAGGGTCAAAATTAGGGTCTTACACATGGCTACAGGGGTGATGTACATCACCTCAGCTTCATTTTGATGCCTTCATTTTTCATTTTCATTGAGATCTATTTCCCTGCGCGTGGTGGCCGGAAACTGTTAGATCACCGGAGAAGATGGTGGTTTCCACCACCATCCCTACGTGTTGGAGTCCCAGCCATTGAATCATGTTGCTATGTTATAATCTCACGCGTCCAATGTTTTGACTTAGTTTAAATCAATGTGATGCGCGTTTGACCAGGGATCACCATGTGACCGCGCCTCTGAGCCATGAGATCATTGCCACGTCAATTAATGAAATGATCCTGTGGCTGTGCTTTTTCCTATTTTTCTATTTTTGCTTTTAATTTCAGTTAATTCCTTTTATTTTCAAAAATTCATAAATATTTTATTTGAAGTCACAAAAATATGAGACCAATGCCAAAAAAATTCTTGAAAAATCTAGTTTCATATTTTGATTTTTAATTATTTTTGTGACTTCATTTAATATTTTTTTGTGAATTACTTGACTTTTAATAGTTTTAATTCAGTTTAAAATACTTTTTGATATTTGAAAAATCCAAAAATATTTCCCTAACACCTATGGATGATGATAAGTCAATGAAAAATAGTCTCATCAATTTCTTAATTGATTTGAGATTTATTTGAGATTTTAATTCATATTGTGTTATTTTTCATTGTTTTTAATTGTTTTTAAATAGTTGCTGATTTCAAAAATTATTGAGAAAAATTGTCAAAGTTTGTTTGACCATGTTAGACCTATCAGAATTTAATTGGACTTGTTGAAGTTGGTTAGAATTAAATTTGAGGTTTGACCATATTTTGCATTTTACTTTAATTCAAAAAATACCAAAAAAATATGTTTGACTTGTTGACTTGTAATCTTCATTTCTCTTCTGTTTAGCATTGGTTGATGATGACTTGGTTCACATTTGATCAATTTAGTTTGATACTTTATTTCTCTTTCCATTCACTTCATCTTCATCCCATTTCTTTTTATTTTGGCCAATCAGTTAATGTCTTATGGTTAGTCTTGATAAATGAGAGGTTTAACCTTCTTTGATCCAAACCAAACTTAACTTGATCCAAGATCAAGTGAGTTGTCTTGTGTCCAAGATAGGTTGCTTCTTGGTCAAGCAAAAAACCTAAAGTCCATACAAGGCCTTTCCCCTTTTCTTTTGGCATGGCAAGTTTTTGGAGCTTGGCTTACTAGTCATGATCTCTAACTTGTGTTTATTTGCCTATAGTTTTATTGAGCGATCTCAGATAGGTGTGACTACTACATTAGTCCACTTACGATTGCTTAACATAGCGCTACATTGTCTTATGACCAACTAACATAACCATACTAATTACTAACTTTAATTTGAGCATTTAATTTCTTGCCCTTTACTATTAATGCAATTTATTTCTTGCTCATTTATTCATATTGCTTTTCATTTTGCTCATTTGAGCTCATATTTTATGTTTATGTCATTTTCCTTTTGCTCATTTGAGCTCATTATTGTATATAAATATATTGTTGTCTTGTGTTTGTTTTGTCTTTGTTTTGTGTGGACCTAATGCAAAAAGAAGAAAAGACTTAGAATTAGGACTTACCTATGCTTAAAGGAGTTCAAGAGCAACTAGGCCTCATGCCTCTAGAATGCTAAATTTGTCGAAGAGCAACTAGGCACCATGCCTTTAGAATGCTAAATTTCAAAGTTGACTTCAAAGGAATTCCTTTCCAAAACTTATTCTTTGTCCATTTCTCTTATTGTGTTGTGAACCTTTTGATGTTTGCTCTTGTGTGATAGGGATTCCATCTTGAGATAGTAAGGAGGACCATTGTCATGAATAGCCAAGTTAAGAGAGACAAGCTAAATGGAGATCCTAGGAGCTTGAATCTAAATTGTTTGATTGTTTGATTGTGTTTGCTAAGTCCAAAGGAAAAGAGCATCTTGAATCATCTCTATGATTCCAAGAAAAGGAACTCCAAGGGTTTTATCTCTTCTCTCTTATCTTTGTATGCTTTAGGACTAGACCTTCTCTTCTTCTCTCCACTCTAACCCAAGCCAATTTTTTTTATCTCAAACTTTGCCTTTGTTTTCAAATTAGAAACCTAGGCCTTATGCCTTTGATTTTTCAAACTCTTTTCATTAATACTCATTGTGAATAAATCTTTATCCAACTTTGACTTCATTTTGTAAATAAATCCAACTTGTAAATATAACTCACTTCAATTGGTTTTTGTGGTTCCAATGACCACCTTTGTTAAAACTTTTTTTTCATAAACATTAGTCATAGGGTTGAGTTATCATAGTGGTTGATGTAAATCTCACCTCATCCTTAGTGATTAGATTATAAGCCTTCCATACTTATTATAGGGTTAACCCCTCACTAGTATGTTGAAGCTCTCCTCACATGATGGATTGTTGGTTTAGGTTGAGTTTTCTCCCTTTGATAACAAAAGACCTTAAGGATTTTGATCAAATCAATTCACCAATCTTTGAGATTTTTACCCCGAACTACGAGGTTTTGATCCTACCTTTGTGATGGTACGTAGGCAAAGGGTTCATCCATTCAAACAACACATTTGTAAATATAATCTATTCTCTTCTCATTCCTCTAATCTTTTGCACATATTTTCACAAATACCAACCTACAACACATATTTGCAAAAAGGGTTCCCTTAGAGTACTAAGGATGTTTTGGGTGCGTAAAACCTTCCCATTTCATAACCAACCCCCTTACCTAGATCTCTGATATTTTTATTAGTTTTTGATTTGATAAAACTTCTTACCTTGGCTTTTGTTCGCTTTTTATCCTTTCCTTTGGACAAATAAAAGTGCGGTGGCGACTCGAATTGTATGTTGACTTTTGGTTTAGTCAATAAACCTAAAGGTAACGAAAACCCTGCTATAGAAAAATGGCGACTCTGCTGGGGAGGAACTGTATCTTCCTAGTGGGTTTAGCCTACTTTTTGCTTATGTGTGTTGTATGTTTATATTTATTTGTGACATATTCTTGTGCAAATTTGGGATGAATGTATTGTTTATAATGCATGAATTGCTTGATATATTAATTGCTTGTATGCTTGGTGGTTTCTTGTGAGATGAGTTTTATGCCCGAACTCGAGTGCACTTATGATAGGAGAATGGCATAGTCTTGTTGACTTGTGGGGAGTTATTCCTTAGCAAGTTGACTTGAAAGCCCATTCACTTGGTGGAGGTCTTGTTGGGATCAATAATGTCACATGAGTAGTCATGGTTAGGCATTACTCTTTCCGATATAAACCTTAGAAGCCAAGGACCTTAGATACCTAGCCCATCTTGGCCTATTTTAGGATGTAGTGCGAAGGTCGTTCAAGTGTAAGATTTGATACGATTGTTACGCGATACTACACTCATAAGAGTCTCTCTTGAGAATATTTTTGAAATACGAGTAGTCATTTTATCCGATAATATCCGAAAGATGAGATGATGACTATGGGGACCCTTTTTAGAACATGATTGTCAGGTTTAACCATAGTACACTCCCTTTGGGTGGTTCTTAACCGAAACTCCATGCTCGTGACTTACAACAAACCCTTGATTCGCGGTTGATCCATTCTCGTACATTCTCAATATCAATGGAACTTGGGTGTTGATGAGGTGTAAACCATAATCCACCAAAATGGATGATTGATATTGACAATGACATGAGCCATCCCGTGACCTTTGTATGGTGTGATTTTCTTGATCCTTGAGTGTGATTCTTGCATCCATGCATTCATGCATTCATATCATCAACAATGAAAATTTTCAAGGAACTTAGGAGGTCTATTTGCAAATTTTCAGACATGGATAAGCAAAGAAGGAATACGAAGAAGTACAGTTTCAGACAACCCGAATTGAAAGAGTTAAGGAGTTTGAAATCTTATGTATTAGAGCCCTTGGAGTTCAAAGCTCGCCATGGGAAGCTTCTGTCTATTCTTTCTACCAAAGTGGATGAAGGTCTGATGAGTGTGTTGGTGCAGTTCTACAATCCTCTGTATCGTTGCTTCACTTTTCCGGATTTCCAGCTTTTGCCTACACTTGAGGAGTATGCCTATCATGTGGGTATACCTATTCTTGATCAGTTGCCGTTCAGTGGCTTGGAGAAGATTCCGTCTTCTCAAGATATTGCTGACATGCTTCACATAAATGTATCTGATATTGTTGCTCATATGACTACCAAAGATGAAATTGAAGGTCTCCCATCTGATTTTCTCATTGCTCAAGCTACTTTGTTTGGGAAGGCCATGAGTGAGGACGCTTTTGAAGCCATATTTGTACTACTCATCTATGGGCTAGTGTTATTTCCCAACATCGACAATTTTTGTGGATGTGAACGTTATTAGGATTTTCTCTTCTCTTAATCCCGTTCCGACTCTGTTGGGTGACACTTATTTCTCTTTGCATATGAGGAATGCAAAGGGTGGTGGTTCCATTGTGTGATGTCTGCCTCTGTTGTACAAGTGGTTTATTTCACACTTGCCTCAGACGCTTGCCTTCAAGGAGAATAAGGGATGTTTACGATGGTCTGCGAGACTTATGTCTCTCACTAATGATGATATCTCTTGGTATAGCCGTGTTTATGATGACATTCAGATTATTGACTCTTGTGGTGAGTTCTCCAATGTGCCTCTTCTTGGTACATATGGTGGAATTAACTACAACCCTGCTTTGGCTCGCCGTCAGCTTGGGTTCCCCTTGAAGGACAAACCTAACAACATTTTGTTGGAAGGTGTGTTTTTTCAAGAGGGTAAATATCCCCAGAACTTGAAGGTTAGAATGGTCCGCGCCTGGCGCAAAGTTCATAGGAAAGGAAGGAAGGAGCTTGGTCCGAATAATGGTATTGCTTTGGAACCTTACACCGCTTGGGTGAGGAGGAGAGATCTTGAGTACCGCATGCCATACGATTATCCGAGACCTACCCCTATGGTTATGGTTAGGCCTTCAACCATCCCTAACCAAGGAGTAGAGGAGTTGAGAGATGAAGATCGGTCACGTGCATGGGTTCGTGAGCGTGAGGAACTTCTTCAGTAGCTCAAAGATAAGGATGCAGTGATAGAATTTCTAGAGCATCAGGTTATTGATGAGCCTGATGATGTGGTTACTTCTCTTCTTCCTCATTCATCTAGGTTTTGGAAGAGGAAGTATGATCAGCTTGCCAAGGAGAAGGCCGATATGGAAGCAGCTTATGAGAGAGAGGTGAAGAGGCTTCGTGCAGCTTATCTTCCGATCTCGAGAGCTTTGAACGATTGTTTCTAGGGCTCCATAGGATGTTCATTCTCCTTTTCTCTTGTATTATATTTGGCTACCAAAACTGTACTACTTCATTGGTGTAAAAAGTTTCCAAATATTATTGCTATGAGTATCTCATATATATCTTAAAACATTAACATTTTCAAATATTTGCAAATAGATTTCTATAAAGTTCCTCTGATAAAAAAATAAACCATATGCACGAAGATTGCATGCATCATATGCATAAGCAGGTTTTGTTCTAAGCTCTTGATCAGTGGTCTAACTCTTTGCTCTTCATTTATTTTGAAGACAAGCTGACACACCGGTATAATACCATAGACAATCATCCAAGGATAATGGATCACCTAGAGAAAGAGAACATGGACTTGAAAGAAGAAATTGCTAGGCTGACTGCCATGATGGAGTCAGTTCTGGCCGCACAGAGCCAAGCTTCGCCAACTCCTGCAACTCCTCCCGCGAGGACTGTCATATCTGAGATAGCAACTTCTATTGTGCCTGCTGCAACAACCCACTTCGCTCCGTCTATGTCAGCTGGGTTCCCTTGGGGAATGCCTACTAATTTCATGCCATGGTTTTTTGCTCCTACTCTCACTTCCATGCTGGCATCTAGCCCGGTCCTCTCTGTGCCACCTCCCGTGGTGCACACCCTTCCTCGTGTTGAAGACACCATCTATCATTCCGAGCCATCTGAGGGCCCGGACGTATATGAAAAGATGGATGAAATGAAAGACCAATTCCTTGAGTTGCGCAAGGAACTGAAGACTTTGAGGGGTAATGACCTCTTTGGGAAAAGTGCTGCTGAGTTGTGCCTAGTGCCCAACATGAAGATCCCTATTAAATTCAAAGCACCTGACTTTGAGAAATATAAGGGAAATACATGCCCACTCAGCCATCTTGTGATGTATGCTCGCAAGATGTCAACACAAACCGATACTGACCAACTGCTGATCCACTACTTTCAGGATAGCATGACAGGTGTTGCGCTCCGGTGGTATATGGGGCTGGAGAGTGCAAGCATCCGCTCTTTTAACGATCTAGGAGAGGCCTTCATTAAGCAGTATAAATATAATGTGGATATGGCTCCAGACGGGGACCAGTTGAGGGCGATGTCCCAGAAAGAGAAAGAGACCTTCAAGGAGTACGCCCAGAGATGGCGAGAGTTGGCAACTCAGATAGTGCCACCCCTAGAAGAGAAGGAGATGACAAAGATCTTCTTGAAGACTTTGATCTCTTTCTATTATGAAAGAATGATTACGAATTCTCCCTCAGACTTCACCGAAATGGTGAATATGGGGATGAGATTAGAGGAAGGGGTCCGTGAAGGACGTTTATCCAGAGAAGACAGTTCCTCAGCAAAGAAATATGGGGGCTTTGCAAGTAAGAAGGAGGGAGAGACTCATGTTGTGTCCTCTCATATCAAAAGAAAGCCCTCTGTAAGGAGGAAGGATGTGCGTCCTGCCGTCAACCAACACCAGGTGGATCATATAGCACTTGCTTTTAGAGAAGTTCATCATCAACAACAACGACAACAACAAAAACAACAGGCTTACTGGCCTCGCAACAATAACAACACCAACACCAGCAACTACGAGAGGAAAAGGGTAACTTTTGACCCGATTCCGATGACATGTGCTGACCTCTATCCTTCTTTGATCGATAGAAAGTTGATAACTCCGTGAGATCCTCCCGCTGTACCAACCAATCCTCAGTGGTGGTACAAGCCAGAACTTCATTGTGTATACCATTCTGGTGCTCCCGGACATGACGTGGAGAACTGTTACCCATTAAAGACCAAGGTGCAAGACCTTGTGAGAAGTGGGATATTGTTTTTTGAGGACGTAGGTCCTAATGTAAAGAAGAACCCATTGCCCGAGCATGGGAAAGCAGTTGTTAACATGGTCCAGGGATGCCATGGCAAGTACAAAGTCCTGTATGTTAATGACATAAGGAAATCTTTGGTCGAGATGCATAAGCTGTTGTGTGAACACAGCAACTACGAGCATGACCATGATAGGTGCCAGGTGTGCACTATCAATGAGAGAGGATGTCGTCAAGTAAGAAAGGACATCCAAGAGATGATTGATCAGGGAATGATTAAAATACTTCAGAATCGTAATGAGGACGAAGTCGATGTTATCTCTCCTGTATTCAGAATTCCTGAGCCTGTTGTCATTAAATATGATGGCAGCAAGAAGAAGGTATCTCCAGCTCTTGTGATAAAGCCAGCGGGTCATGTCTCGTATGTATCAGACAAGGCGGTTCCTTACCGATATAACGTTTTTATGCTAGAAGACGGGAAAGAGGTGTCGTTGCCCTCAACTTCCGTGGTGAGCATTTCAGATGTCAGTGATGTGACCCGTGTTAGATGCCCAAAAGTGCTTATTTGAGCTATCATATGTGGGCATCTTTCACTCTTTTTCCTTGCTAAAATTGTCAAAACCACATTTGTTTTACATGGAATGCATTACATTGATAAACAAGCTTGGTGCCTTTGATGTGGGTGTTATTGTGCAGGAAAGGCATGAATTAATTGATAATAAAGACACAAGAGAATTGGCAAAGGAACCAAAGAATACAAGCATTTCATCTGCCTGCTCGCTAGGCGAGGCTGTGGCGAAGCTTTTGGTTCGCTAGGCGAGCTCCTGGCGAAAAGCTCCAGTAAATTAGCAAATTAATTCGCTAGGCGAGCTCAAGGCGAATGTGGTAGCGAATTCATTCTGTTTTGGTGAAAAAACGCAGCCAGCACTCACTCGCTAGGCGAAGCTCTAGCGAGTCCCCAGCGAGCATTCCAGTAGCAAAACCTCTCAACCTCGCTGGGGCGAAGGTTGAGGCGTGTCCTTCGCTAGGCGAAGGTATGTTCGCTAGGCGAACATCACAGTTCAGCAAGCCCTGTTTTCTCTGGGCGCAGGGGCCTTTTGTGCCCATTTTAGACCCTCGCTAGGCGAGCCATTCTGCTCGCCTAGCGAACATGACAGACCAGCTGAGGTCTATAAGTAGCAGGTGCCACTTTTGAGCACCATACCTCATTTTTACCAACTTTTCCATTTCTGTACTTTTTCTAGATATTTTTGCAGCATTGTTTTGGGAGCTCTTATGCCCTAGTTTTTCATTTCTCTTCATCTAGCAACCATCTTCCACAAAAAGAAGGTGGATTCCCATCCAACTTCGATTATCCGACTTGGATGTTGATCAACCTTCTTTCCTTACTTGCCGACCAAGCTACCATGAAAATGAGTAGCTAAGTCATCCATTTGTCAAGGTTAGATGTAGGTGATTTCTAGCTTTGTGTGTAAATGTAAGGATCCTCATATGTAAACTCTTTAACGGTAAATATATGATGAAAACTTTGTTTCTATTTAAAACTCTTTGTGTTGGTTTATGATCGAGAGATGTTTACCGATTCTTGACCTAGGTTTTCATCCAAACTTGTTTGTTAGCTAGAGATAGTAACGAATGATTTTGTTCACCATAAGGTTGAACCCAAAGGTTGTCATTTTGATAGATTGTGTTCGAGAGAAACAATGGATCAAAATGGCAAAACTCACAATGGGTGTTCGAGAGAAACGCATTGAGAGGACCTTGTGAAATTATTTATCATCTAAAGGAGTTTATAAGATTGTTGACCGAGCTAATACATGCAAAGTGATCATTGAAACCTAACTTTGACAATATTTCTCATTTAATCAAAACATAACTTTTACCGCAATTAATTACTTTGTATGCAAGATAACTTGATTAAAACCAAAACCCTATTGTTACATTAAGTTAAGATTAATTCAACCATTGAACGGCAGTGATATCTTACAATCTCTGTGGATACGATAACAAAAACCCGACACGAAAGATACATTTCAACAACCCGCAGTGGTCGTGTTTTCTCGGTGCAGCCGAAACCCCATGAAGACGTCGTGAAGAGAATTGTTGTTAATCCTGTCGGTCCCGTGGGGACTTCTTCTCAAAATAATCATGTTCCTGTTGTTGACCCTGTTGCGGTCAAGAATAATAATACTCCTATTCTGGTTGGCCAGTCTGGAATTTTGAAAGAGGATGGTGATGAGATGCTGAGGCTCATCAAAAGGAGTGAATACAATGTTGTTGATCAGCTGCTACAAACTCCATCAAAGATATCTGTCTTATCTTTGTTGATGAATTATGAGCCATACCGCGAAGCTTTGCAGAGGGTGTTGGACGTGGCATACGTGGACCACGATGTCACAATAGAGCAGTTTGATAGCATTGTTGCAAATATAACCGCTTGCAACAACTTGAGCTTCTGTGATGTTGATCTTCCCGAGGAGGGAAAATACCACAACTTGGATTTACACATATCTATAAACTGTAAGGATGATGCCCTGTCCAATGTGTTGGTGGACACAGGATCATCGCTTAATGTGTTGCCAAAAGCCACTCTAGCTAAACTTTCATACCAGGGGCCTCCCATGAGGTAGAGTGGAGTGGTTGTGAAGGCGTTTGATGGATCGCGCAAAACTGTGATCGGCGAATTAGAACTCTCGATCAAGATTGGACCTAGTGATTTCCAGATCACTTTTCAGGTCATGGATATTCATCCGTCTGTTACCATGAAATATTCCTAAGGCAGGTTGAAAGCACAAATAATAAAAAAAGCCCTATGAGTGTAGGGATTATACCTTACCAAAAGGTAGAAGGATATTGAAATCAAGCAAGAAAGAAAAATAAAGGGCGAAGCCGACAGGGAAGGATGGCTCCATCGGCAGGCCATTATGTCGACCAACGCTAGGTTTGGGACTTAAGGAATTCTAAGCAAATGGGCAGAAGACAGCTTCGCCTTGACGTCTGGGCGGGAGAAATTTGAAATTTAAAATAAATAGCAGTTCCAAAAGAAATAAGAGCGCCATAACATGGAGCAGTTAGCAAGATATGGGTGCGGCGGTTATACAGATCGTGGGTCATAACATCTGATAGTTTCTAAGAAGTTAGCTTGTTCTAGTGTAGTATAAATAGGAGTATCCCATAAGGGGCTAGAGGTGTTCACTTTGTACTACGAAATCACTTGTAAGAAAACTTCCCATTCCCAGCGCGAGGACGCAAGGGTTTCTCTGAGAGTGTTATGTACGTGAATCACCACATTTATTTCAATGCAACTTCCCTACTTTTCCATTGTTCCCGTTGAACATTTTATCTTAATTTCTTTTGCTTTTGATTTATCATTTTACATTGTCGTTTACGCTGTCGACACTGACTCTATCACGATCATAAAGTTTACCAAAAGCGTGTTTGTAGTATACATCTTTTGAATGTTATAGCGTTGTAGATCACGAGTCACCTATAGGCGATAACATTGTCTAAAACCATTCGTGTGGAAAAACCTTACACTTGTTCGACACTTTGTTGGGAGCCGTTCCTCACAAAGTCATTTCGTCGAAGCTTAAACAAGTCTCACTTGCACTAGCACATGTCCTAGGATCAACTGGTCGATCCTGCAAGTAACCATTCGCTTTAAGACCAGGGAGGACCAGCGGTTGTTTACCAATTTCCACAGTAAACAAAATGGCACGCCCAGTGGGACGGTGCTAGAGCAGTTACGAAATTGCATGAAACTTAGAAGTGGCAAGTTATATAATAAACCACGAAGTAGTGTGAATATGTCAGAAACTAACACTGATGAAGTTCCACGAGGGACTTTGTCCAATACGGAAACAGTAGTTTCACAGGTTGTCACTTTGCCGCCGGTGACAAGTGCAGCCCCAACCATGTCGACTATGGGTGCAGTTGGAATATCAATGCCTCTGCCTCCACCGGGAGTTCAGGATCAACGATAACGACGTTCAGACCCTACGTGCCTCGCTTTGGCACCACAGATCCGCTTTATGGAATGCCGTATTCCTTAATGCCCGGATATCAGTCGACATCCAGTGTGGCGCTGTTTTCAGAAACAAACCCTCCCTTGCAAGGTGTAGCACCTCAAATTTGCACCCCCCATTCATGCATTCATTTCATTTTTTAGGTCATTAACATTGCATATTGCATTACATCATATCCACAAGCACTGGCATCAAGAGAATTCCTCAGTGCAAAAGAGCAAGTCTCTCCTTGAGGTGAATGCCACATGATTATTCCAAAGAGGTTATATGATCCAAGGTTCATTTTGAAGCAACTTTGCCAAGTGGTAGAGGCCCAAATTCATCAGTGCATTGCCAGGTCATCTGAGGACCATACAAGTCAACTGTGCAGTCAACTGAGGGCTTTGAGGTAGAGAAATGGTTTGAGACACTTCATTCATGTCCAAAAGAGGCTTATTCATCATGTCAAACATCTACCTTGAAGATTTTGAAGTCAGATCAAAAGTTTCCCAAAATGGAAAGTGACCTATAATCTCAAGTTTCCAAAAATGGCAAGTTTTGGGACCACATTCAACTTGACTTTCCAACATCAAAGAAGCTTCAAATGAAATTTTGGTCAACATGTAAGTTGAATATAGTTCTCTCCTCTTTTCAAAAAGTCCTAGATCATGAGCATCTGATGAATGGTTGGGAAGTTATGAGCAAATGATCACCAAGTGTGCATGAAAGTTCAACATGGCATAACTTTGGCTACAAAACTCCAAATGGAGTCACTCTTTTGGCAAAATGCTTGTCTTGACCATTAGTTTCCAAATCAAACATTGCATTGCATGAAATTAACTCACATAATCATTTGTCCATGCATGAACATTTTTGGAGGGAAAATGAAGAATTTAAAATTGGTTGATCACATGAGGCAAATTCCAATCCTATCATGTTCATGAGTTGATTTTAAGTGATCTTGAACCTTGCATGGGCACTGTTCACGTGCACTTTTGCCATGCATAGGTGTATTTACCAATTTTGCATTACACTTCATTTCTCTTTAAGTTTCCATTAGCCAAGCCTAATTGTGATTAGCAGCATAATTAACAGATGATATAAATAGATAATCCTAACTGTTTTGCTGAGATTACACATTCTAGATCTCAAAATCTCATTTCCCTCCATTTTTGCTCTCATCTCAAACTTCAAATTTCTTCACATAACACCTCAATTTTATTGCATATTCGTGTTCATTGATCATCATTTAGTAGGAATCAAGTTGTGGATTGAAGAAATTGGCCGAGAATCATGCACACACCAAGCTTGAAGATGAACATGGAACTTGAAGTTTGAGCTGCATTCAAGTGGATTTAAGCATCAATTCGTGCATAAAGCTTCCATACACAAGCTCAGGAGTGGATCTGGACATTGCTGGAACTTGAATCCAAGAAGTCAGTTCACTGTTCTTCAAAGAGGTTGGATTTCGAATCTCATAATTTGCCATTTTATTGCCATGATTAGATAGGCCTTGACTCACTGATGATGCTGATATCAATAGATTTTAATTTGGTGAAGTATTGAATGAGATATGTTGAGTTGAAATTTTGTTGTGCATTATGTTTTTGTTCGATTTGCCTTGTTCATGGAGTTTTAGCCTGAATTGATGTTAGATCCGTGCTCCTGGTATCGAGACGGTTCGATCCATGTAAAAAATGCTTGATTCTGGAAATTTTTCTGATGTTTCTCCGCCGGACTCAACGAAGAAGACGGTGGAAACCACCGTCCTCCACCGTCCTGGAACAGTGCCACATGCCTCTGGTTCGTGCGTTAGGGCTTTACTGTAGAAGCTCCCATAACCTATGTGTCCTGCGTTCGAATCCGCTCCATGACATGTTTGAAATTCCAATTTCATTTTATTTTCCAAACCAAAACGCTGCGTTTGATGATTAAACGCGCATGCAACCATTGTGTCCTCTGTTCGATCCCTGCTTATGATACTTTGGATTTTCATTGTTTTACTTGAGCTCCTTTTTGATCCTCATGTACCTGAGTTCAACTCCTAGATTTTGCATATTTCCAATTGTTTTCACATTTTCATCTTCCATGATTTGCATTATTTCATTTTATTTTCCCCAATTTGTAAAAATCATAAAAAATAGCAAATGAGTCCAAATAAATCCATTCTTTTTTCCACATGTTCATCTTGATGTCTATTATTTTATGATGTTAATTTCCTGATTTTATCATTTCTGGATTTTGAATGGTGAACTGTTATTTGATCATGATGCAAATGTGACATGTTACACCAATTGATTTGTGAAATGCTCATTCTTGATCCAATTAACTTGAAATTTGACATGCTCATTCATAACATGTTACATGATTTTTGAGATTTTGTTTGGCATTTTTAGCATATTTCATCTCTGTTTTAGACACATGAATACATGGTGTGACAATTTGTGTCACACATTTGGATGTTGCTTGTGTTCATTTTCATTCCTAGGTCATTTGATCTCTTCTGATTCCAATTTTTTGCATGATGCTTTTGTATAACATGTTGATATCACACAAAAAAATTCATGATCATTGGATTCATTTCTGTTTTAATATGGAATTTCTCTTCTTGATGTCCAATTGTGTGCACCTTTGCTTGCTATTGCTTTATCATGATCATGTGAGGACTTTGCCTTATGATTTGAGTTTGATCCTTTTTAGGACATGTTCTTGCTTGATTAAATGTGCTTCATGTGGAATATCAACTGCTGTTTTGACTATTTGCTTTGCCTTTGACCCTAGTCTTGGTACTAGTGGTTTGTACTCATCAATTGAGCTTTGTATTTCAGGTTCAAGCATTTAGCTCCAATGGTTGATGTGATCTCATTACTTGAGATGCTTGCTTTGATTGCTAACCTTTGATTGTGTTGTAGGTTTATTGGTGATGAACTCACTTGAGTTGTTTACACGTAGGACTTGTATTGTGTACATATTGGAAGAGAACCACTGTTGATTGTCTGTTTGGTTTGTCTGAGTACAATATTGACTTGTTTGACTTTTGTAT
The DNA here is from genome assembly GCF_024323335.1 of Lathyrus oleraceus. NCBI lineage: Eukaryota > Viridiplantae > Streptophyta > Magnoliopsida > Fabales > Fabaceae > Lathyrus > Lathyrus oleraceus. The sequence goes on from NC_066582.1 coordinate 42,036,469, forward strand.
AGGTACATTAGTCGCTTTTAGCTCTCGCTTGAGCTTTGATTTGGTTGTGGTTGGTATACCACCTAGGTAATCATTCTCTAACTCCATGTAGTCTGGAAGCCCTGTCGTTTCTTTTGGCAGGCATTTGGCTGAAGTCCTCCTTAAGAGGCAATGACTGTGTTTGTTTATATTTGTGCTAAAGACCTCCTTGTCGAGGCATGTTACTTGTTAAGTCCTCCTAAGTGAAGAGGCAATTGACAGATAGAAGGGACTAGTAGCCAGTCCCCTGTTAATCGTTGAGTCGTTCATTATGCTCGCACTACGTGCTGATGCTCTTGAACCTAACCCCAGATCTTTGTATATAGAGTCAGTCAAGTGGAGTAGGGTCCCTCATTCTGGATCCCCACGTTTTCATTGATTCAAGCTAACCCAGGCCCGGGTTAAGATCTATGAGGTCTTATCCTCATTACCTTTCATCTGCTTACCCTGACGGTCAATGTCAGTGGTTAAGAGCTTCAGCATACCCCTACAGTTGGCTTGTTTGTCGAGGTTGATATGACCCCTCTTGACTAAAGCCTGACTTGTTTGTCGAGTTTGATATGACCCCTTGACTAAAGCCTCACCCTTGGATGTTTGAGCCCCTTGTTGGTGTGTTTACTTCATGTTGTATATGTTTTTGTGTGGTGTGATTGTATTCCCATAGGATTGCTAGACTTCGCATAGTCTCTCGTTTGCATGTCAATTAAGGTAGCACGGTTCCTTCGCCTAGGACTTCCTTTCTTGCATGAGCATTCCTAAAACACAAACAAACTCTATCTTCTCTTAAGGACACGACTCCTTCTACTACAGGTGAGTAAGTCTCCAAAGGTCGAGCATCCGGTAGATTGCGTAGTAACGTTGTTCACCTAAAAAACACAAAACAAACAGAAATAGTTTAGCCGAACTACGGAAACTCTGATTCTCATGTTCAGATGAGATACGTGTTGGTGTAAGCCCTAGAGGCCAATACTTTTGGTACTTGTATCGAATTATTTATTAATAATAAAAAGGCATTTTTCTTTATTATGTTTGTTTAATAAAGTCCCTGGAATAGATAGTCCATTTAATGTATCAAGTATGACTTAATCATGAGATCACATTAAACATAAGGACACTATTCTTAAAATGTCCGTAGTCAAGCTTTATTATGAAATGGGATAACATTAAAGCATGGAGACTATTATGTTTGTAGACTGATGATCACGTCTCATGGATCATGGATAAAGAGTTATCAAGTCTTAAACATAGGTATGAATATTAAGAGTAATATTCATACTGGATTGACCCGCTATGAGAATACTATATAGAAAGTTATGCAAAGTGTCATAAGTTATTCTCATGGTGATAATAGTGTATACCACTCTTCGACCTGAAACCACTATGGATCCTAGATGTAGAGTCGAGTGCTTTATTGCTGATCCAACGTTGTCCGTAACTGGATAACCATAAAGGCAGTTGATAGGTACTCCACGAAGCATGCTGAGGGACATGAGTGTCCTAGATGGAATTTGCCAATCCTGCTTAACAGGATAAATGTCTATGGGCCCAATATTGAACTGGACAAGGGTGACATGGTCTATACCTTGTGTTCAATATAGACATAAGGGCAAAGGGGTAATTATACACATAATTATTATCACAGGAGGTTTTGTCAGATCACATGACATTTTCGTGACTTGGGTAGCAGTGATGTGTTGCTAGATACCGCTCACTGTTTATTATGTTAAATGCATGATTTAATATAATTGCCAACGCCGCGAAAACCTATAGGGTCACACACAAAGGACGGATTGATGAGAGATAGAATAATTAAGGAACATCGTAAGGTACGGTGTACTTAAGAAGAATACGAAATATGGTAAAGTACCAAATACTTAAGTGATTTTGGCATATTCTGAGATATGGGCCAAAATGCACTTAAGTGGGCTTTTTGGCTTGAAACCCACACAAGTGGTTCTATAAATAGAACCCCTTGGGTAGAAGCATTCACACTCCAGAGAACACAACTGAAGAGTTGGAATTTCGTATCTCTCTCTCTCACTCAAAGCCTTCACTCACAAACAGCTAGCACTGCGATTGAAGGAATCCGTTCGTGTGGACTGAGTAGAGACGTTGTCATCGTTCAACGTTCGTGATCGCCCCGTGGATCTGTATCAAAGGTTGATCATTGTCAGAGATCTGCACCAAAGGTTTGAATCTCCACAAGAGGTAACGATTCTATCACTGATCATGCTCATTCGTAAGGATCATTAAAGGAGAAATTTTTATATTCCGCTGCGCCTTGGATGGCAATTCTCCTTCAGTGGTATCAGAGCCACTTACGAAACCATGAATCTGATAACTGTTTTTGTTCTGTAATAATATGATTAAAACAGAATGAATCAAAGGTTAAATTGAGATCGATCAAGTTACATATATGTGATATATGTAACCCTGATGCAAAATACATTATATATGATATAGTGTTCTTGTTTCATTCATTCAAAACCTCGATGATTGTTTTCCTTTGAGCGATCAATGGTCGTTTGCTTCTTGATCCGACATTAGTATGGTGAAGCAATGACGTGTTGATCAATCATACTGAATTAACAATCGAGACGTATTTGACGGTCTGAAATTGGTGCATCAGGGTTAGTGACGACACAAGGGTTGTGTTGTTAGAGAGTTATGCGATTGGGGTTTGATTGCACAAGAGTTGTGCGTCCTAAACACTTTTCCGAACAGTGTTAACCGGTTAACGCGTATGGTTAACCGGTTAACGTAATACGAAATAATTTTTTTAATTTTTGGAACAGTGTTAACCGGTTAACGCATATGGTTAACCGGTTAACGGAATGCGAAATAAAATTTTTGAGATTTTCAAACAGTGTTAACCGGTTAACGCATTTGGTTAACCGGTTAACGCAAGGCAGAAAAGAGTTTTCTAAATGTTTTCAAACAGTGTTAACCGGTTAACGCATATGGTTAACCGGTTAACGCAAGAAAAAATTCACCGGTTCGGCTAGAAAAAGTGCTTTGAAGTATCAAGTGTTGATACGAAAAACGACGTCAATTTTTAAATGAATTGTTCATTAAAATTTTCGAGCGGGGCGCTGCCCCTTGTTCATTACAATTTTTAAATGAATTGTTCATTAAAATTTTCGAGCGGGACCCCCGGCTAACTCTGCGTAGTGTGATCGGTTGTCGAAATTTAATTTGATTAATTAAAGGAATTAATAATAATAATAAATTTTTATTATTGTGGTGATCGGTTATGGCCTTAGTTTTCCTTTGTTTTGTTTTGGATTTTAAAATACGACCTGCGTGTCGTGCCTCTCTCTTAATCTCCCAAATGTAACTTCTTTTCTCATCTCACTCCCTCGTATGTAAAACGAGTTTCTTTCATGTAATGTAATGATATGAAGAAAGCAAAGAAGTCAGTGCCAAAGGAAGACAACCTTGAAGATCTTGCTTGGAGAAGCTTAGATCGTTATAGGTTAGCTTAGGTTCTCTCATTGGCTTGGGAGAACAATTGCGCTAGGGGCCATAACTGTTTCATTCTGTTTATATGTATGTTGATGCATGTGTATGTATGTTGATGCATGTGAGAGACGGTTTATATGATAAACAAGCCGGTGAGATCAGTAAAATTGCAATTCCCTCAAAACTAAATATTAAGTTTTAAGCTTTCCAAGTTTTAACACTCATCAAGACTAGTAATTGAAATTGTAGGTTTCGCCTACGCGAGGTGCATGATCTATATATTAGTAAGGTGCGATGGGATAATTGTAATATCCAACTGTTAAAACAATGGGTCAAACTTAACTAAACAAATTATAATAAGATTATATATGTTTAGAAGCAAGAGTTGGGAATAATCCATATGATGGATTAGAATAAGGAGTTATTCACCCAATTGAAATTTTCGAGAGTTGTATGAGATACAATTGGAAGGAGTTCCTACCTAAATAACCTAGTTTTGTGTAATCCGCCTACGCGGACTTAGAACGAAGTGAAATATGGATCTCGACCCACTAGAAAATCTTCCAACGGGATTTTCCGAATCAGATGATGAGGGTCATTTGTTTTGAGTAAAATAGTGGGAGCATGTTTAATTAAAGGCCTAATTAAATATGTCAATGATACTTATATTTTCATTATTTCTTATGTAGATTACCATGACAACAAACACCTCTAACAACATTTTGCGATCGATCCTTGACAAGGAAAAATTGTCTGGGACAAATTTTCTGGATTGGCACCGAAACCTGAGGATTGTCCTCAAACATGATAAAAAGCTGTATGTCTTGGAGACACCTGTTCCTGAAGAGGAACCTCCTAGTTCTGCACCTAAGGCAGAAAGAGATGCTTATAAGAAGCATGTCGATGATGCCAATGAAACTGCCTGTCTCATGCTAGCTACCATGAACTCAGAATTGCAAAAGCAACATGAGAACATGTCGGCATTCGATATGATCGAACACCTGAAGCTGCTCTATCAAGAGCAAGCAAGGCATGAGAGGTTTGAAATTTCAAAAGCCCTTTTTCAAGGCAAGTTAGCTGAGGGAGCCTCTGTAGGTCCCCATGTACTCAAGATGATTGGGTATGTGGAAAACCTTGACAGACTGGGTTTTCCCCTCGGAAAGGAACTTGCGACTGATTTGATCTTGCAATCGTTGCCAGATAGATTCAGTCAGTTTGTCCTAAATTTCAATATGAATGATATGGACAAATCGCTTCCTGAGCTGCTAGCCATGTTAAGAACGGCTGAGCAGAATCTGAAGTCAAAAGGGAAGTCCATTCTGATGATCGGAAATGGAAAGAGACAGAACAAAAGGCCCATCAAGCAGGGTGATAAAGGGAAAGGCAAGGAAGTTGTCAAACCCAAACCCACCGTTGCTGCTTTGAAGCCTAGTGGAGGCATAGCAAAAGCAGGCACCTGCTTCCATTGCGGTAAAACCGGACACTGGAAGAGAAACTGCCCAAAGTACCTGGAAGATAAGAAGAATGGAGTAGAGACTTCAACTTCAGGTATTTTTGTTATTGAAATTAATTTATCTACTTCTGTGACATGGGTATTAGATACTGGATGTGGTTCTCACATTTGTATAAATGTGCAGGGACTAAAAAGGAGTAGAAAATTGGCAAAAGGTGAAGTCGACCTACGAGTTGGAAATGGAGCAAAGGTTGCTGCTTTAGCCGTAGGAACTTATGGATTGACTTTACCTAGTGGTTTAATAATTCAGTTAGAGAACTGTTATTATGTACCTGCAATTAGCAGGAATATTATTTCCGTTTCTTGTTTGGACAAGTTTGGTTTTTCATTTATAATAAAGAACAATTGTTGCTCAATTTATTTGAATGATATATTCTATGCTACTGCACAGATGAACAATGGACTATATGTCCTTGATCTTGAAATGCCTATTTATAACATTAATACTAAAAGGATGAAACCAAATGAGTTAAATCCAACTTACCTTTGGCATTGTCGGTTAGGCCACATAAATGAGAAACGCATTTCCAAACTCCATAAAGATGGGCTCTTGGACTCTTTTGATTATGAATCATATGAGACATGCAGATCTTGTTTAATTGGAAAGATGACAAAGTCCCCATTCACAGGAAAAGGTGAAAGGGCTAATGATCTTTTGGCCCTCATACATACTGATGTATGCGGACCACTGAACATACCAGCCAGAGGAGGTTTTCAATACTTCATCACATTTACTGATGATTTCAGTAGATATGGTTATGTGTATTTAATGAAACACAAATCAGAGTCCTTTGAAAAGTTCAAGGAATTCAAGAATGAAGTACAAAACCAACTAGGTAAGAATATTAAAACTCTTCGATCAGATCGAGGTGGTGAGTATTTAAGCCTAGAGTTTGATGACCATCTAAAAGAGTGTGGGATACTATCCCAACTTACTCCTCCTGGAACACCCCAATGGAATGGTGTATCTGAGAGAAGAAATCGAACCCTGTTGGACATGGTCCGATCCATGATGAGTCACGCCGATCTTCCAAACTCCTTTTGGGGACATGCGCTATTGACAGCAGCTTACACACTTAACCGTGTTCCATCCAAAAAGGTTGATAAAACACCATATGAGATATGGAGTGGTAAGAGACCACATATGTCTTACATGAAGATTTGGGGTTGCGAAGTTTATGTGAAACGACAAATTTCAACTAAGCTTGAGCCCAAATCTGACCAATGCTTATTTGTGGGGTATCCTAAAGAAACAAGAGGATATTACTTCTACAATCCTTCTGAGGGCAAAGTGTTTGTCGCTCGAACTGGAGTTTTCCTAGAAAAGGATTTTATTTCCAAAGGAACCAGTGGGAGGAAAGTAGAGCTTGAAGAAATTCAAGAATCGCAAAGCATTGATACACCTATGGAGGAATTAGAGCAGGAAACACAAGTAGTTGTGGAAGAACAACCTGCTCAAGTAGAACAAGACCAGCGTAGGTCAAGCAGGATACGTCACCTACCTGAAAGATATGGATATCTCATAACAGATCAAGGTGATGTATTACTCATGGATCAAGATGAGCCTGTGACCTACCAAGAGGCCATAACTGGTCCCGAGTCTGAGAAGTGGCTAGAGGCCATGAAATCCGAAATAGATTCCATGTACACGAACCAAGTTTGGAACTTGGTAGAACCTCCTGTAGGAGTTAATCCTATAGGATGCAAGTGGGTCTTCAAAAAGAAGACTGACATGGATGGCAAGGTACATACCTATAAGGCAAGACTGGTTGCAAAAGGATATAAACAAATTCATGGCGTTGACTATGATGAAACCTTTTCACCAGTTGCAATGCTTAAATCTATTCGAATTTTACTTGCTATCGCTGCATATCATGATTATGAAATATGGCAAATGGATGTCAAAACTGCTTTCCTTAATGGGAATCTTCTTGAGGATGTGTACATGACACAACCTGAAGGATTTGACATACCAGAAGAAGCCCATAAGATATGTAAGCTACAAAGATCAATCTATGGATTGAAGCAAGCTTCCAGAAGCTGGAATCTTCGTTTTGATGAAACGGTAAAACAATATGGATTCATTAAGAACGAAGATGAGCCTTGTGTCTACAAGAAGGTTAGTGGGAGCATGATCGTGTTCCTGGTATTATATGTAGATGACATATTACTCATTGGAAACGATGTCCCTACCCTGCAACAAGTAAAGACTTGGTTGGGGAAATGCTTTTCTATGAAGGACCTAGGTGAAGCAGCCTATATATTAGGAATCAGAATCTATAGAGATAGATCACAAAAACTGCTTGGCCTAAGTCAGAGTACATACATAGACAAAGTGCTAAGACGCTTTAATATGCATGATTCCAAGAAAGGATTCATACCTATGCAACATGGCCTGTGTCTATCAAAAACACAATCCCCTTCAACTAAGGAAGAAAGGGAACACATGAATAAGATTCCATATGCATCTGCAATAGGATCTATCATGTATGCCATGTTATGTACTCGACCAGATGTCTCGTATGCTTTAAGTACAACGAGTAGGTACCAATCTGATCCTGGTGATGCCCATTGGGTAGCTGTTAAGAATATCCTTAAGTACTTGAGAAGGACTAAGGAATCATTCTTGATATATGGAGGTCAGGAAGAGTTGGCTGTAATTGGTTACACTGATGCTAGCTTCCAGACAGATAAGGATGACTTTAGATCGCAATCTGGTTATGTGTTTTGCTTAAACGGTGGCGCTGTGAGCTGGAAAAGTTCAAAGCAAGATACAGTTGCTGATTCTACAACCGAGGCCGAGTATATTGCTGCCTCAAGTGCAGCAAAGGAAGCTGTTTGGATCAAAAAGTTCGTTAGTGAACTTGACATAGTTCCTAGCATTGTGGATCCCATTGGTCTCTATTGTGATAACAATGGTGCTATCGCACAAGCTAAGGAGCCTAGATCTCACCAACGATCCAAACACATACTTAGGCGTTATCACCTCATTCGAGAGATAATAGATAGAGGAGATGTGAAAATATGTAGAGTACCTACACTCGACAATATTGCTGACCCACTGACAAAGCCTCTTGCGCAGCAGAAGCATGATGGCCATACTAGATCTATGGGCATTAGGGATATGTCTAATTGGCTCTAGTGCTAGTGGGAGATTGTTGGTGTAAGCCCTAGAGGCCAATACTTTTGGTACTTGTATCGAATTATTTATTAATAATAAAAAGGCATTTTTCTTTATTATGTTTGTTTAATAAAGTCCCTGGAATAGATAGTCCATTTAATGTATCAAGTATGACTTAATCATGAGATCACATTAAACATAAGGACACTATTCTTAAAATGTCCGTAGTCAAGCTTTATTATGAAATGGGATAACATTAAAGCATGGAGACTATTATGTTTGTAGACTGATGATCACGTCTCATGGATCATGGATAAAGAGTTATCAAGTCTTAAACATAGGTATGAATATTAAGAGTAATATTCATACTGGATTGACCCGCTATGAGAATACTATATAGAAAGTTATGCAAAGTGTCATAAGTTATTCTCATGGTGATAATAGTGTATACCACTCTTCGACCTGAAACCACTATGGATCCTAGATGTAGAGTCGAGTGCTTTATTGCTGATCCAACGTTGTCCGTAACTGGATAACCATAAAGGCAGTTGATAGGTACTCCACGAAGCATGCTGAGGGACATGAGTGTCCTAGATGGAATTTGCCAATCCTGCTTAACAGGATAAATGTCTATGGGCCCAATATTGAACTGGACAAGGGTGACATGGTCTATACCTTGTGTTCAATATAGACATAAGGGCAAAGGGGTAATTATACACATAATTATTATCACAGGAGGTTTTGTCAGATCACATGACATTTTCGTGACTTGGGTAGCAGTGATGTGTTGCTAGATACCGCTCACTGTTTATTATGTTAAATGCATGATTTAATATAATTGCCAACGCCGCGAAAACCTATAGGGTCACACACAAAGGACGGATTGATGAGAGATAGAATAATTAAGGAACATCGTAAGGTACGGTGTACTTAAGAAGAATACGAAATATGGTAAAGTACCAAATACTTAAGTGATTTTGGCATATTCTGAGATATGGGCCAAAATGCACTTAAGTGGGCTTTTTGGCTTGAAACCCACACAAGTGGTTCTATAAATAGAACCCCTTGGGTAGAAGCATTCACACTCCAGAGAACACAACTGAAGAGTTGGAATTTCGTATCTCTCTCTCTCACTCAAAGCCTTCACTCACAAACAGCTAGCACTGCGATTGAAGGAATCCGTTCGTGTGGACTGAGTAGAGACGTTGTCATCGTTCAACGTTCGTGATCGCCCCGTGGATCTGTATCAAAGGTTGATCATTGTCAGAGATCTGCACCAAAGGTTTGAATCTCCACAAGAGGTAACGATTCTATCACTGATCATGCTCATTCGTAAGGATCATTAAAGGAGAAATTTTTATATTCCGCTGCGCCTTGGATGGCAATTCTCCTTCAATACGTAGGCACGAGATGCGATGTCTTGTCGAGTTTGACTGACGACTAACTTTTATCCCTGCTGGTTTTCGCCCTTGTTGCGATTCTCTTCTCTCGCCCTCGTTGCGATCGAGACCTTCCCTTTCTCTTGCCCTAGTTGCAATCGAGACCCTTCTGTTTCCCTTTTGTGTGTGTTAGGAGTCGGATGTAAGACCAGCCATTGGCATTCCGTTTCCTGTTTGCGTTTACTTGTTCGGAGTCTGATGTAAGCCCATCTATTGGCATTCGGTTTCCCGTTTGTTTGTTGTTTGTTCGGAGTCGGAATCAAGTCCATTTATTGGCATTCCGTTTCCTATCGTGTGTTTCTTTTGACGTCTCAGCGTCTCGTTTCGGTGTTTTGTTTCGGCGTGCGTTAGCCGAGCTACGAGTGCTCTGATTCTTTCTCTGGTTAGAGAAGATACGTATGCATAGGATGGATGTCCTAGCGAGCACGTTTCCCATTTCCCCGAACTACGTCGACTCTGATGTTTGTTTCTGACAAACTACGTAGGCCCAGGATGCGACATCCTGCCGAGTCCGCTTCCTCCGTCTTCTTCCGCCTGTGTTTTATTCTGGTGTGTGTTCATTCTTTGAGCGTGGATCCCGTCGAGTACGACGGACGTGAGGGGTGCTAATACCTTCCCCTTGCGTAACCGACTCCCGTACCTTGCAATCTCTGGTCGTAAGACCATTCCTTTCCCTTTTTCAGGTTTACTTCGAGCGTTTCCTTTACCTCCTTTGGGATAAATAACGCACGGTGGCGGCTCTGTGTCTTTTCCCGCCGATTGTTTTTTGCGTATGCGACAGCTGGCGACTCTGCTGGGGATGCCTAAGAAGTTGACCTCTTGCTGGTCCATCTTCCCTAAGCGAGTCAATCCTAGCGCTCTTTAGGATAGTTTTGGTTGCTTTTACTGCTTTATTTATTGCATTTATGATTATTACACTGTGATTGTGTATATTTGTATAAATGTTTGCATGCATCATATTATTATTGTGCTGGCTGTGTATCTATTTCACTGTTGGGTGGGAGTCACAAGAGGTAAAAAGCCCAATACCCAGGCTATGAGTGAACTTTAGGACACCTAGGAATAGAGTGATTCATGGGAAGCGGGTGGTATGGCGCCACTTAGGGGAACATGATATCACGAGCAGTTCAGATTCTGATGGGGTATTATCGTTGCATACACCTGGTGTGCATATGATGATATTCTTGAAAGGATTGTTTATCCTGCGTTTCTCTTGACCTTACCCTGGCCTAGATAACACCCGTGAGTGGGGAGGGATTGAATCATTTGCAGGTACTGATGGTGACTATGGTTCAGTTGGATTTATGGTTGTTTATTTCTGACGCGCCGGAGTTCTGTCCGTGATATTTATCAGCGGGTTCCGTTTATTTCGGATCCCCGGGTTGCATTTAAGGGTACTGGTTCAGAGGATCTTGGTGTTATCCGTTCAATGGATCTCCTGTGATGATGGTGATGTATCCTCCGATTCCGTTTATTTCGGAACCCCTGAGTTGGATTTGTGGTTACTCGGGCCCTCAGATGGTTGCGATCGGTTCAGAGACCGGAATCCAGCGCAGTCGATGTTCAGATGACTTGGAGGATGGCACTGTGACTTGCATTCATGCATCTGCATCATTCCCATTTCACATTCATCTGCATCTAACTCATGTCTATCCATACTCAGGGAGCATTCTCGATTGAGATTCTGGTTGAGAGACGTCCTGATGTCAGAATGTTATTGTTAAATTATTATCTGCCTCAATGAAGCCAGAATCAAAAGACAGAATGTTCCTCATACGGATAGACATTGTATTCATGTGTGAGTCATATTAACCTATTTTCTGTTTTGTAGGTGTCAGTATCTAACCTGTGTGATTGACTCAGGAATCACGGTTCGCGCACATCGAATCATTCCTCTGCACATAGCTCGTCCGCACAGATACTCTACCAGACGCAACAAACCCAGACTGGTGGATCCACCCAACGCTGATATTCTCGAGCTGAAAGAGAAGATGGGTGAGTTGTTCAACGTCATGCAAGGGTTCGCCTTGGGGCAGAAAGCAATCTCCGAGAGGTTGGAGAGGATTGAAAACTGGCTGAGAATGGGGGAAATACAGGGAAATGCTCCGTCGTCTGGAGTAAAGAAACCCTCTGGTAATGGTCAGTACAAGAAGGAGGGTGAATCAAGTGAGGTGTATGCCCGAAGGGAACACGGTGGGGATCATCACCACCCGTATGCTGCTACAGTGACTATTCCTGTTGGCAATCAATCTGTACAACAGCAACAGCAGCCGCCTCAACAGAGAGCACAGAAAGCTGGGTGCCAAGTGAGAAAAGGGAAGACAGATCGTCAATTTGATGAGCCACCCGTGACTTATGCCTTTCTATTTAGGAGGTTGAAGGATCTTGGATTGGTGCAGCCAAGGATGTTGGTTCCGGTAGGACTAGGTCAGAGGCCTGCAGATTACGATGAGAACGTCAGGTGCGAGTTCCATTCTGGGGCACCCGGACATCACATTGAGGGTTGTAGAGCTTTTAAGCATGTCGTCCAAGATTTGGTGGATTCTAAAGCCATCAATTTCGCACCGACGCCGAATATTAATGCTGACCCCATGCCAATGCATGGTCCTATGGGGGTGAACGTGATGTCAAAGGACAAGAGAAAAATGGAGGAGACGAATGTGGATCAGTTAAGAACTCCAATGTCTGTGGTCCAGAGACATCTGATGAAGAATGGAGTTTTCCCTAGTTGTGATAATTGCTGTGCGACTGTCGCTACAAATGGATAGGGAAACGGTTCAGAGAATGATGGAGGTGGAAATGGATGGTGAACCATGTGAAACACCATGTCAGGCGTTTGAAACCGTCAAGGTGGAGAATGTCACTTTTGCTAAAAAAGAAGATAAAAGGCCGTCCATTTCTTCTTACCAACAGGCCATGGAAGTGGTGAAGAATGGAAAAGCCCAAGGCTAGGGAAGAATGGTGGACATTGCGGTGAAAGCAGATAGGTTCGGGGTTGGCTATCAGCCGGACCAAGGCTCGTCTGGACAGAATGAAGATCGTCGCCAACCGTTCACATTCATCAGTACTGGAATGTTAGACCCAGGTCACGCCTGTGCGGTGGGTGAAGAGATTGACAGTGACCGCAAGCTTGACTCATGGATAAAATCGTGCGTACTAGGGATGGAGATCCAGAACTGGAAGGCCTAAAAGATCATCACTGTCACTCTACGTGAAGAGTAATATTTCTGTTTTTCAATTCTGTTTGCATGAAAGCCATACGTTTTGCCCGAAACGTAATGGTCCATTGTAAGGGCCACCTCATGTGTTTTCATTTTGCAACATTTGCATCATTAATAAATGGATGTTTTTCATTAAAAGCGGTGTTCCCTGTATTTCATTTATTTTTGCAGTTTTAAAAAATAAAAATGGCAATGTTTATTTTCATTTTTCTTCCTTTTAATTTGCCTCGCTCCGACTCTAAAGCAATGCATGAATCAACATTCATGCAGATGCGATCATTCTCCGGATCTCATTGATAACAATCCTGTTACACCTCGTATGACTTCGACAATCCGATCTATCATGCCGAAGAAGAAGGCGAAGAAGATTGTGAACTGCCGGAAGAATTAGCCAGGTCGTGGAAACAAGAGGAGAAGGTGATTCAACCGCACGAAGAGCGAGTCGAGATCATTAATCTGGGTACCGAGGAGGTCAGAACGGAAGTAAAGGTTGGGGCCGCTTTGGAGGTAAGTGTCAAGAGTCGAAGAAGGATGGAAAGGTGAGGATGTGTGTGGACTACCGGGATTTGAACAGAGCTAGCCCGGAGGATGATTTCCCATTACCTCACATCGATGTGTTGGTAGATAATACAGCTCAGTTCTTGGTGTTTTCCTTCATGGATGGCTTTTCTGGCTATAATCAAATTAAAATGTCGCCAGATGATATGGAGAAAACAATGTTCATCACACCATGGGGCACTTTTTGCTATAAGGTGATGTCATTCGGTCTCAAGAACGCCGGTGCCACATATCAGAGGGCTATGGTGACTTTGTTTCATGATATGATTCATCATGAAATCGAATGCTATGTTGATGACATGATAGCGAAGTCCCAAACAGAATAGGGGCATTTGGTGGACTTGGCCAAGTTGTTTGACCGGTTGAGACAATTCAAACCGAGGTTGAATCCGAGTAAGTGCACTTTCGGAGTGCGGTCCGGTCAGTTGCTGAGGCTTATTGTGAAATAAAAGAGGAATCGTTGATCCTGCCAAAGAAAAAGCAATTCAAGAAATGTCTGAACCGAGAACGGAAAAAGAGGTTCATGGTTTCTTAGGTAGATTGAACTGCATCTCACGGTTCATATCTCATCTAACAGCCACGTGTGAACCCATATTCAAAAAAAAAAAAAGATCAAACGGTCAGGTGGAATGATGATTTCCAGGCGGCATTTGAAAAAAATAAAAGAATATTTGCAGGAGCCTCCGATTCTATTGCCTCCCGTGAAGGGACGGCCGTTAACCCTATACTTGACAGTCCTCGAGGGGTCTATGGGGTGCGTACTGGGGCAGCATGACGAGTCTGGTCGAAAAGAGCATGCAAATTACTACCTTAGCAAAAAGTTTACCGACTGTGAAACAAAATATTCACTGCTCGAGAAAACTTGCTGTGCTTTGGCATATGCTGCTCGCCGACTAAGACAGTATATGCTGGTTCATACCACTTTATGGATTTCCAAGATGGATCCGATCAAGTATGTATTTGAGAAGCCAGCATTGAGAAACCAGCATTGACCAGACGGGTTGCGAGATGGCAGATGATTTTGACTGAATATGATATCCAGTATACCTCTCAGAAAGCAATAAAGGGGAGTGTATTGTCTGATTACCTCGCCCACAAACCCATTGAGGATTATCAACCGATGAAGTTTGAGTTCCCTGATGAGGACATCATGGTTCTCAAATCGAAAGATTGTGAGGAACCGATCCTGGAGGAGGGGCCTGACCCTGAATCCGAATGGATTTTGATGTTTGATGGGGCCGTTAATGTGAACGGTATGAGTGGGTGCTGTTTTGGTTACGCCGAAGAGATCCCACATTCCTTTTGCTGCCCGGCTAACATTTGAATTCACCAACAACGTGGCTGAACACGAAGCTTGTATCCTGGGTATCGAACCTCAGTGTGTACATCTACTGGGGCAACGCCTTTCTCTTGTGTATGGGATGGAAGTCGTGCTACCAGTTAAGGTCCAGATCCCATCATTGAGAGTCCTGATGGATGTGAAATTGAAAGAGGCTGAATGGGTAAGGACTCGATATGAAGAGTTAAGCCCGATTGAGGAAAAGAGGCTGGCAGCCATTTGTCATGGGCAGTTGTACCAGCAGCGAAGGAAGCGTGCACTTGGCCGAAAAGTGCGACCTCGTATGTATCATGTGGGAGATATGGTGTTGAAAAGGATCCTTCCTCCTCCGAACGATCGTCGGGGCAAGTGGACACCAATTATGAAGGTCCATTCGTGGTCAAGAAGGTTTTCTCTGGCGGAGCCTTGTTGTTATTGACGACCATGGATGACGAGGATTTTCCATCCCCTGTGAATGCGGACGCAGTTAAAAAATACTTCGTATAAGAGACCCGCTGGACGAAAAGAATAAAATAGTCCAGGCAAAAATGGGCATCCCGGCGAACCAAAAAAGAATGAAAAGGTTCGGGCAAAAATTAGGGATAAAAAAAGAAAAAAACTGTACACCCGGCAAGTCGAAAACCCCACAAGGGCGACTTGGGCAAAAAAGGGTATCCCGGTGGACTGAAAACCCGAAAGGGCGGTCCAGGCAAAAGAGGGATTGAAACGAACAACTGCGTCTGGCATGATCGTTTGTACTTTGGTTAAGACACATGGATAATCCCCAGCAGGGATCGATCGGAAGCATCTTGTTCAGAAGGCAGAAAGCGCGGAGAGTCTTGAGGACATATGGGGTGTAACCGAGTTGGAACTCGATGAGATCACGGGTTCACATTGCCATTAGGATAGATTTTCCTTTTGTGCGCAATTACCTCATTTCAGGGATTGCTTCCTGTGTATTGCTCAGTTACGAGCCACTTTTTTTTCAGTCAATAAAATGCATGTTCAGTCAAATAATTTTGTTTTTGTTTTCATTACCGCTTTGATTGCAAAAACATCCGTTTATTTTGATAAGAATATTTGCATTTTGAGACATAGAGATCCCTTCCAATGCATGTTCATAAGATTGAAAATCTGAAATCTTATTCGGAAGGTTGAGTGGCCTAGGTGTTGAAATCTTGGCACGCCTGGGGCACGTTTTTATCTAACGATCTTTTTTGCAGGTGCTGTTAGATATTTTCACTCACTTTTTAGGTTGTGATGTGAAGCGTTTTGACAAGAGATCCCCGCAGAGTCCAATCAGGGACGAGGGATAGGAGAACGGTGAAAAGACGGCGAAAGAATGGTGACGATCCTAGAAGGTAATCAAGAAGACTCTTCAAAGTCTGAGGACTCGAGAGTTGGCCCGGATCTGAGGAGATCGATTGTCTCGAAGTAGAGAAAAGTCGAGAATACAAGGCGATGAATAAGGAGAGACCAGATAAGTCTGGGAGCTCTCAAAAGTGAAAAATTGACACTGTGGTTGGATGGTGAATGCTAGTGTTCGACGAGTCGACAGGTGTTCCATGTCAAAATTTTGTACCTCCCCAGCGGTTTGAGATCGGTGTTTCCTCGGCAGCCAGGCCTGAGGTTTGTTGCTTCCCCTAGCAGGTTTGGGATTGTTATCTCCCCAGCGGGTTCGAGATCGGTGTTCCCTCGGCAGCCAGGCCTGAGGTTGGTTATCTCCCCTAGCAGGGTTGAGAGTGTTATTTCCCCAGCAAGTCTGAAGTTTGCTGCAATCCCCAGCAGGGTTGAGAGTGTTATTTCCCCAGCAAGTCTGAAGTTTGCTGTTTCCCCAGCGGAGGTGTGCATTGGTAGTTTTTCCCCAGCGAAGTCCCCAAGCGGACCGAGTTCAGTGGAGATCGTCCCTAGTGAGGATTATCCTTTTTCCCCCAGCAGCAATGCTATTCCCAGACATGGTCGAGAGGTTGGTGTTTCCCCAACAAGTGACTCCCCAGTTGAGTTGGTTTCTCTGCCGTTCCGAGAATGACAGATCAACAAGTATCCTCAGCAGGATTGTTGTGTCTCCCCACAGAGTTGGAAGATCGAACCAGAGTTGGATGCTCAGCATAGTGATCATGTGCTTTCCCAGCAGGAGTTTTCCTCCATTTGCATCTTGCATATAGTAATCATCATTTGCATTTGCATCCTCAAATCGCGTAGCATTTCCATTCGGTATGGAGCATTACGCCATGGAAAACTCAAACATATGCATACATGTGTTAAGCCAGATTGGATCATATCCCCAGCAGAGGTGGACCATTTTTCAACATCTGTACGACACATTTGCGACAGTTGCTCCTGACAGCATTCAGGATTGATAATCCCCAGAGAGGTTTATTTCCTCACCCGTCTGTGAAAGGAAAGCCTGATTATCCCCAGCTTAGTCCCCGGCAAGTGTCTGCCTGGCCTTGACGTATGTAAATGTCATCCTTACGATACCGGTGAGTGTCGTGATGACACCCATGTGTGTCCTTTCTTTGGTGTATGTAAACACCATTGTTCGGTGTCGATAAACATCGAGTTTCTTCCCATTCATCCCATGATGTCTGGTCGTGGTTTCTTTTTTCCCATTCATCGTGAGATGTCTGGTCGTGGTTTCTTTCTTCCCATTCATCGTGAGATGTCTGGTCGTGGTTTCTTTCTTCCCATTCATCGTGAGATGTCTGGTCGTGGTTTCTCTCCTCCCATTCATCCATTGATGTCTGGTCGTGGTTTCTTTCTTCCCATTCATCCGTTGATGTCTGGTCGTGGCTTCTCTCTTCCCATTCATCGAGAGATGTTTGGTCGTGGTTTCTTTCTTCCCATTCATCAGTAGATGTCTGGTCGTGGTTTCTTTCTTCCCATTCATCCGTTGATGTCTGGTCGTGGTTTCTTTCTTCCCATTCATCCGTTGATGTCTGGTCGTGGTTTCTTTCTTCCCATTCATCGAGGGATGTCTGGTCGTGGTTTCTCTCTTCCCATTCATCCGTTGATGTCTGGTCGTGGTTTCTTTCTTCCCATTCATCGGTAAATGTCTGGTCGTGGTTTCTTTCTTCCCATTCATCCGTTGATGTCTAGTCGTGGTTTCTTTCTTCCCATTCATCCGTTGATATCTGGTCGTGGTTTCTTTCTTCCCATTCATCGAGGGATGTCTGGTCGTGGTTTCTCTCTTCCCATTCATCCGTTGATGTCTGGTCGTGGCTTCTTTCTTCCCATTCATCCGTTGATGTCTGGTCGTGGTTTCTTTCTTCCCATTCATCGAGGGATGTCTGGTCGTGGTTTCTCTCTTCCCATTCATTCGTTGATGTCTGGTCGTGGTTTCTTTCTTCCCATTCATCGGTAGATGTCTGGTCGTGGTTTCTTTCTTCCCATTCATCCGTTGATGTCTGGTCGTGGTTTCTTTCTTCCCATTCATCCGTTGATGTCTGGTCGTGGTTTCATTCTTCCCATTCATCGAGGGATGTCTGGTCGTGGTTTCTCTCTTCCCATTCATCCGTTGATGTCTGGTCGTGGCTTCTTTCTTCCCATTCATCGGTAGATGTCTGGTCGTGGTTTCTCTCTTCCCATTCATCCGTTGATGTCTGGTCGTGGTTTCTCTCTTCCCATTCATCCGTTGATGTCTGGTCGTGGTTTCTTTCTTCCCATTCATCCGTTGATGTCTGGTCGTGGTTTCTCTCTTCCCATTCATCTGTTGATGTCTGGTCGTGGTTTCTTTCTTCCCATTCATCCGTTGATGTCTGGTCGTGGTTTCTTTCTTCCCATTCATCCGTTGATGTCTGGTCGTGGTTTCTTTCTTCCCATTCATCGAGGGATGTCTGGTCGTGGTTTCTCTCTTCCCATTCATCCGTTGATGTCTGGTCGTGGCTTCTTTCTTCCCATTCATCGGTAGATGTCTGGCCGTGGTTTCTCTCTTCCCATTCATCCGTTGATGTCTGGTCGTGGTTTCTCTCTTCCCATTCATCCATTGATGTCTGGTCGTGGTTTCTTTCTTCCCATTCATCCGTTGATGTATGGTCGTGGTTTCTCTCTTCCCATTCATCCGTTGATGTCTGGTCGTGGTTTCTTTCTTCCCATTCACCGTGAGATGTCTGGTCGTGGTTTCTCTCCTCCCATTCGTCGGTAGACGGCTGGTCGTGGTTTCTTTCTTCCCAGTCATTAGTAAATGTCTAGTCATGGTTTCTTCGATTCATCCCCCGCAGAGTGCAAATTCCAGGTTCTTTTGGTATTCAATCCCTGTTTACCTTGAAGGTCTGACAGCCGTTACTCTCATCCGTTCAGGTTCTCAGTTGATTGAATAGGGGCAGCTGTAGCACCTCAAATTTGCACCCCCCATTCATGCATTCATTTCATTTTTTAGGTCATTAACATTGCATATTGCATTACATCATATCCACAAGCACTGGCATCAAGAGAATTCCTCAGTGCAAAAGAGCAAGTCTCTCCTTGAGGTGAAGGCCACATGATTATTCCAAAGAGGTTATATGATCCAAGGTTCATTTTGAAGCAACTTTGCAAAGTGGTAGAGGCCCAAATTCATCAGTGCATTGCCAGGTCATCTGAGGACCATACAAGTCAACTGTGCAGTCAACTGAGGGCTTTGAGGTGGAGAAATGGTTTGAGACACTTCATTCATGTCCAAAAGAGGCTTATTCATCATGTCAAACATCTACCTTGAAGATTTTGAAGTCAGATCAAAAGTTTCCCAAAATGGAAAGTGACCTATAATCTCAAGTTTCCAAAAATGGCAAGTTTTGGGACCACATTCAACTTGACTTTCCAACATCAAAGAAGCTTCAAATGAAATTTTGGTCAACATGAAAGTTGAATATAGTTCTCTCCTCTTTTCAAAAAGTCCTAGATCATGAGCATCTGATGAATGGTTGGGAAGTTATGAGCAAATGATCACCAAGTGTGCATGAAAGTTCAACATGGCATAACTTTGGCTACAAAACTCCAAATGGAGTCACTCTTTTGGAAAAATGCTTGTCTTAACCATTAGTTTCCAAATCAAACATTGCATTGCATAAAATTAACTCACATAATCATTTGTCCATGCATGAACATTTTTGGAGGGAAAATGAAGAATTTAAAATTGGTTGATCACATGAGCCAAATTCCAATCCTATCATGTTCATGAGTTGATTTTAAGTGATCTTGAACCTTGAATGGGCACTGTTCACGTGCACTTTTGCCATGCATAAGTGTATTTACCAATTTTGCATTACACTTCATTTCTCTTTAAGTTTCCATTAGCCAAGCCTAATTGTGATTAGCAGCATAATTAACAGGTGATATAAATAGATAATCCTAACTGTTTTGCTGAGATTACACATTCTAGATCTCAAAATTTCATTACCCTCCATTTTTGCTCTCATCTCAAACTTCAAATTTCTTCACATAACACCTCAATTTTATTGCATATTCGTGTTCATTGATCATCATTTAGTAGGAATCAAGTTGTGGATTGAAGAAATTGGCCGAGAATCATGCACACACCAAGCTTGAAGATGAACATGGAACTTGAAGTTTGAGCTGCATTCAAGTGGATTTAAGCATCAATTCGTGCATAAAGCTTCCATACACAAGCTCAGGAGTGGATCTGGACATTGCTGGAACTTGAATCCAAGAAGTCAGTTCACTGTTCTTCAAAGAGGTTGGATTTCGAATCTCATAATTTGCCATTTTATTGCCATGATTAGATAGGCCTTGACTCACTGATGATGCTGATATCAATAGATTTTAATTTGGTGAAGTATTGAATGAGATATGTTGAGTTGAAATTTTGTTGTGCATTATGTTTTTGTTCGATTTGCCTTGTTCATGGAGTTTTAGCCTGAATTGATGTTAGATCCGTGCTCCTGGTATCGAGACGGTTCGATCCATTTAAAAAATGCTTGATTCTGGAAATTTTTCTGATGTTGCTCCGCCGGACTCAACGAAGAAGACGGTGGAAACCACCGTCCTCCACCGTCCTGGAACAGTGCCACATGCCTCTGGTTCGTGCGTTAGGGCTTTACTGTAGAAGCGCCCATAACCTATGTGTCCTGCGTTCGAATCCGCTCCATGACATGTTTGAAATTCTAATTTCATTTTATTTTCCAAACCAAAACGCTGCGTTTGATGATTAAACGCGCATGCAACCATTGTGTCCTCTGTTCGATCCCTGCTTATGATACTTTGGATTTCCATTGTTTTACTTTAGCGCCTTTTTGATCCTCATGTACCTGAGTTCAACTCCTAGATTTTGCATATTTCCAATTGTTTTCACATTTTCATCTTCCATGATTTGCATTATTTCATTTTCATTTCTCCAATTTGTAAAAATCATAAAAAATAGCAAATGAATCCAAATAAATCCATTCTTTTTTCCACATGTTCATCTTGATGTCTATTATTTTATGATGTTCATTTCCTGATTTTATCATTTCTGGATTTTGAATGGTGAACTGTTATTTGATCATGATGCAAATGTGACATGTTACACCAATTGATTTGTGAAATGCTCATTCTTGATCCAATTAACTTGAAATTTGACATGCTCATTCATAACATGTTACATGATTTTTGAGCTTTTGTTTGGCATTTTTAGCATATTTCATCTCTGTTTTAGACACATGAATACATGGTGTGACAATTTGTGTCACACATTTGGATGTTGCTTGTGTACATTTTCATTCCTAGGTCATTTGATCTCTTCTGATTCCAGATTTTTGCATGATGCTTTTGTTTAACATGTTGATATCACAAAAAAAAATTCATGATCATTGGATTCATTTCTGTTTTAATATGGAATTTCTCTTCTTGATGTCCAATTGTGTGCACCTTTGCTTGCTATTGCTTTATCATGATCATGTGAGGACTTTTCCTAATGATTTGAGTTTGATCCTTTTTAGGACATGTACTTGCTTGATTAAATGTGCTTCATGTGGAATATCAACTGCTGTTTTGACTATTTGCTTTGCCTTTGACCCTAGTCTTGGTACTAGTGGTTTGTACTCATCAATTGAGCTTTGTATTTCAGGTTCAAGCATTTAGCTCCAATGGTTGATGTGATCTCATTACTTGAGATGCTTGCTTTGATTGCTAACCTTTGATTTTGTTGTAGGTTCATTGGTGATGAACTCACTTGAGTTGTTTACACATAGGACTTGTATTGTGTACATATTGGAAGAGAACCACTGTTGATTGTCTGTTTGGTTTGTCTGAGTACAATATTGACTTGTTTGACTTTTTTACAGGTACATTAGTCGCTTTTAGCTCTCGCTTGAGCTTTGCTTTGGTTGTGGTTGGTATACCAACTAGGTAATCATTCTCTAACTCCATGTAGTCTGGAAGCCCTGTCGTTTCTTTTGGCAGGCATTTGGCTGAAGTCCTCCTTAAGAGGCAATGTCTGTGTTTGTTTATATTTGTGCTAAAGACCTCCTTGTCGAGGCATGTTACTTGTTAAGTCCTCCTAAGTGAAGAGGCAATTGACAGATAGAAGGGACTAGTAGCCAGTCCCCTGTTAATCATTGAGTCGTTCATTATGCTCGCACTACGTGCTGATGCTCTTGAACCTAACCCCAGAATTTTGTATATAGAGTCAATCAAGTGGAGTAGGGTCCCTCATTCTGGATCCCCATGTTTTCATTGATTCAAGCTCACCCAGGCCTGGGTTAAGAGCTATGAGGTCTTATCCTCATTACCTTTCATCTACTCACCCTGACGGTCAATGTCAGTGGTTAAGAGCTTCAGCATACCCCTACAGTTGGCTTATTTGTCGAGGTTGATATGACCCCTCTTGACTAAAGCCTGACTTGTTTGTCGAGGTTGATATGACCCATTGACTAAAGCCTCACCCTTGGATGTTTGAGCCCCTTGTTGGTGTGTTTACTTCATGTTGTATATGTTTTTGTGTGGTGTGATTGTATTCCCATAGGATTGCTAGACTTCGCATAGTCTCTCGTTTGCATGTCAATTAAGGTAACACGGTTCCTTCGTCTAGGACTTCCTTTCTTGCATGAGCATTCCTAAAACACAAACAAACTCTATCTTCTCTTAAGGACATGTTGACTCCTTCTACTACAGGTGAGTAAGTCTCCAAAGGTCGAGCATCCGGTAGATTGCGTAGTAACGTTGTTCACCTAAAAAACACAAAACAAACAGAAATAGTTTAGCCGAACTACGGAAACTCTGATTCTCATGTTCAGATGAGATACGTAGGCACGAGATGCGATGTCTTGTCGAGTTTGACTGACGACTAACTTTTATCCCTGCTGGTTTTCGCCCTTGTTGCGATTCTCTTCTCTCGCCCTCGTTGCGATCGAGACCTTCCCTTTCTCTTGCCCTAGTTGCAATCGAGACCCTTCTGTTTCCCTTTTGTGTGTGTTAGGAGTCGGATGTAAGACCAGCCATTGGCATTCCGTTTCCTGTTTGCGTTTACTTGTTCGGAGTCTGATGTAAGCCCATCTATTGGCATTCGGTTTCCCGTTTGTTTGTTGTTTGTTCGGAGTCGGAATCAAGTCCATTTATTGGCATTCCGTTTCCTATCGTGTGTTTCTTTTGACGTCTCAGCGTCTCGTTTCGGTGTTTTGTTTCGGCGTGCGTTAGCCGAGCTACGAGTGCTCTAATTCTTTCTCTGGTTAGAGAAGATACGTATGCATAGGATGCGATGTCCTAGCGAGCACGTTTCCCATTTCCCCGAACTACGTCGACTCTGATGTTTGTTTCTGACAAACTACGTAGGCCCAGGATGCGACATCCTGCCGAGTCCGCTTCCTCCGTCTTCTTCCGCCTGTGTTTTATTCCGGTGTGTGTGCATTCTTTGAGCATTATTTAGCAACCTTATTCTATTCTTTTTGAGCGTGGATCCCGTCGAGTACGACGGACGTGAGGGGTGCTAATACCTTCCCCTTGCGTAACCGACTCCCGTACCTTGCAATCTCTGGTCGTAAGACCATTCCTTTCCCTTTTTCAGGTTTACTTCGAGCGTTTCCTTTCCCTCCTTTGGGATAAATAACGCACGGTGGCGGCTCTGTGTCTTTTCCTGCCGGTTGTTTTTCGCGTATGCGACACAAGGATCAACGCAAGGGGGCAACATAAGGAGCACTACTCAGAACAGAACTATGCCGCTGTCGAACACTTCAGTAGCGGTGTTGAGACAACAAATGGACGATAGTAACCATGAATTGGTTAACATGTTGACCAACCAGATGGGTACAGTCTTCAATCCACTAATCCAAGAATCTACTGAAACCAACAGACAAGTGGCGAACCAATTGACGCGTTTATGCAATTTTCTGGGGGCACCAGCCCGACAGATAACGCCAAGGATTAGGCCGACCGTTGCTGTGCAGATAGAGATAGGTGCAGCAGAGGAGGAGACAGTCCATAAAGGACAAATCATTAGACCCCCCAACATCAAGGCGTCAAATCAGAAGTGGTGGGACGTAACCAGGTGGTGATGGTCAACCGACAGCAGGATGCTGATCAAATCGTCGATCAACACCGACAAGAAGACTTGGCGGTGGAAAATAATTTGACAACTATTGTCGAAAGGATTATGGCTAGAAATGGCATGGGAGCCACGTTACAAAGGCCATTATACATTTCCCCATTAGCTGAATTTATTCTCCAAGCCGAGGCACCCAGGGGGATGAAAGTACCTAAGTACACTAAATTTGGGGGAGAGTCTGGTGGATCGACAATAGAGTACGTCGCCAGATACTTAACAGAGTCAGAGGATCTAGCTCATAATGAATGCTTAAGAGTAAAAAACTTCCCTTCTTCTCTGACCAAGGCGGCCTTCACATGGTTTACTTCGTTGGCCCCAAGTTCCATCGACTCATGGGCCAAATTAGAAAAGAAGTTCCATGAACAGTTTTACGAAGGACACTCCAAAATTAGTTTGGTGGAATTGTCCAGTATTAAAAGGAGGTTCGCTGAGAGCATAGATGATTATCTGAATCGTTTTAGGTCTTTAAAGGCTAGGTGCTTCACACAAGGGCCAGAACATGAACTAGTTCAAATGGCCGCAGGAGGTTTAGATTATTCCATTAGGAAGAAGATAGATCCAACTTTTGTGAAAAGTATGTCACAACTGGCTGATAGAGTCCGACATCTAGAACGATTGAGGCTAGAAAAAATTAGGCACAATAAGTCTAAGAAAGAAAAGGTAGCGTTTGTCGAATACGACGCGACAAACCCAGTACGTGAGGCCGATTACGCCTCATCGACCGAATTAGAGATCAACGTGGCTGAACTAAAGCCAGGGTCCGCCTATGAATGTCGCTCATTATTGCCTGCGCAAGGAAAGAATCCTATCGAAAACAACCCAAAATTTCCTGCGAAAACTTACACTTTTGACGTGCCGAAGTGTGAGGAAATTTTTGACTTATTGGTCAAAGATAGGCAGATGGTGGTGCCGCCTGATACTAAAATACCACCGTTGGAACAAAGACAGAAAATAGGGTTTTGTAAATATCACAACTATCTTGGTCATAACACCTCTAATTGTTACCTTTTCAGGGATTTGGTTCAAAAAGCAATTCAAGAAGGCAGGCTGAAGTTTGCTGGCCGTAGGATGAAGATCGACACTGATCCTCTTCACCAGGAGGAAGCCTTGTTCGTGGAACCAGTCGAGATCAGCGAGTATGATGAGGCCAACATGCTGGAACAAACTGGGGAAAGCCCAGATGTCGATATAGCTGAAGTATACCTAAGGGCTGATGAAGACTTGGTGGATTTTCTATATCGCTACAAAAACAAGGGTTCACAGGTGTGCCTGTGCCCAAGGTGTGGTGCTGTCACCGACAAGATAGCAGCGGAGAACTTCCAAAAGCTGCAGTTGGGTAAGAGCAAAAGAAATGTGTCAACCAGGGGTTACCAGAATGAGGGAGGCTCAAAAAGGGCTATGGGACATCACCCAACAAGGCCTAAAAGCTACGTGCCATCGGCCAGTGCTCCTAGAGGTACTTGGATTAAGCCTCAGGAAAGACAAGATACCCCACAAGGGGTTGCTGCTGATACTAGAGGAGGTCTAGCAGTAAACTATAGGCGTGAATTCAAGTCTGAAAAGAGGACTCATATCTCTGAAAACTATTTGGGAAAGAACCCCATGACACGAACTCAATGGAGACGATTTTAGAGGCGTAAACAGGCTGAAAGAGACACTGCAAGAGGCATGACTAGAAAGGCGAGTACTGAGAAGAAAATTGTGAAGGTCGACACAGCGGCGAAAGAACGGATAAGAAAGTATGTTCGTCGACCAGCTGAAAAATGTTCTGATGAAGTGACTGATGACTTCAATTCAGAATCCGAAGCGAGCCTCGACATCCTGGTCAATGTGGTATCAATCCTACCACAAGAATACAAGTGTGTGACTGAATTCGAAGGGTCAGGGGACAATAATGAGGCTGAAGAAATGGCTCGCATCAACCAAGATGCTATTTTGTGCTGAACGATGGTGCTGCTGAAAGCCAAGAGGCAGTGTTCGAAAGACCAACGATGACTATGAAAAACCATTTGAGACCACTGTTGATCAGGGCAAAGGTGGAAGGCGTGATCGTCAACAAAATTTTGGTCGACTGTGGTGCCACAGTCAACATCATGCCACACCATATTCTGAGGAAGATTGGCAAGTACGACACCGACATCAGGTCTAATAACGTGGTTTTGTCGGACTATGGAGGGAAGACGAAAAGCACCATGGGAGTAATTATGGTGAATGTTACAGTAGGTTCCGTGACCAGACCGACACTATTCATGGTGATAGACGCAAGGCCAAGTTACAACTTGCTACTTGGCAGAGAGTGGCTACATGGCATCGGAGTTGTGCCCTCTTCAGCACACCAAAGACTGGTGATTTGGAGAGAGGATGGGGTGGCCGAAAACATTGAGGCCGACCAAGGATATTTTATGGCCGATGTGAATAATGTCGGCAAGAAGGAGTTTGAAAGAAAGCTGGCCAACATCTCTCCTTGCTTCCCAGCTGAGGATGTTTATGCTAATCTAAGTGAAGCTTTCGTCTCTCTAACTCTACATGAGACTCACGGTTTTATTTGGGATGTGGAACGCCTAGATGATCCACCATACACAGGTATCCGGCCGACAGGCTGGGGGGATGCCAGTGATGATGTCTGAGTTAGAAGCTTTAAGAAAGATTTCGGCATACGTTGCCGAAAACAAAATAAAGTCGGCCATAGAGGCTAAAGAAAACACAGTTGTTGAGGCCTATGCGTTGAATAAAGGGGACTTCGACATGCAGCGTCTGGATTGCATTTACGACAGTGAACCTTTAGGGTTCGAAAAAGACCCAAAGGCACCAGAGAGAATCCGACCAAAAGACCCCTTAGAAGAAGTCGACCTTGGTGAGAATGGCGAGAAAAGGCCAACATATATAAGCGCCAACATCGACAACTAACTAAAGTCTGAGGTAATATCCATACTCAAAGAATTTAGAGATTGTTTTGCTTGGGATTATAATGAAATGCCTGGTTTGAGTAGAGAGTTGGTCGAGTTAAAGCTGCCCATAAAAGCTGGAAGAAAGCCAGTGAAGCAGACGCCCAGGCGTTTCGCCCTAGAGATTATGGCAAAGATAAAAACAGAAGTTGAAAGACTTTTGAAAAGCAAGTTTATCCAAACTGCAAGGTATGTCGAATGGTTGGCCAATATTGTGCCAGTCATAAAGAAAAATGGGTCTTTAAGAGTATGCATTGATTTTAGAGATCTAAATGTTGCCACCCCAAAAGATGAATATGCCATGCTCGTGGCTGAGATGCTAGTCGATTCGGCCGCTGGTTTTGAATATTTAAGCATGTTAGATGGTTATGCTGGAAATAACCAAATTTTTATTGCAGAAGAAGACGTGCCGAAGACGGCGTTTCGATGTCCAGGAGCCTTAGGGACATATGAGTGGGTGGTCATGCCATTCGGCCTAAAAAATGTCGGAGCAACATACCAGAGGGTAATGAACTCAATGTTCCATGACTTCATTGAAGATTTCATGCAACTCTACATTGATGACATCGTGATAAAATCGAATGGACAACATACTCATGTCGACCATCTCCGAAAAGATTTCCTGAGGATGAGGAAATATGGATTAAAAATGAATCCATTAAAATGCGCTTTTTGTGTGCAGGCAAGCGACTTCCTTGGTTTTGTGGTCCACAAAAAGGGCATTGAAGTAAACCAAAGCAAAACAAAAGCCATTATGGACGTCAAGCCACCGTCGACCAAAAAAGAGCTGCAATTTTTTTTTGGGAAAAATAATTTTTCTTAGAAGATTCATATCAAATCTAAGGGGAAAAACAAAAGCGTTCTCCCCATTACTTTGACTGAAGAACGAAGAGTTCAAATGGCAGGATGCACACCAAGAGGCTTTCGACAAAATCAAAGAGTATTTGACTAAGCCTCCAGTATTGGCCCCTCATGTTAGGCATAGGCCAATGAGATTGTATATTGCAGCCTCACAATCGACTATAGGAAGTATGTTAGTCCAAGAGGATGAAAATTGTGTCGAAAGACCTGTGTATTACCTTAGTCGAATGCTTAATGATCCTAAAACTAGGTATAGTGACATTGAAAAACTATGTCTATGCCTGTATTTCTCTTGTACGAAATTAAAGCAATATATCAAGCCTGTTGATGTTATGTATCTTCTCATTTTGATATTATTAAACATATGCTATCTAAACCAATTTTGCATAGTCGAATTGGAAAATGAGCTTTAGCGTTAATAGAATACTCCCTGACATACACACCCTTAAAAGCGATGAAAGGGTAGGTAGTAGCGGACTTTCTGGTCGACCATTCAATGGTCGAAATGGCGCAGAATTACGTAGATTTAGCACCATGGAGGCTATACTTCGACGGATCAAGACATAAGCATGGAGCTGGGATAGGAGGAGTCATAACTTCTCCAGACGGAATCCCAGCAGAGTTCAAATACAAAATCGAAGGGGTATGCACCAATAATGAAGCAGAATACGAGTCACTGATCACCAGACTTGAACTACTGCTGGAATTGGGGGCAAGGAATGTCGAAATTATGGGAGATTCGGAGTTAGTTATTAAACAAGTATCAAAAGAGTATAGGTGTGTTAAAGAAAATCTGATCATGTACTTCGTGGTTACCATCAGACTGCTCAAGAGGTTTGAGCAAGTCAATCTCCAACACATACCACGGCAAGAAAACCAAAGAGCAAATGATTTGGCACAGGAAGCCTCAGGGTATAAAACGTCGAAAGACCAGGACGAAGAGATCCAAGTAAGAGAGAAAGTACGAGCGACAGTGTTGTCACCGTCAGATCTGGCGATCATGAAGTTAGGGGCAATGGATAAAAATCATTTTGAAATTTTGGCTGTCAACAACGAGAGAGAGAGAGAGAGAGAGAGATTGGCGCAAACCGCTAGTCGATTACTTACGTAATCCCGTGGGGTCGACAGAGCGAAAGATAAAGTATAAGGCCCTTAGCTACGTCTTGGTGAATGACGAATTATTCAAGCAGGGGCTGTATCGACCATACACTGTGGGGTGTGCGGGGCACATCAAGCAGGGTTGAAGATGAAGTGGCTCTTGATGCGTTCATGAGTTTATTGGCCTTCAATGTTGAAAGATTGCATTGGATTTGCCAAAGGTTGTCAGGAATGCCAATTGCATGGGGGCATACAGCATGTGCCTGGAAGCGAGTTACACACAATTGTTAAACCCTGGCCATTTCGAGGATGGGTGTTGGACGTTATAGGAGAAATAAAGCCAGCCTCATCGAAGCAACAAAAGTATGTGTTAGTCGGGATTGACTATTTCACAAAATGGGTCAAAGCAATAGCATTACCAAATGTAAACCAAGAAACTATGATAGACTTTGTCCAGAGTTACATCATTTGTAGATTTGGCATCCCAGAAACTATTACAACCGACCAGTGGTCAGTCTTCACTGGTCGAAGAGTGCAAGAGTTTGCAAAAGAAATGGGAATCAAGTTACTGACCTCGACCCCATATTACGCACAGGCGAATGGCCAAATCGAAGCTGCTAATAAGGTGATCATCAGCCTAATAAAGAAACACATAGGAAAGAAGCCAAGGAATTGGCACAAGACGTTAGACCAAGCCTTGTGGGCATGTCGAACGTCATCAAAGGAAGCGACTGGAACAACCCCATTTCGACTGACTTATGGGCATGACGCAGTACTGCCAGTAGAAATTCAGGTCCAGGCGGTCAGGACCCAAAGGCAGTATGAAATACCCTCTGAAGATTACTGGAGCATGATGACAGACGAATTAGTCGACGTTGACGAGGAAAGAATGCTAGCATTAGACTCTCTACAAAGACAAAAAGAGAAAGTCGCCCGAGCCTACAACAAAAGGGTGAAAGGGAAAGTGTTTGCTGTCGACGATTTGGTTTGGAGGGTGATCTTGCCTATGGACAGAAATGATAAAATATTGGGCAAGTGGTCCCCAAATTGGGAAGGACCGTTTAAGGTTCTGCAGGTTTTTTCTAATAATGCCTACGAGGTCGAAGAGCTGGCACCAGACAGGAGAATTTTAAGAGTAAATGGAAAGTACTTGAAAAAATATAGGCCTCTCCTTCAAGAGGTCAAAATTTTGGCAGACTAAAACAGATGTCAAAATAATAAAGTTGGAGATAATTATGTTAGATACCAACGGCAAAGGCACAGAAATAAAGTATACAGTGCTAAAAGTCAAGTGCTAAAGTCAAGATAACATTAAGGTGGCAAGAAGCCATGGTTTAAATATTACAAAAAATGAACTAGTACAATCGATAGAGACGGTCAAAGCTGGCCGAATTTGGATTGGAAAGATTTAAGTTCAAAATTATAGTGCAAAGACATAGGCTCCAAAGTGTCGGCATGGGCTTTGAGTTTTTCAAGCGTTCCTTCGACGTTCATAAGCTCGTCAGCAACCTCCAAAGCATCACTGGTGGTCTGCTCCACAGTTGCCTGGGCAGGTTTTAACACTTCATCAACGAAACGCGACTCCTCCTGGGTAATGGACTCCAATTCACCGTCCAAAATGGCAAGTTGACGCCGAAGGGCATCAATTTGTTGACGTATTTCAGCGGCCCGTGTTTGTTTGGAGGTCAATTATGTCTTCTGCTCCTCTATAGCCTTCAACATACTGGCGACTTCCGCGTCGGCATGCGTCACCAACTCCCATTTCTCTTTCACAAACGCCTCACTTTCAGCAATTTGATGCTCAGTGTCCCGAACGCTGTCAATATGACGCAACATAGGCACCAAAAGCTGTTCCAAAGCCGGCATCGCACGTTTGGCGTAATCAGAGAGTTGGAGACCCTTCAGCTGGGCAATTGCGCTCAAAAGCTTTGGATCGACAGTAGGTTCATGCATGAGCACGAAAGGAAGGTCAGAGTTTAAGGCGTGCACGCGAATTTTGTCCATAAGGGCCTTAGTTTTCGTCGCCTCAGGGCCCATTTTGCCAGAATGGAGTGACTCAGAGTTGGACGAAATATCACGCGACTTCACCAGATTGCGGAGTCTGGAAATGGCCTCTAAAGCAGAAGGCTTAATCACCAGCCCCGGGAAGGTCGAAGGGGAAGCTGCCGACAGAGAATTGGCCTGAGGAGAAGCAGTCGACAATGGAGTAGCCTGGGAGAATTGTTGTTTGTTGGTGTCGACACCGACTGGCTCCCGTGGATCCTGCGAGGAAGTTGAAGAGAGACTCGAGTCAGAACTAGTCGAACTAGGGTCCAGACACGTCGCATGACTAGTGACCGAATCAGAGTCACTGTCACTGATATGGAGTGGAAATTCAATGGACTCACCAGCGGTGTCGACAGATTGAAATGGGCGAGCTAAGGAAGACACCGGCGACGTGGGAGTATAGTCAGCAACAGGCTGAGTCGGCTCAGTAGAAGCATCAGCCTGCAGAAAGAAAATTGTGTAAGAGAAACACAACATAAAATCCAAAGAGATAAAAAGGGATACAAGTAAATACTTGTGTAGATGCAGGGGAAACTGCATCTTGATGTGTGTCCCCCAAGGCAGTAGCGGGGGAAGGACCAATCAACGACGAAGCTCCCACGACTGGAGCAGGGGCCGCACCAAGGGTGGGAGCATCGACTGCAGGAGTGTCGGCATCTGTGACAAGGACCTCTGGAGGAGGCGTTGCATGATGCCTCTTCCTTTTATTGTCACCACTCTCGGAAGGGGAGTCATGTTTCTTCCTTTTGTGGCCATGATGGCTTTTAGATTTATGGTGGGAGGTGTGCTAGAGACACGAAGAGAGGTTATAAGCAATAAGTCTAGCCAAAAGAGCAGACGAGCCGACAAGAAATACCTCAATGCCTGCGGGAGCAGAGCGTTTGTGTTTTTTGGATTTTTTGGAGACGGAAGAGCCAGTAGCCTCAGTTAATTCAGAAAGTTTTGCATCAGGATCTCCAACATAAAGGGAAAAATAGGACTGCCACCAATCATTGAATTCCCTGGTACAATAGTGGGCTGGCCGAAAAGGGAGAGAGGGAAGACGCGGTCGGTTTTTCCAAATATTTTCGAGTTCCTCGTCGACCTCGCTCCAAGGTTGGACGCAAAGGATATTGGCAAGTAGCTCTTGCAAGGAAAACAGAGGTTTGGGGATGAATTGGAAGAGGCCAAATTGCTTGGCCATAAGGTTAGGCTGGTAAGCTACTAGACCAGGATTGCTACTGGCAGTCTCCGCCGACAAGAAGCGAGGGACCAAAAACCGCCTTCAAATGAGGAAAGATTCAGTCCTTAGTTCCCCATCAGCCGGAGGGAAAGGTCTGGTAAGCCACTCAGGACGCTCAGTTTGACGGTAAAAAGGGGCCATAGAGGGTAGGAAGTCGACACGAGTCAACATGATGTCGACGATGAGGCGAAACACTCGAAGGTCTGGAAAGTTCTTATCGATGGGTGTCAAGGGGATCAACCGTTTCCAGATAACATGTCGTTCCTCTGGAGGAAACGCAACCCTCCTCATCCCATAGGGGGCTACGTCTTTGGAGAAGGTGGCATTGAGCCACAATTGCAGGAACCAGAAAGGGCCATGAACTAACACATTCTTCTTCCTGGAGTTCTCAGGGTCGAAGAGTCTAATCTGGCAGACGACCTCAGATAGAGACTCGTAGAGAGAGGCTAGTAGCAGCTGGCCTAAGGCAACGTCACACTCTTGATGCAATTGGGTGGCCAGGAGAGCAAAGTGTTTGGCTACCTGCATAGACCTTGAGCAGAAAATAAAACGTGACAGCCAAAGAGTCAAGAGCGCCACATGTTCCTCGTCGGTCACGGGGCCTGCAGAGGTGGCATGATGATCAATAAAATTGTTGTATATCGGTGTGCGAGAGTCACCAATGTAGAACCGCAAGGAGACTAGGGCTACGGCCTCGCAGTCAAAAACTTCTCCAGTCGGTCTCAATCCAGTGATCGCAGCAACATTTAGGAGTGTCGGAGTGATCATGCCACATCTAGTATGGAAGGAGTTGGTCGAACTCTCCCAGAACTGAAGGGCGGCTAATAACATGCCACAAGACTGAGGAGGGCCACATCGAACAATCTGTAAGAGGGTATAAATGCCTGTCCTTTTCCAGTGGTCGATTTTCTCTGTTTCCAACCGGTCCATCCAAGCACAAAACTTAGGACAATTCCTGGGGGGAGCGGTTCTGAAGTTCCTATCGACGTATCGAAAGGAGAAGGGTTGTTGAGCAGATATCACAGGTTCAGAAATGTGACTGGCGGGAAAAAGGGAAGCGTCATTTTTGGTGATCTCTGGGTGTCGATTTTCTGGGAGAGGACCTAGAAACGCTAAAGGTTCATTAGCCAGAGAGAAAGGAATCAATACCTGAGAACGCCCGATTTTCTCCTTTTCTTCTACCATTGGAGGCTCAGGGACATACTCCGTGCCATCAATGTTGATGGGGCGCGCGAGTTCGGCAGCTGAAGGTTTGTTAGAGGTGGCCATGGAAGGAACAAAAGGATTCTTCGTGTGGAGTGGAAGAATTTTTTTCACAGAAAAAGCAGAAGACAAATGAATGTTGAATCAAGAAAGCCAAAAAAGAGAAAAAGAAAGAATGAGGGTTTTATAACCCTTAAATCCTGAGCAAAGAAGAGGAAACAGTTACACTTCCACGGCCGACACGTATGCTCACGATCCCACGCCTACAGACACGTGGAGGAGAGAAGGGAAACGAACAGGCAAACACGTTTAGTGTTGGAGACGTGAAGTGACGCATACGTGATTTTGTGCGTCTCGGGGAGAAGAAGGAACGATCGCCATGATTGTCTGACGTCACCCACGTGAGGTACACAGAGGTCCCACTAAGTAGAAACGGGAACAGTAAAAGGTAAGTCGATAGTTTCAGAGATGCCATCATCTCATCAACATCGACAGTCAAAAATGGCATCTCTGAGTATGATATTGAGTATCGAGCTCAAAAGGCTATCAAAGGTAGTATCTTGGCTGACCACTTGGCACATCAACCAATTGAAGATTATCAGGTTGTGCAATACGACATCCCTGATGAGGAGATTATGTATTTGAAGATGAAAGATTGTGATGAGCCTACGCTCGATAAAGGGCCAGAGCCCGGTTCCTGATGGGGTATGGTGTTCGATGGTGCTGTCAAGTGTCGCAACGCGAAAAACAACCGGCGGGAAAAATACTGTTTACAGAGCCGCCACCGACGCTATTCATCCTATGACGGAAAGGGAGCGCAGGACTAACCTCAGAAAGGGGAAAGGAACGGTCTTACGACCAGAGATTGCAAGGTACGGGAGTCGGTTACGCAAGGGGAAGGTATTAGCACCCCTCACGTCCGCCATACTCTACGGGATCCACGCTCAAAAGATAGCTCAAAGAATAGGAAAAGGGTTGCTAATAAACTGCTCAAAGAAATTGCACAAACTGGAATAATAAACAGGTGAAAGAAGACGTAGGAAGTGGACTCGGCAGGATGTCGCATCCTGGGCCTACGTAGTTTGTCAGAAACAAACATCAGAGTCAACGTAGTTCGAGGAAATGGGGAACATGCTCGCTAGGACATCGCATCCTATGCCTACGTATCTTCTCTATCCAGAGGAAGAATCAGAGCACTCGTAGCTCGGCTAACGCACGCCGAAACAAGACACCAAAAAGGGACGCTGAGACGTCAAAAGAAACACTCAACAGGAAACAGAATGCCAATACATGGACTTACACCTGACTCCTGACAACAAAAAAGGAAACAGAATGTCAATACATGGACTTACATTTGACTCCCAACAAACAAACAAGGAAACAGAATGCCAATACATGGACTTATATCCGACTCCAAACAAAAACAAACGCTAACCAGCGAACACCAAAGAAAAAGGTTATCAGAATGAACCCCAACAAAGTAACCAAATATCCAAAGATGAACCCCAAGTGAACAAAAGAAAACCTCAAGGTATAAACATACCACACACGCACACGCTGAACAAACGAGCATTCACACCAAAACAAAGAAAAGGGTGAACACACACAGACTCAAAAAAAGAAAAGGGTGCCCGGAGAGATTGCTTACAACCTCCTGCCTACGTATCTCATCTGGTATGAGAATCAGGGTGATGTAGTTCCCCTTAACAGGGGTAAAACTCTCTCCTAACCAGAGACCAGGGAAACAACAAACTAATAGGGAGACTAAGACTCGAACCTAATAGTTGTCATACAATCAATATCCCTAAATCGAGGTCTCTAACAAGAATCCTACTTCCTCAAAAAACAATCATACAAATCCTACATAAATAGAGATGAGAAGAGGAAAGCAGATAAACATACCAACACAAGTGAACAAGCATCACACACTATATCCACACAAGAGGCCCAAACAATGGGTAGGCTTTAGTCAAGAGGGGTCATATCAACCTCGACAAACAAGCCAAACTGTAAGGGGTAAATCTGTAGCTCTTAACCACTAACATTGAATGCTAGGGTGAAGCTGATCAAAGTCTGAATGAGGATGAGACCTCATGCTCTTAACCCTGGCCAGGGTGAGCTCATGACACAGAAAGCGTGGGGATCCAGAAAGTGGGACCCTATTCCACTTGACAGACTCTGGACTAAGATCTTGGGTACATGTTCTAGAGCATCAGCACGTAGTGCGAGCATAAAGAACGACTCACTGAATAACGGGGGATTGACTACTAATCCCTTTTATCCGTCAATTGCCTCTACATGGAGGTCTTATCAAGTAAATCATGCCTCATCTTGGAGGTCTTTGGCACAATTGTAAACAAACACAAACAGAGCCTCTGAAGGAGGACTTGCCAGCAAAATGCCTGCCAAAAAGGTGACAGGACTTCCAGACTACATGGAGTAAGAAGACAACTACCTAAGTGGTGTATCAACCATAATCCAAAGCTCAAGCAAGAGCTAAAAGCAAGCAACTAATGTACCTGTACAAAAGCTAAACAGTTAATATTTCAGTCATAAAACCAACAGACAAACAATGAATCTTTCACAGTTACACAACTCAATGAGCAATGTTCAAGCAATCAAATGAAGCAATGAGCTCAACACATCAACTCAAATCCCTACAAAACACACAAAAGTTAGAACTCAAAGCATTTGTATCTCACAAAGTGAGACCAAACCAACCATCAATGCTAAATTTCCAAACCTGAAACACAAAGCACGGTTAGTTTATGCACAAAACACTAGTACCAAGGCTAAGTTCAAAACCAAATCAAATGACCACAACAGAACTCAATCTTTTGCATAATGCACATTCAAACATGTCACAAGATGTCCTCAAAAGGACCAGTATCAATTCAAAAAGCAAAGGCATCAAAGGGCTCATGCTATGCAAAGACCAACAAATGAGCACAAAATGGACATCCAAATTAGAAAATCCAAATCAAATCAGAAATGCATGCAATGACTTTGATATTTTTTATGCAAGTTTCTCATGTTATAAATGATCAGCATGCAAAAGATCAAATCCAGAAAGATTCAAATGCTAGATGAACAAAAATGCACAAATTCAATGTCAAAAATGTGACACAAATTGTCACATTATTCTCCATATGTCAAAAACAATGATAACATATGAGAAAAAAATCCAAACCAGTGATCAAAAATTCCTATCATGAGTGAAGATCAAGCATACAAAAAATTGGATCAATTGGCACAACAATGAAGATTCCACAAACCATTGATCACAACATGTCAATTTAGTATCACATGGATTCAAAAATCACACATAAAAAATCCAGCCATCCACAAATCATGAAAATAATACCATAAAAAACTAGACATCAATACCAAACTATGAAAAAAAAATTGGAGTTAATTTTGACTATTTTTCTATTTTTTATGATTTTTACTAAAATAACTAAATAAAATGAAATATTAAATGAAATAGAGGGAAATGAAATAGTTCAAATCAATTCAGAATTAATCACAGCCATTGGATCATAAGCGCGCGCCAGATCAAACGGTCCCTATTTAAACATTGAAACCCACTGTTTCATTAAACACGGTGGCATGCACACATCATCAGGTCAAACACACGCGGCATAGTCAAGCAAACACAGTCCAATCAAAAACACACGCAAGCCACACAATCAACACCCAGCGAGGCAAAGTGAAACGACGCGTTTCATTAAACGCGTTGGCACACCACATCAGCAGTCAACACAACGCGTGGCCAGGTCAATGCAATCGCTACCAATCAATTGGACACGCATGAGCCACGTAGAAGCCAGCAAGGCAAAACCCTAGCAAGTTGCAGAGACACCGGAGCTAAGCTCCGGTCGTCTTCTCCGGCCAACCAGGCGGCGGAGCTAACCAAAATTTTCCAGAAATCTACAAACTATACATCTTTCGAACCACTCTTTCATGCACAATCCAAATCTATAATCAATTGATCATAATTCTTCCTAAATTGCACGGATCGAAGAGAAACATAAATGAGATCTAAAATTCCAGTTCATCATACATGTTCAATTCTCATCCATTTTCAAATCTAAACATATCTACGTGTTCCAGGCAATGAGATCTACACATTTAAATCAAGAAAACAACAAAAAGAGAGATCGAATTTCAACTCACTTGGAAATGGAAGTTGCTGTTTACGCGTGCTCAAACTCTCAAAAGCTCCAGATCTACTCCAATATCCTTGACTTGAAGCTTTGTGCAAGAATCAACAGCTGAAACCACCTGGATCTAGCTCAATTTCCAAAATCCATTTCCATGAAGATGCATTTGAACAACTCGAAATCTTGCTCAATTGTCCAAAACAGAGGTTGATTCTTGATCAATGAAGGATGATGATCAAGAATCTTCAAGAATTTTTGGTGTTTGTGTGGAGAAATTGAAGAATCGAAGAGAGAGAAAATTGGAGGGAACTTGAAAATTTGAGATCTGAAAATGCTGTTATGGTAGTTATGGATTAGGGTTTGGTATTTATACCACTTGCTAATGATGCTGAAATCCCAATTAGGCTTTGTTTAATCATGATTAGTGAGAATTGAAGTGTCTTGCAAAATTGCACATTGAACTTGCATGGCCAAAACACACGTGCACATGCTCATGTTAAGCTTGGAATTCACTTAAAGTCAGCCAAGGATCAACATGGAATTGTTGTTTTGCTTGTATCATAAGCCAAATTTGAATTATGGAAATTCCCTCCAAAATGATCACTTGAGGAATGATGAGCATACAAGCCTCTCTCATGCATGGCAAGGCTTGTTTTGAGAAGTATTGGTCATGAGGAGTATTTTGCAAAAATAATGGACCAAGTTGGAGCTTTGTATCAAAAGTTATGCCACTTTGAATTTCCATGCATACCTTGTGATCAAATGACCATAACTTCTCAACCATTCATCATATGGACATGAATTAGGGCTTTTTGGAAAAGGGAGACAAAGGCCTACAACTTTCATGTTCACCAAAAATCCATTTGAAACTTCTTTGATGTTGATAAGTCAAGTTGAATATGGACCAGAAACTTGCCATTTTGGGAAACTTGAAATTACAGGTCATTTTCCACTTTTGGAAACTTTTGCCATGACTTCAAAATATTCAAGATAGATATTTAGAATGACAAATGGACCTCTTTTGAACATGACTGAGGTGTCTCAACTCATTTCCCTACCTCATAGCCCTCAGTTTACTGCACAGTTGACTTTTTGGTCCTTAGATGACCTTGAAATGCCTGATCCACTTGAGCCTCTACCACTTGGGGAAATTGCTCAAAAATGAAACCCTAGCTCATGTAAGCTCCTCATAAAAATCATGTGATCCTCGTCCCAAGAAAATACCTCATCTCTTTGAGAAACCCTAGTTGGAAGAAAGGCATTGATTAGGGTTGACCAGAGGTCACAACCCTAATCCAAAGGAACTTGAGGATGAACTTTGAAACCCTTGATGATGATAAAACCATGATGATGGTAATATATCCTTGCAAACAAGATAATGCTCAAGACCTTTGAAGAATCAAGAAACCCTAATTGAAGCCCATGCCCTCAGATGGTTGATCATCAATTCATAAAGACCCTCAGGCTTGAATCACTTAACTTCTCCATCTTTGAAAAGTCTTTGGAGGATGACCTTCTTATTTTCATATGAGATGCAAAATGCAATGCCTAATGCTCTAAAATATGAAATGCAATGTGTCAAACTAGTCTCAAAAAGAGGAGGGCAAAATTTGAGGTGTTACATCTGCCCCTATTCAATCCACTGTGAACCTGTCGATATGAACAACCTCGGCTTTCAGATGATCAGGGTGAAGAGTGGTTGAATACAAAGAACAGACGAACAATTTGCGCTCCACTGGGAATTAAGTAACAACGCCTGTCAGAATCGGCAAAAAGGTGATCTTAAAAGAAGAATCTGTCTGGTACGGTGAGAGTCGGCCTGAATACCGAAAAGAATGTTAACTTGGATACCAAAATAAATGGTAACACAGGAATAACCATGGCCTGCATGCCGCTCATCAGTCTGAATACTGGAAATGACTTCGATCTGAGCATCGGAAGATATGAGATTATCAATATCAGTCTGAACACCGAGAGACTGGTCTGAATGCCACAAGTTGCGTCGACCTGAACGTCAGAAACTTCTTCGATCTGAACATCGGAAACCTGGCCTGAATGCCATAAGTTGCATCGACCTGAACGTCGGAAACTTCTTCGATCTGAACTTCGGAAAAAACTGGCCTGAATGCCACTTCGGTCTGAATACCAGAAAATTGGCCTGAATGCCACAAGTTGCATCGACCTGAATGTCGGAAACTTCTTCGATCTGAACATCGAAAAAACTGGCCTGAATGCCACATCGGTCTGAATACCGGAAAATTGGCCTGAATGCCACAAGTTGCATCGACCTGAATGTCGGAAACTTCTTCAATCTGAACATCGGAAACTTGGCCTGAATGCCACTTTGGTCTGAATACCAGAAAACTAGCCTGAGTGCCACTTTCGCTGGGGATTTTCTCTTTGTTTATTATTATTATTATATCTTTTTGCTTTTCTTGAACCCCCAAAAACTTCTTTGATTTTATTGCCAAACAATGAACGCCGTTCTCCATTTGAACCCCGCTCTCCAGAAGACACTCTACGTCTCCTTTTCTCCTGATGGACCCCGATCTCCGCGCTGATCGCGTAACGTCCTCCAACTTCCATCTCCGCACTACAGAATTTTCTTCCTCCAATATCGCACTACTGGGGAACACTGTTGGTTCAAAATCACAATGCCAAACTCCTCAGAGTAACATCTTCACCAGCCAGCTAAACCAACCCTCAAACGGTAACCACGGCTTGAGACTAGCTTATGCTTGCAATGCAGATGCATGAGTTTATAGCGTAATGCTTCATAACCATGGAAATGCTACGCAATCAGGTATGCAATATGTTATGCTTCTCTAAATGATGAATGCATAAAAAATATCCCCCTCAGGGGATGGCACGAGTAACTCTGCTGAGGAACTCGATATCACTCCAATCTCCAATCCTGCTGGGGAATAGCACTGCTGTTGGGGAAAGAGCAACCCTTACTAGGGATGACCTCCACTGAACTCGACCTGCTTGGGGACTTCGCTGGGGAAGAAACTAACAACGCACACCCCTGCCGGGGGAACAACAACCCTCATACCTGCTAGGGAAATAACAATCTCAACCCTGCTAGGGGAAACAACAAACTTCAGGCCTGGATGCCGAGGAAACACCAACCTCGAATCCGCTGGGGAGATACAGAATATTTGACACGGAACACCCGTCGACTCGTCGAACACTGGTATTCACCATCTAACCATAATGTCAACTTTCCACTTTCTCGGACTTTGAAGAGTCTTCTTGATTAACCCCCTAGGATCGTCGCAATTCTCTCGCCGTTTCTACACCATTCTTCAATTCCTCGTCCCTGATTGGACTTCACAGGAATCTTTTGTCAAAAACGCTTCGTGTCACAACCTGCAAGTGAGTGAAAATAACCAACAGCACCTGCAAAAGAGATCGTTAGATAAAACGTGCCCCAGGCGCGCCAAAAACACCCAGGTCACTCAACCTTCCGAATAAGATTTCAGGTTTTCAATCCTATAAACATGCATTGGAAGAGACCCCTACATCTCAAAATGCAAAGATTCTTTATCAAAATAAACGGATGTTTTTGCAATCAAAGCGGTAATGAAAACAAAAACAAAATTATTTGACTGAATATGCATTTTATTGATTGAAAAAGGTGGCTCGTAACTGAGCAATACACAGGAAGCAATCCCTGAAAAGAGGTAATTGCGCACAAAAGGAAAATCTATCCTAATGGCAATGAGAACCCGTGATCTCATCGAGTTCTAACCCGGTTACAACCCATATGTCCTCAAGACTCTCCGTGCTTTCTGCCTTCCGAACCAAGGCGCTTCCGACCGATCTCTGCCGGGGATTATCCAGGTGTCTTAACCAAAGTACAAACGATCATGCTAGACGCAGTTGTTCGTTTCATTCCCTCTTTTTCCTGGACCGCCTTTTCGGGTTTTCAGTCCACCGGGATACCCTTTTTTGCCCAAGCCGCCCTTGTGGGGTTTTCGACTTGCCGGGTGTACAGTTTTTTTCTTTTTATCCCTAATTTTTGCCCGAACCTCTTCATTTTCATTTTTTTGGTTCGCCGGGATGTCCATTTTTTCCTGGACTATTTTATTCTTTCCGTCCAGCGGGTCTCTTATACAAAGTATTTTTTAACTGCGTCCGCATTCACAGGGGATGGAAAATCCTCACCATCCATGGTCGTCAACAACAAGGCTCCGCCAGAGAAAACCTTCTTGACCACGAATGGACCTTCATAATTGGGTGTCCACTTGCCCCGACAATCGTTCTGAGGAGGAAGGATCCTTTTCAACACCATGTCTCCCACATGATACACACGAGGTCGCACCTTTCGGTCAAAAGCACGCTTCATTCGCTGCTGGTACAACTGCCCATGACAAATTACCGCCAGCCTCTTTTCCTCAATCAGGCTCAACTCTTTATACCGAGTCCTTACCCATTCAGCCTCTTCCAATTTCACATCCCTCAGGACTCTCAATGACGGAATCTGGACCTCAACTGGTAGCACAGCTTCCATTCCATACACAAGCGAGAAAGGCGTTGCCCCAGTAGATGTACGCACCGAAGTTCGATACCCATTCAATGCAAACGGCAACATCTCGTGCCAATCCTTATAGGTCACGACCATTTTTTGCACAATCTTCTTAATATTCTTATTAGCCGCCTCGACCGCCCCATTCATCTTCGGACGATAAGGAGAAGAATTGTGATGCTCGATCTTGAACTCCCGGCACAGTTCTGCCATCATCTTGTTGTTGAGATTAGAACCATTATCAGTAATGATTCTTTCGGGAACCCCATATCTGCAAATGATGTCTCTTTTCAGGAACCTGGCAACGACCTGTTTCGTCACGTTTGCATAAGACGCTGCTTTCACCCACTTGGTGAAGTAATCAATAGCTACTAATATGAATAGGTGCCCATTCGAAGCCGTAGGTTCGATCTTTCCGATCATATCAATATCCCACATAGCAAACGGCCACAGAGACGACATCAAACTCAACGGGTTTGAAGGCACATGCACCTTGTCAGCATAAATCTGACATTTATGACATTTCCGCACGAAGTTGAAACACTGGGCCTCCATTGTCATCCAGTAATATCCATCCCTTAACAACTTTTTCACCATCGCATTCCCACTAGCATGAGTACCAAACGACCCCTCGTGTACCTCTTTCATCAATTGGCTTGCTTCTTTGTCATCGACACATCTGAGCAAAACCCAATCAAAATTCCTCTTGTACAAAACCCCATCTTTATTCAGATAGAACGCCATGGCCAACCTCCTCAGAGTCTTTCGATCCTTCTTAGACGCTCCCTCGGGATACTCTTGGGTCTCTAAATAATGTTTGATGTCATAATACCAGGGCTTTTCATCATCAGGCACTGTGTCGACAGCAAACACATAAGTCGGTCTATCCAACCGTCCCACCTCAACACTAGGGAATTGATTCCACCACTTCACTTTAATCAAGGCGGCCAGAGTAGCCAAAGCATCCGCCAAAGGATTTTCTTCTCTCGGCACATGGTGTAATTCCACCTTGGTGAAGAACGTCAACAATCTCCTCGTATAATCCCGGTATGGAATTAAGTGGGATTGATGCGTATACCATTTCCCATTAACCTGGTTCACAATCAAAGTTGAATCTCCATAAATGACAAGGTTCTTGATCCACAAATCAATCGCCTCTTCGACACCCAAGATACAAGCTTCGTATTCAGCCACATTATTGGTGCATTCAAATGTCAGCCGGGCAGCAAAAGGAATGTGGGATCCCTTCGGCGTAACCAAAACAGCACCAACTCCACTACCATTCACGTTAACGGCCCCATCAAACATCAGAATCCATTCGGACTCAGGGTCAGGCCCCTCCTCCGGGATAGGTTCCTCACAACCTTTCGACTTGAGAAACATGATGTCCTCATCAGGGAACTCAAACTCCATCGGTTGATAATCCTCAATGGGTTGCTGGGCGAGGTAATCAGACAATACACTTCTCTTTATTGCTTTTTGAGAAGTGTACTAGATATCATACTCGGTCAAAATCATTTGCCATCTCGCAACCCGTCCGGTCAATGCTGGCTTCTCAAATATATACTTGATCGGATCCATCTTGGAAATCAACAAAGTGGTATGAACCAGCATATACTGTCTCAGTCGGCGAGCAGCCCATGCCAAAGCACAACAAGTTTTCTCGAGCAGTGAATATCTTGTTTCACAGTCGGTAAACTTTTTGCTAAGGTAGTAAATTGCATGCTCTTTTCGACCAGACTCGTCATGCTGCCCCAGTACACACCCCATAGACCCCTCGAGGACTGTCAAGTACAAGATTAACGGTCGTCCCTCCACAGGAGGCATCAGAATCGGAGGCTCCTGCAAATATTCTTTTATTTTTTCAAATGCCGCTTGGCAATCATCATTCCACCTAACCGTTTGATCTTTTCTCAACAACTTGAATATGGGTTCACACGTGACTGTTAGATGAGATATGAACCGTGAAATGTAGTTCAATCTACCTAAGAAACCACGAACCTCCTTTTCTGTTCTCGGTTCAGGCATTTCTTGTATCGCTTTTACTTTAGCAGGATCAACCTCGATTCCTCTTTAACTCACAATAAACCCCAGCAACTTACCGGATTGCACTCCGAAAGTGCATTTATTCGGATTCAACCTCAATTTGAATTGTCTCAATCGGTCAAACAACTTG
Organism: Lathyrus oleraceus; assembly: GCF_024323335.1. Lineage (NCBI taxonomy): Eukaryota > Viridiplantae > Streptophyta > Magnoliopsida > Fabales > Fabaceae > Lathyrus > Lathyrus oleraceus. The sequence goes on from NC_066582.1 coordinate 42,080,878, forward strand.
GCCAAATCTACCAAATGCCCCTCTTCTGTTTGGGACTTTGGTATCATATCATCAACATAGCATTCGATCTCATGATGAATCATATCATGAAACAAAGTCACCATAGCCCTTTGATACGTGGCACCGGCGTTCTTGAGACCGAATGGCATCACCTTATAGCAAAAAGTGCCCCATGGTGTGATGAACGTTGTTTTCTCCATATCATCTAGCGACATTTTAATTTGATTATAGCCAGAAAAGCCATCCATGAAAGAAAACACCGAGAATTAAGTTGTATTATCTACCAACACATCGATGTGAGGTAATGGGAAATCATCCTTCGGGCTGGCACTGTTCAAATCCCGGTAGTCCATACACATCCTCACCTTTCCATCCTTCTTCGGCACCGACACAATATTTGCGACCCAAGGTGGATAATTAGTGACAGCTAGGAAACCAGCATCCAACTGCTTTTGTACCTCCTCTTTGATTTTCATGGCCATCTCAGGTCGAGTTCTGCACAACTTCTGCTTCACTAGAGGACAGCCTTCTCTCAATGGCAACTTGTGCACAACAATATCGGTATCCAACCCTGGCATATCTTGATAAGACCAGGCAAAGATATCAACATACTCTTTCAACAGTGCTACCATTATGCTCTTGACATTCACCTCTAAAGCGGCTCCAACCCTCACTTCCTTTCTGACCTCCTCGGTACCCAGATTAACAATCTCGACTTGCTCCTCGTGCGGTTGAATCACCTTCTCCTCTTGTTTCAACAACCTGGCTAACTCCTCCGGCAGTTCACAATCTTCTTCGCCTTCTTCTTCGGCATGATAGATCGGATTGTCGAAGTCATATAAAGGTGTAACAGGATTGTTATCAATGAGATCCGGAGAATGATCGCATCTGCATGAGTGTTGATTCATGCATTGCTTTAGAGTCGGGACGAGACAAATTAAAAGGAAGAAAAATGAAAATAAACATTGCCATTTTTATTTTTATTTTTATTAAACTGCAAAAATAAATGAAAAACAGGGAACACCGCTTTTAATGTGAAAACTTCTGTTTATTACTGATGCAAATATTGCAAAATGAAACACATGAGGTGGCCCTTACAATGAACCATTACGTTTCGGGAAAAACGTATGGCTTTCATGCAAACAGAATTGAAAAACAGAAATATTACTCTTCACGTAGAGTGACAGTGATGATCTTTTCGGCCTTCCAGTTCTGGACCTCCATCCCTGGTACGCACGGTTTTATCCACGAGTCGAGTTCACAGTCACTGTCAATCTCTTCACCCATCGCACAGACGCGATCTGGATCTAGCATTCCAGCACTGGTGAACGTGAACGGTTGATGACGTCCTTTATCCTGTCCAGACGAGCCTTGGCCCGACTGATACCCAATCCCAAACCTGTCCTCTTTCACCGCAATGTCTATCATTCTTCCCCATCCTAGGGCCTCTCCATTTTTCACCACTTCTACAGCCTGCCTATAAGAAGCAATGGACGACTTTTTATCTTCCTTAGCAAAAATGGCATTCTCCATCTTAACGGTTTCAAACGCCTGACTGGGTGTTTCAAATATTTCACCGTCCATTTCCACATATTTGAACGATGACAAATGGCTGACAAAAATATCCTCCTCCCCACACACTGTTACGACCTGCCCGTCCCAGATATATTTTAACTTCTGGTGCAAAGTCGAAGTTACTGCCCCAGCAGCGTGTATCCATGGTCGACCCAACAAGCAACTATATGCCGGCTGAATGTCCATGACATAGAACACAGACTTGAACACCTCGGGCCCAATCTTCACAGGGAGCTCAACTTCCCCAAATACAACCCTCTTAGAGCCATCAAATGCTCTAACTACCAAATCAATAGGCCTCAAAACCACTCCTTTGCAATCCAACTTAGCCAGGGCCTTCTTAGGCAACACATTGAGTGACGAGCCAGTATCAACCAGAACGTGCGAAAGCACTGCTCCTTTACACTCCATTGAGATGTGTAATGCCTTACTGTGATTACGTCCATCTACAGTAAGATCGAGATCAGTGAAACCCAACCCATGACTGGCATTGACATTAGACACCACTGTCTCCAACTGATTTACCGTAATCTCTTGCGGGACATAGGCCCTCTTCAAGATTTTTAACAAAGCATTTCTATGCCCTTCTGAGCTTAACAACAAAGATAAGATTGAAATCTTGGACGGAGTCTACTGCAAATGATCAACAAGTTTGTACTCAGACTTCTTGATAATCCTTAAAAACTCCTCGGCTTCATCATCAAGCTCAATCTCCAACCCAACAGGCGTCGGGGCCGCTATAGGAGTACCCTCATTCACCACCTGTTTACCTCTTGCCCTGGCTAAAGCCTCGGCCTTATCTCTCTTTTCTTTTTCTGCATCCCCACTCCTTAACGTGTCAGGCGCAAACAACCTCCCGCTGCGAGTGAAACCACTAAGTCCGACATTATCCCCCTTTGAAACGATGGTATCACCTGCAGCCTGATCTTCCTTCTTCTTTCCATTACAGTACACCTCCCCACCATAGTCCCACGGCACAACATCATCATTTTCATATGGAATGGGTCCCGGTACCGTGATGGTAACTGGAGCCGCATCTGCCGGCGCTGACAAGTGGACAAGATCAAAATAAATGGTTATTGTTGAAACATCCTCCTTCTCCAAATCAACTTTCTCAAATCGGAGACTTCCCTCATCCATCATCCTCTGAACCGTCTCCCTCAATATCGCACATCCATTGGTAGTGACAGTGCAAGCAGCACAACAATTATCACAACCCGGAAAAACTCCATTCTTTAACAACTGTCTCTTGATCATAGACATTGGAGTCCTTAATTGATCCACGTTCATCACCCCAATTTTCCTCTCATCCTCCGAAATTGCATTCACCCTCATCTGACCATGTGTCGGCATGGGATTAGCATTAACATTCGGTGATGGTGCAAAATTAATGGCCTTGGAGTCCACCAAGTCCTGAACAACATGTTTAAAGGCTTTACAATCCTCAATATTGTGTCCAGGGGCACCAGAATGGAATTCGCACTTGGCATTCTCATCATAATTGGCAGGCCTCTGATCCGGTCTTAACGGAGCCAATGTCCTCAGTTGAACCAACCAAAGATCTTTTAACTTCTTTAACAGAAATGCATACATCACGGGTGGCCTATCAAACTGACGATCAGTCATTCTTCCTCTCACCTGATACCCGGCCCGTTGTGTTCTCTGCTGAAATGGTTGTCGTTGCTGTTGTTGTTGCTGTTGCTGTTGTGCAGGTTGATTATCAGCAGGAATTGTTACTGCAGCAGTATGCTGGTAGTAACAATCCCTACCATGTCCTCTCTGGGCATACACAGCACTCGTGTCACCCTCCTTCTTACGCTGACCGTTCCCAAATGGCTTCTTCGATCCAGACGACGAAGCATTTCCCTGTATCTTTCCCATTTTTAACCAGCTTTCAATTCTCTCACCAGCCACTACTATGTCTGTAAAACCAGTGACGGGACAACCCACCATCCTTTCCGCAAAAGTCCCCTGAAGGGTACCCATGAACAAATCAGACATCTCCCGATCCACTAACGGAGGTTGAACTCTGGCAGCCAACTCTCTCCACCTTTGTGCATACTCTTTAAACCCTTCATTCGGCTTCTGAGACATACCCTGCAACTGGGTACGGCTAGGTGCCATGTCAGCATTGAATTGATATTGTTTAAAGAAAGCATCTCCCAAATCCTGCCAGCTCTTAATATCTGATGATCTCAACTTGGTGTACCACTCAAGAGACCCACCAGATACGCTATCCTGGAAGAAGTACATTCATAGCTTCTGATCCATGGTGTAGGCAGATATCTTTCGGACAAAGGCCTGAAGATGAGTTTCTGGGCAAGAACTCCCATTGTACTTATCAAACGTGGGCACTTTAAACTTCTGTGGGATCACAATCCCCTCAACCAGCCCCATGTTTGTCATATTGATAGCCCCAGGAGAGGTATGGCTTTCCAGAGCCCTAATCTTCTCTGCTAGTACCTGAATCTCCTTGCTCGGTGGTTGAACACCATACTGGCCAAACTGCTCGTTCAGCACAGAGAACTGATCTTCTTCTTTATCCTCCACAACCCCAAAGAAAGGAGGAAACTGATTATCCTTCAGAGTATTGCCCACAGGACCTGGCCCACCGCCTGCAGCAAAACCAAAACCACCACCACTGTTGATGAATACCCCAACATTAGTTGCCTTCTTTCTGAGATCGCCACCATCCCTAGAACCACCAAGACCATTGTTGGAGGTACCCTCTTGATTATTGCCACTATTGGCAACCGAAGCCCGCTCAAGCTTTTCCACCTTCTCAACAAGTGCTTTCTGCCCCAAGGCGAACCCTTGCATGACGTTGATCAACTCACTCATCTTCTCTTTCAGCTCGAGAATGTCAGCGTTGGATGGATCCATCAGTTTGGGTTTGTTGCGTCTGGTAGGGTATCTGTGCGGACGAGCTACGCGCAAAGGAATGATTCTGCATGCGCGAGCAATGATTCCTGAAACATTCAAACACGTTAGAAACCGACACCTGCAAAGTAGAAGACAAGTTATTATGATTCATGCATGAATGCAATGTCTATCCATATGAGGAACACTCTGTCTTTCGATCCTGGTTTCATTGAGACGGATAATAATCCGACAGCAACATTCTGACATCAATCATCTGGTTTTACCATGCAGAGCAGAGAGTTATGACTTAGCAAAGATATCACCCGACCATGTGTGTGTTATGTGAGTGTACACAGAAAAGCAAATAAAGCTGGAAGATCAATCACTAACTGATAATAACCATTGTATAGCAAAAGTGTACTACACGTGCGAGAATCATACATCATGTTTGATACAAATCAACTTTACAATCCTCCAAAATCGGAAAGAAATACAAGCAAGTGAATTCCGTCAACATGCCTGACGGTAATCCAACACATGATAATAACTGCAACAAAAGTCTAATCTGAAGAAGGCCCCGCAGAAGTCTCTGCCCCGCCAACCATCATGGTAAACTTCATAGCGAATCTGAGCTCAGTATTCTCCTGCTGAAGTCTTCCCACCTCTTTCTGATGAATCTTCATCTGTCGGAAATAATGGTCCCTCTCAGCAAGATAATGATCTCTCTCGGTCATAATCTTCGCTTTCTCTTCTTCCTTAACCCTCAACTTCGCTTGCCATTCTGCGGTAAGGGCTTTGGCTCTAGCTTCTCTCTGAGTCTTCACAAGGACTTGTCTCCTCTTTTCATCTTCAATGACCTTCAAAGCTCTAGCCAACTTCTCCTTGGTAAGGTCATGCTCCTTCGTAGATGATTCTAAAGCTTGGCTAACCTTACAGTAATAGGCAGTATCTATCTCAAAACGCTTCACCTCCTGAGCATGTATCCTAGCCTGGTCTTCTGCTTTCTCCTTGATTTCCTGATTAGCCATTTGAATTCTAGCAACACTCATTTCTATCTCAGTCTTCTCTGCTTGCAGTTGATCTCTTGCTTTCCTCATCTCAAGAAATTCTTCCATACTGACAGCAGAACGTGGCTCCTCAATCAACGGGTACCAAAGATCACCCACAGGAAATGGTAGACGAGTGAGCTCAACCCTCTTTCTGAGCCAATCATCAAATGGAGGAAAAGACCTGTTATTAACTCTACCAAAAGGAACCTTGCCTTTCCTTTGAATTTCGCGCCATGCATCAGACACTTGCCTCAACGATGACTGATTACCCTCAACCGGGAAGTAGAAAGACTCCTGAATCTCGCGCTCAAGGGGAGGACCCTCCATAGCAAACCCCATTTGCCTTTTAAGAAGCGTCGGGTTATAATTAATACAACCTTGAACTCCTATAAGAGGCACATTGGGAAAACTCCCACAACTGCAAATGAAATCTCGTCCAGCCACACCACTGTGAGTCCAAGCTATGTCCTTGGCTCGCAAACCCATCAACTAGGTTGCCCAATTTACAGTATGGTCAAGAAAGACAAAGGGTACTCTTGGAAGGCAAGTATCCTATGAACCACTTATATAACAGTTGAGCACAACATCTAACCAATCCTCCACGCCGCTTCTCGTTCCGATTATGGACCGAATAATAGACATCCCCCACCAAGGTAGGAATAGGATTCCTCTGAGCAAACACCCGGATGTCATTAATATCCACAAAATTCTTCTGATTAGGGAACAGAATAATTCCATAAATGCTTACGGCAAGCAATGCACAAACGATCTTCCAATCACCCAAAACAACCTGTTCCTTGGCCTCGGCCTCCAAGAAACTCAGATGAAAACCGGGCAACTTTCCCTTCTCCTTCAAACCTCTCTTAGTCACTTCTGGGCTCAAATAAAGAGCACGAGAGATCTCACCAACATCAGGTTCTTCCTTAGTGACATAGAAAGGAATCTGGTTTCTGACCTGAATACCCAGGATACCGGCATAGTCCTCCATCAAGGGTCCCAACAAGTAATCCGGGAAGACAAAGCATCTCAAACCCGAATCATAAAACTGGAGAAAAGTATGCATGGCACTCCTATCCCCATCTGTGAGCCTGAAAACCATCTTCAGAATACCACCATAAGCCTCACGGAACATCTCCACATGGTCAGGCGTAATCAATGCTATCATACCCTTCAGCACGCTAAACTCTGGATCAAAGAAACTGTAGACAACACCAGCTTTCAAGTCGGTCCGCATATCTGGAGCAAGGATGCCTCTCAACTAGAATCTCAATCAAGAATGTACCCTGCATATGGATAAACATGAGTTAGATGCGGATAAATGCAAAATGGGAATGATGCTGATGCATGAATGCAATGCATAGTGCCATCCTCCAAGTCATCTGAACATCAAATATACTGGATTCCGGTCTTAGAACTGATCACAACCATCTGAGAGACTGAGTAACCACAAATCCAATTCGAGAGTTCTGAAATAAACGGAACCGGAGGATACATCACCATCATCACAGGTAAATCACTGACCAAATAGCAACAAGATCATCTGGACAAGCAACCCCCAAATTCAACCCGGGGATCCGAAATAAACGGAACCCGCCAATAAATACCACAGACAGAACTCCGGTGTGTCAGAAATAAATATCCATAAATCCGACTTATAAATAGAACTCAGATCACAAACCGAACCAAAGTCACCATCAAAAAGTCACCAACAGAACCTGTATCGGTAAGAATCAAACCCTCCCCTCACAGGTGAATTCTAATAAGGTCATCCTAAGGCGGATAATCGGTCTCGACAATCGGATAAGATACTCAACGGGTTTGCCCTTTCGGGTGTGCCGTGCAACTCTCATAAGATCATCTAAACCAAAGATCCGGGAAAGAACGGTCACCAAAGTCAACAGCTCAAAAGAGATAACCCATCCATAGTGGATACTCCACAAGGAAGGGCTCTCTCAGAAGAACCTCGTCCGGCTGTGGTATGTCACGTCGCCAAAAACATGTTGACCTAACATGAGAGGCAACATGAGACCACGCTAATCCTAGGTACATACTCGGGCTTTGGGTTTTAGCCCCACTCAGAACACCCACCCCAAATCAAAGGAACCACACCTGTCCAGAATCTAGCACAGTGATAATATGATGCATGCAAACATATATGCAAATATAATCACAGTATAATAATCATAAATGCAATAAATGAGCAGTAAAAGCAACCCAAACTACCCTAAAACTATACTAGAGAGCGCTAGGATTGACTCGCTTAGGGAAGATGGACCAGCAAGAGGTCAACTTTAGTCCCCAGCAGAGTCGCCAGCTGTCGCAACACGAAAAACAACCGGCGGGAAAAATACTGTTTATAGAGCCGCCACCGACGCTATTCATCCTATGACGGAAAGGGAGCGCAGGACTAACCTAAGAAAGGGGAAAGGAACGGTCTTACGACCAGAGATTGCAAGGTACGGGAGTCGGTTACGCAAGGGGAAGGTATTAGCACCCCTCATGTCCGCCGTACTCGACGGGATCCACGCTCAAAAGATAGCTCAAAGAATAGGAAAAGGGTTGCTAATAAACTGCTCAAAGAAATTGCACAAACTGGAATAATAAACAGGTGAAAGAAGACGTAGGAAGTGGACTCGGAAGGATGTCGCATCCTGGGCCTACGTAGTTTGTCAGAAACAAACATCAGAGTCAACGTAGTTCGGGGAAATGGGGAACATGCTCGCTAGGACATCGCATCCTATGCCTATGTATCTTCTCTATCCAGAGGAAGAATCAGAGCACTCGTAGCTCGGCTAACGCACGCCGAAACAAGACACCAAAAAGCGACGCTGAGACGTCAAAAGAAACACTCAACAGGAAACAGAATGTCAATACATGGACTTACACCCGACTCCTGACAACAAAAAGGAAACAGAATGCCAATACATGGACTTACATCCGACTCCCAACAAACAAACAAGGAAACGGAATGCCAATACATGGACTTATATCCGACTCCAAACAAAAACAAACGCTAACCAGCGAACACCAAAGAAAAAGGTTATCGGAATGAACCCCAGCAAAGTAACCAAATATCCAAAGTTGAACCCCAAGTGAACAAAAGAAAACCTCAAGGTATAAACATACCACACACGCACACGCTGAACAAACGAGCATTCACACCAAAACAAAGAAAAGGGTGAACACACACAGACTCAAAAAAAGAAAAGGGTGCCCGGAGAGATTGCTTACAACCTCCTGCCTACGTATCTCATCTGGTATGAGAATCAGGGCGACGTAGTTCCCCTTAACAGGGGTAAAACTCTCTCCTAACCAGAGACCAGGGAAACAACAAACTAATAGGGAGACTAAGACTCGAGCCTAATAGTTGTCATACAATCAATATCCCTAAATCGAGGTCTCTAACAAGAATCCTACTTCCTCAGAAAACAATCATACAACTCCTACAGAAATAGAGATGAGAAGAGGAAAGCAGATAAACATACCAACACAAGTGAACAAGCATCACACACTATATCCACACAAGAGGCCCAAACAATGGGTAGGCTTTAGTCAAGAGGGGTCATATCAACCTCGACAAACAAGCCAAACTGTAAGGGGTAAATCTGTAGCTCTTAACCACTAACATTAAACGTTAGGGTGAAGCTGATCAAAGTCTGAATGAGGATGAGACCTCATGCTCTTAACCTTGGCCAGGGTGAGCTCATGACATAGAAAGCGTGGGGATCCAGAAAGTGGGACCCTATTCCACTTGACAGACTCTGGACAAAGATCTTGGGTACATGTTCTAGAGCATCAGCATGTAATGCGAGCATAAAGAACGACTCACTGAATAACGGGGGATTGACTACTAATCCCTTTTATCCGTCAATTGCCTCTACATGGAGGTCTTATCAAGTAACTCATGCCTCATCTTGGAGGTCTTTGGCACAATTGTAAACAAACATAAACAGAGCCTCTGAAGGAGGACTTGCCAGCAAAATGCCTGCCAAAAAGGTGACAGCACTTCCAGACTACATGGAGTAAGAAGACAACTACCTAAGTGGTGTATCAACCATAATCCAAAGCTCAAGCAAGAGCTAAAAGCAAGAAACTAATGTACCTGTACAAAAGCTAAACAGTTAATATTTCAGTCATAAAACCAACAGACAAACAGTGAATCTTTCACAGTTACACAACTCAATGAGCAATGTTCAAGCAATCAAATGAAGCAATGAGCTCAACACATCAACTCAAATCCCTACAAAACACATAAAAGTTAGAACTCAAAGCATTTGTATCTCACAAAGTGAGACCAAACCAACCATCAATGCTAAATGTCCAAACCTGAAACACAAAGCACGATTAGTTTATGCACAAAACACTAGTACCAAGGCTAAGTTCAAAACCAAATCAAATGACCACAACAGAACTCAATCTTTTGCATAATGCACATTCAAACATGTCACAAGATGTCCTCAAAAGGACCAACATCAATTCAAAAAGAAAAGGCATCAAAGGGCTCATGCTATGCAAAGACCAACAAATCAGCACAAAATGGACATCCAAATTAGAAAATCCAAATCAAATCAGAAATGCATGCAATGACTTTGATATTTTTTATGCAAGTTTCTCATGTTATGAATGATCAGCATGCAAAAGATCAAATCCAGAAAGATTCAAATTCTAGATGAACAAAAATGCACAAATTCAATGTCAAAAATGTGACACAAATTGTCACATTATTCTCCATGTGTCAAAAACAATGATAACATATGAGAAAAAATCCAAACCAGTGATCAAAAATTCCTATCATGAGTGAAGATCAAGCATACAAAAAATTGGATCAATTGGCTCAACAATGAAGATTCCACAAAGCATTGATCACAACATGTCAATTTAGTATCACATGGATTCAAAAATCACACATAAAAAATCCAGCCATCCACAAATCATGAAAATAATACCATAAAAAACTAGACATCAATACCAAACTATGAAAAAAAAATTGGAGTTAATTTGGATTATTTTTCTATTTTTTATGATTTTTACTAAAATAACTAAATAAAATGAAATATTAAATGAAATAGAGGGAAATGAAATAATTCAAATCAATTCAGAATTAATCACAGCCATTGGATCATAAGCGCGCGCCAGATCAAACGGTCCCTATTTAAACATTGAAACTCACCATTTCATTAAACACGGTGGCATGCACACATCATCAGGTCAAACACACGCGGCATAGTCAAGCAAACACAGTCCAATCAAAAACACACGCAAGCCACACAATCAGCACCCAGCGAGGTAAAGTGAAACGACGCGTTTCCTTAAACGCGTTGGCACACTACATCAGCAGTCAACACAACGCGTGGCCAGGTCAATGCAATCGCTAACAATCAATTGGACACGCATGAGCCACGTAGAAGCCAGCAAGGCAAAACCCTAGCAAGTTGTAGAGACGCCGGAGGTAAGCTCCGGTCGTCTTCTCCGGCCAACCAGGCGGCAGAGCTAACCAAATTTTTCCAGAATTCTACAAACTATACATCATTTGAACCGCTCTTTCATGCACAATCCAAATCTATAATCAATTGATCCTAATTCTTCCTAAATTGCACGGATCGAAGAGAAACATAAATGAGATCTAAAATTCCAGTTCATCATACATGTTCAATTCTCATCCATTTTCAAATCTAAACATATCTACGTGTTCCAGGCAATGAGATCTACACATTTATATCAAGAAAACAACAAAAAGAGAGATCGAATTTCAACTCACTTGGAAATGGAAGTTGTTGTTTACGCGTGCTCAAACTCTCAAAAGCTCCAGATCTACTCCAATATCCTTGACTTGAAGCTTTGTGCAAGAATCAACAGCTGAAACCACCTGGATCTAGCTCAATTTCCAAAATCCATTTCCATGAAGATGCATTTGAACAACTCGAAATCTTGCTCAATTGTCCAAAACAGAGGTTGATTCTTGATCAATGAAGGATGATGATCAAGAATCTTGAAGAAACTTTGGTGTTTGTGTGGAGAAATTGAAGAATCGAAGAGAGAGAAAATTGGAGGGAACTTGAAAATTTGAGATCTGAAAATGCTGTTATGGCAGTTATGGATTAGGGTTTGGTATTTATACCACTTGCTAATGATGCTGAAATCCCAATTAGGCTTTGTTTAATCATGATTAGTGAGAATTGAAGTGTCTTGCAAAATTTCACATTGAACTTGCATGGCCAAAACACACGTGCACATGCTCATGTTAAGCTTGGAATTCACTTAAAATCAGCCAAGGATCAACATGGAATTGTTGTTTTGCTTGTATCATAAGCCAAATTTGAATTATGGAAATTCCCTCCAAAATGATCACTTGAGGAATGATGAGCATACAAGACTCTCTCATGCATGGCAAGGCTTGTTTTGAGAAGTATTGGTCATGAGGAGTATTTTGCAAAAAGAATGGACCAAATTGGAGCTTTGTATCAAAAGTTATGCCACTTTGAATTTCCATGCATACCTTGTGATCAAATGACCATAACTTCTCAACCATTCATCATATGGACATGAATTAGGGCTTTTTGGAAAAGGGAGACAAAGGTCTACAACTTTCATGTTCACCAAAAATCTATTTGAAACTTCTTTGATGTTGATAAGTCAAGTTGAATGTGGACCAGAAACTTGCCATTTTTGGAAACTTGAAATTACAGGTCATTTTCCACTTTTGGAAACTTTTGCCATGACTTCAAAATCTTCAAGATAGATATTTAGAATTACAAATGGACCTCTTTTGAACATGACTGAGGTGTCTCAACTCATTTCCCCACCTCATAGCCCTCAGTTGACTGCACAGTTGACTTTTTGGTCCTCAGATGACCTTGAAATGCCTGATCCACTTGAGCCTCTACCACTTGGGGAAATTGCTCAAAAATGAAACCCTAGCTCATGTAAGCTCCTCATAACAATCATGTGATCCTCGTCCCAAGAAAATACCTCATCTCTTTGAGAAACCCTAGTTGGAAGAAAGGCATTGATTAGGGTTAACCAGAGGTCACAACCCTAATCCAAAGGAACTTGAGGATGAACTTTGAAACCCTTGATGATGATAGAACCATGATGATGGTAATATATCCTTGCAAACAAGATAATGCTCAAGACCTTTGAAGAATCAAGAAACCCTAATTGAAGCCCATGCCCTCAGATGGTTGATCATCAATTCATAAAGACCCTCAGGCTTGAATCACTTAACTTCTCCATCTTTGAAAAGACTTTGGAGGATGACCTTCTTATTTTCATATGAGATGCAAAATGCAATGCCTAATGCTCTAAAATATGAAATGCAATGTGTCAAACTAGTCTAAAAAAGAGGAGGGCAAATTTTGAGGTGTTACATCAATCAGTATGGAAATGGTATTGGGGCAGTGATTATTACTCCTCAAGGCACACATTTTCCTTTTACAGCAAGGCTAACTTTCAAATGCACGAATAACATGGCAGAGTATGAGGCCTGTATTATGGGTTTGGAAGAGTGTATTAATCTTAGGATCAAACATCTTGATGTTTATGGTGATTCGGCCCTTGTTGTTAATAAGATTAAGGGTGAATGGGAGACGAATCAGTCTGGCCTCATCCCATACAGAGATTATGCGAGGGGGATTTCAACTTTCTTTACAAAGGTTGAATTTCATCATATTCCTCGAGATGAGAATCGGATGGCGGATGCTCTTGCTACGCTTGCTTCAATGATTATAGTGAAATATTGGAATAAAGTCCCCAATATTACAGTGATGCGCTTGGATAGACCAACTCATGTGTTTGCAGTTGAGGAAGTGAAAGATGATAAGCCATGGTATTATGATATCAAGTGTTTCCTTCAAAGTCAAACTTACCCACCTAGGGCATCTGTTAAAGATAAGAAAACGTTGAGGAGATTATCTGGCAGTTTTTACCTTAATGGTGATGTGATTTACAAGAGGAATTTTGACATGGTTCTGCTCAGATGCGTGGATAGACACGGGGCAGACCTGTTGATGACTGAAGTCCATGAGGGTTCATTTGGTACTCATTCCAATGGTCATGCCATGACAAAGAAGATGTTGAGAGCAAGCTACTATTGGCTGATAATTGAGTCTTACTACTGCAAATATGTGAAGAAATGCCACAAGTGTCAGATTTATGCGGATAAGATTCATATTCCCCCGACACTTTTGAATGTTATTTCCTCACCATGGCCCTTCTCCATATGGGGAATTGACATGATTGGCATGATTGAACCTAAGGCGTCGAACGATCACCGTTTTATTCTCGTAGCTATTGATTACTTCACCAAGTGGGTTGAAGCGGCATCGTATGCAAATGTGACCAGGCAGGTGGTTGTGAAGTTTATCAAGAACCAACTCATATGCCGATATGGTGTGCCAGACAAGATCATTACTGATAATGGATCTAACTTGAACAACAAGATGATGAAAGAGTTGTGTAGTGAGTTCAAGATTGAACGTCATAATTCTTCTCCCTATAGACCCAAGATGAATGGGGTTGTGGAAGCTCCTAATAAGAACATCAAGAAGATTATCCAGAAGATGGTTGTTACATACAAAGATGGGCATGAGATGCTGCCATTTGCTTTGCATGGTTATCGTACATCTTTCCGCACTTCAACAGGGGCAACCCCTTTCTCTCTTGTATATGGCATGGAGGTTGTGCTCCCCGTAGAGGTTGAGATCCCATCAATGAGAGTCTTGATGGAAGCCAAGTTGACTGAGGTTGAATGGGTTCAGAGTCGTTATGACCAACTGAACTTGATTGAAGAGAAGAGATTAACTGCCATGTGCCATGGTCAGTTATATCAGCAAAGGATGAAGAAAGCCTTTGATAAGAAGGTTGGGCCTCGTGTGTTCCGAGAAGGTGACCTCGTGCTCAAGAAAGTTTTGTCTTTCACACCCAATTCTAGGGGCAAGTGGAGTCCAAACTATGAAGGTCCATATGTTGTTAAGAGAGCCTTTTCAGGCGGTGCTTTGTTGCTTACAACAATGGATGGGGAGGATTTCACTCGTCCTGTGAATTCAGATGCAGTCAAGAAATACTTCGCCTAAAAATAAAAACAGAACAGCTTGCTAAGTTGAAAACCCGAAAGGGCGGCTTAGGCAAAAATGAGCGTCTCGGTGGATTGAAAACCCGAAAGGGCGGTCCAGGCAAAAGTTAGAGACAAAAAAATATGAATATATACATATATATATATATATATATATATATATATATATATATATATATATATATATATATATATATATCCCGCTAGATTGAGTACCTCACCCTGGGGCAATCTAGGAAAAAATTAGGGATTTGGCAAGTAACTGCATCCTGACAAGACTTTGTTCTATAGCAGTCACCTGTCAAAGATTCTGTTTGGCGTTTGTTCCCCCACATAATTTTATATCTTTCCTTGATAAGTTCCCGAGTAGAGTTTCTTCTACGGCAGATCTTATCGGTTTTTAGCCCCTCATTCCCGAGAATGGATGATAAGTCCCTGGCAGTTAGCAGTTGTGACTTCACATATCCCCAACGGTGATCAATGTCTTCCAATACTTGATGCGTCCCCACCAGAGTTGATTCTCTCGTAGGCTTTGGCTTTCTGGTTGAGATGTTGTGCCGGATGTCCGTTTGTGATTCTTGGATTTGTTTGTGTTAGATATGTCTGTTTGTCAGCATTAATCATACACAAATCATGCACATATACGCATAATCATAACATTCAGATATTCATGTTTTCATTCTTTACCATAGATCTTTGCTTGTTATCCCCTTCTATTGGTGAAATGTTCTTCCCCAAGCAGATGTTTGTGTCTGATCTCTCCATATAGAGTCAGCCCCATAAGCAGAAAGTGTCTATCTTTTCTTCTTTATTCCCTACTGAGTTATATCCTCGTGGATGATTATTCTTTCAGTTTCCTTCCTAGTCGTAGATCGGGATGGAATTACTCCCCCTGAGTTATATCCTCATTGGGTTGAGTCTTGTTTGATGTGTCTTTCTAGTTTGTTCCTAGATTGACTCCTTTCTTGTTACCCTCTGCAGTTCCCTGTGGTTTAGTTGTTCAATTGCCCAGTAACCAATAATTGTTCATCCTTTTCCCCAGTGGATTTTGTGGCCTTCTACTCAGTAACCGGTAGTTGTAAGTCCTATTTCTATGGTTTTCTATCCAGTAATCGGTAGATGTAATCCCCTCTTTGTTGGTTATCTTTACCTGGTAATCAGTATTGATATTCCTTCGTTTTGAGTATACCACCCAGTAGCCGGTGATATATATCTTGAATAATTGCTCTTATTAAGAAATTCATCCCCGCCGGGTCATCTTTCATTTACCCCTTATTTGGTAATAATTGTTTCTCCTTCTGATTGGTCATCATTTTATACCCAGTAGCCGGTGTCCCGATGTCCTTTCTTTTTTCGGTTGATTTATCCTTCATTAACCCAGTAACCGGTTGTGGATAATCTTCCATGCGAGTATGTTATCTACGTTATGACGGTAATAGATGATGTATCTCATGCACCCTGCAGTTGAAGTCTTGTTCTTCCCCAGTTGAGTAAGATTCGTATTTCTTTGTGGAATCGAATGTCCATCATGTAAGTCGAGTTTGCTTTTTTTCCAGCCCTCATTTCGGATGATGAGTGTTTTGGATATGTTCCCAATTCACGCCTGGTTGGTCACCTATTATATGCCCAGTAACCAGTATCCCTGGTGTTCCTTCCTTCTGCTCCCTATTATGACTTTTTGTCCCCTGTGGAGTCATTTTCTTCCTGAGTTGAGATGTGCCTTTTAGGTCCTCCTCAGATGTTGTGGTTGATTGATATCTCTCACCCTTATACCGGTCTTAGATATTTTGTCTCCCTGAGCATGTTATTCTCTCACCCCGTAACCGGTGTTTTGATAACATGTCTCTTTTTGAGTTTATTACCCAGTAACCGGTAATATCTTGTTGCTTCTTCCTCAGCTGAGTCCTTTGAGGACATCCCCGTCTGAGTCCAGATTTTTATCCGAAGTATCCTTTGCGAATAGTTTTGTTGTATTGGCATATTCCCTGATACATGCATTTTTGCGTCAACTCGAGTCTTTCCATCGATTTATTTTCGTGGAATCCCTTCGTGTCTCCCAGCAAGTTTTCAAGCCATGACCTGCTCACGCATTTTTTACTTTATTTCCCCTAGAGTCTCTGTCTCCCTAGTGAGTGTGTTACTCCTATGGATTTGTCAATTTCTCCTGATTTCTTTTCCTTTGTGGCAATTATTCACCATGAATATTTTATTTTTGCATGCATACATTTGCATCATGAGGTCTCTTAGGGACCAAAATTCGTCTCTTTGTTATTATTTAAGCCCATTCTACCTCGTCGAGACGAAGATTTTAACCTTCATATCTCCGGATAGAATGACCTTAAATAGGGGCATCTGTAAGACCCTAATTTTGACCCTAAGATCCCTCATGACATCATATCATTGCTCAGTGTATTGCCTCAAGGATCATAGCATGTTTGGCTCCTTAACCCTAGGGTTGGGACTTATGTGAGTGGTTTGAGACCACCAAGCATGTTTGTATTGTATATTATTGCTTTTCTTATTTGATTTACCAACCAAAAGCACAAAAATATGTCACTAACTCTTTTTTTGTTTTGAAGCTCAAATGATCATGTGCCCCAATGCTCCTAGGAGGCTTCTAAGCTCAATGAAGTGGCTAGATGAAGATGAGAAAAAGCATGACAATGGTCCACAAAGTTCCTAATCATCATATATGTCTCCCAAGTATCTCAATTTGTCAATTTGATTAAGATAACCCAAAGGGCTTGAGGATTGTTTCCCAAGGAAACCCTAATTCAACTATGCTTTGACTGTGCCTTACTCATGAAGCAACCTCAACCTATGATCAAATTCAATCAAGGGAAGTTCTTTCATTCATCATTTTATGCATATATGAGCCTATGTGAGGCCCCCCAATCATTCATTCATCAAGATTTGAAGTTTGGCCTTGAGAAGTTGACCAGTCAAGTCATCTCACTAAATTGAGGATCACTGAGACACAACCTGTGATGTGTTTGTCAAATGAAGATGACCCCAAGATAAAAATTGTTCTTAAGAACCATATGAATAACTTTAATGTTCATCAAAAATACATTTGAAACTTGTAAGGTCATCATTCATTTCAAAACATTATAGGTCATTTTGACTTAAACTCTAATTTTGGGTCAACTTCCCAAGGACCTAACTTCCTTAATTTTTATGATTTTGAGGTGAGACAAATTGCATTGGAAGATTAATATGTCTACTTCAAATGTTATGTTGGACAAAATTTCATAATCCTAAAATAAATACATGTGATAATACAAAACATTATAGGTCACTTTGGACCTAAGTCATTGAATTTGAAAAATGCCCAACTTCAAGTGCCCGTAACTTTCTCATAAAAAATCCAAATGATTCACAATTTGAGTCTAAATTGATCATGTTGAAAATATCTACAACTTTTATGTTGGAGGTTTTTCCATTTGAAGCTTGAATCATTGAAATAAAAGGGCTAGAAGATGCTTGCTTTTGGTAAAAAAATTCAAAGGAGAACCTAGACATGTTTTGTACCCAAACCTTCACAGCCAGTTTTCATAAATTTCCAATTGCCAAATGAATTTTTTCCCAACATGACTTTTGTTCCTTATTTCAAGAGCTTTCCAACCATTACCCATATTAATTTTTTAGACTTTCCATGTGGGAGTTTCGAAGAGCGTTATGTTTATGTTCATTTTTGCATTTCACATTATAACTTCATATGCAAGCAAATGCTAATCCAATTGCACGTCCAATTCACTTCCATTTGATCTCAGCATGGATTTCCATTCATTCTTGGGCCTCACATGCACCTGTACAGGCCCATACAAGGAGGATTCAAACGTCATGCACACGAAAGAAGCATTTCCTTGCATCACATTCCAGCTATAAATAAGTGTGCATTCTCATTCAAATGGTAACCAAGTGGAGATCTGAATTGCTGCTGAATTGAAATCCAAACCCTCACTAAAGGAATTTCCAGTTTTCTCTTTCACTTTCAAGCTTGAATTTCAACATCATTAGTTGATCTTCAAAGCTCAATTCCTTAACCTTGCATCGCCATCACACTTCCAAATCAAAAGTAGATTAAGAGCTTGGAGAATTCATGTTGTTTGAAGCTGCATTTCAGAGGTAGAACACCAAACTTTATTGATCTAGATCTTACAATATGATGTGAATTTCTTTGGTTTATGTTGTTTTCTAAAGTCCTCTCACATGAGGCAGGCCAGTGGTGGTTTTAATTTTGCAAATCGTGCCATTTCAGTTCATGTACCATGATCTTCAAGCTCATGTTTCTCTCTAAATAGGAACTGTGAGGATGATCCATGGCTACAGGGGTGATGTACATCACCTCAGCTTCATTTTGATGCCTTCATTTTTCATTTTCATTGAGATCTATTTCCCTGCGCGTGGTGGCCGGAAACTGTTAGATCACCGGAAAAGATGGTGGTTTCCACCACCATCCCCACGTGTTGGAGTCCCAGCCATTGGATCATGTTGCTATGTTATAATCTCACGCGTCCAATGTTTTGACTTATTTTAAATCAATGTGTTGCACGTTTGACCAAGGATCACCATGTGACCGCGCCTCTGAGCCATGAGATCATTGCCACGTCAATTAATGAAATGATCTTGTGGCTGCGCTTTTTCCTATTTTTTTATTTTTGCTTTTAATTTCAGTTAATTCCTTTTATTTTCAAAAATTCATAAGTATTTTATTTGAAGTCACAAAAATATGAGACCAATGCCAAAAAAATTCTTGAAAAATCTAGTTTCATATTTTGATTTTAATTATTTTTGTGACTTCATTTAATATTTTTTTGT
Organism: Lathyrus oleraceus; assembly: GCF_024323335.1. Taxonomy (NCBI): domain Eukaryota; kingdom Viridiplantae; phylum Streptophyta; class Magnoliopsida; order Fabales; family Fabaceae; genus Lathyrus; species Lathyrus oleraceus. The sequence goes on from NC_066582.1 coordinate 42,100,255, forward strand.
GAATTACTTGATTTTTAATAGTTTTAATTCATTTTAAAATACTTTTTGATATCTGAAAAATCCAAAAATATTTCCCTAACACCTATGGATGATGATAAGTCAATGAAAAATAGTCTCATCAATTTCTTAATTTATTTGAGATTTATTTGAGATTTTAATTCATATTGTGTTATTTTTCATTGTTTTTAATTGTTTTTAAATAGTTGCTGATTTCAAAAATTATTGAGAAAATTTGTCAGAGTTTGTTTGACCATGTTAGATCTATGAGAATTTAATTGGACTTATTTAAGTTGATTTGAATTAAATTTGAGGTTTAACCATATTTTGTTTATTTTATTTTGCATTTTATTTTAATTCAAAAAATACCAAAAAAATATGTTTTACTTGTTGACTTGTAATCTTCATTTCTCTTCTGTTTAGCATTGGTTGATAATGACTTGGTTCACATTTGATCAATTTAGTTTGATACTTTATTTCTCTTTCCATTCATTTCATCTTCATCCGATTTCTTTTTATTTTGGCAAATGAGTTAATGTCTTATGGTTAGTCTTGACAAATGAGAGGTTTAACCTTCTTTGATCCAAACCAAACTCAACTTGATCCAAGATCAAGTTAGTTGTTTTGTGTCCAAGATAGGTTGCTTCTTGGTCAAGCAAAAAACCTAAAGTCCATACAAGGCCTTTCCCATTTTCTTTTGGCATGGCAAGTTTTTGGAGCTTGGCTTACTAGTGATGATCTCTAACTTGTGTTTATTTGCCTATAGTTTTATTGACCGACCTCAGATAGGTGTGACTACTACATTAGTCCACTTATGATTGCTTAACATAGCGCTACATTGTCTTATGATCAACTAACATAACCATACTAATTACTAACTTTAATTTGAGCATTTAATTTCTTGCCCTTTACTATTAATGCAATTTATTTCTTGTTCATTTATTCATATTGCTTTTCATTTTGCTCATTTGAGCTCATATTTTATGTTTAGGTCATTTTCCTTTTGCTCATTTGAGCTCATTATTGTATATAAATATATTGTTGTCTTGTGTTTGTTTTGTATGGACCTAATGCAAAAAGGAGAAATGACTTAGAATTAGGACTTACCTATGCTTAAATGAGTTCAAGAGCAACTAGGCCTCATGCCTTTAGAATGCTAAATTTGTTGAAGAGAAACTAGGCCTTGTGCCTTTAGAATGCTAAATTTCAAAGTTGACTTCAAAGGACTTTCTTTCCAAAACTTATTCTTTGTCCATTCCTCTTATTGTGTTGTGAACCTTTTGATGTTTGCTCTTGTGTGATAGGGATTCCATCTTGAGATAGTAAGAATAGCCAAGTTAAGAGAGACAAGCTAAATGGAGATCCTAGGAGCTTGAATCTAAATTGTTTGATTGTTTGATTGTGTTTGCTAAGTCCAAAGGAAAGGAGCATCTTGAATCATCTCTATGATTCCAAGAAAAGGAACTCCAAGAGTTTTATCTCTTCTCTCTTATCTTTGTATGCTTTAGGACTAGCCCTTCTCTTCTTCTCTCCACTCTAACCCAAGCCAATTTTTTTATCTCAAACTTTGCCTTTGTTTTCAAATTAGAAACCTAGGCCTTATGCCTTTGATTTTTCAAACTCTTTTCATTAATACTCATTGTGAATAAATCTTAATCCAACTTTGACTTCATTTTGTAAATAAATTCAACTTTTAAATATAACTCACTTCAATTGGTTTTTGTGGTTCCAATGACCACCTTTGTTAAAACTTTTTTTCCATAAACATTAGTCATAGGTTTGAGTTATCATAGTGGTTGATGTAAATTTTGCCTCATCCTTAGTGATTGGATTATACGCCTTCCATACTTATTATAGGGTTAACCCCTCACTAGTATGTTGAAGCTCTCCTCACATGGTGGATTGTTGGTTTAGGTTGAGTTTTCTCCCTTTGATAACAAAAGACCTTAAGACTTTTGATCAAATCAATTCACCAATCTTTGAGATTTTTACCCCGAACTACGAGGTTTTGATCCTACCTTTGTGATGGTACGTAGGCAATGGGTTCATCTATTCAAACAACAAATTTGTAAATATAATCTATTCTCTTCTCATCCCCCCAATCTTTTGCACATATTTTCACAAATACCAACCTATAACACATATTTGTAAAAAGGGTTCCCTTAGAGTACTAAGGATGTTTTGGGTGCGTAAAACCTTCCCATTTCATAACCAACCCCCTTACATAGATCTCTGACATTTTTATTAGTTTTTGATTTGATAAAACTTCTTACCTTGGCTTTTGTTCGCTTTTTAGCCTTTCCTTTGGACAAATAAAAGTGCGGTGGCGACTCGATTTGTATGTTTACTTTTGGTTTAGTCAATAAACCTAAAGGTAACGAAAACCCCGCTACATACATAAAGAGAGTTCATTGGTCAAAGAGGGAATGGGGAAGAATAGGGATGAAGATAAAGAGGGAGGGCGCGATAGAAACACAAATTGATCATGAGAGGAATTTCATCTGATCAATACCATTCATTCATTTTGGGAGATGAAATATATATTTCATCAATCCCCTAAATCCAATGGTTTTGATTAAACAAAAGTCAAATCAACCATGACCAAGCCCCAAACAGAAAGTCAAACATCACAAGACCATAAAAATGGCTCAACATAATTTTTAAATATTTAATCAATTAAAAAATCACATTAAAAATGAATTAAAATGCATTTTAATTTGGACAAAACCTCAAATCCCTTCATAACACCAAATAAATGGCCAAGCGATTTATCCTAGGTCAAAGGACCTTAGAATTTTTTTTTTTCACAATTTTTAGAAAGTCAGAAGTATTTTAAAACAATTAAAAATATGCACAAAAACATTTAATTCATGAAAAATACCAAAATTATTCCAAAAAATAATTTTAATTCAAAATATGGAAGAGAAAAATATTTAAAGATTTTTGGCGAAAGTCCCATATTTGTTGGATTAAAAGTGGATTTATTATAAATTAAACAAAATAAGGCTATTTTAAAAATAAAATCAGAAATTAAAATAAATGAGAGAAAACAAGGGCCATAATTCTCCCTCATTAATTGAGGTGGCAGATCTGAAGGCCAAGCGCGCGCGTTCCATGGTGAACCTGATTCAATGCATCACACTCGTGGTAATCAAAAGGAATGACCAGGATTAAAATATTTTAAATAGATCAGATGGTTTGGAAGGCGCCAACGCACCACCGGAGCTAGGGCTCCGGTCATCTTCTCCAGTGGACCTCATCGGACAGGTCCACCACAAACCATTACTAGAATGAAAAGTAAGGACATCATTTTAAAGGAGAAATGCTCAGGAGCTCGAATCTGACCTCCATTTCATCCAATTCCAAGCATATTGAAATATACATGGATTTGAAATTTGAGGTTCATGATCTTAGTTGCTTCGATTTAACCTCAAAGCAACTCAATCTTGTTGCCTACATTGGTAGGACTCCAGCCAACCAAAAATCAAAGAGAATGGTGAAGAAATGAGAGAGAATTGAAAGCTCAAAGTTCCGGAAAATTCACCTTTGGGTAGCTTGAACCTGGCTTGATTTTGCTTCAAATTTTCCTTGGCTCGACTCTAGAAGCTTATAGGAAGTGAAATGGATCAAAAAGAGGTTTGGATTCTTGGAGTTTCAATCTTAAAGTAGAAGGAGATTTGAAACTCGATTTCAAGTGAAATCCTCAAGTTTATCCTTTAATGGAGGTTATGGATGTAATGCTTCAAATCTTAGGCCGAAGGGTTTTTCATTCTGATCACAATGGACATGTACTTATAGGGTATGCATTGCTTTTTACACACTTGAAATTTTTTCCAAATTTAGAAACATTGGTGCATGGATGCATGAGCATTGATTTGGGCCCAATTCATGATGTGATCTCACTCCAATTCATGCATAATGAGTACTAAAATTTAACATGTAAGCATGCAATAGGAAATGGTTATTTGAATTCAAAACTTGCCAAAACAAACCTATGAAAGGAATATGTGCAGGTCCCTCAATCCTTGTCCAAATGAGGTGATATTGAACTTTTTGAAAAGGTGACATCAAGGGGAACAACTTTTATGTTGAAAACCTTTCTATTTGGAGCTTGGATCGTAATGAATTTTTAGGTATAAGTTTGAGAAATCAAACATAATTGAAATTTTTCTAAGTACCAAGTCAAATGACCACTTCTTCCACCTTGAATAACTTTTTCTATGAGCTCCAAATGAAAATGGGTTATTCACTAAAGTTTTATCTCTTTCATCCCTCTTAAATTTAGTCACAAATTTGACATCATTTGGATTTGACATGATGGAGTTATGCATTTTAGAAGTTGAGGAAAATTGTTTGTTCAATGATGATGGCAAAAAATGACCTATAATGTTTCCTCTTGGCACATCCCCTTGCAAGTTGAATTTAAAGTTTATCAAAGAATAAAAGTTGGAGAATACATATTTAATTTGATCATGAAACATGAATGGCCTTCATATCATAAATATTGAGCAAGTTCTGGGCCTTAGAAGTTGACCTCCTAACTAGGGCACAGACAAAATGACCTGTACTCTTTCACCATAAAAAATGACTTTCCAAGAAAAACTAGCTCTTTATTTCAACATGAAAGTTGTTTAGAATGTCATAAAGAGTAACTTTTCTCTTAAAATAATTTTCATATGACAAATATTCTAGGAGATAGGGTCTAGGGAACCCCAGTTTTGACTAGTTGACTTTCTCTGGTCAACCTCTTTGAACCAACTTGCAAACTTGAAGTTATCTTGATCTTTGGGACTCATGGAGGATCATATATGCATAAGATGATGTAATATGAAGTATACCTTGAAATATTTGACCAATTGTGTAAGAAACTTGCTGAGGAAGTCACACAAGATACCCAGATGAATTAGGGCTTCCAAGGCAAACAAGCTTCAAACTCTTGATGAATTCTTGATCAAAATGATAAATTAAATCAATGGGGACCCATATATGGTGTTTATAACCAATTTGAACCATTCCTTGATTGATCTCTTGCACTGAAGGTCTCAAACCCTAGATGTGAGCTTGATAGGGCATAAATGGAAGCACACACTACCTACAAAAGAAATAAAGCTATACATTGACATATTTTTGGTATTTTGGTTAGTAAGCAAAAAAAAGGTATGATACAATCAAATATGCTTGGTGATCTCTCTCAATTCAAACCCAATTAATGAGGGGTAAGGAGGATGCCATGGTGTGATCCCAAAGCCAATGCAAATGATGAGATAGCATGAGGGATCTTAGGATCAAAATTGGGGTCTTGCAAGTATCGCGTAACAACTAATTCAAGTCTACACCTGAATATCCACCGCACTACATCCTAAAAGGCCAATATGGGTTAAGGGTTCTAAGGTCCTCGGCTTCTCGGGCTCCCAGGTCGGTAAAAGTAATGTCAATTACGACTACTCGTAAGACGTCAATAATCCTAAAGGGGCCTCCACTGACTGGGGGATCTCAAGTCAACTCATTAAGGATTAACTCCATGTAAAAAAAATAGACTATACCATCCTCCTATCATAATAGCACTAAAGTCCGGGTATAAGACTTATCTCAGCATACAGAGATACCAAGCACCCAGATAGAACAAACAATAACAAACAACAACAAACATAATATACACATAAACAAAGATAGGCTAAACCCACTAAGGACCACTCCCCAACAGAGTCTCCACTTTTCTGTAGTGGTAAAATTTTTGAGATTAATCTATTGATTAACTTAACTCACAAAGCAAGAGTCGCCATCGCGCTTTTATTATTTTCAAAGGAAAGGTAAAAAGAACGAACAAAATCCAAAGAAGTTTTTTAAAAAACTAATAAAAACAGAGATAAGGATCCGGGGGTTGGTTATGCAAATGGAAGATACTAACACCCTAAATATCTATATTACTCTATAGGAACCTCTTTGAAAATATGTGTATTTTTGCTTAAAATGGTTTTGTTTGCAAAAGATTGGGGATATGAGAAGAGAAACATTTTTTTTTTTAAATTTTGTGTTTGCCAAGACTTTCTGAGCCTCGTGCCTACATACCCATAACTTGCATGGAGGATCAAAACCTCGTAATTCATGGTAAAAATAACAAAGATGTTTGTTTTGATTCATTTTTTAATGAAAAGACATTTTGTCATTTTAAGGAGAACACTCAACTAGCCACCCATAAGTATGAGAACTCTGTATCACCACAGAGAAGGGCTCCAACTTCCATAAAGATCGACAAGTATGCCGCTAACTCTCCTAGGTCAAAAAGAATTATCGTTAATACTATGGGGATATGAGAATTATAATCTCAACTATGGAAATGACTCATGTCTAAACCTTGAGAAAAAGTTTTAAAATAAAAAGTGCCCAAAGGGCACAAAATAGTTTGAATGAGTTATGTATTTTTTAAGTCTTTTGAAATTGGTTTGAATATGCTTAAGATGTATTAGCATTTATTAAGAAAAGATTTTGAAAATCACTTGATAAAAGTCAAGGTTTATTAAGAAAGTGGTTCAAGTTTGAAAACAAGAAGGTTTTTGAGAAAAAGAGAGAAGATTTTGAAAATTAAAGAAGGGGAGGAGACGAAGAGACTATCTTAGGACATAAAGTAAAGCTAGGGAGGAAAAATCTAACCAAGAGATAGCAAGCTTTATGACATGATTCAAGCAAGAATTCCCTTCTTTGGATTAAGTCTTAAGCAAGCCAAATAAGCAAAGAATAAGCCATGTGTCAGATGAAACCAAAGTAACTAAGCCAAGTCTTCAAAATAAGCCCAAAATCAAAGGTACCAGATGAATTTCAAGGTCTCAAATCACAAACTCCCAAAGCAAGGGTCAAGATCCTAGTTCTAAGTCCATAACTCCACAACAATGCCAATGATAGTAACCTTAATTCCATGAAGGTCTTAAAGCTTGGGAATTGTTGCAAAAGATTCAGATGAGACTGAAGGTGCTAATAGAATCAAGAAATTGGATTGAAACAAGCTAGAAATCAAAACACGATAGCTCAATTTTCTGGAAAAGTTTCAGAGTAAAGCAAAAGTTCTTTGGCTCTCTAAAGCTTGGTGGTGATCGGAAAATAGTAAGTGCACTATTTTGCCTTTGTAGTAATACTGAGGAAAGTTCCTCGAATGTCGATCTCAAGGACTGCTTGTAAATATTGAGTTCTAATTGTTGTTCAATTAAATGTTTGGAATTTTTGATGCGAATATATAAAAATAATTGCGAATAAAATAAATAGTGCAGGGAACAATTTTTTACAGATATGAGTAATATGCTAGAGAATGTGTGTGATTTCTTCCTGTAACAACTCCGAGTCACTATTGCAACAACAAATATCAATTAATTAATATCAGTTCTTAAGGGTGTTTTCTCTTAATGTCATAGTGAGAAAACCTTTAATCATTCATACCTAATCTCTATGTCCATAGAAATTAAACAATGAAATTAAGCATTATTATATCAAGAACAAATTGGTTTCTATAGGGTATCCCTAGTTCTAGGTAATATCTACTGTAGAATAATCTCATGAAAGTATTACCAATAGAGGTCCAACCTAATTCATAATTATATAACAATCTCAATTGGTCTAAAAGAGAAAGCATTAAGAACATCACGAAAATAAATTAATCATGAAAAATAATATTGTTATTGCAAATATAAACTAAAGTCATTACATATTCAAATCAGGGGCACCCCATAGCATTGTGGAGTTTAGCTAGTCAAAATATTTAAGGAAATCAAAAGATAAAATGTAGACATTATAAGTATTTAGATGAAACTTGATCTTCAATTTCTTCCGCTCATGAAAATCTTGTCTCCCTCAAAACCTTGTTTTCTCTAATTCTGAATCGTGTGATTTTTTGCTTCCCAAAAAGTATGTGTCCTTGTCTGAAAAACTCCCTTAAACAGAAAAGTTATACTCTCTACTTTTTCTCACAGATCCAGAAAATTCAATAACATCAGGTTTCCAATTGAACAAAATGCCATTCACTTAAGATTAACAAAAGAAAATACATAATTGGTTTTTTGCACGCATGCCTGTTAAGGCCCGTAGTCGTGCTACGGGTGGCCGTAACAACTCTCTTTTTTTAATGATCTTGTCTAGGCCCTCTGTTAGGGCTCGTAGTAAGTGTTACGGGTGGCCGTAGTAGGCCACTGTCATCTATGAAATTTGAGCTTTTGTCCTAGACCTTCCACTACGGCATGTAGCAGGTGCTATGGGTGGCCGTAGTGTGCCCCTTTTTGGATGTACTTTGTAATCTGGTTCAGGGCTTCCTGCTACGGCCCATAGCAAGTGCTACGGATGGTCGTAGCAGGACTACTGGAACATGGGAACACTTTTCTGATTCTTTGCGCTTCTATTTAGTTTCTGCATCCGATCGTACTTGAATACCTGTTTGAACATGAAAAACAAGAAAGGCACACAACCAAAGTGTAACATGCAAAAGATAAAAATAACACTTAAAAACAATGAAACAATTAAATCAACAATCGGTATAAGAAATTGACACAAAAGAACACTAACTAAGAACAAAGTCCTACAATTTACTTGGATTTTTGCTGAATAAGTGACAAAACATATAGCATAAAAGGTGACTGGTCACAACCACTCACTTAGGTCATTGCTTGTCCTCAAGCAATGTTCAAGACAAAATGAACATCATGTTACCCCCAAAAATAGTCAAAGATTCAATTTTTACCACAATACTGCTGAGATCTTTCACAACTTACTCATTCTTCTTCTTTCAGGGTCCCATGCTCATCGCATTGAATTGTTCCACCACGTTTTCACATAGAAGTACTAATTCACTTGTCAACTTGTTTCACACTCTCACCTAGACTCTCGGGGCTAAAGTGTTTGCACTCACAATTTCATAATAAGCAATACCGACTCATAAGCTTGAAAGAATTCTCCTTCCATCTCACATGCACACTACACACACTTTTGAGGTCTTTCAGGTTATAACGGGGCTTGGGTTAAGGTGGGATACAAAAGGGATAGAAAATGACTTTTGGGTTCAGAGTCGATGTTATTATTCTTTTCACTTTGTTTATTCTAAAGTACCAATGACATTTCTCTTTCTTTCCAGCTCAGCTACTCAATTCTTTTTCTTTTGTCTTTGAGTTTGTATCCAACTGAGTTTTTTCCTTTGGTGAGTGCTTTTCTTTGTGCCATTAGATTCTCTCTTTTCTATTTTTTTTCTATTTTTCAATCATCATTTTTCTTATATCTTTTTCCGCACTCACCTTATTCAACTTCTTATACGGCTACCCCAAACTTAAAATGAAACACAACTTAAAGAACACAATAATTGCCCTGAACAGGGTATGGAAGTGTTTGGGCCAAGGGTTAAATTAATATGGTGATATATTGTTAGCTGACAAATTTTGGCCAAAGAAGGCAAGTCCACTCGACTAGGAAACCCGTCGGAACACCATCGACAAGAAGCTGGACAATCCATTGGTCGACACCTAGAGTCCTGATCGAAGTCGAAGGGTCTCAATGGCGAGAGTGATCGTGGGCGGCCAAAGAACATGGGCAATTATCTACGTATGTGGGAGAAGTGGCTGACACGTGTCATCGCAAGATAGGTTCGTAACCCCCCGATAGTTACTTTTTATTAGTATTTAAGCAAGTGTTATGGATCATTTTAAAGGTGGCATTTTTAGCATTTGCAGTAGGAGTACACTTGAAGTACCAAAGCATTTACGAGAAAAGAGTCATCTCCCTACAAAAAATATACCTTTGCCTCCATTTACATTCATAAGTCATTTAAACTTACCAAACTGTCTATATTTTATTGCTTTACTTCAATACATTTTCGCTTGTCATTACTTTTCACTACTTTTCTAACTCATCAAGAGTTATATTTACTCATTTTGGACATTTCAAAGACATTGTTCACCAACACACCATACGCTCAAACACTAAGTCCAGGACTTTATAGTCGGTCCTGCAAGTAACCCTCTTATAGGAAGGCTAGAGATTATTGACAAACCAACAAATTGGCACACCTAGTGGGACTTCGACAATGTTAGGTGTATGCGATTACACAGTGGAAAAATGACATCTCCTCGACCTCACAAAGAAACGTCTTCGGCGGGAGACACGACGACGTCCCATGCGGCCAATGTTGGCTCTAGCATGGCGTCGACGGTTTCGACAATGTTTGTAGGTCCAATTCTGACACCGTGTCAGCCACAAACGCCGACACCAACAACAATGGGAACTTCTGGGCAACATATGCCTAGTTTTACGGTCCCCATGCACAAGACATTGGGAATGTCGACTGAGTTTATGGCAAGTATGCATAACCTTGGTTCGACTTACAGCGACACCTCAGCATCTCCATTCTCTCGTTACCAGGGGTTAATACCTTTGGCAACCATATTTGGTCGACCCTCGGGTTTCATACTGACGTCCCAGACAGTCCCAACTTTTACGTCAAGTTCTGTCATCGTTATGAGACAACAGATGGACGAGAGTAATCATGAAATGGTACACATGCTAACTCAGCAAATGCGTACCATCTTAAGGCCTTTGATCCACGATTCGACGCAAAGTTATCAGCAATTGGCAACCCAAATTACAAGGATAGGGGACTTTTTAGAAGCCCCAAGGGCTCCGGCCCGTTGGAATCCTACGCCTCCTTCTCGACCGGAAACACCGGTCCGACAAGAGGAAATGACGGATGATACTGTCAAACAAGAATATCAGGAATTCGAATAGATACCAAGGGTGGCACGAAGGCCCCCCATGGTAATGGTTAACCGTAACCAGAATCCTGACAAGGTGGTCTGGAAAATTAGACACGAGGCCGCCGTTGGGGAACAAAACCTAGAGGATATCGTCGAATAGATCATAGTACGAAACGGAATGAGTCCCTGCTTGCAGCGGCCGACTTACTCTTCACCCTTTCCAGATTTTGTATTACAGACAGAACTACCTAGGGGATGGAAAGTCCCAAAATTTACCAAGTTCGCTGGGAATACTGAGGAGTCCGTCGTAGAACACGTGGCCAGGTATCAGACCGAGGCCAGAGACATAACGAACAATGAAGATTTGAAGTTAAAATACTTCTCAAGTTCTCTTAAGAAGAACGCGTTTACGTGGTTCACAATGCTACCTCCACAGTCGGTCCAAACATGGACACAGTTGGAGAGATTGTTCCATGAACAATTTTACGTAGGTAAGATCTTAAAACCTTAAAATGGAAAAAAAAACTCATTGAAGCCGAAAAAACAAATAAATACGTAGGTAAGACTTATACTTTTGACGTGTCTAAGTGCAACAAAATCTTTGATCTGTTAGTAAAAGATGGTCAAATTATCGTCTCTCAAGGTTTAAAAGAACCTCCCATAGAACAAAAGAAGAAAAGGGGATTATGTAAATTTCATAATTTCCTTGGTCACAAAACTCACCAATATGTTCTTTTCAGGGATTTGGTGCAAAAAGCTCTGAAAGAAGGAAGGCTCCAGTTTGGCGAAAGGCAAAAAATGCAGGTGGACTCTGATCCTATGAAGGTGGAAGAATCTTTGTACTCGGAGCCTCTCAAATACATGATGGTCGAGACTACTGATGGTCTCATAGAGGTAAGCAACCTCCTTAGCTAAATCTTTTGAAGTGTTGATGGTCGAAACTACTGAGGGTTTCGGAAATAAGGCCAAAAGGAAATTCGAGTCGGCCCATCCCCAACCAGGCGAAAGTTTATCAGACTTCCAAGAGAAGTGTAAAGAGAACAGGTCAAAGGCTCTGCTATGCCCAAAGTGCAGTGCGGTGCTAGACGAGAAATTGGAGGCCAATAACAAGGCTGTGAAAGAAGAGAAACTTGTTGTCCCACGATTTATGTTCGACAAGCATGGAGCACCTCGACAGAATGAAGAATATAGAAGGCAGTTTTAGCATCCCCGACCAAAGACCTTGATTCCGCCGAGCGATGTTCCACAAGAAAATTGGATAATATCTGTCAACCAGAAAGGCGAAAAGAAACCAAAATGGAGAGTGTTAATGAAAGAAACAGCATCTCCAGAGAAGAAAAGAGGCTACATGGTATCTCCTAACTACAAAGGAAAGAATCTGATGACTAGGACATAATGGAGATGCTACTAACGAAACAAAAAAGCTGGGAGGGATGTCACCACTCCATATTTGAAACCCTCAGAGACCTTTGGACAAAAGAAACAGATACCAAAGGTCTTGGGACCGGGACAAGGAAAAATGGTGGCCAACCAGACAATGGCCATGACTGTCGACTCAACAAGGAAGAAAGTAGTGATAGCCTCTCAAAGTGTGGAGGGTTCTCCCGAAGTCAAAAAAACAGCCACGAAATGGGGGCAAATCGAAGGAAGAAGAACCTGAGTACTCCCCCCAACTAGAGGAAGGAGAGCCTGAATACTCCCCTCAATCGGACGAGGATTTTGACGAAGAAACGTACGAAGAAAACAATGATGACATTTATGGTGATGATTTCATTATAAACTGTGGCATTGTATCGGTGTTGCCAGCTGAATACGACATGGTATCCGATGTCTCTGAAATAGAGGGAGATTTTGTGCCAGATGAGACGGATGGAGGGAAACATATGTGCTACTATGTCATGAATAATGGCATGGTGGAAGAACAGAAAGCCATGTTTGAAAGACCCATCCCAGGGATGATGTATCACCTAAAGCCATTATTCATCGGGGCAAAGGTCGATGGAATAGCGGTGAACAAGGTTTTTATCGACGAAGGTGTTGCAGTCAATCTGATGCCCTACACTCTATTTAAGAAAATGGGAAAGGGTGACGAAGATCTTCGACAACACAACATGGTCCTATCAAACTATGAAGGGAAAACCAACAATATAATGGGTGTTGTCCTGGTCGATCTCGTTGTAGGCACAACAACACACTCAACATTGTTCATGGGAATAGACTCAAAAGATAATTTCAATCTACTCCTGGGTCGAAAATAGATCCATGGGATATGAGCGGTACCTTCGATGGTTCACCAGAGACTTATCATCTGGCAAAAAGACGGCATTATGGAAAACATTGAGGCCGACCAAAGTTATTACTGGGTCGATGATAGGGGCTCAAAGAGATCTTTCGACCAACACTTGGTGAATATAGCGCCATGTGATGAAGAATCGGGCTCCTATACTTCCGTCAAAACTGGTCGAGTTTTGAACTTAGACCCTGATCATTGTTTCATATGGGATAACAAGGAAGACACGGGATCAGAGACGGGAATACCACCTACGGGGTGGCCTGCAGTCGATGAAAATGACTGCTGAATTAGAAAGTTTGGCTTGAATTTTGGCCTATTTGGCTGAAAACAAGAGAAAGTCAATTTTGGAAAAAGAGAGGCTTCGGGATTTGGCCTGTGAGGCCGAAGGTGTAGAAAATGGTCGACAAGACCAAACAACAACTTCAGAAAGCCGGAGGCTTGATTTTATTTATGACAACGAGCCTTTGGGGTTTGAAAAGAACCCATTAGATGCATCCCAGAAGATGTAAGCACAAGATCCCCTCGAAGAGATCGATCTGGGAGATGGGATCACAAAAAGATCAACGTACATAAGTACTAAGGTAGGGTCAAAAATGAGGGCGAATATGGTTGAAGTATTGACTTAATACAGGGACTGTTTTTCCTGGGATTATAACAAAATGTCGGGTTTAAATCGAAGCGTGGTGGAGCATCGACTGCCTATCCAACCTGGGAAAAAGCCAGTGAAGCAAAACCCTCGACGATTTGCTTCAGACGTCACCTCGAAAATTAAGCAGGAGTTCAAAAGACTCCTCAAAAGTCGTTTCATCAGAACTGCGAGGTACATCGAATGGTTGGCCAACATAGTGTCTGTCATCAAGAAAAATAGAACTCTTAGAATCTTTATAGATTTTAGAGATCTGAATAATGCCACGCCAAAGGATGAACACTCGATGCCCGTTGAAGAAATGTTGGTCGATTTGGCCGCATGTTTTGAATATCTGAGCATGCTTGATGGTTACTCTGGCTACAATCAAATTCTTATAGCTGAAGAGGATGTCCCCAAGACAGCGTTTCGATGCCATGGAGCTTTAGGGACGTAGAAATGGGTCGTGATGCCATTTGGTTTAAAAAACGCAGGAGCAACCTATCAAAGGGCTATGAATGCCATATTTCATGACTTCATTGAAAATTTTATGCAAGTGTATATTGACGATATCGTAATAAAATCGTCATCATAGGAAGGTCACCTGCAGCACCTTCGACGCTCGTTTGGTAGAATGAGGAAATATGGATTGAAGATGAATCAACTAAAGTGTGCTTTCGGTGTGCACGCATGCGACCTCCTAGGGTTTATGGTACACAAACGAGGCATAGAGATCAATAAACAATACAAAAGTGATCTTAGACCTCAAAAGCCCATCGATAAATAAGCAGCTCCAATCTTTATTGGGGAAAATAAACTTCTTAAGAAGGTTCATATCGAATCTAAGTGGTAAAATGAAGGTTTTTTTGCCACTACTCAAAACTAAGAGGGAAAGTGATTTTTACTGGGGCCCAGAGCAACAAGAGGCTTTAGACACAATCAAGGATTACCTTACCAAGCCTCCTATTTGTTACCTCCTAGTAGGAAGAAAAATATGAGTTTATATATTGCTACATCGGATACAACTATAGGGTGTATGTTGGCCCAAAAGAATATTAGTCGTGTCGAAAGACCTATATATTACCTCAGTAGAATGTTAATAGATGCTGTGAAATTCTGGTATCAGATATGAGATGTCGAAGGTAATATCACGACACTAATATCTGAACAATACAAACAGGGTAAAAGATAAAGAACAGTAATGCAAGAGACACAAGCAATTGTTAACCCAGTTCGGTGCAAACTCACCTACGTTTGGGGGCTACCAAGCCAGGAAGGAAATCCACTAAACAGAATCAGTTCAAAGACTCTCAGTAAACAACTTCAAGTTACAGTCTTTTCACCTAATCTCTACCCGTGTGACTTCTACCTAAGAACTCTTAGATATGAGATCCTACTCACTCCCCCTCAATCACAGTAGTGATATAAAACAAGAATTATAATGAAAAGAAGACACTCTTCAAAGACACATACTTGATCTTACTTAAAAGCTTCAATCAAGTAAACACACACTCATGCTTCAAAGCTTAGAGTGGACAAATTACAACTCAAAAATCAGTCAAATTCAATCATCTACGGATGAATGAATGGCTTACAATCCACACGACCACACAAGACTCAAACCCTTATTCTCTCTCAATATTTCGTTCGTTATTTCTTGTGTATAAAACCAGGTTTTCCATGTCCTTTATATAGAAGCAATTGGATGGGCTTGGACATCATAAAACCCTAAAACTATTTTCCATTCATATCTTCTCATGACAACTGATTATATCTCCTTGGAAAATAAGTCAATCTAGTTGTAATTACGGATTGATAGCACATTCAATCATCTCATCAATCATACATAGATTAGCATTAAAAACGCAATCACATAATACATAACATTCAGACTGAATGTTCTGTATACAGATGTCATGACATCGGGTCTGACATCTCAGTAAAAATCCTGCATAATTACATTTTAAACATCCTGCAGGTACATGTTATCTTATGTCAAGACAACACTTGTGACAACTTGTGAACATTCTAGGTTTTACCAAAATTGCTGCCAACACATAGAACCAACAAACTCCCCCTTTGGCAAATTTTGGCTAAAACATATATCATTCTATTTATTCACAAGAGTAAAAAATATATCAGCAGTTAAGCAGCAACAGAAGTAATAAACCACACATTTACTAGCTATAATAGCAACTAGTAAACACACATTAAACACATAGTTGCTTCTTCTCCCCCTAAGTCTGTTCAACACAGACATCTCCTTCAACAACGCCTGTAACATCCATCACCCCATCTGACATCTCCTTCAACATCACCTGTTCTCCACAAAACATAGCCTAGCTACTTCATAGCACATATTCACTGCAACTCTCCTCTAGCTACTTCTCCCCCTTTTTAGTCAAAATAGACCAAAGAGACCAATGAGACAAAATAAATGTCTATTAGTCCAACAGAGAATGTCACATAGAATGTTAAAACATATTGTCAGGTGTTACATAACCACAATTATACATAGCTAAATAAGCTGAGATAAAAAGAAATCCAGAGAAATCACAAGGAGACCCAAAAATTACATCAAGGCATCAAAACAAGACTGCCAAAAAAAACATCAAAGCATCCAGAACAACGCATTATAACAGGGGAACCATCTTCACCACCACTTAGTCAGAAGAGCTAGCATCTTCATCAGCTTCAGATCCAGAACTGCCACTTGATTTATCTTGAGATTCAAACCTCTCACTTGAGGTGTGGGCATCTGCGTCCTTGGCTTGACCAACATTATCCATATCTCCTTGCTCCAAGCTATTAATCAGAACCTCCAGAGCTTCTTTCCTAGCTTTAGCCACCCTTATCCCAGTCTCCAATTCCTTACAGGTCTCTTTCAATTCAGCAATCAGACCACCTTGAGAGGTTGGCTTCTTTACAATAGATGTCATGATAATGTCATTGACATGACTGCCTTCAAATTATTTGTAATGAACTGACAATGGAGGTTTTCTTCTACTAGGGATATCACTTGTGCTCAGTATTCCAGGTTGCTAGCTTAGGATTATCCCACAAATTATTGAGGGAAAAGCAATGGGCAGTTTCACTGCATTTGTAGAAGCATGTTTGATAATTTGTTCAAACATGAATCTTCCATAATCAAAATTAAGCTTGGTTCCAATAGCAAATATGAGCCTTCCAAGAGCATTTGAGATTTTAGAGATGTGATTTGTTGGTACCCAGTTTGCTAAACCTATCTTATGCAAGATAGCATATTTCACAGTTAATTTTCCAGCAGAGAGATGCTTCTTGCTTGGCCACTCCTTGACCTGTCTAACAATTATTTTCCTACAGACTTCATTGTCTGTGGCCTCTAGTTCAATAGCACCTTTTGTTCCTCTTCCTAGGAACTTATTGATCACAGTTGGAGAAAACTTCACACACTTTCCTCTAACAAACACCTTATAAAACTCTTTGTTGTTCTTGTCAGCAATGTCCTCAGGGATGTTCACCACAAACTCTTTAACAAGACCTTCAAAACATTGAGATAACCCACTAACTATTTTCATTAAACCAGCAGACTTAATCAGGTCCATGACCTCCTTAACTTCCACAACATCCTTTCCCAGTTCTCTTTCCACAACCACTCTCCTTTGGATTACAAATTTCCACTTGGCTGCACCATCTTCAAGATGGAAGGAAATGTTATCCAGGTGCACAGTAGCAACCTTTGCAGGAGATTTTCTAACATTTGACCTTTTGACAGGAGATATGTCTGGGAAATCATCTTCAACATCTTCCTCTAAACCAAAACTTTCTCTTACCTTTCTCTTCTTTACCTCAACTTTACTCCAAGACTTTGAAGGGCCTACAACAGTAGCCTTCTTACCAGTTTTGACTGTCATCATCTCAGCCACAGACCTCCCCTTTCTGGTCTTCATTCTCTTTGCAACACTTGGCTTCAAGTGATGAAGCAAGCTGTCATCTTCATCATCTGAGCTTTCTTCTTCCAAGTCAATCACCTTCTTACCAGAGTCATGCTTCTTAGACTGAGAAGCATCTACAGATTTCTTACTAGGCAAGGTTTGCCCCAAAGAACACAGTCCTTCTACAGCAATATCTTTCTCAGACCTAAATGAATCATCATCTTTCTCATTGTGAGGTTCAACCTCGGGAGAAGGGTCCCTTCTAGACAGAGGAGTAGACACTCCCTTTACAGAGTGTCCTTCATTTAGGATCCTCGTGACAAGATTTCTAATGACACGATCAGTATGATGCATGTCATCTTTAGAGGTAGGTTATCAGAACTGTTACCTTAAGTATGTCCAGCAGTGGAGGATGGACCAGGAGCGTCCCCTGGGATGACTGATAGGGGAATCACTTCTAAAATATCCTCATGAAGAAATTCCATAGAGGGTGTTCTAGCTTTGTGCGCAGGTTTGGTGTTTTTAGAACCAGAAGATGAAGGATGTTGTGACATCTTGTTGAGCTTGTGAACGAATTTTTGTTGCCCTAGCAGAAATGGTCGATGAAGTTTGAGGAAGATGGAAGTGGTTGAGCTGAGGTTGCGTGTGAAAATGCTATAGATGGTAGTTCCAATACTAGGTAATGATTTACCATAAATGGGGCACTTTCTTTTAAGTGGGCAGACAATATTTTTATTACCTTTTCCATTCCAAATTAATTGCTATAAATTCTCATGGATACAAATTTATAATTTCCCTCTTAAACATTCAAATTGATTAGCATCCAAAGCCTTTGTAAATATGTCAGCTAATTGCATTTCAGTAGTAACATGCTCCAGGGCTATGATTTTCTCTTCCACCAATTCTCTAATAAAGTGATGATGAATATCAATGTGTTTTGTCTTGCTGTGCTGAATAAGATTCTTAGAAATATTTATAGCACTCAGGTTGTCATAGTACAATGTCATGACATCTTGCATGACATTATATTCAGTCAGCATCTCTTTCATCCAAACCAGTTGAGGACAACTACTTCCAGCTACTATGTATTCAGCTTCAGCAGTGGAAAGGGACACACAATTTTGTTTCTTACTAAACCATGATATTAAGTTGTTCCCCAAGAAGAAACATCCTCCTGATGTGCTTTTCCTATCATCAGCACTTCCAGCCCAGTCAACATCACAGTATCCAATCAGCATAGATCCAGAACCATGAGTATACAACATCCCATAGTCCCTGATGCCATTGACATATTTCAGTATCCTCTTCACTTGGTTTATGTGACTGATTTTTGGTTCAGCTTGATATCTAGCACAAACACCTACAGCAAAATCAATGTCAGGTCTGCTTGCTGTGAGATATAGCAGACTTCCTATCATGCTTCTGTATAGACTTTGATATACACTAACAGCATTTTCATCTTTGGAGACTTTCAGATGTGTAGGAGCAGGTGTCCTTTTATGACTTGCATTCTCCATGCCAAACTTCTTAACAATGTTTTTGGCATATTTGCTTTGAGATAGAAAGATAGAATCTTCCATCTGCTTGACTTGTAGCCCAAGAAAATAGGTCAGCTCTCCAACAAGGCTCATCTCAAATTCAGACTGCATTTGTTTAACAAAATGTTCGACCATCTGATCCGACATCCCACCAAACACAATATCATCCACATATATTTGAGCCACCATGAGTTTTCCTCCTTCATTCTTAACAAATAGGGTCTTGTCAATACCTCCCTTCCTGTATCCATTGTTAGTGAGGAACACTGTGAGTCTATCATACCAAGCCCTAGGAGCTTGTTTCAAACCATAGAGGGCTTTCCTCAACTTGTACACATGCTTTGGAAGATTTGGATCTGTGAATCCTTTAGGTTGTTCAACATATACTTCCTCATTTAAGTAGCCATTCAAGAAGGCACTTTTTACATCCATTTGGAACAGTTTAAACTTCAGAATACATGCCACTCCAAGCAATAGTCTAATGGACTCAAGGCGAGCTACAGGGGAAAATGTTTCATCAAAGTCAACTCCTTCAACTTGAGTGTATCCCTGTGCTACTAATCTTGCTTTATTTTTAGTAACCACCCCTTATTCATCAGATTTATTCTTGTACACCCACTTTGTTCCAATGACATTTATTCCTTCAGGTCTTGGAACCAGTTCCCATACTTCATTTCTATTGAATTGGCCTAACTCTTCCTGCATGGCATTGATCCAGAACTCATCAGTCAAGGCTTCCTTGACATTCCTAGGCTCAATCTTGGACACAAAACAGCCATGTGAGATCACTTCCCTTGATCTAGGTGTGACCCCTTTATTTGGGTCTCCTATAATGAGATCTTTGGGATGATCCTTCTGAATTTTGATGGAGGGTCCCTTGTTGATTTTGTCAGCTTCAGGTTCAGCTTGAGGATGCTCACTCTCCTTATTTTTGTCTGGGAAATCAACTGGGGTATCATTTAGAGATGTCTCAACATCGTCTGTGACATCTGTCTGTTGATCATTAACCACAACATTGATAGATTCCATCATTACTTTTGTTTTGGAATTAAAGACTCTATATGCTCTGATGTTTGTTGAATAGCCCAGAAATATTCCTTCATCACTCTTGGGATCCATCTTCCTTCTTTGTTCACGATCAGTCAAGATATAACATTTGCTACCAAACACATGGAAGTATTTGACTGTAGGTCTTCTTCCTTTCCAGACTTCATACAAAGTAGTAGGAGTCCCTTTCTTCAAGGTTACTCTGTTGTGAACATAGCAGGTTGTGTTCATAGCTTCAGCCCAGAAGTGGTAGGGCAATTTCTTAGCATGAATCATAGCTCTGGCTTATTCTTAGAGAGTTCTATTTTTCCTTTCTACCACACCATTTTGCTGAGGAGTAATGGGAGATGAGAACTCATGACTAATTCCTTCTGATGCACAGAATCCAACAAATTTGCTGTTTTCAAATTCCTTCCCATGATCACTTCTGATTTTGATAACCTGACTTTCTTTTTCTCTTTGAAGCCTTAGACAAAGATCTTTGAAGACTTCAAATACATCAGATTTTTCTCTTATAAAATTGACCCAGGTGTATCTGGAGAAGTCATCCACCACTACATAAGCATACTTCTTCCCACCAAGACTTTCCACCTGCATGGGACCCATCAAATCCATATGGAGAAGTTCCAGCACTCTGGAAGTGGTGTCATGTCTGAGCTTCTGATGTGACATCTTTGTCTATTTTCCAATCTGACATTCCTCACAAACTCTTCCTTGATCAATCTTCAAGTTGGGAATTCCTCTAACAGCTTCAACAGATATAATCCTCTTCATTCCTTTAAGATGCAGATGGCCCAATCTTTGATGCCATATCTTCACTTCTTCTTCTTTGGCTAGAGTACACATTGATGAATAACCAGTTTCTTGAGAACTCCACATGTAGCAGTTGTCCTTAGACCTGACTCCATTCATGATCACTTCACTTTCTTTATTAGTAATTAGACGTTCAGTTTTTGTGAAGTTTACAGTTAGACCTTGGTCACACAGTTGACTGATGCTTATTAGGTTTGCAGTCAGTCCCTTAACAAGTAGGACATTGTCAAGGTTAGGGACTCCAGGGAAGTTAAGCTTACCAATCCCCTTGATTTCACCCTTTGCTCCATCACCAAAGGTTACATAGCTGGTGGCATGAGGATGAAGGCCAGTTAGCAGGTTTTTGTTTCCAATCATGTGTCTGGAGCACCCACTGTCAAAATACCAGTCTTCTTTGGATGAAACTCTGAAGGAAGTGTGAGCTATCAGGTTTGTAACACCAGTCCTAGGAACTCATTGTTTTCTGTTGACAGGTATGTGATGTTTGGGTCTAGGTTGATGATGAGAAGGACTAGGATAGCCATATAACCTATAGCAAAATGGTTTTATGTGGCCAAATTTTCCACAGTAATGACATCTCCATCTTTGATGTTTCCTTTTCTGCTGTCTTCCTTTATGATGTTGTGACATATGATGTGATATCTTTGGTTTGCTACTAGTGTGACTGCACTCTGTAACACCTCAAAATTTGCCCTCCTCTCTTGGGACTAGCATTAACATATTACATATCATTTTTAGGTCATTAGGCATTACATATTGCATATCATGTGGTTACATTGTGCAAGCCATCCTCCCAAGTCTGGTTCAGAAGATGAGGAAGTCAAAGTGCAAGCTAGGGTTTTATTGATTGATCATTGGCCATCTGAGGGTGTGCAAGTTCAAATTAGGGTTTCATGATTCTCAAAGGAGATTGGTCTTCATCTTGTTTGAAGTGATACATCATCATCATCATGGTTTGATATCATCAAGTGTTGAAGCTGATTCCTTGAGATTAGGGTTTTGACCACTGGTCAACCCTAATCAGTTGCATTGGGCCAATCAGGGCATGATCAGGAGATGGGGTCTATGATGGATATGGGGATCATCCCATGGTTGTATGGAGCTAATTGAGGCTAGGGCTTCATCCTTGGGCCATTTCATCAGAATATTGGAGCTCAGTTGGATCAGTGCATGGCCAGATTCATCTATCAGTTGAAAAAGTCAACTGTGGTCAACTGTGCTTGATTTAATGGATTTGGAGGTGGAAGTGAGTTGGATACACTTCATTCATGTTGGAACAAGTGTTATTTGATATTTCAAAGCTCAAGAATGGAGAAAATCAAGTCAGACAAGAAATTGCCAAAAATAGAAAGTGACTTGTAATGGAAGTTTCCAAAAATGGAAAGTTTTTGACCACAAAATTACGTGTCCAGGGAAGCTTCAAATGAAAATTTGTTAAACATGAAAGTTGTAGATCTTGTTCTCACCTTTCCAAAATGTCCAAGAACTTGAAAATCCCATGTATGGTTGTCAAGATATGGTCCAGTGAATTTCAAAAATGACCCATAATCAGAGGGGCATAACTTCCTCATGGAGTGTCCAAATTGGATGATCTTTATATGCACAAACTCCATTTGACATGTACTTTCATGGTGCATAATTGGATTTTATCAAAAATGGTCAATGCAAAAAGTCAAATTTCAACTGTACAGTTAAAAGAACCAGGGGCAAAATTGTCCAACTTGAGAAATAATGAGAATTTTGGAATGGGGATTTTTGCAACACTTCACAAATGACATTTGAAAATTGTTGGAATGCTCATAACATGCCAAGGCCTTGTGGTTTGAGAATTGGCTTTTGAAATGAACTTGAAAAAATGAACAAAGTGCCATCACATAGTGAATTTGCAAAATACTCATCCAATGAACATGAAACAAGTGGCAACAGCTCATGACAGGTGTTTAGGGTTTGTGTGAGCTGTCAATGAGCTGGCATTGGCTGGCATGTGAAGTTACTATTTTGCCCTTGGCTTGAAAATGACACATTTGCTAATCACTTTGTATTTTGCTAATTAGAGTGATTAAGCATGGATTAAGAGGAGATATATAATCCTAATTCTAACTAATTCATAACAGAAAATCACAATTCCCAAAATCACATCTCAAATTCTCCAATTTCTGAAAAAATTTCAAGAACACTTCACACCAAAATCCAAAGATCTCTTC
Source organism: Lathyrus oleraceus (assembly GCF_024323335.1). Classification (NCBI taxonomy): domain Eukaryota; kingdom Viridiplantae; phylum Streptophyta; class Magnoliopsida; order Fabales; family Fabaceae; genus Lathyrus; species Lathyrus oleraceus. The sequence continues at coordinate 42,123,404 of NC_066582.1, forward strand.
AAATTCTTGATCATTTGGCAAAGTGCTTTTGGATTCGAGCTTCATTCAGCATCTACTTCATCTGTTTTGGCAAGGCAAGATCAAGAGGAGCTTCATTCATCACTGTCCAAGTTTGGTTCAGCCATGGCTTTTGAGAATTTCGTGCACTAGGAGCAAAATCAATCAAACCTGAGCATTGCATTCACCTTCTTGAAGCTTGTTCTCCATCTGTTTCGCATCAAAACACCTTGAAAGCTCCAATTTCAACACTGCCTTCGAATCAAGGTTAGAAATCGAAACTCATGATATGGTGAATTGCTATATGCTTCTTGTAGTGTGTGCAACGTAGATGATCATGATATCTTTGGTTTTTGAAATGGATGATTGTGGAGAGAGATATCTTGAATTTTAGTTTTATGTTCATAACTTTATTCGATCGATCCATGAGCTGTGTTAGGAGTTAGGTGGAATTAGTTACATATTTGAGATCCTGAGACTTAGACCTTTCCAACGGTTACTCGTTTGTAGATTTTGGTTAAGTTTCGTTGTTCATGTGTTCTTGATGATTCATGCAATTGCTGGAAAATTTCTGGAGAAAAAAGATGAAGAATCCCGTGTTTGATCCGCTGTAAGGCTTGGCTCGATTCAAATTATGTTTAGCGCGCAAAACCAGCCAATCAGGAGAAGCCACCTCAATTATTTAAGCGCGCGCGTTTTGGTCTGTAACACTAAATTACAAGATTGCCACTGTTTCATCTTAATTAATTAATAATTCAAATAATTATTTAAAAATCACCTAAACATTAGAAAATTCATAAAAAATTATTGGATAATCAGAAAAATATGAGGATTTTTTCTACAGCTTCCATTTTGTCTCTAGTTTTTTATGAGTATGATTTTGCAAATTGTGCTTGGTGAAAAATTGGTTTGACCTAGGGATGTTTGACTTGTATGCAATTTTGACACATTTTGCCATTTCCATTGTGAAATTCTCCTGCCTTAAAATAAATGTCTGAAAATTTTTGTGGTGATTGTAGACATGCTGATGGTGATTTACATATAAATTGTGTGAATTTTGGATACCTGGTAATTGAGTTATGAATTTTTGAATCTAGGTGTGACAATTTGTGTCACACCTAGCTAGGTCAACTTTCTGGATTTATTTTCATGACTTAGAGATGTTGAAATGAATTGAAATTTTGCATGGATGTTGATGAATATGTTGAGATGCTATGTGAATTTTTCTGGATTTTTATGTGGCATTTTCAATTTGATTGATATTTTTCATCTCTGTTGGTCAAATATGCAAGCTTATGTGACATATGTTGGTATTATCTTTGTGAAATGCTCATATGGTATTGGATGATGATGAAATTTGGTATGCTGGTTGTAGACACATGATAGGACATGATGCTTTTGGTCCCATTCATTTCTTTATTGTTTTCATTGACTTATGATTTTCTGAAGTGAATGCATGTGTTGATGCTATGATTTGGATCATATATTTGTGTCTGCTTTTCTTGATTTTCATTGACATAGTTCCTTTTGTCCAATTGAGCTGAAAATTGACATGCTATACCTTGAATATGTCCTGTTTAGGTGTGAATTATTTGAGGATTTTTTGAATTGTTTTGATATGGAATTGAATGCAATAGTTCTGTTTGGATGTTTGGTGTTGCATTTGACCTAGTTTGATTTGTTTTGTGCATAAAAGGAATATGGTGAATGATATAAACATGGGATCGATTGCCTTGGCTTTCTATTTGTGTTAATTTGGTTTTGGTTGGAGATTGCTTGCTGTTTAGACATTTTTGCCACTTTTGGACCCTAGGCTTGGCCTAGTGGTCCAGTTTCTCACATTTGCTTGATTTTTCAGGATGAAAAGCACAATGCTTAAGGAGATTGAACCAAGTCAATTAAGTTGATGTTGTTTGATGTTGAGAACTAACATGAAATTGTTTTGTAGGTTGTGAAGTTTGAGCTTGAGCTCATAGCTTGCCTTTGTGTGCATTAATCTGTATAGTCTGACTGATTAACATTTGCTGTTTATTGTTGTCTGTCTGAGTACTGATGATACTTGATTGTTTTCAGGTACCTTTAGTTGCTTACAGTTCTTTAAGAACTTGCTTGCTGCTGCTTGGTTTTTAAACCACTTGAGGTAGGACTTCTATTCTTCATGTAGTCTGGAGACCCGGTCTGTTACTTGGCCGGGCAAAATGTCTGAAGTCCTCCTTAAGAGGCGATGTTTGTGATTGTTTAATATTGTGCCTAAGCAGGTGAAGTCCTCTATGAGGCAATTGGTGGAAGCCAAGGGATATGCAATCTATCCCCCACTATTCTGTGAGTCGTCCCTCTGCTCACACGGCTGTGTGTTGATGCATTGGGGCACAAACCCAAGATCTCGTGCTGTTGCACAATCGAGTCAGAGTCTTTGAGCGTAGAAGGGTCCCTCCATTCTGGACCCACGCTCCTTTGTCTAAAAGCTCTCCCTGGTCAGGGATAAGAGCTGTGAGGTCTCATCCTCACTTCACCTTTTCATCTGCTTCACCTTAGCCTCGTAATGGCAAGGTTAAGAGCGAGCAATACCCATGTACAGATGACTTGCTTCGGCAGTCAAACCCATTGTTTGAGCCCACTTGATTGGTTATAGTGTGTGCTATGTGAATATTTGTTTGAAATGCTTGTTTTGATCTGTATGCTTGTATGCTTGCTTTATTCCTGGATAGGATTAGCTTGCAGTTGTGCAAGTAGGTAGAAACCTCAACGTAGGGTAATGATGCATGACAACACTAGGCTCGAGTACAGCTCCCTGGTAGTGTGTCTTCCCTCGGTTTCTGGCTAGATTTTCTTTCCCTTGAGGGGGAACTACATCGCCCTGATCCTCGTTCCAGACGAGGTATGTAGGCAGGTGGTCGTGCGAGACCACTCCGGGCAACCTTTTTTCTTTTTTGTGTGTGTTTACTTGTTATCTGGTTGTGTGTTTGGTTCGGATGCCGACGTAAGTCCAATGATTGGCTGTCGGGCTCCACGTTTGCCCTTTTGAGTGTGTTTTGGTTCGGATGCTGACGTAATTCCATCGAGTGGTTGTCGGGCTCCATGTTTGCCATCTGTTTGTGTGTTTTGTGTTGTTTGGCGTGCGTAAGCCGAACTACAGTGGCTCTGATTCTCGTTCCAGACGAGATATGTAGGCATAGGATGCGATGTCCTATCGAGCTCCCTTCTCCTAACCCCACCTACGTTCCCTGTGTGTGTGTGTGATGTTTTAGCAACCTATTCTTTCTTAGAACGTGGATCCCGTCGAGTACGACGGACGTGAGGGGTGCTAATACCTTCCCCTTGCGTAACCGACTCCCTTACCCTTTCTCTTTGGTCGCAAGACCATTTCCTTTCCAGGTTTCTCTGAGCGTTTCCTTTCCCTATCCTGGGATAAATAACGCGCAGTGGCGGCTCTGTGTTGTGTTTTTATTTGAGCTTCGCCGGTTGTTTTTTCGCAGGATGCGACAGCTGGCGACTCTGCTGGGGAATTTCTATGATGTCGACCTGTGCTGGTCCATCTTCCCTAAGCGAGTCCTTCCTAGCGTTCTAGGATAGTTTAGGTTGCTTGTTTTGCTTTATTTATTGCATTTATTATTCTGACAATGTGTATATTTGCATAAATATTTGCATGCATCATACTATCATGTTGCTATCCTCTGTGTAGGTGATTCCTCTGTTTTGGGGTGGGTGTTCTGAGTGGGGCTAAAACCCAGGCCCGAGTATACACCTAGGATTAGTGTGGGTCTCACGTTCCTCGTTTGCTAAATCAGCATAATGTTGCAACGTGACATACCACAAGCCGGACGAGGTTCATCTGATAGTGCTTTCCGTTGTGGAATATTCCACTTTGGTTGAGTTACGTCATTTGAGCTGTTGACTCTGGTGACCGATCATTTCCCGGATCTTTGGTTTAGACGATCTTAAGGGAGCTACAATGGCACACCCGAAAGGGCAAACCCATTGAGTATCTCTGCCCGATTGTCGAGACTATTATCCGCCTTAGGGTGACCTGATTAGAATTTACCTGTGAGGGGAGGGTGATTCTTTCAGATGCATGTTCAGATGGTGACTCAGATGGTGACTTTTTGTTCCGTGGATCAAAGTCCTATTTATGAGTCGGATTTATGGCCATTTATTGCCGTGACGCCGGAGCGCTGTCCGTGGTATTTATCAGTGGGGATCCGTTTATTTCAGGATTCCCTGGGCCGTTTTTATCAGTGGGGATCCGTTTATTTCAGGATTCCCCGGGCCGATTCAGAGATTGTGTGATGGGTCTGCTCAGAGATGGTTTGGTGATGATGATGATGATGATGTATCTTCCTTCCGTTTATTTCGGAACCCTTGAGTCGGATTTGTGGTTACATATTCCTCAGATGGTTGTGATCGGTTCAGAGGTCAGGGCTGTGATTCAGAGCAACAGATGATCAGATGACTTGGAGGATGGCCCAGTGCATTGCATACATCTGCATCATTCTCGTTTTGCATTCATCTGCACCAAACCCACGTTTAGCCATATGGGGAGTATTATTGATTGAGAATCTGGTTGAGAGACATCTGGATGTCAAAATGTTATTGGTGAAATATTATCTGTCTCGATGAAACCAAGATCAAAGGACAGAATCTTCCTCATATGGACAGACGTTGCATTCATGCATATTAACCTGTTTGCTGTTTTGCAGGTATCGGTCTAACCAGTGCGCACAACTTTTCTGCCCAGATACTCTCCCAGACTCAGCAAATCCAAACTGATGGATCCGCCCAACGCCGACATTCTCGAACTGAAAGAGAAGATGGGAGAGCTGATCAATGTCATGCAAGAGTTCGCCTTAGGGCAGAGAGTAATTGCTGAGAAGGTGGAGAAGATTGAAGACTGGCTAAGGAAGGGGGAGATACAGGGAAACGTTTCGTCGTATGGACCAAAGAAATCCTTTGGTAACGACCAGCGTAAGAATGAGGGTGAATCAAGTGTTGTGCATGCCCAGAGAGGACACGGTAGGGGTCGTTACTACCAACACACTGCTGCTGTAACTATCCCTGCTGGTAACCAGTCAGTACGACAGCAACGTCAGCCACCTCAACAAGGAGCTGGGAGCCAAGTGAAAGGAAAGGGGGTCGATCGCCATTTTGACAAGCCGCCCGTGACATATGCTGTTCTGTTTAAAGAGTTGATGGATTTTGGGTTGGTTCAGCCGAGGGCGATGGTTCCGATGAGAACAGATCAAAAGCCTCCTAACTATGATGAGAATGCCCAGTGTGAATTTCATTCTGGAACACCGGGGCATAACATTGAGGGTTGTAGAGCATTCAAGAATGTTGTCCAGGATCTGGTAGACTCCAAGGCTATCAGTTTTGCGCCATCGCCGAATGTTAATGCTGATCCCATGCCGGCGCATGGTCAGGCAATGGTGAGTGAAATTGTTGAAGATTCGGGTCACGCCTATACAGTGGGTGAAAAGACTGATGGTAACTGCAAGTGATGGTTGGATAAAGTCGTGCGCACCAGGGATGGAAGTCCAGAACTGGGAGGCCTAGAAGGATCATCATTGTCACTCATCTGAAAGAGTAATATTTCTCGTTTTCAGTTCTTATTTGCATGAAAGCCTTGCGTGTTGCCCGACACGTAATGGTTCATTGTAAGGGCCACCTCATGTTCATATTTTGCAACATTTTTGCATCATTAATAAAAGGATGTTTTTCAGTCAAAAAGCGGTGTTCCCTGTTTTTCATTTATTTTTGCAGTTTAAAAACAAATAAAAATGGCAATGTTTGTTTTCATTTCTATTTTTGATTTGTCTTGTCCCAACTTCGACAAATAATTCTCCGGATCTCGTTGATAACGATTCGGTTACACCTCATATGACTTCGACAAACCGATCTATCTTGCTGAAGAAGAAGGCGAAGAAGATTGTGATCTGCTGGAAATTAGCCAGGTTGTCAAGACAAGAGGAGAAGGTGATTCAGCCGCACGAGGAGCGGGTTGAGGTTGTTATTCCAAGCGCCGCCGAGGTCAGGAAAGAAATAGGAAAATGAGGCCGCTTCAGAGGCGAGTCGAGAGCAGAATGGTAGCCTTGTTGAAGGAGTATGTGGATACTTTCGCCTGGTCATGTCAGAATATGCCAGGGTCGGATACCAATGTCGTTGTGCACAAGCTACCATGGAGAGAAGATTGTCCTCTGGAGAAGCAGAACGCCAGTGCCTGTATCAGAGAGCCATGGTGACTTTGTTTCATGATCTGATTCATCATGAAGTGGAATGCTATGCTATGACATGATAGCAAAGTCCCAAACAGAAGAGGGGCATCTGGCAGACTGGGGCAAGTCGGTTGACCAGTTGAGACAATTCAAACAGAGGTTGAATTCAAATGAGTGCACTGTCAGAGTGCGATCCGGTAAGATGTTGGGGTTCATTGTAAAAGAGGAATCGAGGTTCATCCTAAAAAAAAAAAGAGAAAAGAAAAAAGAACAATAAGGGAAACGCCTGAACCAAGAAAAAGGAAAAAGAGTAGGTTTGTGGTCTATTAGGTAGATTGAACTACATGTCATGGTTCACATCTCATCTAACAGCCACGTGTGAACCTATATTCAAGTTGTTGAAAAAAAAAGATCAAACGGTCAGGCGAAATAATGATTGCCAAGGGGCATTGAAAGATAAAAGAAAAGTTGCAGGAGCCTCTGATTCTGATGTCTCCTGTGGAAGGAACAATTGTTAATTTGTACTTGACAAGCCTTCGAGGGGTCTACGAGGTGTGTACTGGGGCAGCATGACGAGTCTTGTCGAAAAGAGTATGCAATTTACCTTAGCAAAAAGTTTACCGACTGTGAAACAATACATTCACTGCTCGGGAAACTTGATGTACTTTGGCATAGGTTGCTCGCCGACTGAGACAGTATATGCTGATTCATACCACTTTGTGGATTTCGAGATGGATCTGATCAGGTAAATTTCTGAAAGAGCCAGCAATGACCGGACGGGTTGCGAAAGGGCCAATGATTTTGATTGAATGCGATATTCGATACACCGCTCAGAAAGCAATCAAGGGGTGTAGTGCCTGATTACATCGCCCAGCAACCCGGGGAGGATGATTAACCGATGAAGTTTGAGTTCCCTGATGAGGACATCTCGAGGTGCTCAAATCGAAAGATTATGAGGAACCGATCCCGGAGGAGGGGCCTGACCCTGAATCCGAACGGATTCTGATGTCTGATGGGGAGGTTAAGGTAAATGAGCTTTTGTGGCCCGGATGACGCTTGAAGGCACCAGCAGGGTGATTGAGTAGGAAGCTGGTATCCTGGGTATCGAACCTCGGTGTGCGCCTACTGGGGCAATGCCGTTCTCACTCATATATGGAATGGAGGCTATATTACCTGTTGAGGTTCAGATTCCCTCTTTGAGAGTCCTGAGGGACGTGAAATTGCAAGAGGCGGAATGAGTCAGGACCCGGTACGAAGAGTTGAGCCTGATAGAAGAGAAGAGGCTGGCAGCCATCTGTCATGGGCAATTATACCAGCAAAGGATGAAGCGTGCTTTTGACAGAAAGGTGCGACCTCGGGTATATCACGTAGGTGATATGGTGCTGAAAAGGATCCTTCCTCCTCAAAACGATCGAAGGGGCAAATGGACACCCAATTATGAAGGTCCATTCGTGGTCAAGAAGGTTTTCTCTGGCGGAGCCTTGTTGTTAACGACCATGGATGGCGAGGATTTTCCATCCCCTGTGAATGCGGACGCAGTTAAAAAATACTTCGTGTAAATAGACCCGCTGGACGAAAAGAATAAAATAGTCCAGGCAAAAATGGGCATCCCGGCGAACCAAAAACAGAAAGAAAGGTTCGGGCAAAAATTAGGGATATAAATGGAAAAATGTACACCCGGCAAGTCGAAAACCTGAAAAGGCGACTTGGGCAAAAAGGGGGTATCCCGGTGGACTGAAAACCCGAAAGGGCGGTCCAGGCAAAAGAGGGATTGAAACGAACAACTGCGTTCAGCATGATCGTTTGCGCTTTGGTTAAAGCATCATGGATAATACCCGGTAGGGATCAATCAGAAACGTCTTGTTCAGAAGGCCGAAAGCAAGGAGAGTCTGAGGACATATGGGGTGTAACCGAGTTGGAACTCGATGAGATTGCGGGTTTCATATTGCCATTAGGATAGATTTTTCCTTTTGTGCGCAATTACCTCTTTTCAGGAATTGCTTCCTTTGTATCGCTCAACTTGAGCCACCCATTTTCCAATCAATAAAATGCATATTCAGTCAAATAATTTTGTTTTTGTTTTTCATTACCGCTTTGATTGCAAAAACATCCGATTATTTTGATAAAGAATTTTGCATTTTAATACATACAGGTTCCTTCCAATGCATGTTTATAAGATTGAAAGCTTGAAATCTTATTGGGAAGGTCGAGTGACCCAAGTGTTGAATCTTGACATGCTTAGGGCACGGTTTTATTTAACGGTTTGTTTTGCAGGAACTGTTAGATATTCTCACTCACTTGCAGGTTATGATGTGGAAGCTGGTGGAAAACAAATCCCCAGAGAGTCCAATCAGGGACGAATGAATGAAGAAGGAATGCCGAAGAGACGTTGAGACGTACGACGATCCTTGATGGTAATCAAGAAGACTCTTCAAGGTCGGAAGACTTGAAAGTTTGTAGAAATTCCCCAGAGGAGGACGGTAGGAAGAGATGACGCGAGACGTCCGACGACTCTTGAAATTCATCAAGAAGACTCTTCAAAGTCGGAAGACTTGAAAGTGTGTAATTCCCAGAGAGTTCGCTCAGGGACGAAAGAATATGGAGAAAGGAAGAGATGACGTTGAGACGTACGACGATCCTTGAAGTTCATCAAGAAGACTCTTCAAAATCGAGAAATTGAAATTTCTGTATAATCCCAGGAGTACGTTCTCGTCGAGCGCGGCACGACCTTGGAATACAAGATGATGGAGCAGAAAAGGTCCAGACGAGTCTGGGAGTTCTCAAAAGTGAAAAGCTGATACGAGATTGGGAGGTGGATACCAGGGTTCGACGAGTCGACGGGTGTTCTGTACCAACTTTTCTCATTTCCCCAGCGGGATCCCCAAACAGAATTAAAGGACCAAATCCCTAGCAGATCAAGGTCTGTGGATTCTCCAGCCGAGTCAGGATGGTTATCTCCGGCAGGTTTACAACGGTGTTTCCTCAGCAGCCAGGCCCGAGGGTTGCTACTCCCCGAGTGGAGCGGGTTTCAATGAAATATATCTCCAGCAGTGTTCATCCTACCAGTGGATTGGACAAGTTCCCGTAGCGGACGGATTTTGCATCCCCAGCTAAGTGTGTCCTACATGTGGATTGGATGGGTCTTCCCCAGCGGAGTAGCATTCGTTTCCCTAGCAGGGTCAGGATAGTCATCCCCAGCGGGTGTCAAATTGATGCTTTCCCCAGTCGCCAGGCCTGGAGGTTGCTGTTTTCCCAGAAGAGTATCTGTGAGCATTTCCCAGTGAAGTCGTCAGGTATCTGTGAGGGTTTCTCGAGGCAGAGTTGAGATTTATATCCTCAGCAAATCAAAGACTGTTGTATCCCCACAGAGCGTTGGTGGTGCTTATCCCCAGCAGTTTCCCGAGTGGATTGGGTGCAAAGGAGGTTCTTCCCCAGCAAGGGTTACCTTTTCCCAGTAGCAGTACTATTCCCCAGTAGGGTGGAATCGGAGCAGTGACGAGTTCCTCAGCAGAGTGCCTCGTATTCTTCAGAAGAGTCCCTGAGAGGGATACTTTTTATGCATTCATCATGAAAAAATAAGCATAGCATATTGCATAGAAAGATAAATAAATCACGTAGCATTTCCATAATTATGGAGCATTACGCAAAAAAAGATCATGCATCATATTGCAAGCATAAGCTAGTCTCAAGCCGTGGTTACTGTTTGAGAAGGGGTTTTTGCCAGACAGTGAAGATGTTACTCCGAGGAGTCTAGCATTATGATTGAATCGAAGATATTCCCCAGTAGTGCGATACTGGAGGAGATTTGTTTTCCCGTCGGACAGAGATGGGAAATATTTTGCGATCAGCGCAATTCAAGTCGTGGTTACCGCTTGGAGTTTTGTTTCGCCGAATGGTGAAGATGTTACTCTGAGGAGTTTAGCATCAAGACGTCAGATCAGCAATGTTCCCCCAGTAGTGCGATATTGGAGGAGATGTTTCCGTCGGACAGAGATGGAAGTGAAATCAAGGGTGTTACGCGATCAACGCGATTCCGGGGTTCAAATGGAGAAAAGGAGATGTTGCGACATTTTCTGGAGACGGGGTTCAATCGGAGAAAAGGAAATGCTGAGGCATTTTTTTCTGGGGTTCAAATAGAGATTGGAGTTGAAGATTATATCCAGGATGAGGTCCGCAGGATTATCTTCTGTTCATGTGTCACCTTAGACTCTGGCTGAGGCCAATGGAGGTCGTTATAGGTGTCTTCTGAGGAAGAGATACACATGCTACCTTCCTTTTGTGAAGGTATACCCTCTGACATGCCGCCCTCAGAGTGGTGTTTGGTGTTATTTCCGATGTTGCCAGCGGAATTATCACGAGAGATTGGAGATCGGGGTTCAAATGGAGAAAAGAAGATGTTGAGGCATTTTCTGGGGATGGGGTTCAAATGGAGAAAAGGAGATGTTGCGACATTTTCTGGAGAACGGGGTTCACAATGGCGATTGCGAGTCATCGTCAGGCGACTGGGGTTCAAATCAGAGAATGGGGTTCATTATTTTGGCAAACAGAAAAGCGGGGTTCAAATGCGGCGATCCAAGGATCGTTTGCGCAGAGAAGAATTTTTGGGGTTCAAGAATGCGGTGATCCGAGGATCATTTGCGCAAAAGAAAATTTCGGGGTCCAAGAAAATGAAAAATAGAGAAAACTTCGGGGTTCAAGAAAAGCATAAAAAGAAAGAGATAATAATCCCGAGCGGATGTGGTGTTCAGACCATGGTTATCCCTGTGTTACCATTTATTTTGGTATCCAGGTCGACGTTTTTCGGTGTTCGAGCCGAGTTTTCTCCGTACTAGACGGATTCTTGTTTCAAGTTTTTTCTTCGCCGATTCTGACGGGCATTGTTAATTATTATCCCATCAGAGTGCAAATTGTTCGTCTGTTCTTGGTATTCAATCACTCTTCATCCTGATCATCTGAAAGCCGAGGCTGTTCATATCGACAGGTTCACAGTGGATTGAATAGGGGCAGCTGTAACACCTCAAAATTTGCCCTCCTCTCTTGGGACTAGCATTAACATATTACATATCATTTTTAGGTCATTAGGCATTACATATTGCATATCATGTGGTTACATTGTGCAAGCCATCCTCCCAAGTCTGGTTCAGAAGATGAGGAAGTCAAAGTGCAAGCTAGGGTTTTATTGATTGATCATTGGCCATCTGAGGGTGTGCAAGTTCAAATTAGGGTTTCATGATTCTCAAAGGAGATTGGTCTTCATCTTGTTTGAAGTGATACATCATCATCATCATGGTTTGATATCATCAAGTGTTGAAGCTGATTCCTTGAGATTAGGGTTTTGACCACTGGTCAACCCTAATCAGTTGCATTGGGCCAATCAGGGCATGATCAGGAGATGGGGTCTATGATGGATATGGGGATCATCCCATGGTTGTATGGAGCTAATTGAGGCTAGGGCTTCATCCTTGGGCCATTTCATCAGAAGATTGGAGCTCAGTTGGATCAGTGCATGGCCAGATTCATCTATCAGTTGAAAAAGTCAACTGTGGTCAACTGTGCTTGATTTAATGGATTTGGAGGTGGAAGTGAGTTGGATACACTTCATTCATGTTGGAACAAGTGTTATTTGATATTTCAAAGCTCAAGAATGGAGAAAATCAAGTCAGACAAGAAATTGACAAAAATAGAAAGTGACTTGTAATGGAAGTTTCCAAAAATGGAAAGTTTTTGACCACAAAATTACGTGTCCAGGGAAGCTTCAAATGAAAATTTGTTCAACATGAAAGTTGTAGATCTTGTTCTCACCTTTCCAAAATGTCCAAGAACTTGAAAATCCCATGTATGGTTGTCAAGATATGGTCCAGTGAATTTCAAAAATGACCCATAATCAGAGGGGCATAACTTCCTCATGGAGTGTCCAAATTGGATGATCTTTATATGCACAAACTCCATTTGACATGTACTTTCATGGTGCATAATTGGATTTTATCAAAAATGGTCAATGCAAAAAGTCAAATTTCAACTGTACAGTTAAAAGAACCAGGGGCAAAATTGTCCAACTTGAGAAATAATGAGAATTTTGGAATGGGGATTTTTGCAACACTTCACAAATGACATTTGAAAATTGTTGGAATGCTCATAACATGCCAAGGCCTTGTGGTTTGAGAATTGGCTTTTGAAATGAACTTGAAAAAATGAACAAAGTGCCATCACATAGTGAATTTGCAAAATACTCATCCAATGAACATGAAACAAGTGGCAATAGCTCATGACAGGTGTTTAGGGTTTGTGTGAGCTGTCAATGAGCTGGCATTGGCTGGCATGTGAAGTTACTATTTTGCCCTTGGCTTGAAAATGACACATTTGCTAATCACTTTGTATTTTGCTAATTAGAGTGATTAAGCATGGATTAAGAGGAGATATATAATCCTAATTCTAACTAATTCATAACAGAAAATCACAATTCCCAAAATCACATCTCAAATTCTCCAATTTCTGAAAAATTTTCAAGAACACTTCACACCAAAATCCAAAGATCTCTTCAAATTCTTGATCATTTGGCAAAGTGCTTTTGGATTCGAGCTTCATTCAGCATCTACTTCATCTGTTTTGGCAAGGCAAGATCAAGAGGAGCTTCATTCATCACTGTCCAAGTTTGGTTCAGCCATGGCTTTTGAGAATTTCGTGCACTAGGAGAAAAATCAATCAAACCTGAGCATTGCATTCACCTTCTTGAAGCTTGTTCTCCATCTGTTTCGCATCAAAACACCTTGAAAGCTCCAATTTCAACACTGCCTTCGAATCAAGGTTAGAAATCGAAACTCATGATATGATGAATTGCTATATGCTTCTTGTAGTGTGTGCAACGTAGATGATCATGATATCTTTGGTTTTTGAAATGGATGATTGTGGAGAGAGATATCTTGAATTTTAGTTTTATGTTCATAACTTTATTCGATCGATCCGTGAGCTGTGTTAGGAGTTAGGTGGAATTAGTTACATATTTGAGATCCTGAGACTTAGACCTTTCCAACGGTTACTCGTTTGTAGATTTTGGTTAAGTTTCGTTGTTCATGTGTTCTTGATGATTCATGCAATTGCTGGAAAATTTCTGGAGAAAAAAGATGAAGAATCCCGTGTTTGATCCGCTGTAAGGCTTGGCTCGATTCAAATTATGTTTAGCGCGCAAAACCAGCCAATCAGGAGAAGCCACCTCAATTATTTAAGCGCGCGCGTTTTGGTCTGTAACACTAAATTACAAGATTGCCACTGTTTCATCTTAATTAATTAATAATTCAAATAATTATTTAAAAATCACCTAAACATTAGAAAATTCATAAAAAATTATTGGATAATCAGAAAAATATGAGGATTTTTTCTACAGCTTCCATTTTGTCTCTAGTTTTTTATGAGTATGATTTTGCAAATTGTGCTTGGTGAAAAATTGGTTTGACCTAGGGATGTTTGACTTGTATGCAATTTTGACACATTTTGCCATTTCCATTGTGAAATTCTCCTGCCTTAAAATAAATGTCTGAAAATTTTTGTGGTGATTGTAGACATGCTGATGGTGATTTACATATAAATTGTGTGAATTTTGGATACCTGGTGATTGAGTTATGAATTTTTGAATCTAGGTGTGACAATTTGTGTCACACCTAGCTAGGTCAACTTTCTGGATTTATTTTCATGACTTAGAGATGTTGAAATGAATTGAAATTTTGCATGGATGTTGATGAATATGTTGAGATGCTATGTGAATTTTTCTGGATTTTTATGTGGCATTTTCAATTTGATTGATATTTTTCATCTCTGTTGGTCAAATATGCAAGCTTGTGTGACATATGTTGGTATTATCTTTGTGAAATGCTCATATGGTATTGGATGATGATGAAATTTGGTATGCTGGTTGTAGACACATGATAGGACATGATGCTTTTGGTCCCATTCATTTCTTTATTGTTTTCATTGACTTATGATTTTCTGAAGTGAATGCATGTGTTGATGCTATGATTTGGATCATATATTTGTATCCGCTTTTCTTGATTTTCATTGACATAGTTCCTTTTGTCCAATTGAGCTGAAAATTGACATGCTATACCTTGAATATGTCCTGTTTAGGTGTGAATTATTTGAGGATTTTTTGAATTGTTTTGATATGGAATTGAATGCAATAGTTCTGTTTGGATGTTTGGTGTTGCATTTGACCTAGTTTGATTTGTTTTGTGCATAAAAGGAATATGGTGAATGATATAAACATGGGATCGGTTGCCTTGGCTTTCTATTTGTGTTAATTTGGTTTTGGTTGGAGATTGCTTGCTGTTTAGACATTTTTGCCACTTTTGGACCCTAGGCTTGGCCTAGTGGTCCAGTTTCTCACATTTGCTTGATTTTTCAGGATGAAAAGCACAATGCTTAAGGAGATTGAACCAAGTCAATTAAGTTGATGTTGTTTGATGTTGAGAACTAACATGAAATTGTTTTGTAGGTTGTGAAGTTTGAGCTTGAGCTCATAGCTTGCCTTTGTGTGCATTAATCTGTATAGTCTGACTGATTAACATTTGCTGTTTATTGTTGTCTGTCTGAGTACTGATGATACTTGATTGTTTTCAGGTACCTTTAGTTGCTTACAGTTCTTTAAGAACTTGCTTGCTGCTGCTTGGTTTTTAAACCACTTGAGGTAGGACTTCTATTCTTCATGTAGTCTGGAGACCCGGTCTGTTACTTGGCCGGGCAAAATGTCTGAAGTCCTCCTTAAGAGGCGATGTTTGTGATTGTTTAATATTGTGCCTAAGCAGGTGAAGTCCTCTATGAGGCAATTGGTGGAAGCCAAGGGATATGCAATCTATCCCCCACTATTCTGTGAGTCGTCCCTCTGCTCACACGGCTGTGTGTTGATGCATTGGGGCACAAACCCAAGATCTCGTGCTGTTGCACAATCGAGTCAGAGTCTTTGAGCGTAGAAGGGTCCCTCCATTCTGGACCCACGCTCCTTTGTCTAAAAGCTCTCCCTGGTCAGGGATAAGAGCTGTGAGGTCTCATCCTCACTTCACCTTTTCATCTGCTTCACCTTAGCCTCGTAATGGCAAGGTTAAGAGCGAGCAATACACATGTACAGATGACTTGCTTCGGCAGTCAAACCCATTGTTTGAGCCCACTTGATTGGTTATAGTGTGTGCTATGTGAATATTTGTTTGAAATGCTTGTTTTGATCTGTATGCTTGTATGCTTGCTTTATTCCTGGATAGGATTAGCTTGCAGTTGTGCAAGTAGGTAGAAACCTCAACGTAGGGTAATGATGCATGACAACACTAGGCTCGAGTACAGCTCCCTGGTAGTGTGTCTTCCCTCGGTTTCTGGCTAGATTTTCTTTCCCTTGAGGGGGAACTACATCGCCCTGATCCTCGTTCCAGACGAGGTATGTAGGCAGGTGGTCGTGCGAGACCACTCCGGGCAACCTTTTTTCTTTTTTGTGTGTGTTTACTTGTTATCTGGTTGTGTGTTTGGTTCGGATGCCGACGTAAGTCCAATGATTGGCTGTCGGGCTCCACGTTTGCCCTTTTGAGTGTGTTTTGGTTCGGATGCTGACGTAATTCCATCGAGTGGTTGTCGGGCTCCATGTTTGCCATCTGTTTGTGTGTTTTGTGTTGTTTGGCGTGCGTAAGCCGAACTACAGTGGCTCTGATTCTCGTTCCAGACGAGATATGTAGGCATAGGATGCGATGTCCTATCGAGCTCCCTTCTCCTAACCCCACCTGCGTTCCCTGTGTGTGTGTGTGATGTTTTAGCAACCTATTCTTTCTTAGAACGTGGATCCCGTCGAGTACGACGGACGTGAGGGGTGCTAATACCTTCCCCTTGCGTAACCGACTCCCTTACCCTTTCTCTTTGGTCGCAAGACCATTTCCTTTCCAGGTTTCTCTGAGCGTTTCCTTTCCCTATCCTGGGATAAATAACGCACAGTGGCGGCTCTGTGTTGTGTTTTTATTTGAGCTTCGCCGGTTGTTTTTTCGCAGGATGCGACACACTCGGGTTTGGATTTTTGTTTGATACTAGTGTGACTGCACTCAGGTTTGGATTTTGGTTTGCTACCAGTGTGACTGCACTCAGGTTTGGATTCATTGAACCCAATGCCAGACTTGTCTCCTATCATTTATCCAGTCTGGAGAATTTTGTCTAAGGTGTCAAATCCATTGTTTAGCATTCTGACATACTTTGTCATCTCATCCAGTTTGGAATTCAAGAAAACTGCTTCCATCTTTAACTTAGAGATGGTTTCCAATTGTTCTACCTTCTCATTCTCCAGTTGTGTTATCACTTTCTTCTGACTTTCAACTTATTGACACACGTCTTCACTTCTGTGACACAACTTTCTGTAGGTAGTGGCAAACTCATCAAAGGTTACTTCCTCATCACTTGAGTCTTCATCAGAACCCCATCTTCTAGTCAATGCAGTCACAAGATTTGCAGACTCTTCTATCTCACTTTCATCAGACCAAGTAGCAGCAAGACTCTTCTTCTGTTTCTTGAGGTAGGTTCCACATTCAGCTCTAATGTGTCCATACCCATCACATTCATGGCACTGAACTCATTTTCCTTCTTTGGTCTTTTCATCAGATCTTGTTCTTCTTCCAGCATTATTGGACTTACTGAAGTCAGATGAGATGCTCTTGACATTGGACTTAGACCTTACATCCATCTTTTTCAGAAGTCCTTTGAACTGTCTTCCTAGTAATGCTACATCATTTGCCAGATCTTCATCAGTATCTTGACCACTTTCTTCCTCTTTCTCTTCAGTGTTTCACATGAAGGTTATGCTTTTGACTTTCTTTTCAAATCCATCACACATTCCCATCTCAAATGTGTGGAGGGATCCAATTAGCTCATCAACTCTCATATTGGAAATGTCTTGAGACTCTTCTATGGCTGTCACTTTCATGGCAAATCTCTTAGGAAGTGACCTGAGTATTTTCCTCACTAGTTTTTCATCTGACATCTTCTCATCCAGGGCTCCTGAGGCATTAGCAATTTCAAGGATATTCATATGAAATTCATGAATATTTTCATCTTTTTCATCCTTAAATTTTCAAACTTGGTAGTGAGCAGCTGCAGTCTAGACATCTTCACTCTAGAGGTGCCTTCATGGGTGGTTTTGAGAATGTTCCAAGCATCTTTAGCCACCTCACAGTTGTTTACCAATCTGAAGATATTCTTATCTACTCCATTGAATGTAGCATTCAATGCTTTAGAATTCCCAAGGGCTAGATCATCCTCCTCCTTGGTCCATTGTTCCTCATCCTTCTTATCAGTTGTAGCTTCTCCATCCTTAGTAATAACTGGATGTTCCCAGCCTGTTAAAACAGCCTTCCAAGCCTTATTATCCAAAGATTTTAGGAAGGCTACCATTCGAGGTTTCCAGTAGTCATAGTTGGATCCATCCAAAATAGGTGGTCTGTGAACAGATCCTCCGTCTTTATCCATAGTACCAGAAAGTAACGTCCCTAGATCTCACCCAGAACCAGAGCATGATGCCTGCTCTGATACCAATTGAAATTCTGGTATCAGATATGAGATGTCGAAGGTAATGTCACGACACTAATATCTGAACAATACAAACAGGATAAAAGATAAAGAATAGTAATGCAAGAGACACAAGCAATTGTTAACCCAGTTCGGTGCAAACTCACCTACGTCTGGGGGCTACCAAGCTAGGAAGGAAATCCACTAAACAGAATAAGTTCAAAGACTCTTAGTAAACAACTTCAAGTTACAGTCTTTTCACCTAATCTCTACCCGTGTGACTTCTACCTAAGAACTCTTAGATATGAGATCCTACTCACTCCCCCTCAATCACATCAGTGATATAAAACAAGAATTACAATGAAAAGAAGACACTCTTCAAAGGCACATATTTGATCTTACTTAAAAGCTTCAATCAAGTAAACACACATTCATGCTTCAAAGCTTAGAGTGGACAAATTACAACTCAAAAATCAGTCCAGTTCAATCATCTATGGATGAATGAATGGCTTACAATCCACACGACCACACAAGACTCAAACCCTTATTCTCTCTCAATATTTCGTTCGTTATTTCTTGTGTATAAAACCAGATTTTCCATGTCCTTTATATAGAAGCAATTGGCTGGGCTTGGACATCATAAAACCCTAAAACTATTTTCCATTCATATCTTCTCATGACAGCTGATTATATCTCCTTGGAAAATAAGTCAATCTAGTTGTAATTACTAATTGATAGCGCATTCAATCATCTCATCAATCATACATAGATTAGCATTAAAAACGCAATCACATAATACATAACATTCAGACTGAATGTTCTATATACAGATGTCATGACATCGGGTCTGACATCTCAGTAAAAATCCTGCATAATTACATTTTAAACATCTTGCAGGTACATGTTATCTTATGTCAAGACAACACTTGTGACAACTTGTGAACATTCTAGGTTTTACCAAAATTGCTGCCAACACATAGAACCAACATGCTGAAACTAGGTACAGTCTCATAGAGAAACTATGTCTGTGCTTGTACTTTGCCTGTATGAAATTAAAGCAATATATAAAACCAGTTGATGTTTATGTTTCATCTTATTACAATATTATTAAACATATGTTGTCTAAACATATTTTGCATATCCGAATTGGAAAATGGGCACTAGCTTTAATAGAGTTTTCTCTGACGTTTAAACCTTTAAAGGCTATGAAAGGTCAGATTGTGGCAGATTTTATAGTGGATCATGCCATGGTCGAATCATCTCTAAATGTGGTTGACACTAAACCATGGAGACTATATTTCGATGGGTTGAGCCACAAGGACGGAACGGGAGTCGGGGTGTTAATATTATCCCCACGGGATGGCCCGACGAGATTTCAGTGCAAGATCAGCGAAAAGTGTTCCAACAATGAAGCCGAGTACAAGGCCTTAATAATTGGTCTTCGACTCTTGAAAGGGTTGGGAGCCAACCAAATTGAATTACGGGGAGACTCGGAGTTGTTAATCAAGCAAGTCACACGCGAGTACAAGTGCATCAAGGAAAATTTGTTGAAGTATTTTGTGACAGCAACACAATTGTTGGAACACTTTGAGGTTGTGGACATAAAACATGTACCGAGAAACGAAAACCAAGAAGCCAATGATTTTGCCCAGATCGCTTCCGGGTATAAGATGTCTAATTTAAAATTCCAAGATATGATTGAAGTTCGGGAAAAGATGGTGTCGGACGCACCACCACTAACGAAAGATATCCTCGATAGGAATGACAGTCGTAATGAAGGGTTCGACGAAGAATGTCAGGAAGCTTATGGATTCAAGAAGTCCTGGGGACATGGATTTTTCACTATCAACAGTTCATCACCAACGGATTGGAGGAAACCAATTGTAGAATATTTAGAGAATCCAGTCGGAGGCACGGAGAGGAAAATCAAATATAGAGCTTTGAGCTATATGTTATTAGGAAATGAATTGCTGAAGAAAACACCAGAAGGGGTATTACTTAAATGTCTGGGAAATACTGAAGCATATTTAGCCATATATGAGGTACACTGTGGAGCCAATGGCATGCACCAGGCAAGCCATAAGATGAAGTGGTTGTTTTTTCGACAGGGTGTTTATTAGCCCAGTATGTTGAAGGATTGCATCAAGTTCGCCAAGGATGCCAAGAATTCCAGGTGCATACAGGTGTTCAACACATGCCAGCGAGTGAGTTGCTGAAGGAGAATTGCGGTCCAAAACGCAGCGGAAATTAAAATTTTCTCCTTTAGAGATCCTTACGAATGGTCATGATCAGTGATAGAATATTTACCTCTTGTGACGATTGAAACCTTTGGTGCAGATCTCTTGTGACGATCAAAACCTTTGATGCAGATCCACAGAGCGATCACGAACGTTGAACGATGACAACGTCTCTACTCAGTCCACACGAACGGATTCCTTCAATCTCAGTGCTAGCTGGTACGAATGAAGGCTTTGAGTGAGAGAGAGAGAGAGAGAGAGTGAGAAAACGAAAATAATGCAACCGCAATCAATGCTTCTGCACAAGGGTTCTATTTATAGAACCACTTGTGTGGGCTTCAAGCTAAAAGGCCCACTTAAGTGTATTTTGGCCCATATCTTATAATATGCCCAAAATCACTTAAGCCCATGGTACCTCACCATATTTCGTATTCTACTCAAGTACACCGTACCTTAGGATGTTCTATAATTCACTTAAGGGCACCGTACCTTACGGTATTCCTTAGTTACTCTATCTCTCATCAATACGTCCTTTGTGTGTGACCCTGTAGGTTCTCGCGGCATTGGCAATTATATTAAATCATGTATTTAACATAATAAACAGTGAGCGGTATCTAGCAACACATCACTGCTACCCAAGACACAAAAATGTCAGGTGATTTGACAATTCCTTCTGTGATAATACTTATGTGTATAATTACCCTTTTGCCCCTATGTCTATATTGAACACAAGGCATAGACCGTGTCATCCTTGTCCAGTTCAATATTGGGCCCATAGACATTTATCCTGTTATACATGATGGGCAAATTCCATCTAGGTCACTCATGTCCCTCGACATGCTTCGTGGAGTACCCATCAACTGTCTTTATGGTTATCCAGTTACGGACAATGTTTGATCAGCAATAAAGCACTCGACTCTACATCTAGGGTCCATAGTGGTTTCAGGTCGAAGAGTGGTATACACCATTATCACCATGAGAATAACTTATGACATTTTGCATAACTTTCTATATAGTATTCTCATAGCGGGTCAATCCGGTATAAATACTACTCTTAATATTCATACCTATGTTTAAGACTTGATAACTCTTTATCCATGATCCATGAGATGTGATCATCAGTCTACAAACATAATAGTCTTAATGCTTTAATGTTATCCCACTTCACACTAAAGCTCGACTACGGATACTTTAAGAATAGTGTCCTTATGTTTAATGTGTTCTCATGATTAAGTCACACTTAATACATTAAACGGACTATCTATTCCAGGGACTTTACTAAAAAACGTAATAAAGAAAAAGCCTTTTATTATTAATAAATAATTCGATACAAGTGCCAAAAGTATTGGCCTCTAGGGCTTACACCAACAGTTGCATGCTATCATCAAGCCATATCCTTTTAGGGGGTGGGCGTTAGACGTCATTGGAGAAATTCGGCCAGCCTTGTCAAAGTAACAGAAGTTCATCCTAGTTGGGATAGACTACTTCACTAAGTGGATCGAAGTTGTCCTCTGGTGAAGGTGGACCAGGAGGCGGTGATTGAATTCATCCAAAAACATATTATATATAGATTTGGCATCCCAGAGACCATTACCACAGATCACGGGTCGGTGTTTGTGGGACAAAGGATGCAAGAGTTCGCTGGCGAAACAGATTTCAGGTTGGTTACCTCAACACCTTACCACACTCAAGAAAATGGCCAAGTCGAAGTGGTCAACAAAGTGATAATAAGTTTAATTAGAAAACATGTTTCCAAAAATCCAAAGAATTGGCACAAGACTTTGGATCAAATCCTATGGGCCTGACGAACGTCCCCAAAGGATGCAACAAATTCGACACCTTTTCGACTAACATTTGGGCACGATGCCATATTACCATTAGAGGTCTGTTTGCAGTCCGTTAGAATACAATGCCAGAACGATCTCCATTCGTAATAGTAATGGGAAATGATGTTCCACAAACTGGTCGATTTGGACGAAGAAAGATTGGTTGCGGTGGAAATGTTGGCACGACAGAAAGAACGCGTAGCTAAAGTATACAACAGGAAGGTAAGGGCAAAAACCTTTACGGTTGATGATTATTTTTGGAAAGTAATCTTACATATGGATCTCGAGATCAAACTATAGGTAAATGGTCTCCAAAGTGGGAGGGATCATTTCAGGTAATCTGAACATTTGCCAACAATGCTTATGAGATCAAAGAACTTAGTATGGATCAAAGGGTCTTGAGAGAAAATGGGAAATATTTAAAGAAATATAAACCTATGTTACAAGAAAGCCAAATTCAGACATAACAAAATTCATTGATTCTTTAAAGTGGCACAAAAGGCGTTACAAAACATGGTCGATGGACCTTACAGGAGGGAAAAAAACAAGAAAACGATCAAACGGGAAATCTTGACTTGAAGTCCTCAAAAGAGTTTATCTCATGAATAATCCTATTATCTAGAGAAACCTTCTTCTCATGCAAGTGTTTTATGTCGGCCTCAATCTTGAGGGATTTTTCCCCATGGGATATCCCCTTTAGAACCTCACGATCGATAGCTTCTTGCGCCAAAATTCCCTCAGTCGTCTCCAAGGAAGCTTTTTGTGCTTCCACATCATGAATCTTTCTGTTAAGTTCAGCTATTTGTGCTTGATTGACGCAGATTTGCTGGTCGAAGGCTTTCCACTGACGAATGCATTCCTCCTTCTTGTGTTCAAATTCGTCGAGCTTTTGTTCACAAACCTCACTAGAGTCCCATTCAAATCTTGCCTCATTAAGTTTCGTCTTGCTCTGAAGGTCAGCATTTTGACGAAGGTTAAGGCCCTTCACAAACTGGGTGAAGAAGGCCTCAATCTCGACTAAGTAATTAACCATTTGCCGCAACCTGCGAAAAAACACCCGGCGAGAAAGGAAAATGACAGAAGAGTCGCCACCGTGCATTATTTATCCCAAAGGAGGGAAAGGAAACGCTCGAAGTAAACCTGGAAAAAGAAAAGGAAAAGACAAGGTCTCGCAACCAAATCTAGGGTTCGGGAGCCGATTATGCGAAGGGAAAGTGTTAGCACCCCTACGCATCCGTAGTACTCTACGGGATCCACGTTTGTTGTTCTTGTCTAAAGGGTGTGGGTTTATCTAATGTACTATTTACTAAAAGAGGGGTTAAAAGAAAATGACTCACACGGATGTCGCATCCACTGCATACGTATCTCATCTGAACATGAGAATCAGAGTCTTCGTAGCTCGACTGCCTATGGGTTAAAGGGATGTGTGCTCGGTAAGACATCGCATCTTATGCCTACGTATCTCATCTGGAATGAGAATCAGAGCAAAACGTAGTTCGGCTAACTACGGGGTGGTTTTGGATGAACGACGTTACTACGCAATCTACCGGATGCTCGACCTTTGAGACTTACTCACCTGTAGTAGAAGGAGTTAACGTGTTCTTAGGAGAAGAAAAATCAATGAGTTTGTTTGTGTTTGGGAATGCTCGTGCAAAAAGGAAGTCCTAGACGAATGAACAGTGCTACCTTAATTGACATGTAAAAGGGAGGCTATACGAAGCCTAACAATCCTATGGGGAGACGATTACACCACACAAAACATGTATCTTAAAGTAAACACGCCAGCAAGGGGGCTCAAACCTACAGGGTAGGGCTTTAGTCAAGAGGGGTCATATCAACCTCGACAAACAAGCCATGGAATAGGTAATCAAATGGGCTCTTAACCACTGACATTGAACGTCAGGGTGAGCAGATCAAAAGGGTAATAAGGATAAGACCTCATAGCTCTTAACCCTGGACAGGGTGATCTCATGACAAAAAGTGGGGATTCAGAAAGGTGGAACCCTCTCCATTGACTGACCGGACAAAAGATCTTGGGCTTTTGTTCTGAAGCATTAACACGTAGTGCGAGCATAAAGAACGACACACTGAATAACGGGGGATTGATTACTAATCCCTTTTATCCGTCAATTGCCTCTTCAGGGAGGTCTTTAGCACTGATGCCTCTTCTTGGAGGTCTTTGGGCACAAAAGTAAACAAACAAAAGAAAACATTGCCTCCTATTGAGGTCTTCTAGCTAGGAAAGCGGTAAAATGCGGGAAAGGTAAAGGGATCAAGAGATCTACCACACGAATAAAGATCCAAAGTAATAACAGCTAAAGAAGCAAGAAACCCAGAGATCTCTCAAGCTAGCACCGTCAAAGAAAGCGAGTCAGTACAGGTAATCGGAATAAACCTCCAGGTGGTATCCCACAAATAAAGTGGAATGCCAAGCAAGCTATCCTTTCAGGAGTCATGTGAGCCCTCACAAAAACTCAACAAACAGGTTAGAGTGACAAGATGGGGCGCAATCAAGAGTTGCCCCAAATCAAAATGTAACCACATGAATCATGCCATTAAAATTCACAAAAAGAGCTCACAAAAAGCAACCAAGTGTAGGAGGCCTAAACCTCTTGTCAAACACATGCATCAAAAGGGTAACAAAATTCAAAGTCAGGGGCAAGGATCCACACATCAAGACATGACATACATACTAAAACATGTGCCTACATGCAAAACCTAACGATAATACCTCACACATTCAGAGCATTCAAATTGAAAGCATAGAGTAATGGAAATAGGGCAAACCTGATTGGCGAGATCGAATGAAATTGAATTGCACTGTTGGCTTTGCAGAACAATCTTAGGGTTTATATGAAAGGGAATTGGTTCTTTGCAGATGAGTTCCCTTCAGTCTCTGGAGGTTGCTCTGAACTCTGTTAGCTCTTCTCTCACTATCTTTTTCCCCAGGGTTTCTTGGA
This sequence comes from Lathyrus oleraceus, assembly GCF_024323335.1. Taxonomy (NCBI): domain Eukaryota; kingdom Viridiplantae; phylum Streptophyta; class Magnoliopsida; order Fabales; family Fabaceae; genus Lathyrus; species Lathyrus oleraceus. The sequence continues at coordinate 42,148,150 of NC_066582.1, forward strand.
AGATGGAAGTCTAGAATTTATAACCTGATTTTTATAACTTTGTGGGCTCAAAAAGAGAGAGTTCCAAGTCCAAGATTTTTCTGTTATATTTTATTTATTTAATTATTTTTTTTTATTTTTTTTCGTTTTTCGTTTTTTTTTCGAAACGCGTGGGCTTCGCCTAACGAGCATGACAGTTCAAGAAATTCCTCTGAGCGTAGGTGATTCTGGTGGCTTTTCTTGGGACTCGCTAGGCGACCCATTCTGCTCGCCTAGCGAGCATGACAGCTCATGAACAAACTTTTGCTCCTTCAAGATTAACGTTTTGACTGATGAATAGACCCCATTTGAACATGTTGGAAGTATCTCAAGCCATTCCCTTGTGTTGACTGATCACCCAGATAGGACCCACAAAGTGTCTTGGATGATATTCAAGCTTCTTGGATCTAATTCCGATTGACATGATGAAATGCAATATGAAATGTTAAATGACCTAAAAATGAATGCATGAATGAGGGGGGGGGCAAATTTGAGGTGTTACACCATTGAAGCATGAAGATCTTGAAGGGCGAGTGAGTCCAGGAATTTTAAAATATCATGAGTTAGCCCTTCCTCTGTCTCAAGAGTATGTAAAAAATCGCTCTCAAAAAGTGATGCCTTCAGTTGTTGAAGTATGAAAGTGGCCTAAGCATTTAGCTCCGAGGAAGAAACGACGATCAAAGAGGGAGGTGGCGCATCAGTCGAAAGACAAAGGATCTGTTGTGACTTCCGAAGGGCCTCAGTGGGGTTCCATTGTTTGATAATCATGATTTCTCTCGAAGTTAAAACGTTGATCGACGCACTTTCATCAACAACGTTCGACGGATTTAGAGTTGGTGGGGAAACATGACTTTGTTGAACCGCTGGTGAGGCACTTTGAAACTCAGCTTGCCGCTGGGGACTCAAGACAATGTCGAAAGAAGGATGGTTGGTCTTATCTTTGACCATAATTTTGACCTCAATTGGAGAGCCCACAGGTCCCTAAACTATAGAAGTATTAGATTTCATGGTGAAAAGAAACCCATAGTAGGTGGAGATATAGGTAGATGAATACCTGAAGAGTCACAAGGGATGGAGAAGCGGTAGGAGTCCTCTTTGAATCACGAAGAGTGAAAGTGTCCTTGATGTCATCTTGGAGTGTCAGGGTCGAAGCCGTTGGAGCCACCTTCGATGGAGTTTTCTTGGCCTGAGCTTTTTTTCACCGCATAGGAGTAGGGGGTGTTTTGGGCGGTGCTTTCGACATGGGGAAAATGTGCGAGTGCACACTTCCGTCAGACTCCTCATTTTCCACTACAGGTACTTCTTCAGGCACCTAAATCCCAAGATGGGTGAAAAGGTAATGGAAATTGCTAAGGTGAAAAACTTTTTCATGATGTTGATATATAATACCTGCGAAGTGGGGGTCGAAGGCGCTCGTTGCTTCTTCGAAGGCTTGGCTAGAGTCGGCTAAGTAGAGGGGATGACCCTCTTTCGACCCTGATAACAGAAACTGATAGTATTATACATCTTCGGGAAAAGAGGAAATGAAATAAGTGCCATATACATTTTTTGGGGCTTCGTCGACTTTAGAAATTTGGATTATTGGGTCAGGAGTATTAACGGATAGAGGCGGAGGCGGTATATCGCCGGTGAGGATGGAGAGAGCGTCAACAATGTTTTGGAGGAATTAGTCACTAGGGAAAGAATGACTCTGGTAGGAATTCCACAATTCGTCTAAATCAATTGTTTTTAAAAAAGATTGTTGGAATTTGAACACTGGAAGTTCATAACGGTGAGTGGGTTTATAGAAACGTAGACAAGCTTTATGATCATCAGCAGTTAATGATCGACCAGACCATACAATATTGGTTTCATGTGATACCAGAGGCTTCAGAACCATCTGACTTAAACCAAAATGGAGAGCCACCAGATTTGGTTGATAGCTCATGAAATTGAACCCCTTCGACCCGAGCTCAATTCTGTAGGACAACAAGGTAGGAGTCAAAAAGGCTCTCCATATTGTGTTCAATTATGCTGCAGCCTATGGAGATCCACCTGGAAAGGGTTCTTTGAACCACTTAGGGCCGAAGGTTCAATCAGCAAATGGCGCAATACCAGGAGAGAATTTATCTGCTTCGATGAACATATTCAAGTACTTCATGAAGAGATGTGTGTTGGGAGTCTCTTGGTAGGTCGTCAAAGCCAACCTAGCCCCTTCAATTGGTCGATCTTCAGTTAGCCTCACGATATGGTCTAACACGAGGTATCCCACATGATACTCAAAAGTGGCATTTATCCAGTGTTATAAAAGCCATAAGAGACCCTACATATTCAAGGCCTTGGGAGTGTTGGAGAGAAATTTTAGTTTCAGAGTTGCCAGCCCTAGAGCCTGATATAAGGAGGCTAGCAGCAGTTTACCCAGAGACACCTGTCGACCCTCATGAATCTGGATCACCAAGGCAATATAGCTTTTCGCTATCTGCAAAGAGCCTGGATAGAATACGTAGTATGAAAACCATAAACTAAGGAAGGTTATATGTTCTTCATCGGACACCTCGACAGAGTCCTTGTTGTAGTGATCTTAGATGTAATTTTGGAGACTGGCCCGACTGAACGAGAAGGTATTCTCCGTCGAAAGTGTGGGGTCGAAGACTTCACCCAAAGGCGAAAGATCAGTGATTGCCATCACATTTAAGAGTGCGGGTGTTAGCATCCCACAGGGCAACTAAAATATATTGGTAGAACCTTCCCAGAAATATAGAGGCGTCGATAACATACAGGGATTAATGCGATGAGCATACCTCGATATTTGAATAAGGTCATAGATCCATGCACTCCTCCATTGATCTTGGCGTTTTTGTTGGACTTTGTTAAGCCACGCCATATACTCTTTGTTTCCAGGAGTAGGCATGGACCTGAAGACTATGGATTTAGCCTCCATGAACCTGACATCAAGTACGACGGATTTGTCGAAGGCAGAAGGAGCGTCGGGTTTATATCCAGAGAAAAAGGATGCAACAGTCTTCGGTGAAGATTTTTGATCCGCGAGAGGCCCATGAAACGCTAACAGTTTCCTATCAACCACGAAGGAAATCAACATCTGGCGTTGCATGTTCTTTACCATTGTTTCATCAGAAGATGTGGGTTGAGGAATGCGGTTTATACCTTCTTTGGCAGTAAGTTTGAAGGCAATGGAGTTGTTTTCGGTAGAATAGGTAGTGAGTTCTTTGACGTGGGAAGAAGAATCCATTTAGAGATGAAGAAAATGGGTTGAGTTTGAAGATTCTGGGTGATAGATTGCACTGTAGAAGTTGCTTGAAGAAATGAGCAAGAAGTATGCATGGTTATAGAAGCAGAAAAATGTTTAAGGAGGAAGAAAGAACTATTTATAGGCTGTAAAGGTGAACAGTCGGGCACTGGTCGATTGATAAATGGCTAGTGAGGAAGTGGTTAGAGAGTTAATGGGTTCGGTTGAAATCCCATGGCCTAGGGATAGATGTTAATGATGGTGGAGTGTTTGGGGAACTGCGCGACAGGAAAATCATCATCACATGCTAGGCCATAATTAGTGATAAGACGGCTAGCCAAAATTTGAGAAATCAAAAGTCAAATTCCTCGATCGACGAGCTCATGTCAAAACTAGGCTTTTCAGGGGGCAATTTGTTAGCTGACAAATTTTGGCCAAAGAAGGCAAGTCCACTCGACTAGGAAACCCGTCGGAATACCATCGACAAGAAGTTGGACAATCCATGGGTCGACACCTAGAGTCTCGGCCGAAGTCGAAGGGCCTCATAGGCGAGAGTGATCGTGGGCGGCCAAAGAACGTGGGCAGTTATCTACGTACATGGGAGAAGTGGGCCAACACGTGTCATCGTAAGATAGGTTTGTAACCCCCCGACGGTTACTTTTTATTAGTATTTAAGCAAGTGTTAGAGATCATTTTAAAGGTGGTATTTTTAGCATTTGCAGTAGGAGTACACTTGAAGTACCAAAGTGTTTATGAGAAAAGAGTCATCTCCCTACAAAAAATGTACATTTGCCTCCATTTACATTCATAAATCATTTAAACTTACCAAACTGTTTTTACTTTATTGCTTTACTTTCAATACATTTTCGCGTGTCATTACTTTTCACTATTTTTCTAACTCATCAAGAGTTATATTTACTCCTTTTGGACATTTCAAAGACATTGCTCACCAACACACCATACACTCAAACACTACGTCCAGGACTTTGTAGTCGGTCCTGCAAGTAACCCTCTTATAGGAAGGCTAGAGATTGTTGACGAACCAACATATATACAAACAAAGGGATACAATCTCAAATTGGATGAACAAAGGATAACAATTAATATGGGTGGCTTGAAAGGTTCAGGGTTAAAAGAAACAACTTTCCTTAGTGTGTGTAATAATACAGTGATATTCGAAGAGAACTTACGCAAACTTTGAGTGATAGAGACATACCTGAATTATCTCTCATGATGAATCTTGTGTTTGGCCTTTTCTATTCTCACCATGTTGGGTAAAACTAATAAAATCAATAGTACCTCTAGTGTGATGCAGCTTCCCTCTTAATTTGGGATGCACAGGGTTCCTCTATTAGTCAAGCTCAAGAAAATTGTGTCCAATCATCTTCAGAAGTATCAACATTTTGGGGGGTAATTCCACCGAAAGCAATCAAGCATTTTCATCTATTATTACTAACATTCTTCACTTATTCAAGCAATGAAACCAAGATATTGTACTACTTGAAACACTTAAACAAAATATAAGGAATGGAAACAACCAAGATAAACAACCAAAACAGTAAAAAGAAAATAGTAAACCTCCCCCAAACCTGAACTAAACATTGGCCTCAATGTTTTAGAACAAGAGAGAGGGAAGGGTGACTCACAGTTCCCTTATTGAGGAGGTGGAGGAAAATGCAACATCAAAAGTTGCGTCATGGATTACATATCCTCTAACATGGCCCCTTGTTGAATCTGCTATACTCCTTGCCTTGTTTGCTCAGTTCTTAAGTCTCCGAGCTCAGCTTGCATCCATATTCACTGGTCCTGATCCATAGTGAATGACCCGGAACCTTGTTGGGTCGGATCCTGACTTGGAGGTACAAACTGCTGCTGGAAAGTGGCATATTCCTCCATGGTGTCACATGTAACAAAATCATCCATATTATGGTCGTCCTCTTCTTCGGGGATGACACTCGCATCAATAATAATTACTCTACTTGGGCCAGGTAGTTCAAGAACAACCGACTACGACTCATCAATGAGTAACTCTTATTCGTAACAGCAATCATCCCTTGGTGAATAAGGGATTCCATATCAATTTTTGCTTTACCTGCAACAGGAGTATCAGGGGACAAATTGAGGCCACATCTAAGATGCTCTGCAATTTGGGTAATCATACCCCCGACGGAAATGCCTCTGGTCGGTGCACGAGTAACTTTGCCCAAATAATTAGCCGCGAATGCAGCAACATTAATTATCTCATTATTTACCATCGCATGTAGGAAAAATAATTCCCTCATAGTGGCCACCCCGGTACTATCGCCTCGACCAAAAAGAGTGTATGCAAGGCCTTTTGGAGCATACCAGAAGCAGGGGTTTTGAAACACTGATGCCTTGGTGGTTGCAGAATCGTACCTTGGACTACTTGTAATGTCAAACCAAAAATGTTTCACCGGGAAGTCATCTGGAACATCTCTAGGCCCTTAGATGGGCAATTTTAGGATGTTTCCGAGTTCCTCAACAGATAACTCATGATTTTCATTAAAAAGGCAAATTTGAGGGTACCAGAGTAGTACCTCACATTTCCAAGCCATTTTCTCGGCAGCTGAAAATCAAGAGTGCTAAGAAATTCAAGAGTAATTTGCTCAAAAGTTGGTGCTTCAAATGTATAAACTCTAATAATCCTATCACATGAAACATCCGATCAACCTCAGATTTCAAACCTAAATCAGTTAAAGTTCATTCACACATATACCTGGTTGGCGTGATTTTTCGTTAAGCGAGTATCAAATACCTTTTTGCTTGAACCTCGTCTTCAAATACAATATTGTGAGGATTAGATGTACGGGTACTGCACTTCCGTGTTCTTGAGGATTCAACTACATTTGTTATCTTGGGAGGCATGTTGAAAATTGACAATTCTAAATGTGAGCTTTGGAGAATTTAGTACCCGAAATAATAATGAGGAGGGAATTTTACGAAGGTTTTATGAAGGCTGCTTGAGGTTTTGAGTGGTTATATGGATAAAGGTGGGAGCTTTAGGTGGTGGTGATAATGGACTTCTTGGTAATTCTTGAGAGAAAAGTGGAGGTAAGAGATGAATATGGAGGGATTGGATGGAGAGAGAAAATTTTAATGGTAATGATTTGTGATTTAATTGGGGGTTAAATGGATTTGATGAGATATGATGAGAGTTTATTGGGTAATGCATGATAAGTGGGTCCAAGGTGAGAGAAGTTTGAGAGTTGAATTAAATTCAAAAGTTTTCTTGAAAAATCTGACTTTTCCCCCGCATGCCTGCTACGGGCCGTAGCAACTGCTACGGCCACCCGTAGCAATTGCTACGGCCACCCATAGTAGGTTTCTGTCTTGCCAAATATTTTCCTGGTCTAGCATGCTATGGGCCGTAGCATATGCTACAAGCGCCCATAATAGGTTTCTGTTTAAACCAGAATTTTGAGGGTCTCGTCTACCACGGGTCGTAGCATCTGTTATAGGCGCCTATAGTGGGTTTCTGTTTTCCTTACTTCTTAGTGGTTTTTCAAGAGTTCTGATATGCTATGGGTGCCCGTAGTAGGTTTTTGATTCTTCCTTCAAATCTTATTTTTCTTTACTGTATGATTATTTATTTCGGGTACCATTCTCTGTATCGACTTTTCTTCAATTGAATGTATCTTCTTCTACCTCCCCGTGTTAATAGACTGTATATCACCTGACTAAAAAAACAAATAACAAAAATGAAATAACTAAGTAAGTAAAATCGTGGGTTGCCTCCCACATAACGCTTCGTTTAACGTCGCATGGCTCGACAGTTCACCATACTATCCGTGTAGACGAACATTCTCTACCATGCCAATTCCTTGTCCTTAGTGATACGACTTCACTATCTTTCTTATGGATTTTGGAATGGAATAGGAGATTTTCCATTTGGATTTTCTAATGGTGGTGGTATCAGTTGAGAAGGCCTTCTTGAGACTTTTTCTGATGTTGGCATGTTACTTTGGCCTTGAACATCTGTCCTGATCATGCCTACTTGATAGTGATTTTCTTTTTCTACCTCTAGTTTCCTGTTTTCAATAACATTCAAGGTTATTTCATCATCATAAAATTTTAAAGTTAGTGTATCCTGGTCTATGTCGAAATTGCATCGACTTGTTCGCATGAATGGTCAACCAAGAATGATAGGTGCCTCTTTATCCTCAGGTATGTCTATAATCACAAAATCAACAGGAAAACTAAATTGCTATATTGTCACCAGTACGTCCTCTGCTATCCCATATGCATTCTTTATGAAGTGATCTGCAAATTTCATATTTGTCTTTATATCACTAACATTTCCAATACCAAGCCTTTGATAGATTGGCAATGGCATCAGACTCACATTGGCTCCTGAATCAATTAGTGCCTTCTTGAAAATTTTGTCTTTTATAGTGCATGGGACTGTGACAACTCCAGGATCCTTCTGCTCGTTTGGGATTCTCCTACCTGGTGATATTTCACTACATTTTTCATTCAAGGCTACCAACCCATCTCCTATTGGTCTCTTTTTAGCGACTACCTCTTTCATGATTTTTTTGTACATGGGCATTTGCTCGAGTGCTTAAAAGAAATGCATATTGCTCTCTATCTTTCTGAACAGTATGATGAATTTCTCAAAGTCTGTCTCTTTTGGATCCTTCTTTGTCATCTCTGAGGGTAGGGTAACTTAATAATTGGTTTAGCCTTTTTTTTTGTCTTCGGTTGGCTTTACTGGTGGTATAACTTCTTCTTCTTCTTCCTTATTTTCCCTCACTTCCAGGTCTACTTCTATGACATGATTACCTTTTGTTGCCTTATCTCCTTCATCTTTAGTAACTTTCTGACTTCTTATCGTGCCAACATTAACATTCTCATGATTTCTTGGATTTTGTACTATTGCACTTGGTAGGGAACCTTGTGCTCGAGAACCTGCTATTTATTGTGTTATCTGACCCATCTAAACTTCAATATTTTTGATAGAGGCAGTAGTGTCCCTCTGATTATTTCTTGTTTCTTCTTGGAACTAGGAATTTTGAGTTGTCATTTTTCAATGGCTATTTCCCAATCTGATTTCTTAGGAGCTTGTTGTTGGTATTATTGTGGTTGGTTCTGATAATGAATGGGACCCTGCTTGTGAAGATTCCCTTGCTAATATTTCCAGGAGAAATTTGGATGATTCTTCTAGCCTGGATTATAAGTGTTAGAATAAGGGTTGTTCTGCTTCAGAAATTTTATCTCTTCAATTTGTTGTCCGGTTACAACACATTATACAGTCAAATGAGGTCCGCCACAGATTTCGCAACTAACATTACGGGTCGGCTGGATTTGAGCTGCCTGTGGTGTACCAATGTTCATTGCTTTAAGTTTCTTTTCAACTTCTGCAACAACTGTGTCTTCTATCCTTATCTTATTTGTTTCAAGCTTCATATTAATAACCCCTTCAAATTTGCTTGAACACCTATCATACAACTCTAAATGCTCATTTGCATCTATTGCCACAATGATCTTTTTAATACCTATGGCTGTTGAAAAGTTTGATGAGCCACCAGTTGCTGTATCAATCAATTGTTTCGTCTTTAATCAGAGACTATTGACAAACATCCGCATTTTCTCCGTCTAATCCAAGTTGTGTGTCAGGCAAGCAACAAGTAACCTCTTGAATCTCTTGTATGAATCACCAAGTGATTCACCTTCTTTTTGTTTGAAGTTCATGATGTCGTATCTTTTCTTGAGGAAAACTGAAGCTGGAAAATACTCATTCAGAAAAGCTATTTCCATTTGTTCCCACGTGGTAATACTTCCATCAGGTAATGAGTAAAACCATTCTTCTGCGTCTTCAGATAGGATAAAAGGAAACATTTGTAACTTCTTTGCTTCTTCAGTGTGCCCATATATCTTCAGAGTGGTCCTCATGGTCAGAAACCTTTGTAAATGTTTATTTTCATCTTCATTGATTTTCCCCGAAAAAGGTCCCCTCTCAAGTTGGTTAATAGTGTCAGAATGCAGCTAAAAATTAGGCACACTCATCGGTTGGTTCACAATTGTCAGCGTACCACCCGGTGCATTTGTCATCCCATAGTCCCCTAATAATATTTCCGATGGTGGTGGATTTTCACCCATCGTTTTGACCTCTCTTTCTGACTCTGAATCTGAGCTTGAATGAATAGGGGTTTTCTCTTTGTCTGATTCCAGTCTTGCTAGTCTAGATTGTCTGAGTCTTGCACGCAAAGTTCTTTCGTTTTATGTGTTAAAAGGAAAATAAGTTGATGTCTTACCTCAAATAAAAATATTAGAAATAGATTAATAGATAAAGATCGAAATAAATGAAATGGCAGAAATTAAATTTTAATTGCAGAGCAACAAAATTTTAACTGAACTAAATTGAACTCTATATTTTGGCAGTCACCGGCAACGACGCCAAAAACTTGATTGAAAAATAGCAAGTGTATTATTTTTCCTTTGTAGTAATACTGAGAAAAGTTCCTCAAATGTCGATCTCAAAGACTGCTTATAAATATTGAGTTCTAATTATGTTTTAATTAAACAAAAACTAATGTTTGGAATTTTTTATGCGTATGTATAAAAATAATTGTGAATAAAATAAATAGTGTGGGGAACGGTTTTTGACAGATATGAGTAATATGCTAGGGAATGTGTGTGATTTCTTCTTATAACAACTCTGAGTCACTATTGCAACAACAAATATCAATTAAGTAATATCAACTAATTAATACCAGTTCTTAAGGGCGTTTTCTCCTAATGTCTTAGTGAGAAAAACTTTAATAATTCATACCTAATCTCTATGTCTATAGAAATTAACCGGTGAAATTATGAATTATTATATCAAGAACAAATTGGTTTCTACAGGGTATCCCTAGTCCTAGGTAATATCTACTATAGAATAATCTCATGAAAGCATTACCAATGGAGGTCAAACCTAATTGATAATCATATAACAATCTCAACTGTTCTGAAAGAGAAAGCATTAAGAACATCACGAGAATAAATTAATTATGAAAAATAATATTGTTATTGCAAATATAAACCCAAAGTCATTACAGATTCAAATCAGAGACACCGTCTAGCATTGAGGGGTTTAGCTACTTGTAGTATTCAAGGAAACCAAAAGATAAAATATAGACATTACAAGTATTCAGATGAAATTTGATCTTCAATTGCTCACACTCATGAAAATCTCGTCTCCCCAAAAACCTTATTTTCTCCAATTCTGAATCGTGTGATTTTTTGCTTCCTAAAAAGTTTGTGTCCTTGTCTTGTCTGAAAAACTCCCTTAAATAGAAAAGTTCTCCTCTCTCCTTTTTCTCCTCAAACAGATCAATAACATCAGGTTTCCAATTGACCAAAACGCCATTCACTTAAGATTAACAAAACAAAGACATGATTGGTTTTTTTGCACGCATGCCTCCTACGGCCCGTAGTCGGTGCTACGGGTGGCCGTAGCAGGTCTCTATTTTTGATGATCCTGTCCAGGCCCTCTGCTACGGCCCGTAGAAGGTGATACAGGTGACCTTAGTAGGCTACTGTCTTCTGTGAAATCTGAGCTTTTACCCAGACCTTCTACTGCGCCCGTAGCAGATGCTACGGGTGGTTGTAGTGTGCCCCTGTTTGGGTGGACTTTGTAATTTGGTTCATGGCTCCCTGCTACGGCCCGTTGTAGGTGCTATGAGTGGTCGTCGCAAGCCTACTGGAACATGGGAACACTTTTCCGATTCTTTGCGCTTCTCCTTGGTTTCAGCATTCGATCGTACTTGAATACCTGTTTGAACTTGAAAAAAAGTAAAGGCACACAACCAAATTGTAACATGCGAAAGATAGAAATAACAGTTAAAAATGATAAAAACAATTAAATCAACTATCGGTACAAGAAATTGACTCAAAAGACCACTAACTAAGAACAAAGTCCTGCAGTTTACCTGGATTTTTACTGAATAAGTGACAAAACATATAGCATAAATGGTGAATGATCACTTGGGATTGAAACAAACATGTTGCTCTATTTAAAGGGAAGTGATTGTTGATCTCATACGTGCCAAATGATTCTCAATTCGTGCAAAACGAATTTGCTCATGATGTGAGAAAAGTGTGACTTGCAAAACCATCAAAGCACAGCCAAATCATCCATTTTATGAGTCATTTAACTTCTTGAGACTTGATTAAACATGTTTAGGTCCACAACGCGTGGTAAATTGGCTTGTAATTAAGGATAACTGAAGTTCAAAATTCTGATCATGATGATTTCTTCAGTTCCAAGTCACCATGTTTAACTCAATGGGGCATCTTGCTCAAGAGGCTTTTTGATCCCATTCTTCTTGAAATTTGTTGACATCATATGAAAGATCACAATATGCCAAGAAAGGTTGCATTTGGATGCTTGAGCACAAATTTATGGCATGTTGAAGTTGGCACAAAAATCTGGTAATGCAACTTGGAAAATTTAAAGTCCCAAATGGCTAAAAATGATATGTAATGTATCAAAGAATTCCATGGTCTTCCAAGCATAATTTGACTTTGATCCTTGAAGAAAACTTGTAGTTGGGATCATGAATGATATTTTGCAAAATGAATCAGCCTCAAATGTTGAAAATTGAAGAAGTTATGAATCTTGAAGGTTGAGAAAAAGTCACTTGAAAATAGGTCAAATTTCAATAAGTCCACAAATGACATATAATGTCTTCAAACTTTTGATGACCCTCCAAGCATAATTATCTATTTTCATGTAAAGAGAAGTTATAGGGGATATTGAGAAGATTCATATGCAAAAAGAAGCATTAAAAATGTTGAGGATTGAGGGAGTTGTGATCCTTTGAACTTTGACTTCAAATGTTGACTTTTTTGGTCAAACCTCTTGGAATAAACTTGTGTACTTGGACTTTTCTTGCATTTAAAGGTACATTGATTATCATATAAACTCAAAATAAGGTGTACTTGAATTTATTTTGATTAAATTGCTCAAAGTTTGAGGTAACTTGTTGAAGAAGTCCTGAAAATAAACACATGGACCTTTGACATTTCTTGAGAAATAAGCAACAAAACTTTAAGATAATCTTGATCAAATGAGATTGAAATATGCTTGAGAACCTTAGATATCATATTTTGAGAGATATGCCCCTTGAGAATCAGTGGCTGAACACACTTTGACTTGAGGAATAAAAAAAACCTAGCTGAGAAACCATGCTTGATGCTCTTTATGGAAAGCCCTATCTTGCACAATAAACTTAAAGAAAACAAGACATATTTTTTCTATTTTGATTAATGGTTAGATAAGAAATGAACGCATAAACAAAAAGGTAAGACACCAATAAAGAGGTGTTTGATGATCCCTGCAAAAGGCAAACCAAAAGATGAGAGGGAGAGGACAAAGATGTGACCTTGTTTGTATTCAAATATGCAAATGATATGTGGGATATTAGGGTTAAAAATTAGGGTATGAAAAATGGTACTTCACAGATAAATGATGAGAGTGAGATCAAACGTAAATATGAGAGAGTGGTAGTGAAAGCGAACTAAACTCAGGTATTCTTTAGTAAGACCCTCCTTCAAATCTAACTTCTCTATGAAACCTTCGAATGGAAATTCAACATGTATGAGACGTTGAGATTCACGAACAAAAATTGAGGTAAGCTCACGATAATGGTGGTTTGAAAAATATCATAAATAGTGGATGGGTGATTTGGTCATGTATTGTTGGAGAGGATGGATGCGCTACAATGAGTGATGCAAGGTTTGATGGTTGTCATGGAGAAGGTTTGGAGAAAAACAAGGTAGGGATCGTGTAGCATATGGTGAAAATTTGAAGGTGAGAGTGTTTGGATCGTGGTTGAGTGGAGTTTTGGTGGTGAAGAAAAAGGGGTTACGGTCGAAGTAGTGAGGTCCTCCGGCAGTGTGGAAGCGAAAGGTGTTATGTTCAGTTTAGTGATTGGAACCAGATGTTGCTTGAGTGGTTAGGGAAGATGGTTGGTTGTAGTGAGTAACGATGCAGGGTCGACGTTTGTGTTGTGAGGGAGAGGAAAGAATGATGGAGTATGTGTTTGTGTTGTTAGAAGTGAAGGAGTTGTGAGTTTGGAAATGAGAAAAGAGGAAAACTTCCTCTGCCACTTTTTGCCAAAACGTGAAGAAGAAATGTTCTACTTTTTTTTCTTATTATTTTTGCTATTTTCAAATTTGAGAGAGAGGCATGAATGAGTGTAGGCGCGATTGTAGCTTCTTTTTCCCAAGGGCCACGTGTTAGCATTTATAGCATGAAATTTAGGGTTGCAAACTTTTTAATTTTGAGTGATATTTTGAGTGATATTTTGAGTGATCAAAATGAGTTCAAAAATTAATGAAATAAAATTCAATATTTTTTAATAAAAATATATAAAAATTAAATTGATTATTTATAAATCTCTTTATTTTTCTTGGTTATTTTAATTTAAAAAAAGGAATTAAAGCGAATGAAAAGCGGATGCGCAAATGTGCAAAAAAAATGAATGCACTATAATAATCTACACGAAATAAAGTTAAGTAAAATAGACATTTGCGGATCAAATTTTGCAGTTAAAATACACGGATGAAAAGGCTCACACTGATCCAAATGTGAACTCGCGCGTGAAAAAGTAAAATGACCAAACTAGATTAAGCTACACGTAATGTAGATTAATAAAATAGACAATTGCAGGCCCGAACCTGAAAACATTGTTCATTGATTTTATGCGCAGTTAAGAAACTTATTCAACCGGTCTGTTTGTAAAATTGAAATTTTATTTTAGACAAAACAAAATAAAGTTGGTCGCTTAAAAATTTGAAATGCATGGACAAAATTGGGGTAAGATAGTGGTCAAAGCAAAGTTTTTCGTTGAGGATGGACTTAACACCTCTGATCCGTGATTGTCTAACCTCTTAGTATGTTGAGTAAATAAGTATGTGATGGACTTATCTCTCTCGTTGTTTAACTAAATCTTGTTTCTAACGATACATAGAGAAGAATATGTCATATTATGTTAGCAATCCCTCGAGAGGGGGAGGTTTTATCAAGGATTTTTTATAATTGAGGTGGAAAAACATTTTAAAGATAGATGATCAAAAAACTCTGATTAATTCTTTAATATAGTGTGTTTAATTTTTTCTAATCAATTAAAAATATTTTTGTTAACCCTATGGATGACTTTTCTAGTGTTTTCTAAATAAAAAAGTGCAAATAAGATGGGCAAGGGTGCAAAAAGTTTGAAAGCCGAAGCAAATCCAGCACAAGGACTAAAAAGCACCAATGAGGCTTATTTAAATAAGCCTAATCGATTGGATGACCTTCGTGTTCTCCTTTTCAAATCCAATTTGATTGAAACTTCGCATGCAAGTAAATCAAATCTTCACATTAATGAAAATTGATCAAAATCTCTAGAGACTTAATATATTGTTGCTTCCTTTTACCACCTCCCTGGGAGATGTGTTATTATCGTCAAAAAGGGGGAGAATGTGGAACCATATTTTGTAGATTATTCAAAGAAGTGATCAAAGTTAAAGATGACTATCATGGTCTGCCTTTGATGACATGCTTTTGATGATGACAACTTGGAGAACTTTGATGAGATGCAACCTTTGATAAAACTTAAAGCATTAAGTCAAGCAAGTATGGAAAGCGGTCAAAGATACAAGCAGGTGAATTATGGTTTGATAAACACTACAAACATACTTTTATAATTGCATTCAACCTGAAGATACCTCGAGCATAATTTTTAAAAAAATTCAAGCAAGTGCTTATATAATTGTTTTATTTGACAGGTCTTTAAGCTTTAAAGTATGAAAGAGAGGAATCGTGAAAGCACACCCAATCGCGACTGAGTGAAAAAAATACAAAGGAATTATCGTAAAGTAGTATGTCTAAATCACACACACACACACAAAAAAAAACATGTTTCAAAGCCCTTATTTCTCAAAGTAAACAACCCAAAAGCATTTTGGAGCGTAGGATGTTTAATCAGGAACTATCACAATATTTTGGACAAAGTTTTGAACTATCAAATTGATTGGAACATTTACCATATTGATTCGGTGAGTGCAAACATGATCCATAAACGATTAAGACACAATCTTAATGAAATACAACGTCTATGCATCATTTCTTTCCATTTGAGCATTTGTAATCAATTACTTAGGGATCCCAATCGATTGACTCGTTTATTTTAGCCCACAGATCTTTCCTTTCTAGTGTAAACATCTAGCCTATAAATAGAGGCTTATCCCTTCATATTTTCACATCCATAAAATATAAGTTATATATCTCACTCCTCACTCTCCCCCAATAAATATTCTTTACTTTCTCTCACTTTAATTTAGTCGAAGCACTTCGAGAAAGTCATTGTGTTTAATTGAGGTTTTGTATTTTGGAAAAGGGTATTCTTGTAAATTAATCAAGGAGTGTTTTTCTACTGGTTAAATTATTTATCCTTAAGGGAATGTTTATTTGGGTTCAAAGTTGAACATGTTAAAAGCGTTGTTCGGGGATTTAGTTTTTAAGTCATCGATTTGGTTCGTAAGATCAGCCTGTGTAAAAGCTTACTTCGATTCGAGACCAACCCGATTTAAAATCTCAACTTGGTTTTGGCCAGCCTTATCAAAACACATGTTCAGTTTTGAGAAAAGCCTATTTAAAACTCTGATTTGGTTCGAGATAAGTCCGCATAAAATCTTGGTTTAACTTGGAGACTAACCACTTCAAGTTCGTGTTTTGAAGGAAGAATAACACATTTAATCCCCTATTTTAAAGGAAGACTAACCTCTTATCTCCGTTGTTTGTTGTGTGGTTGAAAGTTAAATTATAACATCATTTTCCTTGTATAAGGGGGTTTGTAAGCTCAACCCACTAAAAGCTTATAAGAATTACTATATACTATCAAAATCAAGTCTTGGGAAGAGGCTTAGGTAACTTCATTTAGATCGAACATCTACAATTTCTGGCGTCATCTTATTACCCTTATATCATTAATTTCCACATATTTACTTTCCGCTGCTATTTTTAAAATATTTTTTTATCAAAATTCTTCTAAACTCTGAAAATGGTAACTATATGTTTTCAAACTATAACTTTTTTAAACCCCACAATTCACCCCCTTGTGTGTGTGGGTGGGGGGGGGGGGGTTATATGTCTAACAAGTGATATCAAATCCTAACTCTTATTTAAAGACTAAGTGTCTCAGGAGGAAGATGACTTCTAATACCTTTTATAACAAGAGATCTTTGCTAAACACATCTCCACCATTTAATGGTGATAGGTATGAACTAGGGAAAGCAAGATTTAAATTTTTTATTCAAAGCATTGATTTATAATTGTGGGAAACAATAACCAATGGCCCGTTTATTGCTACTCACCATATAAATGGTGATGCACTAGATAAACCTAGTTTTCTTTGGACTGTAGAGGAAAAGAGAAAATTTGAAATTGATTTCAAAACTAAGAATTTTATAGTAATGTCCTTAGATGATAGTAAACTCCTTTACGTGTATAATTGTAAATCTGTCAAGTAAATGTGGGATACTCTTAAATGACATATGGAGTTTCTCCAAGTAATTAACAAGAGGAAATGAACACACGAGACAAAGAATATTAATATTTCATTCGTAAATGTTTCTCCAAATTTAGAAATATTATATATTATATTGGATAGTTTGTTACTAACAAGTATCTAAGAGTTAACAATTGAAATCATAAATCTTATCCAATCATTAAATCAAGAGATACGAGTGTTTATGAATTTCAGGAAAAATTAAAGAAGGATGAAATCATAGAAAATTTGAACGAATTAGTTCAATTACTTAAAGATGAAGGCATAAGCTCAAAACTTAAAGAATCCTCAGCAACTTCATCAAACTCCTATCAAACAACTCATGTTGTTTCCTACAAAAGAACATACTTAGTAGTGG
Source organism: Lathyrus oleraceus (assembly GCF_024323335.1). NCBI lineage: Eukaryota > Viridiplantae > Streptophyta > Magnoliopsida > Fabales > Fabaceae > Lathyrus > Lathyrus oleraceus. The sequence goes on from NC_066582.1 coordinate 42,165,311, forward strand.
AATAATCTTTAGAGAATTCAACATTAAATGAAGGAACTTCAAATTTAAGAGGAAATGAAGAATTAGTCTCATTTAATGGAAACTTATAAATAAGAGAAAACAAATCCTCCACAAATAAAGAAAAGTCAACCTCATGGAGAACCATCAAATAATCTTCTTCCAAAGAAAAATATGAAGTTTGCTTGAAAGTATCTTTACGAGAAAGATGGCCATGAGATAACAAAGCCTTCTTACAAAAATTGTTTAAAACAAGTGCTAAGTTAATTGAAGAAAATGATAAGATTAAAAAACTCAACATAGACCTTAAGGAGTATCTAGAGTTTATTAAAGAAAGTAATAAAATACTTAAGTTTGAAGTTGCTAATATTAGAAACTCAATAGGAAAACGTGACTCTTGTGTCTCATTGAAAAAGGAAGGACAAATATGCATGAAACCCTAAGAAAATTTATTAAGGGTAAAGAAAAAATTGACTTGATCTTATTAAGTCAAAAGTCTTTCTTAAATAAAAGTCGACTAGGATTTAAATCCGATAGAGCACCTAGTAAAGGATTAATTAGAAAGAAATCAAATTGACTTGTGTATAAATGCACGCGTTGTAATAAATTGGGCCACTTAGAGCCATTTTATTTTGATAAATTGAATAGGTCTAAAGATAGTAACCATAGACCTTCAAGAACCACTAATGCACCAGGACCCAAGAAAATTTGTGTACCAGAGGTGAAACCTTAGTATGTTGTGCAGGGTTAATTTGCAACTTTTATGAAGCCTTAACACATATTAAATGAAGTCGTACAAAGCAAAAAGTATATCAAAACTTATTTCTTGTGTTTTTTTTATCAAAACAGCTTGCAAAACCCCTAATTTACAGTTTAATTACATCGCACAACGTACCTTGTTTTAGGTTTGCAATCCCTGTGGAGACGAATTTATTTTTATTAGTTAGATAACAACACTAGTACACTTACTAGTAAATTGTCCATCACGGGGATTCTTTTTTTCATCGTCTCTTTATGTAGATTCTGATCATGTAACACAATTTCCTTAAATTTCCTTTTTATGGAGTTACACTAAGCTCCTTCTGAGTGAGGTAATCCGCTGAAAACAACCTCAGTCATGTTCAGTGCCTCCAAACCTAGAGTGAGTTGGTTTAGTTGTTCAATCGAATCATCCTCTTTAGGAGTTAGTTGCTCCTCGATGAGAGTTGTCACCCACATTTTATGGGGACCTTCCTCGATGCACATATAAATGTGTAAGTTCTCCCATTCCCTAAAATTCCCCCAACCATTATATAGGCGATTGTAGACTATTATATCCTTCTTTATCTGATTGTTTTTATTTTTTGGCCACTTGTGTGACCTTTCTTCCCCCCCCCCCCCCCCCCCCCCCCCCCTCAAGTTGTTTTCCTCTTCCCATTTATCTTTGGATATATTTTTTCACGATGATAAAATTTCAACAACTTCCTTTTCAATTAAGTCTTTTATGGCATCTTTCAACTAAATTCACTTAACGGTATTGTGACCATTGCACTGATTGAAGCAACACTGTTGGGGTGTATCCACTTTGAAACATTCTCAAATAGGTTTTGTCGTCTCTACATGTTCTTATTTGAAATCAACATTAATTAATTCATGAAGGTTGTGTTCCCTCGAAGTGTTTAGAGGGGTAATCTCAATATCTTGATGGTAATGCTCCTTTATATGCCATGTTGGAATGGGATTCCATGCGAAATTCTAGTTTTTTTCATCTCCTTTTCGAATCTCTTTGCTCGGTCTCTTGCTTATTTTTCCTTATCAAACCTTCCTCCATAGATAATTTTGCTAGTTGCCAGCTTTTCATCATATTATATGTACTTTTCAGCTCAGGCTAGAAGGCTATTGAATGTTTTTTTGGCACTCATATGCCGAAACTTTCACTCAACTTAGATCCTAGTCACAACCCAAGACTAAGAAAACACTTTTCATTTCATAGTCAATAACTTTGTCCAATTTGGACTTTTTGTTGAATCTTTGTATGCATGATCTCAACATTTCTTCCTTTTCTTGCTTGGTGGATCCTAAACTTTCCACGAATTTAGATTGTGTCTCGCAAGCTGAGATATGTACTAGAAAAACTTCTATGGAGATAACCCTACCCATGAATGGATATATTCATTCCTAAGCCTCATGAACCAAGCCATGAACCCAACCTTTAGGGTAAGGATGAATAAATTACATTTCTCTAGGCCTCTCCCCAAAAGTTTATGAGTACATCGACTAGTTCCATGTGCTCACCAAGGTCAGTCGTCCCGTCGTAGGTACCTATTCACAATAGTTTTTCGTTTTCTCATTAGAAAGGATATTCGTTGATTCTTTTGGTGAAAGAGTTCTGGAACGTCACTTCTTCTTTTTCAAACTCCTCTGAGAAGGACTGGCTAGTCTTCTACCTATGTTAACCACAAGTTATTGGTCTCTAGTCCTCCTATGTGGGGTGCATAAAGGAGTCTCTTTAAGATCGGGGATACTAGTTTCTACGTCTCTGATTGCCTCTCTCACCTGCTTTGTGTCAGGGGGAGTCACTAATACGTTTAGTGACCATATCGTCTTGGAGTCTCAGGTTATAGTTGTGACGATGATTTGAGATTTTTCCATCTTGAAATTGTTCGTTCTAAAGTTTCATAACCATTAGTTGTCTATTTATTTCCACCAACATATTCCTTAATAGTACGCTCGTTTCACTATCAGCCAACTGACCTTCTGGAAGTTTTTTTGTGAACCACACTAATTCCTCCCAAGGGTTGGTCTACCTGGGAAACCTCAGGACCACACATCCCCTCTTCTATCAGAGGGGGTGCTATGGCCTCGAGTCTATGTAGTTGTTGGATCTAATTCTCTAGATTGGAGGATGAAGTCGTTAGTCCCCCTTCTTGACTCGAGTTTTCTGTTACAACCACGCGTGCCACTGATCATGGGCGGTTGAGGTTACGATCCAATCTTCTTCCATGGTTTGCCATTCACTATGCATTTTGATAATATGTTTGAAACATTATTTATGTTTCCCATAGACGGCTCCTATTCGTTCCAACAAGGAAGCTTTTTTCACAATTATTAGGTTTTGGTTATCTTGAAGAGAGGTCTCATATTCGTACCTCGATCATCTTGGAAAAGATGAGAGAGTAACCGCACACACTTTGATGCTTAAGTCAGTGATAATCAAAGGTAAGAGGTATAGAGTTGTTAAGAAATTGTGTATGTACCTGATTAAACGTCTGTTTCCCCTTTTATAGGATTATCCTTGAGTTTTTAATGGCCCCCTTGTCTTTAATTTCTATCCAGATTATTCATAATTTCAATCCGTTATATTATCTGATAGTACTTTTTTTCCCTTTTGTTTGGATCAAGTGTTTTCTTTAAAACGAACCTAGACTTGTTTACTAGGCCTTAGAATCTTCTATTTGATGAAGATATTTATCTCCTAACATCATTACTACTTTGCTTTGATGCCATTTTGACCACAAATATCTTTATCTTGGGCCTTTGAGACGCTTTAAATCATTCTCTATTAGATTATTTGCTAGGACCAGGACTGATTAGGATCATTCTCTATGGGATCATCTCTTAGGAGCGTGACCACGTTGGAGCAGTTATTTCCCATAACTTAATATACAATTTTGTCTAGTAGGTGTATCATTGTGAAGAACCACAATCTCATGACTTTATTAATATTATAAACATTAAATTCAAAATTATTTAATTAAAACAATCACCGACTTAACTAATAACCATAGCTACGAAAATTGATAATCATCACAAAGTTTTCGTTAGAATGATACATTTTATTACACAATAAAACTCAGCTATCTCTCATTTTCTTTCTCTATTTCCTTCTCTTTATTCTCTATTTCTCTCTTGATTATACTGTTCTTTTTTTAATAATGAATGAGACTGAAATTAAGGGGAAAAAGAGAGATAAAGAGTTTGGAAAGAAAATGAGAGAGAAATGAACTAGAGGATTCAAGTCAATGCATTAAATATATTAAAGAGTTTAAATGGCAAATACTTTAAGTTAAAAAATATATATACTATTAATATACCACAATCATTCATAAAGACAATTTAAAACAAAATCGATAAAAATCAAATATTTCTAATAATCTAACCATTGTAGTTAATTGATTGTATAAATTCTTTTACATTAAAAATTACACGAATTAAATTTCATATTAAATCTCTGTAATGTATATTAAAACATACTTCTAAAATTAATATCACTTCAACTATTTTATGTCACAATTTCTATGTGTGACATATTTTAAAATTATTCTTATTTTTTAAAAAGATAAAACATATATTTATTCTTTGATAAAGATATGTGTTAGAATTCCGACAAAGATAACAGTTTATTATTTTTACAAATTTTAAAAAGTATTATTTATAGTTATCTTGCAATTATTTATCTTTTATAAAACTAAAATAAAATATAAAATAAATAAATGAAGAATATTAACCAAACTGAAAAGAAAAAAGAAAAAAATTAAAAGTTCAATAAATACTCGTTGGGAGTATCCGATCTATATTCACTACACTATTTTTCTAATGTAATTCTATAAAATAAATAGGAATGGATTTCAAACTATTATATCTATTGAAATAAATTATTAAAATCTCATATAACAATATTTTTTTAATATAATTCTATAAAATTAAATTAAAATCTTACTTTGAAATTTTCAAAAATTAACAAATAAAAAACCAAACTTAATCATAAAATAACTAAAAATGAATATAGAATAAATTAAAATTAATTTGAATATATGGTATCCATTATTTTCTATATCATTAAAATTTATCATTGGTAATATTTTTTAATAGTTATTCAAAAAAACAAGAATTTATCATAAAATAATTAAAACTGAATACAGATTAAATTAAAACTAATTTGTATTTGTAAATCACCTGATATCCATTATTTTCGTAACATTAAATTTTTAAATAAATCATTGATGATATTATCTAAATTTATAAAACTAAATCTTATATACGTAAAAACATATATATTTTTTTATTTATGATTAATTTTTATTATTGTTAAAAAATTGATTATATTTGTCAAAAAAATTATAATAAATTATTATAATATAATGTACCAACTATAGTCATAAAAAAATTTAAATTAATTAAAACTCAATATAAAATAAATCAAAATTAATTTGCGTGGTCACAATTTAGTTTAGATATTAAATGAGAGGTTGATTAATTAGTGGAGACTTTTATGGAGAATTTTTTTTTAAAATAACTATTTTTTAAAAAAAAAAATGAAGATAACAAATAATTCAAAAAAAATACCAAAATAATCCTTTTTAGAAGAGGATGCGCCAGATGAACTGGCGCATCCCCTAAACAACCAAAGGAGGCGACAATAGCATTGGCGCATGCATTGGGCTCCTCGTGAGGAGGCGTCAATGCTATTGGCGCATGCATTGGTCCTTATGAGGAGGCGCCAATGCCCTTGACGTCTTAGTGTTGCTTGTGGCGTATGCGTCAATTTATCTGACGCATACACCCCTTGTATTATTTAATTTTTTTTAATTTTGTTTATTTATTAAATAAAAAAGAATAATATAAAAAAAATATTCATGTGGTAATAATTGGTTACATTGGACTGACAATAAACTAATGACCGACCAAATCATAACATCCCCCTGTTCCACATCCAGGTGCGTTAGTTTGTCTTTGAGGTCTCCCACGATTTTCTTGAGGTGTTTGAGTTCTTTGCGTGCTGACCTGGTCGAACGATGGTTGGTGGGAAGTTCCGGCAGAAGTTCCAGCGATATTTGACAGATGTGTCATCATTTGTTCTCAATATCCGGAGGGGCTCTGGTCAACGGCGCTTCCGTAATGGAGTTCAGTTCCCATGTCATCGTAGTTAGGTCGTTGGGGTTGGATGGATTGGGGACGACATAGTTGCCCAAATTGGTCCATTGAATCATTTTGGAAACGAAGCAATGGTTCCTGGGACGTAGTATAGTTAAACAATGGTTGGGTGTTATGGTGATGGGATGTTTAGGTGGTCATTGGTGGGGGGGCTACGATGAAGTGACCCATATGAATCATATGGACTATAGACGGTTGTGGTTGCGGGGTTTGATTCTTGGTTTTATGTTTGGGTGGGTGGTATGAATGGATTGTGACGTTGGATGGTTGGTTGTTGGGTGAATGGCATGAACGAGTTGCGAGGTTGGGTGTTTGGTTGTTGTGTGTATGTGGTAGGTTGATGTTGTGAGGTTGGTTGTTGAGTTTGGGTGGGTTGCCATTGGTGTTGGGTGGGGAATTGTTGTGGGGCGTACGTTGACGAATCAAGTTGGCGTGGATCCATCAAATACCGCGGCTCAAATACAAATTGTTGAGTTGTTACCGACCTAAACGATGTCATATATTGTTGAGTCGGTCTTGCACCATGGATGACGGGTTCGTTTAGAGATGTGTTGTCGTCGATTCCTCCATTGACGACACATCTATTTTGCAAAGTCTCTTCAGTCAGAATAATATCATTATGCATCAACCCTTTTTTTATGTCAATTCCCCAAACACGTGGGAGGTTCTGGAATTTGTTGTAGCATGCCGAACTGCAGTTTGACCCGGTCACTCTGGTGCATTTTCACCGTAGTGAATCGGATAATCGGTGTCTTCGATGTCCAAACTGCAGCATCATCATGGTTCACATCATGATCAAGACCCAAATATGGCTTCCAGATAAACCGTAAAATAATACGAAACAATTAGATGAAAAATAATTTGATAAGCATTTTTAAATTTAAATATAGTTATGTAGGAGTATTACATTGTCATGTCCAATGTGGTCCAATAGATTGCGATAGACTACAATAGCGTGTTTGGGACACCTATTGTAGTTCATTCCCCTTACTGACCACCTTAGATAAAAAAAAGTGAAAATTATTATTTACTATTAATTATAATATAAAATATAATTAACTAAATGGGAACACGAATGGATTCTCGTTTACCGGGACGAGCGACGGCATTTTGACCAACCCCAAGCTTGTAGAAAATACGCACATGAAAAAAAAATACAGGTATTCTTTTTTGCAGTTTTACACATTGCACTATATAGATGGGCCAACACAGTTGAACCCCAACTATATGTGCTTACCTTATTAATGTTGCGTAACAAAGGTAAATACATAATATTGATTGAATTACCTGTACTTTCTGGAAACAAAAAACTACCAAATAAAATCATAATATAACACCGAGATTTAATTATTTTCTCGTACTTGATTGAATCTTCGGACAACACTATACTGGCATAATATTATTTAAGATATTTTAAATTTATACCTTGCCCCCTTGCTTGACCGGATGACTCTCCCTCAGTTTCGTCATCTAACAAAGGGGCACCCAATAATTCATTGCAGATAAAGTTGTCTTGGTTAACTCTACCATTCACGGTCTTTCCATCTATACGGAGATCCAACAACATGTACATGTCCTTAAGTGTGACAGTACACTCACCAATCGGAAGGTGAAATGTGTGGGTCTCGGTTCTCCACCGCTATAACAAAGCAAGAATGAACTTGTAGTCCACCGAGTACGAAACAATGTTGAGGAGATTTCCAAATCCACATCCTCTAATATATGGTTCTATTAAAGGATTGTGGGGTACATATTCATATACACGGCATCTAAAACGCTTCGGATCCTAATAACAAATAAGTAAGAAATGCAATAAGAAGAAGAAATACGTAATACAAACATAGATAACAAAAGTATACGAATTAAAAATAGAATAAGTAAAAAGAGAGTGATAACATACAAATGTTGAGATATTCTCGAGTGTTCCTCTATGTTCATCATCCATAGTTAACAAAGACATAATTTGATGTTGCAGAGCTTGATTGTAGTAGAGAAATAATATGGCAAAGAAAGATTATAGATGAGTAGTGTTGGAGATGGTTTAATATTGTGATATTAAAGGCTATTTATAGATGAATGAGATAGTAGGTTTGCAACCTACAAAGCATGAGATTGGTTGCATCATCCTACGAGCGTCTTGGTCGGTCTTAATATCAACTCATTCGCGCACTTCTCCGTTTTGGTTGAACGCGGACACAAGTCATTATATTCTTCTAGTCCTTTCACCCTCTCCAATATCTCTCTCTAATCAACTATACAACATCCGATTAAGACGTTCAAACGTATCTTTGTTCCAAAGCCGAATCTGTACCAGAGCCGCAACGGTGAAAAATATTACATCAGCATTTCGTTTCTGAATGTATCTAGACATTGTTAAAACAGAGAAACTTGAAGGTGAGTGGGGTTGAACTAGAGAAAATATGGTATTAGGAGATGATTTTGTGTGAAAATATTGCATCCAAGGCGTGACATTTATACAGAGTGGACATAAAATGCATGCGCCAATAGTGCTGGCGCCCACATGACATGACATGCAGGCGCCTCCTCATGAGGGCCAATGCATGCGCCAATAGCATTGGCGCCTCCTCATGAGGAGCACAATGCGACAATGCTATTGGCGCCTCCTTTGGTTATCCTCTTCTAAAAGTGGTTATTTTGGTTTTTTTTTAATTATTTGTTATTTTCGATTTTATTTTGTAAAAAAATGGTTATTTTAAAAAAAAAATCTTGTATGGATGACTTTGGATTGAACTAATGTGCAAGTCTAATTTTTGCATATTGATTATCCCAAAAGTGTACTCTCGTTCAGCAATTTTTTTCCTCCAAAACCAAAAGTAGAGATTTTTTTTCACGTCATCTGAATAATACGAACAATTTATTCATATGATAAAATTACAGGTATGTGAATTTATAACGCTAAGCATGCTTATCCAGTCAAACATACCAATGATAATGAAATATGCATGTACCTAATTTTTGTTGAATTGTAATTGCTTGTGTCGAAGCAGGTTGTTCGACAGAGCAAGGAAGTGTCGAACCATCTAGTGTGTTGAGTTATGTTAGTGTGTCGAAGTGTCGAAGCATGTTGCTTCACATAGGATTTTGACTTATGCCTGTTTTAGTAGTGTTAGCTATTTTGGACTTTTATAGTTTTGGGCTTGCTTGAGGTCCAAGTTAACCTAAATCTATAAATAGAAGGAGTAATCCTTATTTTGTAATGAAGTGAATATAGTATTCATAATATTGTATTCACAGTATTTTGCAGTTGCAAAGTGAATAAGAAATTTTCCACTGTTTGTGGACAGAGAGAAACTCTGCAGAATTATATTATTATTCTCCTTCATCGTTCTTTACACTCTTTATTTCTTCACTGTTCTTCTCCTTTAATTGCTATTTTGTGGGTGACAACAATCTTGTTCATCAAGATTGATTGAAATTCTCCATAGGTTTTGGGGGATTTCCAACATCTGGTGTCAAGAGCTCTGGTTAATCGATTTGTGGGAAGAAAATCACCATGGCAACAAATCATCCAAACGGGTATTTTCCAGCAAATCTTCTGATTCTCAAGAACAACAATTATGAGAATTTGTGCAAGCAGATAAAGGTTGTGTTTTGTTATGAAGATCTTTGGGATCTTGTGAAGGAAGGAGTAACAACGCTTGCAAAAGCCATGACAGATCAAGAAAAGGTTGCACATAAAGAATTGAAGAAGAAAGATTATAAAGCTCTCTTTATAATCCATCAATGTGTTGATGCAAATAACTTTGAAAATGTTAGCGATGCAGAGTCAGCGAAAGAAGCATGGGAAATTTTGGAGAAATCATTTTGAGGCGCGGAGAATGTGAAAGAGGTGAAGTTACAAACTCACAAAAGAACGTATGAAGATGGAAGACAATGAAAGCATAACTGATTTTTTCACCAAGGTTACGAAACTGGTGAATCAAATCAAGGTATGTGGAGAAGTGTTGACATCAAGATTTATTGTTGGAAAGATCTTGAGGTCGTTGGCTCCAAAGTTCGACCACGTGGTAGTAGCCATAGAAGAGACGAAAGATTTGTCAAAATTGACAAAGGAAGAGCTTCAAGGGATGCTTTAATCTCATGAACAAAGAATGGTTGAAAGAGCTACAGGAAAGTCGAAGAGTGATATGGCTTTGCAGGCTCAATCTGCGAAAGAAAGAAAAGACAAAGGAAACCGGAATGGCAACAAAGGCAGAGGAGGCTACAACAATTCGACTGGTCGAAATCAGAAAGAAGGAAATTGGTCGAATCAGAGAAAATCTCGGAACCAAGGCAACCAAAGAGGTGGTGTTGCAGGTAGAGGAAGAGGTGGTGGTAAAAAGCCAAACAAGAGTCACATTCAATGTTACAATTTTCAAAGGTATGGTCACTATTCTAGTGATTGTCCAGAAAAGCATAAGAATCAAGAAACTTATGCAAAACTGGCAAAACACGAAGAAGAAGAGACGTTGTTGATGGTTACAACAAGAGAAGAAGAGAGATTCAAGGACCAATGGTACTTGGACTCAAGATGCTCGTCACACATGTCTGGAAGGAAAGATTGGTTTGTCAACATAAAGCCCTCAATGAAGAACATGGTGAAATTTTCAAATGATAACACTCTAGCAGCTGAAGGTGTTGGTGATGTTCTGATTATGAGGAAAGATGGGAAGAGGTCAGTAATTTCAAATGTGTTGTACATACCAGGCATGAAGAGCAATTTGCTCAGCATAAGGTAGTTAGTCGAAAAGAACTACAAGGTGTCGATCGAAGACATGATGATGAGAGTTCTCGACTCAAATGGAAGGTTGATCTTGAAGGCTCTAATGTCTCAGAATAGAACCTTCAAGATTGAGCTAAATGTGATGGAACATAAGTGCCTTGCAACAGCAACCAACAGAGATGAATGGATATGGCATTACAAACTTGGCCATCTCAATTTCAAAGACATCATAGATTTGAAGAGAAGAAATATGGTTTCAGGATTACCAGAATTCGACATTCCAAATGAAGTGTGTGAAGAATGTGTGCAGGCAAAGCAGCATAAGAACAACTTCAGTAAGGATGCAGGAAGCAGGTCGAAGGAAATTATTGAAGTCATATACTCTGATGTATGTGGTCTTCTCTAGGTGGATTCGATTGGAGGTAACAAATACTTTGTTACATTCATAGAGGATTTTAGTCGAAAATTATGGTCTTACCTGATCCAGGAGAAAAGTGAAGTGATCGAGGTATTTTCCAAGTTTAAATTTATGGTCGAAAGACATAGCGATCGAAAGATCAAGATTTTGAGGACTGATGGTGGTGAAGATTATATGTCGAAAGACTTCAACACATTATGTGTGAAAGAAGGGATTGTGCATGAGGTGGTGCCACCCTACACTCCACAGCAGAATGGAGTCGTAGAAAGGAAGAATAGAATCATTATGAATATGGTTAGAAGTATGTTGAAAGGCAAGCATCTACCCAAAGAATTATGGGGAGAAGCTATGTCGACTGCGACATATATCCTGAACAGATGTCCGATAAAGAAGCTTGAAGGAATCATGCCAGAAGAATGTTGGTCTGGTGTCAAGCCTAGCTTGAGTCATCTGAGGGTGTTTGGATATATATCACATAGACATGTGCCAGATCAGTTGAGAAGAAAACTTGATGACAAGTCGAGTCTGATGATCCTGATAGGATATCATTCGACTGGAGGATACAAGTTGTTCGGCCCAGAGAATAAGCAAGTAGTGATCAACAAAGACGTGATCATATATGAGCTTAAGGAGTGGGATTCGACTGAGAATGTAAAGAAAGATTCAATGAGAATATTTTATGATGAACCAGCTAGTGAAGTCGAAAGAGAAGTTCGACAAGAAGAAGTCAGAGGTGAAGCAGGCCCAAGCATACCTTAAAGAACAAGACACATGCATGCAAGGTTGGAAGAATGTGTGATTACATCAAATGATATGGTCAATGAAGAAGGTGAGCTGGTACATTATGATTTCTACGCAGATGTCGAACCTATCAATGCAGTCGAGGCATTGAAAGATTCGAAGTGGATGAAAGCAATGGACGAAGAGCTGAAGTCAATCGAAGTCAACAACACTTGGTCACTTGTCGAATTGCCCCAAAACAAGGAGGCAATCGATGTGAAGTGGGTATACAAGGTGAAATTGAATCCCAAAGGAGAAGTGATTCGACATAAGGCGAGACTTGTGGCGAAAGGATTTCTTCAGAAAGAAGGAAACAACTTCGATGAAGTTTTTGCACTTGTTGCTAGGATCAAAACAATCGGGTTGGTTGTTGGTCTAGCAAAATTCAACAACTGTTAGATGGACGTGAAATGTGAATTCCTGAATGGTCCATTAGAAGAAGAAGTTTATGTTGCACAGTCAGTTGGGTTTGTGAAACAAGGCGAAGAAAGAAAAGTGTACAGGCTGTATAAAGCCCTGTACAAACTTAAACAAGCTCCAAGAGCTTGGAACAAGAAGGTAGATGGTTTTCTAAGGTATAAGGAATTTATGAAGTGCACAAGTGAACATGGAGTATATGTAAGAAGAAACAAGAGTGAATTTCTTATACTATGCCTTTATGTCGATGACCTGTTAATAACAGATAGTTGCAAGAAGGAGATCGAAGACTTCAAAGGTGGCCTCAACAAGGAATTCGAAATGTCAGATCTGGGTGACATTTCATATTTCCTTGGCATCGAATTCTACAAGAGTGGTAGAGGTTTGATGATGCATCAAAGAAGGTATGCAGACGAAATACTCAAGAGATTTGAGATGCAAGATTGCAACCCAACTTCGACTCCAGTTGAGCCCAGATTACAACTGTCAAAAGATTCAGATGAAGATGATGTCGACTCAACCCAATATAGAAGACTTATTGGGTCACTTCGATACTTTTGTCACATAAGGCCTGACTTAGCATACAGTGTAGGTATGGTGAGTAGGTTCATGCAGAATCCAAAGGTATCACATCTAGCAGCAGCGAAGAGGATACTAAGGTATCTGAAAGGAACTCTCGACTATGGCATTTTGTTTCCTGCAGCTGATGAAGGAAAATAATGCAAATTAGTGGGATACACTGACTCAAGTTGGTGTAGTGATGTTGAGGATAAAAAATCCATAGTTGGCTATGTGTTTATGCTAGGTGGTGCACCAGTTGCTTGGAGTTCGAGGAAGGAGCTAGTAGTGGCATTATTGTCATGCGAAGCAGAATACATAACTGCTTCTCTTTGTGAATGTCAAGCAACGTGGATGGTGAATCTGGTCGAAGAGTCATGGAGCAATTACCATGAAGATCGACAGCATATCAGCTATCAATCTGGCAAAGAATCTGATAGCACATGGTCGAAGCAAGCACATCGAGATGAGGTTCCATTATCTTCGAAAGCATGTAGCAGATGGGAAGATGAATCTGGAACACTGCAGAACTGAGAGTCGGATTGCAGACATCATGACAAAGGGAGTGCAAGTCGAAGTGTTCAGAAGACTAAGAGCTATGATGAATGTAAATAGCTTAGACACAATAAATTAGGTGGTATGTTGAATTATAAGTCCTTGTGTCGAAGCAGGTTTCTCGACAGAGCAAGGAAGTGTCGAACCACCTAGTGCATTGAGTTGTGTTAGTGTGTCGAAGTGTCGAAGCATGTTGCTTCACACAGGATTTTGACTTATGCCTATTGTAGTAGTGTTAGCTATTTTGGGCTTTTATAGTTTTGGATTTTGGCTTGAGGTCCAAGTTAACCTAAATCTATAAATAGAGGGAATAACCCTTATTTTGTAATGAAGTGAATAGAGTATTCATAATATTGTATTCACGGTATTTTGTAGTTGCAAAGTGAATAAGAAATTTTCCATAGTTTGTGGGCAGAGAGAAACTCTGCAAAATTATATTACTCTTCTCCTTCATCGTTCTTTACACTCTTTCTTTCTTCATTGTTCTTCTCCTTTCATTGCTATTGTGTGGGTGACAACAATCTTGTTCATCAAGATTGATTAAAATTCTCCATAGATTTTGGGGGATTTCCAACAAATTTGATATTTTTTTAAGGTAAATTTGTCTTTTATGTTTTTTTTTTCCTTTCATGTTTCTTTTTCTAGAATTTTATTATACAATAATTTATCAAAAGAAAACTTCAAAACCTCCATGAGAGTAAGACTTCTCTTCTTAACCCGATCATGCAATACATGTATATTGATAGTCCCTTCTTCTCTCGTATCTTGATTTTTCAACAAAGGTGGTGAATTGCACAACCTTTATGAATTCTTCTTCCCAGTTCTAGTTCTTTTTCTCGAAAATCTTGTTTCTAATTTGCCGCTTATTTTTGTCTCGGATTTTCTAAGACCTTACTTCTCCCCTGAATTTTATAATATATAATACCCCATCACTTTTGTTTTAATTATTATTTTTACAAAAATTAACTTTAATTTTTCTCCTCTAACACAAACTTTCCTCAAATTTCCAAAATGTCATATTTCTCCAATTTTCTCATTTTATTAATAATTATAATTAAAATTCTAATTATTATAATTATTTTTTAATTTACTCTACCTTCTCACCACACCCTACTATTACTACCACGCTCCAACATTATATAATCATATAATTTTATTTAAAATCACACCGACATCAAATAATTAAATAAAATAAATTCAAATTATTTAATTAAATAATTTAATTGAATTTAGGGTGTTACAACAATGCTCGAATTTTTTACCCAAATACCTCTAATTTTCAAAAAAAAATCCCAAAATAACCCTGATTTAAAAAAAAATCTCAATCTACCCCACTTTTAAGAGGAGGCGCCAGACCAATTGGCGCCAGCTCCTAAATTTAAATAGGAGACGCCAATTGGATTGACTACAGCACATGGTGTTGTCAAACCAATTGGCGTCCATGTGTTAGTTTGTAGAGGAGGCGCCAATTAGTTTGGCGCCTCAGTGTAATGTGCAATTTTTTGTGTTATAAATAGAAGTGTTGTGTGAATCATTTTTCCATATCTCATTTCATCATTTTGCAAACATGTTTGGTGTTGGTCACCGCAATGGAAAAGTAGTTTATTCGAGAGACAAACCTTCGATGTTGATGCTCTTCTGGAACATCGGTAGTTTTGATCAACTGAAGAGGGAGTTGGTTCGCTGGTTAGATAGAAAAATACCATAAGGGGAAAAATCAGAAGTATTAAGAGACTCGATAGTATATTTGTTGGGTGCGAGTCAAAACTGATAAGGATGCTTGGTAAATGATGTTTGGACGAGATGACATCAGTTTGATTGTTGTAATCAGTTAGAAATGTTTTGTTTTAAGTTTGCTTATGTTGTAGTGATGTTTGTTGTGAACCTTGTTGTAACAAAAAGATAATGATATATAAAAATCTAAGGTTACAAAAATTAAAAGGAGATATTATCTTATGATACAGATGTTGCTCCTAGATTGGAACAGTTATTCTTATTGTATCCTGGTTGACGACATATACTACATAGTCTTATCATTTTATTAGTCGTATCCATTTCTGTTCTAATACGCGTGTTATTTGGCCGTCCTTTTTTCTTTCTTCGCATCTCGTCGTTGTGCCAAACTATGTCAGCTTCATATGGAGGCCAATATTCCTCCATTGGTAGCACTGGGAAGCTTTTGTTATACACATTCATGATGGTAATGGCCTTGTAAACATCAGATAGATGGTTGTAAGCGTCCTGGCGAGTATATGCGCATGCCGCAATGAGATAGGAACAAGGAATACGGAAGGCCTAAAACTTTCCACGGTCGCACCAACTTCTGTTTAGTTTGACACCATAGGAGAAATTTGGCCTCCCCTCATTATGGTCCATTGTTTCCTGTACGCTGGAATTTTGCCTATGACGGTCAAAGACTGTAACTGCGTGTGTGCTAGCTTTGATACTTTCCTCTTTCATCACTTTCATACAACATTCACTGAATATTTGACCTGACATTAACATTGTACTCCATTTTTCACCTCTGGTTGCGAAGGTAGAAGCCAACCTATAATAGGTTGTTCTAACCAAAGTTGTTATTGGTAGATTTCTAATGCCTTTAAATACGCAGTTCATGCATTCCACAAGGTTTGTTGTCATGTGGCCCCATCGACAGCCTCCATCAAATGCCCTTATCCACTGCTCTACTGGTATGTTGTCCACCCATCTTCCTGCATCTGCATTAGGCAATCTAATTTCATCACGGTAATATTGAAATGACGGTTGAGTTAGAGCATACCCAACATTCACCACTTTTTTGTGAATGTTCTTATCTTTGATTGCATGCATGAAGTTTTGTGTGATATGTCTAATGCAATAGACATGGGTAGAAAGAGGATCATGTCATCCTTTATCATGGTTATTATAAGCACTCTCAATGGTAGCATGTCTATCTGAAATCAAACAGAGATGGTCTTGTGGAGCGACATGTGTTTTGAGATGTCGAAGAAAGAAACCTCAACCACCAGCGGTTTCACCTTCAACCAGAGCAGAGGCAATGGGAAAGACATTATTATTGTCGTCTTGTGCAACAGCCATAAGCAAAGTACCCTTGTATTTGTCGTATAACCATGTTCCATCAATTTGAATAATAGGTTTGCAAAATGCAAAACCTTTGATGCACGGTTCAAACACCCAAAAGAGGTGGTGAAAGATTCTATTTCCAGAAACACATGTTCCGTCTGGCATAACTGTTGGCAATGTCTCCATAATTGCAACATTTCCTCGTACATATGTTTTTAAGGCCCATAAGAATCGTGGCAATTCTTTGTATGAATCCTCCCAGTTTCCGAATACATGTTCAACAACCTTTGTCCTTGCAATCCATGCTTTCTTGTAAGATGAAGTATAATTATATATTGTGACGATATGAGATATTATTATACTCACCTTCACTTATGGGTCTTTGCTAACAAGCGGCAAAATCTCTTACATATCAATGTGGCGCTTAATTTACGGTGATCTTGTTCAACGTTAGTTGCAATGCAACTGTGAGGTGGGTCTATAGAAGCTATCTCTCAAAAGTCGCTTCTCTTTTTGTGAGACGCAGCCATCCGAAACTTACAAAGGATGTTATGACATTCGATGACATACCTTCTCGAATCAGTGCATTTCATAATGAAATCAACATAGTTATTCATGTGAAATTTTTTGATAGCTTGCACACATTCTTCTTTAGTGCAGAACGTGTCTCCCACCTCTAACTCACCCTCTGATCGTGGATATGGGTTATAAAAAACACTGTTGGATGTTTCATTGTCATGCAGATCCATGTTTGTAATATGTTGAGGAGGATTGTATACATGACTTGGAGGTAATGGCGATGGTTGATCAACATCTTCAATGTTGTTGTTCAACATATGATCGACCTGTGTCTCGGTCTTTTCTTCTTCTTCACCAACGATGTTGACTTCTGCTTCTGCTTCTAGGTCGGCGCCATCTGAGTTTTTTGAATCAAATTCATCAGATTTAACTTGATTAATTATTTGAGATTGTTAAGATGGTATACTTGGTTGAAGAGTAATATACAACTCAATAGAGTTGCAACTAGAATGTTCGTGACTAACAAACATATATTCAACATCAAAGTCGCCTTAGCCAAAACACTCAACGATCATTTAACACCAACTGTCCCTCCTCCTACCATAGCCAAGAAGCCCAAACATCTCAAAACCAAAACCTTCAACAACCATATGTCTACCAAACACCACAACAATCATTTCAACCTTTCCTCGACGCATCATTCACACCAATGTCTCCCTTCAATCATCTTGGTCACCCTCAAACAACTCAAACACATCCCAACTACTCTAGCATGGGTCATGAACTCAACTATGGTGGTACACCTTCGATGCATACACAAGACTACGTTGATTTGTCTGACTATCCTAGGCAATCTCCTGCAGTTGGTGGTGATGTTCTTGGACCCTCAGATACTCAAACACCTGGGGTGAATCATCAACGTGGATTAGGGCCACGGGTTCGGGTAGCTAGGGGATGTGGGACCGGAGGTCGGTTAGGTGATCTTGGTCATCAATATTAGTCTTTTTTGTGTAAACGGGTATTAATATTAATATGAGTTGGTCCGACTTCGACTTTATCTATCATGTAGAATTTTTTTCAAAAAAAAATACAAAACACACAGAGATGCCAATCTAATTGGCGCCTCCCTTAAAGCTTAACACATGGGCGCCAATTGGATTAGCAACACGAGGAGCCCTAGCCAATCCAATTGGCGCCTCCTCTCTAAGTTTAAGAGGAGGCGCCAATTGATTTAGCGCCTCCTCTTAAAAGTGAGGTAGATTGAGATTTTTTTTGAAATCAGGGTTATTTTGGAAAAAAAATTGAAAATCAGGGGTATTTGGGTAAAAAAATCACAATGCTCATGTGAAGTCCAATTTGAAAATAATGATGAAAAATTTCATCATATGTCAGACCAAGCTGAATAATGAATTCAAAAATTAGTAGAGGCATATGAGTGAAGTTCTAAATAAGTTAACGTCCAAAGTGGATTAGAAAGCCACACGTAACAAAATCTTAGAGACTCATATCTCTCAAATGTCGCAACAACAAGCCCCATCTTCTCCTTTTGCTAGAACATTTCTGAGACAAATTATGTAAAGTCTAAAAAGAAAGTGAATGATATCACTTTAAGGGGCGAAAAAGAATTTGAAGGCGTTGTTGATAAAAATAATGAGGGCAAGGAAGGTGAGAAAACCTAACCTGCAGGAGAGGTTATGGAAGAAGAGGAGAAACCTTATTTACCTCGTCCACTAAATATGCCTCATATCCATTTTGAAAAAGATTAATAAATGCCAATATAGAAGAGCACTTCAAGAAGTTTGCTGAGATCTTGAATATATATGTTGTTGATCATTCTTTTTCCTTGCTTAAATAATTTTGATAAACTCTGGAAATTTTGAAAAAATAAAATGTATTTCATTGTACGAAAAAATTATTGAGTACATGAAAAAGCGAGGCTTAAGGCTAACGACTTTGGGAAAAACTTGGCAAATCAGCCTTATCTTAACACCGATAGCCTCCTAATTAGATTTCAATTTAACTTAAACTTGACCTACAATCTTTATTATCATGACATATTTTTTTAGTAATTCATATGATGTGGTTGGCATAAGTTTAATTCCTTCATATTTTGTGTTGTTTGGATGAGGATAGATAAAACAATTGAAAATTTGAATAAGGACAACAAAAAGCAACTAGTCATACTGTTGGAAAAAAACAAACAAAGCATAGAAGAAAAAAAGAGGAACACAATTACAACACACGAACATAATGTGGTTGTCAATAGACAACCAGAGAATAACACTATGTGAAAATTATTACAACACGTAATATACCCTCAACTAACCCAGTCCCCAGTACACCCACGCCCTTCAAACGAATATTCAACTATATCTCACAATACTCTAATATAAGAATATAAGAGAACAAAGAAAGACAAATACAAGTTTTAAAGGGTTTTTGACTGATGCATCTTAGAATGAAGAACTTGAATCTTATATATAGTCTTGGACTCCCTCTTCCTTCGCAAAACTAAGTGATGCGGGATTTTAAATGACTTATATATATATATATATATATATATATATATATATATATATATATATATATATATATATATATATATATATATATATATATATATATATATATATATATATATATATATATATATATATACACACACACACACACATAGCCTTGAAATCTCTCTTCATTCACAAAACTAAGCGATGTGAGACTTTTTTATCATGTATATTTTCAATCAACCCTAACAATTTCAACCTTGATTGAAAATAATACATAAGTTGTCATTGTCTTCATCGATAATCATACTCCACCATAAAGAGTATCAACATGTATAATTTCAACCAATCTCAATAATATTCACCTTGATTGAAAATAATACATCAACTTTCATTGTCTTCACCGATAATCATATTCCACCATAAAAATTATAGTCACTTGAAACCACACCACTCCAAAAAAATTTACATTATTTTCACCGATAATCATACTTTTAAAAAACTATCATACTCCACCCAAAGAAGAGTATACTTCACTTTAAGTTAAACTACTTTAAGAATTTTCACATTGTCTTCAACGACAATCATAGTTTTAAAATCTATCATACTCTCTCATGAAAAATATATTTCACTTGAAGATAAACCACTTCAAGAATTTCACATTGTCATCACCGACAATCATATACTTCACCATGAAGAATAAATTTCACTTGAAGTTAAACCACTCTAAGAATTTCACATTGTCTTCACCGGCAATCATGGTTTTAAAAATTATCATACTCCACCTAAAGAAGAGAATATTTCACTTGAAGGTAAACCACTTCAAGAATTTTCACATATCGAAAATCAGGTTGAAACATTATGGTGCAACTTCCTTGTTGGCATGAAGCTCTTCAACCACCGACATAATCTTGCACCTTGTGTAATCTTGATCGTATCAACACATCTTTGACTTGAACTTTCCACAAGGCAAAAAATATTCTTCCATCAATTTTCTCTTGCCCAAACTACACAGTGGAATTTGTGACTACAGCTCAACAACTCTTTCACAATATCACCCTTCTTTTTTTATGTGGAAGATCAGACAAAACTGCAACCATATAGCATACTAAGAACATTTATCCTTGGATCGAACCAAAAGCTCTGATACTAGTTGTTGGGATAAAATAAATAAATAAAACATAGAGAAAAAAGAGGAACACAATCACAACACAAGAACATAATGTAGTTGTCAATAGACAACCAGAGAATAACACTATGTGAAAATTGTTACAACATATAATCTACCCTCAACTTATCCAAGCCCCCAATACACCCACACCCTCCAAAAAAAATATTTAACTACATTTCACAACACTCTAATACAAGAGTATAAGAGAACAAAGAAAGTCAAATACAAGCTTAAAATGCTTTTGACTAGTGCATCTTAGAATAAAGAAGTTGAATCTTAGATATAGCCTTGGACTCCATATTCCTTCACAAAACTAAGTGATGTGGAACTTCAAATAACTTGTATTCTATATATAGTATGAACTCTCTCTTCATTCACAAAATTAAACGATGTGAGACTTCTTCAACATGTACATTTTCAACCAACCTTAACACCTACAAAGTTGGGTAACCCTCACCTGGTTATTCAACCTGAAATTGAGGTGATTCCCAATATTTGAAAAATAAAGTATATGAATGTATATGCAGAAAATAAAGGATGTCTAATTGGAGTAAGTTGCACGACCCTAAATCGGTTTCCCTTTTGAAAAAATAGTTATTTCTTGAATCATTGAATAAATAGAAAAAATCCTCGGCTCAAGCAATACATGTGAGTTATGAAATCTTTGCAAAAACATATAACATGCCTTAAAGAGGTCATATGTGTGTCTAAAAAGGAAAAGAGTTAGGTGTAGAGATTTGGGGTCAAGTATATAGTGGAATTTTTATCTTTGATCGAGACTCTAGAAAGTGTTTTTATAAAACCTTTAAGACTAAGCAAGTGCCAGAAAATTTAACTTTAGGTTGAGTGGATCATGATTTCTCTTACCAATACTTATCTGTATGTTTTCTTAAGTTCTTCCATGAAAAATGCCTCGTCCCAATTATTGCAATATAAACAAATTGTTTGAGGATAAATAATGGGTTAAGTATGAGAGAATTTGATGAGTGGCATTTTAACTATTTTTCAAGAGTATTTTATCTTAGATTCCTAAGTAGTTTGACCTCTATTTGGATTATTTTACTATCGTATCGTTGACTTTATTTGTTTCAGATGAAAGAGAACAAGACATGATAAGTTAAGGCTAAACCGGGACAAAGTACACGAAGACTAAACAAAGAGGAGACTTTTAGTACAAAAACTAAAGCCCGCTACGACCTGGTAGTAGTAGGTGTTATGGGCCATAATTGGTGTTTTTCCCCTTTCCAATTTTGGACCTGTTGTAAAAACCAGAGGTCATTACTATCCCCTTATAGCCAGCATTACATGTCATAATGCACTAGAAGCCAACCTCAAATTCCATTTGTTTCAACTATTGTTTTGATGGTCTTTCAATTCCCAATTGTTCTAGTTATTTATTTACATCATAAAGGCTTCATTACACAAATTTATGTCATTCTTTATTGATTTTGGCCTATATAAATCTATGGAACATTGAGAAAAACACCAAATCAATTTTACATACTAATGCACATTTAGGCTTTTGTTATTTTTCTGTATTTTCATTTTCTGCAGGTTCTATTGTTGTGGTATTTTCAAAGTCTCCTTTGAGCGACTTTCATATCAATTTACATTGTAGTTTCAGGTTTTAATTCCAACTTTATATTATGAATATGTTTTTGTTCATGTTTGTTGTTATGTTTTGTTTAACTTTAAGCATGTCTGAGTAGAACCTTTTAAGATTTGGGATGACAAACCTCATGCAAGTTATCTGATGAATTTAAATAATGAGAATTATCTTTTTATTTCAATATTTATATTTTAAACAAACATGTTCTCTATGAAAGTAGGAACGACTTAAGCATCATTTATATGTTGAAAGGGTATAATTGATGTCTGACTTAGAAATTTTGGACAAATGAACCTGAAGCGACGAAAGCTTATTAGGTTCAACTAAAAAATGCTCCAACATTTTAATATTTGTTTTTTAAAAAGGTTTCTAAACGAACAAGGTACGATGTGAAAGTAGATAACTCGTTTGTCTAGAACACGGTAATGCATTGACGAAAATGGGCATTACCAACAATTTCTATTATTTTTTTACACATAAATTTCTCGTTGTTAACTGAAATCAAACTTGTATGAGTAAGTTTCCGACATTAATCATCATCCTAAATCATTATTTATAAATTTTCTAAAAACAAATTTCAATTATTCGCAAACAATCATCAAAACGACTGTCTTAGCTAAACACTGAAATAGTGGAATTTGATAATTGAACTAGTCTATGTGGATGATATTTTTTCTCCAACTTCAATATAGTTGCGACATGTCACTGGGAAGTTGAGACTACGAGCAGGTCTTCTTCAAGGATTTGCCATTCTCAGAGTATTTTGATAAGATGTTTGAAATGTGATTTATGATTCTCACAAACGACATCAATTTTCCTTCCAACGACATCAAATTAAATTTCTAAATAAAATTTTGATTCCCATGACTTCTAAATGTGTAACTCTCTCATTTGATTAATCATTCATTGATTTAGAAAATAATTCTAGTAAAAGTCAAATATTTTTAATATTCCACCCGTTGTGTGGTTAATTAATTAGTGGGGATGACGTTGTTAAAACAAAGTTGAAGACTATATAATAAATAAGCATGGTTAATTATTAATATAACAAAGTTGAAGTAATATGTCGATAAACATGATTTAGTGCATGTCTAATTTTTGCACTTTGATTATCCCAACAGTGTACTCTTGCTCAGCAATTTCTTTCCTCCAAAACCAAAAGTAGAGGGGAAAAGGTTGTTTGTTCCTATTGGGTTAGAGATTTTTTTTCACGTCATAGGAATAATATGAATAGTTTATGATAAAATTATAGGTGAATTTAGAACGTTAAGTATGCATATCCTGTCAAAATGACCAATGATAATGAAATATGCATGTACCTAATTTAGATATTTTTGTCTTTTCTTTTAAATCCCTTTAGCTGTAAAAAGATGGATGTGATCCTCTTTTATTTCTATATTTCTTTCTTTCATGGAGAAGCAATACAATATGAGTTTATAGGTTGAAATCTCACTACGTTATCCATTTATTTTACTTTAAGGGAGTGGTTGAGATAGCTCTGATATTTCTTGGGTAATGTGTATTTTATTAATTAATAGTTTAATTTCTGACAATATAATTTTTTGTAATGCATAAGATGTTGATATTTAAAAATTAACAATCTAAAAGAAAAAATTAATTTGTTTTTAGAAGATGGTTAAGATTGTTCCTCAGTCAGGAAAAAAAAAGTTTGTTAATTTATTAGTGATAATTTTTCGTAATGCATGAATATAAATAAGTTGTTGATATTTAAAAATTAACAATTTTAAGAAAAAAACTAATCAAGTCAAATTAGTGTTTTAATTTGCTTTTAGAAGTTAGTTAGGATTGATAGTGAGAGAGGGAAAAAATTTATTAATTTGTTAATGATAAATTAACTAGTTAACGACTTTCCTTTGTGAATTCTTATACGAAATTCAATTCATTGAAAATGAAAACTTATCCTTTTTTAGATTTCAATATGATATAAGAATTTGAAATGTTGGATTCTTTTGCAATCGACCATTTCTGATCTTTCTTTTCCTCCTTCTCTCTTTCGTGATTGCTCACTGCATCTATGGGAGTTGAACACAATCACGATAGTCCCATCCATCACAACAATTATCTCGACTTAACCTTATTTCTCACACCTTTACTAGTGAAATTTTCAACTTATGGCATCTTGTGATCAAGATGGCGTTGGTTTTCTTTATGGATCGTTACCGACCACGAAGAAGGATGATCTTATTTTCCCGCATTGGCTTCACAATAACAACATTGTTGTCTCATTGTTAATCAATTTTATTTTCAAAGACTTCACATCCAGTGTGATCTACTCCAACGCTACAACTGACATTTGGACTAGAGCGATCTACAAATGTGTTTCTTGCAAATGAATGGACCTTGTGTTTTTTAGTTGAAAGGAGATCTCCATGCTTGCAATCAAGGCAATATCATAGTTAGCAATTTCTACTCTAAGGTGAAATATTTATGGGAAGAATTTGATGAATTTCGCTCAATTTATAACTCAAATTATGGAGGAAAGCGAACTTTAATGGAACATCTTCAATCTGAATATTCCCTAATTTTCCTTATGGGACTTTATGAATCATGTTCTGGACCGGCCTGAAGCCCAATTGGCAAAGGCCCAATATGTCTTAAGTTCAATTTACTAAATCCAAAATATAAAAATAGTTCACGCACTGTGAGAAGGTACACAATCTCTGATCTTCAATTTCACTTTACTCATCTTGAATCTGGAACAAACTTGGGCATTGGAGTGTTAACCATGAAGGTTCATCCTCGCTCCTCCGTAAAGGAGATCGGAACCACCATCCAAAATCACAATTTATTCATCTCTCACCATTTTTTGTTCCTTCATGAAGCTGAAACATCCATTTCTGCTTCTCGAACGAAACAATGGTGTCGTCTATGGGAATCGACTTTCGACTCTTACGATTTCCACTAGAACCACGTTCGCTTCGCAAACGCCTTCGAACAAACTCAGAAATTCCAGATCTATATCTTGTTGGTTTAGATCTAGATCTCAGGTTTTCCAGGTTACAACCTCCTCATGCCACCGAATCGATTGCGAATCCACCTCTAATTCCTGCATTTTTCCTTATTCACATTTCGCGACCTTTTCAGATTTCAGAATCGAGATCTTCCAAGGTCGATCTGGTTAACTTCCACTTCCATTCCATTGCATCGGAGACGAGATTTACAATTTCTTTGAGAACTCCACAAATTAGCAAGGAGAAGACTCTCAAACACGGATCTTAGGTTGCATCGGGGTCTAAAGGTCACTTTCAAGAAGACTATATCATAAACTTACAACTTGTCTCCCAACCTAGCATTGTCCCCATGTTCCCCTTCTGTTGGAGCTCTTACCGAGGCAGTGTTTTCAAGATACCACATGTTCGTAGTTAACGATGCCAGATCTGTGTTTATTTCTGTGTGTTTCTTTGTCTCTTTCTGCTAGAATGCCCAGAACAAAGGAGATCAAAGATAAAGTGTATGAATTCATTTCCAATACTGACTTACCTCATTTTTGTGAATCATATATGGCTTAAATCTAACTCTATGTTTGGTTGTATATCATATACGAAGTTAACGGGTTTATATGATTCTGATACGATTTAAACACATTATGTGTCCTAATGTGTATCTGATGCGGACTTAACACATTTATCTGATACGTCTTAAACACATTTTGTTCCCTAATGTGTATTTGATACGAACTTAACGGATTTCTACAATTCTGATACGACTTAAACACATTTTGTACCCTAATTTGTATCTGATACATACTTAACGCATCTATGCGATTCTGATATAACTTAAGCACACTCTATGTCTGAATGCATATCCGATATAGACTTAACACAAATTTGTGGTTTTAATATGGCTCAAACGCACACTTTACATTTGAGTCTTATTAAACTCACTTTTGCGTAGCTGGCACACACACCCCGTCGAATCTAGCCAATCTCAGGGCGTATGCGGTAAAGCCTAGAGACATCCACATCGATCCAAGCCAAGCCTCGGGTACGGGAACTAGGATCTTACCCTTGGTCGGGGAATGGTCCTCTTTGACATGGAGCATAGTTCAAAGTATGATCACATGAAGTTGATTTCTCCGATCCTAGGCTTTGCCCCATGAAATACAAATAAATCTCAACCACGACATATGAATGAGTATGCTACGCAGACTTAAATGGGTCAAGCGCTTCAGCAAACATTACTAAGTGCAAAAATTTCTTGCCTGTTCCCCAACTCACTCACGAACTACAATTATGACCCACATTGTTTTCTGAAGAGAATCATGGAGCCCCCGCCTCACACGACCCTTTCATCCTGAAGAGCTCTCAAGGCTTCGGTCTCCTGGATAGAGGTTTTCCCATGATCCTCTAATTCAAGAGCTTTATCCTCAAAAAAATCAGAAGGAGCCTTATACGGTTTCTCCGCATCTTGAAGAGAACCCTTCAATTCAGTCACACGAGTCGCCAGACACAAAGGAGATCCATGTATTTGCATTGCCTCTTGCAAAGAGTGAGCAAAATTAACCTCCTCCCACAGTGCATTGAGCTCCTCCTGAAGATTGGTTCACTTAAGATCCATAACTTCATATTTCCTTTTCCAAATATCCCTCTCAATAAAGGGACTGCTCAAGGCCAATACATTACCCAGTCCAGTAGAGACCGGAGAAAGCATAGAAGCAACTTTGAACATGTTGTGAGAAAGCTCAAAAACCATTTCCATATTATCCCCCTCAAGAAGATTTTGGACGAAGGATACATCCGACGTTGAAACAACAATAACTGTGTCCTTAGAAGTATGTAGAAACTAGGAAAAAATGTCTAGTATCTCTATAAAAGGAGTCACATCCCCATAAGCATCGCCCTTAGCGACATGAGTCAATTTTGGAGAAGCCTCGCCTAGGGGAAATTGTTGTTCCTTGTGCCGAGCTTTCTTGGTTGAAACTGGAGGTGAAGTCCCCACTGTCAAAGGGGTCATAACATCCATAAGGTCCACCTCGAGCATAAAAGTCGAAGTTTCTATAGTCAAAACAAGAGAATGGACCAGAGCAGGAATGGGGGCAGAATAAGAAGTCTCATTATTCACAACATCATGGCTACTTTGGGCATCGCCAAGGTTGTGGAACATCTTCAACTTGCTCACTTTGTCCATTTTATCATCAAAATACAATCATGCATGTTAAAAAAAGGGAGAAGCATCTGCTCTCACCAAAAAATGTATTTCTCTCCTCAAGATTAAATGTACTCAAGATAGCATGAGTATTAATCAGCCTTTCCTCACTTCGGTAAGAGGCACACCTCACCAGATCTGAACCACCCCTTATAGTCAAGTCCCTAAAACTAGGATTTCATTTCCTCCTTCATTGTCACCTTGCCCGAAGAAAGGGAGTCTGGTTGTGTACAATAGGAGCCAACATCCTTGTTTAAGTGGA
Organism: Lathyrus oleraceus; assembly: GCF_024323335.1. Taxonomy (NCBI): domain Eukaryota; kingdom Viridiplantae; phylum Streptophyta; class Magnoliopsida; order Fabales; family Fabaceae; genus Lathyrus; species Lathyrus oleraceus. The sequence goes on from NC_066582.1 coordinate 42,192,966, forward strand.
TCTTAACCAATACTTCGGATACAAAATCTGACAGTATCAAGGGTAGTTGGCAGGGATGTAATAGAAAACAGAGTGAGGTGTAGAGGTGAGAGGCTTCATCAATACAAAATGTTTGAAAAATCACTCTCATCCAGAATAAAGGGGTCTGATGGTAAAATAGCAAGTGTACTATTTTTCTCACTGTAGTAATAAAAGGGAAATTCCCCGTTTGTCGATCTCAAGGACTGCTTGACGATACAGAGTTTATAGATTGTTTCAATTAGACAAAAGCCTTTGGTTTTTGTGTTGTGAGTAATTATACTACCAATTGCAAATAAATAAAACAAGTAAAAAGGTTGAACGAGATACAAATGAGAGAAGATTGCTAGGGTTCGGTGAATGAAACTTCCTGTAACAGATATAATTTATGAAGGCTTAGACAATATTCCTGTCCAATTAATTCCGGTCCTCAAGGGTATCTATTCCTAATTCCTTAGTGAAAAGACCTTTGATTATGTAACCTAATTACTATGTCCATAAATAATTAAGTTCATACTCAAGCATTCGAATATCAAGAATTACCGGTCAGATAGAAAATCCCTAGTCCTAGGTTATTTTTACTATCCAAAATTCTTATACATATCAATGAATAATTGTTGTCCAGCTTAAACTATTCATATTAATCATCATTCGTTGGTCCGACGAATAAAGCATAAAGAACGGTAATAAGAACAAATCACTGGAAAAGAAGAAATTGTCAATGCACTCATAAACATAAAATCTGTCACATTCAGAATCAGGGTCACCCCCCTAGCAATGGGGGGTTTAGCTACTCATAATCGAAATAAAAACAAAGATTAACAGTGTTGTCATTACAGAATTTCGTGAGGAATCAATCTTCAATCGTCGGAAAACTCTTGAACATATGAATCCTCTGATAATCGTAGAGTCTCCAGGTCTCAAACGCGTCTCTTTTTCTCTAAAAATTCTCCAACCCCCGGAAAATCGTGTTCTCCCCTCTAAATAGCTATGCAGTTGGGCTTTTCCTGATTTTGGGGGCCATACGCGTATTGCCCAGTCTGATACGCGTATTGCCCAGTCTCAAACGCGTACTGCACGTAAGACAGCCTCTGATACGCGTATTGCCCAGTCTGGTACGCGTATCACCAGAAGCTTGTCTTATTGCTAGCTTTTCCATCCCTCTGGTCATATACGTATGCTACGCGTACTGGGAAGGTCCATACGCGTATCATGTAAGGCCATACGCGTATGGACAGTAGGTTCTCCAAGAATTTGGTTTTTTTCTTCCGTTTTCTTGCTCGGGCTTAATATCGCATCTGACGTTTGATTCCCTGAGCTTCCAGACTACTTTTTGACCTGCTAACATACCCAAAAGTGTAAAATATCCTCAAGAAATTCATAAGTAACAACACACTTCATATTATAGAATTGAGCTTATATCTAACTAAAAATGCTTCAGTTTACGCAGTTTACCTGACTTATTTACGGTTAAATAGTGAAATACCTAGCATAAATGGTGACTGATCACAACCCCAAACTTAGCTTGTTGCTTGTCCTCAAGTAACATTTTATTACCATAAGATCATGTCACCCCAAACTTACTGTAAAACAGTTCTTGCCACAATACTGCTGAAATCTTTCGCACTGGACCTCTTGATGTTTTTTCAGGTTTTCTGATTTTTCCACATAGCCAACGAGCTAGAAACTCTTTCCCTCAGAGATATGACTTTACCTGTCAGCTTATATCACACTCTCACCAAGTCTCTCTGGGTTAAAATGTTATCACTCTCAAATCACAATATGCAATATCAAATCAGAAGTTTGAATAAATTCTCTCATCCTATCAACATGTACAATCACACACACTTTTTGAGGTCTTTTGGGTTGTAACGGGGCTTTGGTTTAGGTAGGGTATGAAAGTGGAACAACGGTTTTTTGGTCTTTTGGGTTGTAACGGGGCTTTGGTTTAGGTAGGGTATGAAATTTGAACAAAGGTTTTTGGTTCAGAGTACATGAAATCATTCTCTCACTACGTTTCTTTCCTATTATTCCTGTAGGGTTTTGTAATCCTCTTTTCCTTTTTTTCTATAGTGAATGTAGCATTTTTCAAAAGCTATTCTTATTGTTTTTCGCTTTTCTCTTTCTTTCTTTTCATGTTGTTGTTGTTTTTCTTTTTTTTCTTTTTTTTTTTCTTTTTTTTTTCTTTTTTCTTTTTTTTTTCTACATTCACTTACTATTCACTTACTGCAAAGCTACCCCAAACTTAAAGGTTGCTATTCCAACAGCAACCCCAAACTTAGATAGAACCGTAGAGATGAAATCAATCCTCACATACTCTGAACAGGTTAGGATAGTTACAAGGTCATGGGCTGAGAAAAAACGGGTATAGCAAAAATAAATGATTAACAGGCTCAACAGGGTGAAACAATGGATAATAATAATAATGGGATGGCTAGAAAGGCTCTAGGTGATAAACAAAAACATGCCTCAGTGTGTGTAGTCGTACAGCTAATAATAACAAAAGAACATACGCAAACCAAGATTGATAAAGACATACCTGATATCTCTCATATGATGATAAGTGTTTGGCTTTTTCGGATCTCACCAGGACGGGTTAAGCTGACTTGTTCTATCATACCTCTGAGTTTAAAGCTCATACTCGTGGTTCTGATGTTAATCTTAACCAGTGCGTCCAATCATAAACAACAGTATCTACAGTCAGGGGACTGAAAGAGAGGACGCCCAAGTATTTGGTGTAAGTGATCAAGATAACCAATAGTCAGACATAGTCACATATCTAACGAAATAAACAGGAAACTGGAGGTAAACAAAATCAAATTCATTAGATTAAGACAACCCATAATAGGTGATTACATCAAAGCAAAAGAAAATAAAAACTGAATAAATAAAAAAAAACAAAAATTACACAAAGAAAACCAAAAGTACAAAAAACATAACATAATCAAAGTCAATCACCCAGTCCACCGTCCTGCATATGGGTATCAAAGTCAATCTCATTTGTCGGATCCAACATAGTGTGCCCTCGTGCGAAGGCAGAGATAGGCGTCAACGTCTCTGTGTGGCCCGACGGAGTATGCTGCTGCTGAGGTGGTGTCTGGTGCGGTGGCTGATGCGGTGGCTGATGCGGAATCTCTCCCCCTATCTGAACGGGCTGGTTCCACCAAGGAAAGGTGAACTGTCCGTAGTGAGGTGCTGGAGGCGGTCCGGAGAATCTATCTCTAAAGCGTTGTGCCTCCTCCCAAAGATCTGTCTGATGAGTAAGAACTCTCCCTGACAGTCCATACTGAAAACAGAAGTCCTGCATAACACAAAACTGTGACATCTGCATCCGGTACTCCCGAGAGTTCTCATCAATCGGAGGAGGCTGAGGGGGTTGTGTCTCTGTAGCAGTCGGCTGAGCCTCCTGGCGCGGAGCACTGGTGCTGCCCTCCCTGTCATGTGGTCGCCTCAGAGGTCGGGGCGGATCATCTGTGACCGTCCTCTCCTTCATCCAGTGGGCGTTCAGCGGTGCAGCCGGGCGCAACATAAGTGAATCAGAGAAATCCGGAACACCAGCTTTCTTGCACAGCAGGTAAATCACAGTCGCATGGCCTAATGATTTCTTTGGCGACTGAGCAATCTCATCCATATCAGCAGCGATGATTCGTCCAATATTCACCTGCTTCTTTTGTAGGATCTGATGAAGAAGTAGGGCACGCTCTGATATCAATTCTGACCCGCTCCGATTAGTGCTCAAATTATGATGAATGAAATATGCCAATGCCTTAGGAATCGGAGCTAGATCAACAACCATAATCTTCGCCGGAGAGATTTTTGAAGTAGGTGCCCAATCATGACCTGGCCTAATCAGTGACTCTTTCATATCATTGTATGGCCAGTAGTTTTTGTCAGAACACTTCAACTCAGCAAAAGGGCAAACAGAATCATAGAATTTACATTTCAAGACACTGTTGATAGTTTTCGAATATTTAATCACCTTGCCTCTTACCCATGTAACGAAAGCTTCATTCCCTGTTGGGTCTTCTTCATCGGAGGTCACCCGTTGCGCGTTTGCATAAAATTCCCAAATCAAATCCAGCGCAACAGTTTGGATTTTATCATTAAAAAAAATTAACTTCTGCTTTTTGAGAAGATTAGTGACTTCTGGAAATGTTTCATTTTGATACATCCAATGCTTCTCTTCAACCACATTTCGACTCTTGATCTGATCATATCTTTCTTCATGGTAGGAGGTGCGGAATATCTTGACCTCTTCTGGTGATTAAGATATTGTAGGATCTGTAGACTGAGTGAAAGAGAAGAAAACAGCGAAAAATCAAAGCAATACGCACAAAACACGTAACGAAAGCAGTGAGAAAATGAAGTCCGTACGGACAAAAACTATATAAGCATGCCCACAAAATGATACGCGTATGATACGCAGCCAATACGCGTATCTGGCTCCCATACGCGTACCATACGCGTATTAATCTGCCTTACGCGTATGATACGTTGCTTAAACCAGTGCAAAAAGTGATTTGCGTAACAGATCACGTATCAGAATGTGATACGCATATTGCCTGGTCCATTACGCGTATCATACGCGTATTATTCTCTTGTACGTGTATCATACGCGTTTCACCAGAGGAGCGCAATATTATGGTCCAATACGCGTATCATGAGGTCCATACGCGTAATGGCAGTTTTTCATTTTTATTTTTTATTTTTTTTTCTATTTTATTTTTTTCTTCTTTTCTTTTTAAAAAAAACTGACTCGGCAAAAATAAAATAACAAAACCAATCAAACCTCCCTTGGGTTGCCTCCCAAGAAGCGCTTCGTTTAACGTCGCATGGCTCGACGGAACACCTCATACTCATATGAGTTTAACAGTTTCAATTGGTCCCCCTTCACCGGGATTGTATGGTTTCAACCTCTGACCATTAACTTTGAAGGTGTCGTCATTCTTCTCATTTTTAAGCTCTATTGCTCCATGAGGAAGTACTTTGTTAATGACGAACGGTCCAGACCATCTTGACCTCAATTTCCCTTGGAACAGCTTCAACCTGGAATTAAACAATAGTACGAGTTGTCCCTCCCGAAATTCCCTCTTCTGGATCTTTTGATCATGCCATTTTTTTGTTTGTTCTTTGTAAATTTTGGCATTTTCGTAAGCTTGATTCTTGAACTCTTCCAACTCATGAAGTTGAAGAATTCGGGAGTCACCAGCTTTGAAAAGATCACAGTTAAGGAACTTGGAGGCCCATAAGGCTCTGTGCTCGAGTTCGAGTGGTAAATGACAAGCCTTACCGTAAACTAGTTGATAGGGGGACATACCTATTGGTGTTTTAAATGCAGTCCTGTATGCCCACAATGCATCATCCAGCTTTACTGACCAATCTTTCCGAGAAGCACTTACCGTCTTTTCTAAGATCTGCTTTATTTGACGGTTGGATACTTCCACTTGCCCACTCGTCTGGGGGTGATATGGTGTGGCTATCTTATGTTTGACATTATACTTCTTCAACAGATTCTCCATGAGTTTATTTATAAAATGCGTACCCTGGTCACTAATTAAAGCCCGTGGTACCCCAAACCTGGAGAAGATGTTATGCCTCAAGAACTTCACCACCACTTTAGCATCATTTGTTGGTAATGCCACAGCCTCTACCCACTTTGACACATAATCGACCGCAACCAATATGTAATTCTTACCCGATGATGGCGGAAACGGTCCCATAAAATCAATACCCCAAACATCAAACAGCTCCACTTCTAGCATGGAGTTTTGCGGCATCTGATTCCGCTTTGTAATGTTACCTATTCGTTGGCACCTATCACATTCTCGGACTATAGAATTTGCATCCTTGAATAGCGACGGCCAATACAAACCCGATTGGAGGACTTTTGCTGCAGTTCTATCTCCACTGAAGTGTCCACCATACTCCGAATTATGACAAGCTTTCAGAATGTCGGCTTGCTCTCTTTCTAGAACACATCTTCTGATCAAACCATCCACTCCCTTTTTATAGAGAAATGGATCATCCCATAGGTATAACCTGCAATCATAAAGAAACTTTTTCTTTTGGTGAGAATTAAAGTCATCAGGTATAACCCCACCTACCACATAGTTCACATAGTCAGCAAACCATGGTATCTCCTGAACAGCAAGTATTTGCTCATCAGCGAATGTGTCCTGAATAGGATGTTCTTCCTCAGTTTCTTTGATTGGGGACATGCGAGATAAGTGGTCTGCAACCATGTTCTCGCACCCCTTTTTGTCTTTGATTTCCAAATCAAACTCCTGAAGGAGGAGGATCCATCTCAAAAGTCTCGGCTTTGATTCCTGCTTAGCAAACAAATACTTTAAAGCAGCATGATCAGTATACACAATGACTTTTGAACCAAGCAAATATGATCTAAATTTGTCAAAAGCATAAACCACGACCAACAACTCCTTTTCGGTAGTTGCATAATTCATTTGGGTCGGGTTAAGGACATGACTAGCATAATAAATCACATGCAATAATTTGTCCTTTCTCTGTCCTAGGACAGCCCCCACAGCAAGGTCACTTGCATCACACATTATTTCGAAAGGCAAGGACCAATCGGGGGCGATTACAACAGGTGCACTGGTCAACTTACTCTTTAAAGTTTCGAAAGCTACCATGCAGTTTTTATCAAAATTAAATTGCTTGTCCTTGACTAGCAAATCAGTCAATGGTTTGGCAACTTTTGAGAAGTCTCTGATAAACCTGCGATAAAAACCTGCATGACCCAAAAAACTCCTTATCCCTTTTTCATTCACCGGAGGTGGGAGGTTAGCTATCACCTCCACTTTGGCTTTGTCCACTTCAATTCCTTTGTGGGAAATTTTGTGTCCTAGCACAATTCCTTCCTGCACCATGAAATGACATTTCTCCCAATTGAGAATAAGGTTAGTTTCCTGACATCTTTGCAAAACAAGAGACAAGTTAGCTAAACAATTATCAAAAGAAGAACCAAACACAGAGAAATCATCCATAAACACCTCCATATACTTTTCAAGCATGTCGGAGAATATAGATGCCATACACCTCTGAAAAGTAGCTGGGGCATTGCATAGCCCAAATGGCATCCGTCTGTAAGCGAAAATACCATAAGGACATGTAAATGCAGTTTTTTCCTGATCTTCCGGGGCTACAGCAATTTGATTGTATCCCGAATATCCATCTAGAAAGCAATAATACTCATGACCTGCAAGTCTTTCTAACATTTGATCAATAAAAGGGAGAGGAAAATGATCCTTTCTTGTTGCAGTGTTCAGTCTTCTGTAATCGATGCATACTCGCCACCCTGTCACTGTGCGAGTTGGGATCAGTTCATTCTTTTCATTTAAAATTACTGTGGTTCCTCCTTTCTTTGGTACCACATGCACAGGACTTACCCACGAGCTGTCAGAAATGGGGTAAATCATTCCCGAATCCAACAACTTTACAACCTCTTTCCTTACCACTTCTTTCATTGCTGGGTTTAACCTTCTTTGTGGTTGTACTACTGGTTTCTGATTATCCTCCATCAGTATCTTATGCATGCATACTGTGGGGCTAATACCTTTTAAATCCTCAATAGTCCAACAAATAGCACTTTTATGTTTCTTTAGTACCTGTATCAACTTTTCCTCATCTATTGCATTTAGCTCAGAACTGATAATAGCAGGACAATTTGTTCCAGATCCTAGAAAGACATATTTAAGGTTTACAGGTAATTGTTTTAATTCAAAATTTATACCTGGTTTACTCACCTTTTCATCTTCTAATTCTGGTGAAGCTCTCAGATCCTCCCACCTGCGTGGTTTGGATTTCATCCAAAGGGGTTGTGTATCCAGCATGGCAAGCACTTCTTTTTCTTTTTCATCATCATTCTCTTCAATCTCTCTGACCGACAGACTAAGAACTCTTTCCAACGGTAATTCCGGAAAATTTCTTTGCATTGTGCTAGTTACCATTTGATCAATTACTTCCACAGAGTGGTTTATACACATATCCTCTTTATGTTTCATAGTATCTCGGACATCAATTCTGAGCTCTTCATCATATACCTTTAGGGTCAAGGTACCTCCCTCAATGTCTATCATGCATCTACCTGTTTCTAAGAAAGGTCTGCCCAGAATCAGAGGTATCTCTTCATCTTCTGGCATTTCCAAAATTACAAAATCAACAGGAAAAACAAATTTATCAACTTTGACCAGGACATCCTCAACTACCCCAAAAGGTCTCTTCACTGAGTGGTCAGCAAATTGAAGTGTCATTCTGGTATCTTGAACATTTCCAATTCCTAGCTTCCTGTAAATAGACAAAGGCATAAGGCTAACACTAGCCCCCAAATCAATCAGCGCCCTTTTAAAGGACCTATCCCCAATGGTACACGGGATAGTCACAGAACCTCTATCTGGCTTCTTCACTGGAATCTTCATACCCTGCAAAATAGCACTACAAGTTTCAGTTAGTATAACAGGGTCAGCGTCAGTGGTGCGCTTATTGGAGATGATGTCTTTCATGAATTTCGCATAGATAGGCATCTGCTCGAGTGCCTCAGAGAATGGAATATTGATTTCTAATTTCCTGAACAACTCCATGAATTTCTGAAAAATTTTCTCATCTTGCTTCTTCTTTTTGTTTCTTTGTGGGAATGGAAGCTTAATGATGGGTTTTGGTTCAGGTAGCTTTTCTTGTGCCACCGGCAGTATCACACTTTCTTCCTCAGGTGGTGTCTTGTTTTCTAAGATTTCCAGGTCCACTTCAAGCAATTTATCTTCTTCTTCATCCTTCTTCTTAAGATCTTCAACAGATTTTCCGCTTCTTGTTGTAACCGCACTCACATTATTGTGCTCCCTCGGATTTGTCACTGTTGCACTAGGTAATGCGCCTGGTGTTTGGGAATTTGTTATCTGTTGTGCTATCTGACCCAATTGAATCTCCAGATTTTTAATGGATGCATTTGTGCTCTTCTGATTATTCCTGGTTTCTTCCTGAAATTGCATACTCTGAGTTGCCATCTTCTCTATAGCAATCTCCCAATCCGCTTTCTTTGGTACTTGTTGCTGATAATGTTGTTGTTGCGGCTGATATTGTGGTTGGTAAGGTGGTTGTTGTTGTGGAGGTCCTTGCTTCTGAACATTACCTTGTTGATCTTTCCAAGAGAAATTAGGATGATTTTTCCACCCCGGATTATATGTATTTGAGTAGGGGTTATTCTGCCTCAGGTAATTTATAGCTTGCACTTGTTCTACGGTTGCAACACAATGCATGGCAAAGTGTGGTCCACTACAAATCTCACAAATCATGGTCGGAACCGGTTGAACTTGAGCAACAGTCTGGGTACCTAAATTCATAGCTTTCAATCTTCTTTCAACCTCAGTTGCAATCTGGTCTTCCATTTTCACTACCTGATTTGCTAATTTCAAGTCAATTTTTCCCTCCGGATGATTTACAGTACGGTCATATAATTCCAAATGCTCATTCGCTGCAATAGCTTCGATGATTTTTTTGATACCGGTTGCTGTTGAAAAATTAGACGAGCCACCAGCAGCTGTATCAATGAGTTGCTTAGTTCTCATCTTCAGCCCGTTTACAAAATTCTGCATTTGTTCAGTTTCATCCAGATTATGTGTAGGACATGCACCTAAACATCTCTTGAATCTTTTGTATGCATCTCCAAGTGTCTCTCCATCTTTCTGTTTAAAATTCACAATGTCATACCTCTTACGGATATACACAGAAGCAGGAAAATACTCGTTCAAGAATGCTGTTTCCATTTGTTGCCATATAGTAATGCTTCCTGCGGGTAGGGAATAGAACCATTCCTCAGCGTCCTCAGATAACGTGAATGGGAACATGACCAATCTCTTTGCCTCTTCAGAATGCCCATCAATTTTCAATGATGTAGTCATAGTCAGAAACCTCTGCAGATGCTTGTTTGCATCCTCATTGATCTTTCCTGCAAAAGGTTTGCTTTCTAACTGACGGATAGTTGAGGGGTGTAACTGGAAGTGAGCAACATTAACAGGTTGATTAACAATGGTCAACCGCACTGCTGGGTTATTCTGTCTGCCATAGTCACCTAAAAGTCTTTCCGCTGGGGGTGGGTCTGCAGCCATGTTAACAGTGTCTGGATGTGAATCTGTGTCTGACTCAGATTTTTCGGAGTGAACAGAGGCTGGTGTGCTAAGTGTGGCCGGTTCTTCGGTGTCAGAGTTTTCCAGTTTCTTTCTTCTAGCTTCTCTGAGCTTTGCGCGCAATGTTCTCTCTGGTTCTGCGTCAAAATGAAAATCAGCTGAGGCCTTACCTCGCATACACAGATTAGACAAAAATTAGTTATAATAACAATAAAAATTAAAATTAGCAGTAAATAAAATTTTGGATGCAGAGCAACAAAATTCTAATTGAAAATAAATTAATAAACTCTATTATCTTTGGCAGTCCCCGGCAACGGCGCCAAAAACATGATGGTAAAATAGCAAGTGTACTATTTTTCTCACTGTAGTAATAAAAGGGAAATTCCCCGTTTGTCGATCTCAAGGACTGCTTGACGATACAGAGTTTATAGATTGTTTCAATTAGACAAAAGCCTTTGGTTTTTGTGTTGTGAGTAATTATACTATCAATTGCAAATAAATAAAACAAGTAAAAAGGTTGAACGAGATACAAATGAGAGAAGATTGCTAGGGTTCGGTGAATGAAACTTCCTGTAACAGATATAATTTATGAAGGCTTAGACAATATTCCTGTCCAATTAATTCCGGTCCTCAAGGGTATTTATTCCTAATTCCTTAGTGAAAAGACCTTTGATTATGTAACCTAATTACTATGTCCATAAATAATTAAGTTCATACTCAAGCATTCGAATATCAAGAATTACCGGTCAGATAGAAAATCCCTAGTCCTAGGTTATTTTTACTATCCAAAATTCTTATACATATCAATGAATAATTGTTGTCCAGCTTAAACTATTCATATTAATCATCATTCGTTGGTCCGACGAATAAAGCATAAAGAACGGTAATAAGAACAAATCACTGGAAAAGAAGAAATAGTCAATGCACTCATAAACATAAAATCTGTCACATTCAGAATCAGGGTCACCCCCTAGCAATGGGGGGTTTAGCTACTCATAATCGAAATAAAAACAAATATTAACAGTGTTGTCATTACAGAATTTCGTGAGGAATCAATCTTCAATCGTCGGAAAACTCTTGAACATATGAATCCTCTGATAATCGTAGAGTCTCCAGGTCTCAAACGCGTCTCTTTTTCTCTAAAAATTCTCCAACCCCCGGAAAATCGTGTTCTCCCCTCTAAATAGCTATGCAGTTGGGCTTTTCCTGATTTTGGGGGCCATATGCGTATTGCCCAGTCTGATACGCGTATTGCCCAGTCTCAAACGCGTACTGCACGTAAGACAGCCTCTGATACGCGTATTGCCCAGTCTGGTACGCGTATTGCCCAGTCTGGTACGCGTATCACCAGAAGCTTGTCTTATTGCTAGATTTTCCATCCCTCTGGTCATATACGTATGCTACGCGTACTGGGAAGGTCCATACGCGTATCATGTAAGGCCATACGCGTATGGACAGTAGGTTCTCCAAGAATTTGGTTTTTTTCTTCCGTTTTCTTGCTCGGGCTTAATTTCGCATCTGACGTTTGATTCCCTGAGCTTCCAGACTACTTTTTGACCTGCTAACATACCCAAAAGTGTAAAATATCCTCAAGAAATTCATAAGTAATAACACACTTCATATTATAGAATTGAGCTTATATCTAACTAAAAATGCTTCAGTTTACGCAGTTTACCTGACTTATTTACGGTTAAATAGTGAAATACCTAGCATAAATGGTGAGTGATCAGGGTCGAACCAAGAGAAGATCATGACAAGCTGAAGAAGTCAATGGTTACAAAATTTATTCGAGGATGTGAGCTTCAAACAAAAAAGGTCGAAAAACAAGTAGAGAGAAGGCTCTTAATATTTATACTCAGCACACAATTGAAAGCCCTTTATGAATGCCTATGACCACAAATGAAGTTAGGAAAGGGAAACCTTCAAATGTTTCAGGACGGGTGCCTCAAATTCAGAAAAAGGTAGTCAAAGTCCTATCCTTGCAAATAAGAATTCATAAAAAGGAACCCATGCAGTTGTCGAAAAACTGGATATCCTCTTCTCTCCATGCACTAGATGAACTAACCACTCTTAATGGTCACCGACCACAATGTTAGCGTCTTCCATGATGGCCTCAGTACTCAAAACAGAAGAAGTGCACGATAGTTTTACATCTAACCAATCTTACATCGTTGTGTCTGGGCTACATCAAAGGTTCAAATGCTCCAACACCACTGCATCGCTAGGCTCGCAACCTAAGGTTTGAAGGCGAGTCTAAATGAAATCTCTTGCAAGGTCCCTCCTTTGCATATTGACATGTATCACCTCTTTCAACAAGGTAGGAGGGGCATAGGGACCTCAAAGATATTTGTTAGTTTGCCAACATCTAATATAAGTTCATCTAACGACCTTGAAGAAGAAGTCTCTCTCTCCAAAGAAGGCTCAAATTTCACTTCTGAATCAAAGTCGTCAGTGATGGTTATAACATGTGGTCATACGTGATTGTTGCTAAAAGAAGAGTCGAGAGAATTAGAGAATAACTTAGATGATTTTTCCACTTCATAATCTCTCACTGGGTTGGCATTATTATCGCTCATTTTGGCGAGACAAAATAGAAGATGCAAAAAAGTTTGAGTGAGAAGAGTACCTTGTTCAAGAAGGTTGATGAAGCGGGAAGGATGAAAAAGATAAAGGCTTTAAACAATGTTCTGAATCACTTTTAGTAATGTTCTCGGGAAATAAAGGAACAGGGACATTTTCAGAAAGTAACTAAAAATTTGAAAGCTGAAAGGTTGTGAAAACTTCCAACTATTCAACTCACCTCTATATGAGCAATGAGAGCTGAAGGATCGAGACCAACGAATGAGGATCACAAGATCAAGGGCTAAGTTTTCACTTATGGATACACATCCACTCAAGTACACTTAAGCACTTTATGAATTGTGCCACACCCTAACTAGTTGCGTCATCGCACGTGTTAGGAATGGGTGACAAAGCGTCTCAATTATGAAACCATATTAAATATGCTTGTTCCCCATTACCTTTTCAAAAAACCGATTCCAGGAGATTCCGTTCTACATCACACTAGAATACTACCCGGAGGCCGATCAATGATACTTAAGACTTACCTCATATCTCTCAATACTCGGCCAAGCCTTGGGGCAGTTGTTTTGGACTAGCCTCAAGCCTCAAGCCCTATAAGAAGGTACATAATCTTTGATCTCCAATTTCACTTTACTCATCTTAAATCTTGAACTAACTTGAGTGTTGAAGTGCTAATAATGAGATCCACCTTACACCGTCGTAATTGAGATCAGAACTACCGTCCAAAATCAATAGTTATTCATCTCTCGCCATTTCTAATTCTTTCGTAAAGTTAGAAACATTAAATTCTGGTTTCGAACGGAACAAAACCTATAGTCATGTTAGAGGTCAAATTATCTTCACAGAGTCTTTAACAAGTTGCAAGCATTAGAATGTAGTTTTAAATTGTTTCTTAAGGTTAACAATATTTGTTATGATGATTATTGTATTACTCAAGATAAGAAGCTGAAATAGAAGATTGGAAAAGTTGAAGTTAGTCAATGCCTCTTTGTTTGTTATTTTGGTCCTTGTAGCACTCCTCCCATAAGTGATATCAATGAAATTTCTTTTCTTTTCATTCCAGCAAATAATTTCATCAACAATGTTGATGCCAATTTGTGGCATTCTAGGCCATAACATTTATTTGATAATGTTTTGAAATCTATGAACAATAACATTCTTTTCTTTTTCCATTAGTTATGTTTTTTATTCTCGTTATTGACTTATATCCTTTGGAAAGTTGAAAAGATTTCCTTTTAATATTCAAAATAACTTTAATGCTCGAGTCTTTGATCTAGTACGTTATAAAACATGAGGATCAGGTTGATGATTGTTTCAAAAAAAATCCTTTACAATGTTAGTAGATTTCACTCATAGTATATTTGACAACTCTCTGTTCACTCGAGGACATGTAGATGATCTAATTGTTTTATTGGTCCATGTCGATGATATGATCATTGAAATTCCAAGTTCTACATATTTATTAAGTCAACTCAAAGCATGTTGGCACTCCATTTCAAGTTAAACTTTATTGGATTTTTGAAGTATTTCTTAGGACTTTAAAGAGATTAATCCACTAAAGAAATTCTCTTACGTCAAAGAAAGTTGCTTGAGGAGACATGTTGAAACTAAATAATTATTTAGATGATATTAAAGGTTAGTTACTACTTGAATCTTATTTATATAAATGACTGATTGAATGATGTATTTGACAATATAAATACATGGCCCTCACACTCCTCATTTATAAATTGTTCACCATTTCCTATTTCCCAATACATATACATTTCCTATTTCCCAATACATATACATGGCAATCATTGCATATGTTGATCTAGATTGAGGAAGATGTATCTCAAAAATCTACCTATGAATTTGTATTTTTCTAGACAATGCACTTGTTGCATGAAAACCTAAGAAGTAAAAATTAGTTGTTTGATCCTCTGCAGAAGTAGAATATAGAGCATTAGATATTAGCACTTGTGTCGATTTCATCATTGTCATCGAATTTCTTTATGTTTTCTTTGAAAATGATGACTTTACGCTAACTCACATTCCTTTTATGCAAAATTGAAATTTCGCAAATAACAAATGTTCCAAGTTTTAGTACTTTGACAAAATTTCAAATGTTGTGTTGGTTGATGACTTGACACACTCAAAGGTTACATGTCTTATGCCTTATGTAAACTGATGTGCTCTTCCTTGTGTGTCTCACATGTCACGAGTCCAGTCTCACATGTCACGAGTCCAATCAAGACGTACCCAAATGTTACATGTCTTATGTAAAATGATTTGTATCTTTCAAATAATTTCAGAATTAGCCATTTCACCATTATGCCTCTTCAAGTACTCTATAAAAAAAATACTTCGCAAAATCCTAACTTTTTTTCAAAACTATTCAATCTTCTTTGCAATAATCAATTGATGTTTAGTCATAAAGCTTTCAAGATTTGTTCATTAAACATGAATTCGTATGCTCCTCAAATGTCTTCCTATACCAATTTATTTATGAGCATAGATAATGACTATATCCCCTCCAACACTAGAAATTCTCATTTTGTCTTTCTAGGGCCTCATTTTGGCCCTGAATAATGACCTTGAGCTTCATTTCTCTTGCAGGGGAAAATGAAGTCATACTTACCTCTTGTACAATAGTTTCTATCGCTAATAATGTCTACCACTTCAATTCTTCTTGAATACCTCAAATAATTCGACAAAATCAAAAAAATCTAAAACACCGATGAGATTTTGTAAACATCACTGTACTAACAAGAAATTGCTAACTCCGTTGTTCATTTATGCTGACAATCTTGTCCAACACTATGTTTATGATCATACATTGAAGACAAGTTTTATTACCTTTCATGAATAAAGAGTGATTTTGTATTGTACCTAATAAAAGTGTTTCCTTATTGTACCTAAAAAAAATGTTTCTAACTGTCTTTTATTTACAAAAATTGGTTCTTTAACTTTGGTTGCTATCTGAGTTTTTTTATACCTATGTAATTGTAATGTAATCTTACTCAAGACTCAAGAAATGAATCATTTGCTTTATTCCGAAATACAAATGTCAATTTCATTACTTTTTCTTTGTACACACTACAAAATAACCATGAATTGAAATGGAATAATCAGAAGTAGTGATATTTTATATAGATCAAATGTGAATAAAATATACACATAGTAGATAGATACAAACATAAACATAAACCTATACATACAAATTTTGTGTCTTAACATGTACTAAACTTTGTTGCATCTAACCCCAACAAAGCAACAACAAAAGAGGATTTTGACTTAAGCTAAGAAAATTTCAACAAATAATGAATTTCCCTAATCTATGATCATCTTATAATAATCAACAAGACAAAAGATCATCACCAAAGAGATAAAGAAGTCTCTCGACAGCCCAACTAGGTTGATTAGGAGAAACACAATCGCTCAAAACTCCGGAAGAAACCGCATCAGTACTAATCAAAGGAGCCCTACAAAGTGGACAAGTTTGATTATGATTCTCATTCTCATGACCATGTTCCAACCATTTATCGATACATTCTCTATGAAACACGTGACAACAGTTCATCAATTCTCTAACCTCGTCTTCCATTTTCATCTTGTTCAAACAAACGGCACATGTGGTAGAAGAGTCCTGTGTTTCCGGATGTCTTTCTATGATTTCTCCGAAGCTGGTTAATGGTAACATTTGACAACAATGTTGTTGGTGTTGGTGTTGGGATGTGTTTCGGTTTTTGATCGTTTTGAAAAGGAAACAGAGGATCCATCTTAGAAGTGCGAGGATTAGAGCTGCTTCGTATATGGATTGGGTTAGGGTGAAATTGGAGATGGATTGTTGGGTCATTTTGAAAATGTTGGAATTAGGGTTTGAGGGAGTGGGGGAAGTTGGAATGAATTGTGTGGGTTGGTTATAAAGGAAATTTTGTGTATGGTGGAGGCAACTACTTTGCTTTTTCTTTCTTTTTTCTTTCATTTGCCTTTGCTTTTTTACTTTCACTATATCTTATACTATCTTCTATGTTCTTTCCTGTTTTTCCTTTTCAAAAAATATTTCTTTCTTTTTTTTAAACTTTTTTCTTTATTTTTTTTTATTGTCGGTACTCAAAATTTCATTTAATTGATTCATTTGTTATTTGAAGAGTTATGTTATTTTGACTCATAAATTTTGAAAACAAAAAGGTACATCTAGAGTGAACTTTTATTTAGATTCAATGCTAGCTACAACACTTTATAAGAACATGGAGAGTGTTATAACTACTTTGAGCTAGGAGTATGTGATTACTTATGTTGCAAGTAATTTGGTGTATTGTGTTGTGTTCTTCTAGCATTGTTTATATTAATAATATCTTTTTTTTATTTTGGAGCATGATAAATACTATTCACGTCAAGTTTACACAAAAGAATTAAGTTTTTGGAGAAATTAGATCTTATGTGAGAAAATTTGAGAATTATTCTAAGTTTGCAAGATTCTAAGGATTTCTTTTTAACCTATCTTCTGACCAATTGAGAATCTATTTCTATGTGTTTTGTTCTATCATGAAAAGTTAAATTTGATGTTATGTGGAGTGAATTTTAGTTATGGTCGTATAAAACAAATATTCTAACACAAGTGATATTGAGATCTTTAAACAAATATAGTAGTTATTGTAACTCACAAGTGGATGTGAAGAAAGTTTTATACTCAACTCTACAAAGGGGATTTGACACATTTTTTGCGCGTCAAGAAACAAAAGACGATCATGTGAAAATGCAAAAGTCTAAGATGGACCTCCTAGGATCAATACACTTTGTCCAATCTACATGAATATCGCTTAGAATTTATAATTTTTAACTTTTAGAAAATAAAAATGTGCGGCATGGATTATATTTAAGGTATTAAATCACTCTATAACTAGCTTTGAAATGTGTAAATGTTGGTGAATGTAAGAATTCCCTCAATTCTTGTGTGGTTAAAATGATGTCATGCTTGGTAATATTGAAGTAAAGTAATTTGTCAATCAAACTTCTATAAGAAGATACATCATCAATGGGTTTAATGTTCTCTCAATAAAATGACTAGAAGATTCTAACAGATATAGATTACATTTTTGTGAGATTGAAATTTCTTATTTTTGAATGTACAACTTCTAAACTAATGAAACATTTGAGCAATCCCAAATCCTTGATCATGAATATTTATCAAGAATGGCCTTGATTATGGCAAACTCTCTATAAGGGAAGCTCCGATTGAAATAATGGTGTAAAGGCTTGCTTGAGATGAAGAAAAGAGAATGTGATACAGATTATTGTAGGGTGAAAAAACAGACCCGTCTCGTAGTAGATATCCATTTTATCCGTATTTTTCTTAAAGTTGACCAAAATTGTAAGTCTTCATTTTTTCCGGGTGCAGACATTAACAAATTTCTTTTATAGGATGCAAAGCCCACATTGTCCGGTCTAACCGCCCTCATTTATCATTTAATTAGTTGTGTTTCTTAAATGATTAATGAGTTGATGTTGAAGTGTATTCAAATATCAATTCATTTAATTAAATGTTTATCCACCGTCCTTTTATAATTAAGAATAAAAAGTAAACGATTAGTCCTCAAGACTCTTCCGCGTGTGAACAGTTGCAAAATGTGAGAGGGCAGTGTAAAGAAAAAGTTTGACGTATGAAACTATGAATCGAATATTTTTGTCAAATAGCTCATTCCAGCTAGTACAGTTGTATCACAAGATTTGGTAATGGATCTTTTTATTCTATTATTCATATCTTCTTTATTTCCACTTGTATAAAAAAGTAGTAATGTTAATGTATATTTATATTCTCAATGAATTACAAAAGCACATACGTAATACATAATTATATTTTAATACATCAAATCCACGCAAGGTCACTCACAAACCACTTGAAACATTATTGTAATGGAGGTCTGTGATTGACCGTTTTAGCTTTAATAAAACATGTTTTAATAAAGTATTATCGTGTTAATAAACTATTGGGAATTATAGTTAAGAGATTGATCATGTATGATACAGTTGTTGGAATGATGCAATTTTTGTTAGGTGGAAGATAAAGGTTTCATTCCCTTGCTTACCAAATCAAACAACTTTTTTATACAAGATCATGAAACGTCATAAGGACCCATCTGCATGTGTTGATTCCTAACATCCTAGTCAGATCCAACATGTATACACTAACATTTACCATAATTTGGGTGAGAAGTACAATGAACATGACAAGGAGGAATGGGTAGTGTATAAATGGTGGGGTGCATGTGATGGAAAATGATCACACAGTCAACTATGACTCATTACTTGCAATTGAAGGTAAAAGAAATGAAAAAAGTTTTCAAACACACTTTTTATTATCAAAAAATGCAAAAGTTTGGTTTTCCTTAAATGGGATCTAGAATTTACTTGTTGTAAACAGAGAAAATATGAATTCTAAAAGTTTGTTTCCCTAAATAAGTACATCTGACTCTGACTCAGATTCTCAGTTATTTCCAAATACTGAGGGTATACACACACAAAAAAACACTTTTAATTCAAACATTGTAAAAAAATGTTCAATATGTCATACACCAAACAGATTTAATCTGGATAAATTCTAAGATGTGTCTTAAATAGGTTGACATGTGAATGGGAGAAAGAGATGAATTGAACTTCAGTTCTGGCACATTATATAGTGTAGCAGAGTTACATTGGGGCACCACATAAGCAGGCTACAAATAAAAGTAAGAGTATTCAATTACTTTGGTCCATTGATCTGCTTTCTTCAATTTTCTGTCGCATTTTGTATTGAAGTGTAACAGGAGCACAATCTAAAGGCGTTTCTCCTGAATAAGCAGAGCAGCGAGTTAGGGTTTGCATTCGTTCATGAAAAATTGTTGGCTATTATTACTTTCAAATCATTGCAGAGGATCAGGCTGAAATTGTAATTGGCTGAAATTTAAGAAGGGAAAGTATTAATTACCTTGTGCATTTTTATACTCCAGGCTTGCCCCCGAATCCATGAGAATGAAAACTATATCAGTTTGATTGAAAACAGCAGCCTACAGAGAATACAACAATTAGTTTCCACTATATGATCAAGAAAAACAGAATTACTTACACAGGCATGAACATAAACACACAGAAGAGTGGGAGAGATACCAAATGCAATACAGACAGTCCTTGCTTATCTCTGTAATTTGCATCCACACCCTGCACATATGGAATTCATGAATAGTACTTCCCTCAAAAAAGAAAACTATAAAGGTGCATCATTTGAAAGAAAATACCTCTTTAAGAAGTTTTTTTACAGCAGCAATATCACCATTTTTTATTGCTTCTCGTAAACCCTGAGAACATCACATCAAATTCACATATGACATGGAAGTTGCAGCAACCAAGTTCTATTTGCACGATGCCATATAAGAAATTAAAAAATCTACACAATAAAAAACATTTACCTCTCCATTAACTTCATAATTCATTTGGGGTTTGTTTGAGGTACCACTAGATGCATTACCGGGGTTAAACGTAGAACTGCAAATTTTGCATCATAAACTATCATAAAGAAATCAAGTGCATAATTAAGTAATGAGTTGGCAATTGTAACCTTTATGAGATAATTGCTTTATAAATATTCAACATCCTAAAGAAAAATCTGCATACTAAAAATATCAAGTTTTTATAACAAATATGTCACTTTATTTCTCTAGTTCACAAAAAGGAATAGAACTATAACACAGTCGACCAACTACCAAGGCTGTTTTGGCTGGAGCAAAACTCCAGAATATTCAGACAGAAATCCCCTCCTTATTTCCATGGGAAATGTTTTTTTTTCAAAGTATAGGCTTCAGCGGATGAGACATGGAAATGCTAGACCTTCCTCATTACCATCTCAACCAAGAAACTTATAAAAATGCAACATAAATTTCTTGTCAGTTGGAAAGTCTTCACTTCTAGGGAAGTGCTTTTTTTCTAGTAGGACTAATGAGCTTGTAAAACTTGTTATAGTGTCGGAACTAAACTTGTTAAGGAAATGAGAATGTGATTTCAAGCTTTCAAAAGAAGAAATTCCTTTCTTTTACTCTACCTTACCAGTTATTTTATCCACACAGGCTGGAGAATTATCATTACCCCAAGATGCAAACTATATATTGGAATCCTCTACTGTGTGCCAAAATTGATTCAAAACATGTATATTACTGATCTTACCACAAAAATAATATCTGCCAATCAGTCCCTACCTAAACTTGTTCGTGGAAGTGGAACTTCTATTTTTGGAAACATTATCTGTCTTCTTGGGTTTAGGATTTGATGGAGCTGTAACAACTGGGGTGGATTTCTTCTGTAACAAAGAATGAAAAATAGAAAAATAATGAGTTTGTGGATTGCATTAAAAAAGTATCTAAAGGCAAAAAGAATTATCACCTCCTGGGGGAGTGCATCAGAGGAAGTGGCAGAAGCTTCACAAATACAAAGTGGCATTCCACACTTACACTCTTTAACACCCGGCACAAGCTTATTATCTGCAGTAGGTGGTCTTTTTGAATCATCATTTGCATCAATATCTAATTCAGAAACTGCATCTGTTATTCTGTTTACTCCATCTGAAGAAGCTTGTGGTACACCCTTCCCAGATCTGTGCCAAATAAATTATGTAATGTATAAGTGCTTCCTAAATATCATTGATCTCATTTAGACATAATGATATCATTACATTAAGAAAAAAAATAGTATATTGTTATAGTATTAAAAAAAATTCTAATGTCAAGAAATGAGATGGGCTTCATGTTGGATGAATAATGGGTTTTGATATGTTTGCAGTCCAAAATTGCAAGAGGAATAACAATTTGTAGTTTCTCAAGAAACGCATATACCTGCTGAATTATTAATAAATATCGCATCAATCATGTAACTTTTGTAAGATTAGATTTGCGGCTTCTACTTAGTATAAAGTAAGCGGTTTTTCAAAGGAAATTTCAATTTTCCCAAATATATATGTTGAGGGATTGGGAAGCTTTGCTTCTTTGATGTGTTCTTTTGTTCACTCTTCAACTTTAGTCTCTTAAACATTAGTTTATTATCCTCTAAATCCATCCGTGTCTTTATGAAATTCTTCTTATATCAAATTAAATCATTACAACTCTTGCATTTAGTTTTAAATGAAAATACTTTCTTCATCAGAAAAAACAAACAAAATATTACCACTGAATATGATAAGTATCTAAGTACTTGGGAACCCACCCTTAAAAGCTATTCCCTCCGGTCACAATTATAAGCAAAAATAACTACTTTCACACGAATTAAGAAAGTTAGTTAAATGTAATTAATTTTCTTGATTTCATGTGCAATCAATGTAAAATTTACTATAATATCCTTAATTATATTTGATAAATCAACTATCAACATTAAATGTTGTTGAATTAAATTAAGAGTATACTAGTAATACAAGCATTAATTAGTTTGAAAATTAATGACTTTTACTTATTATAGTGACCAAGATAAAAGGTCTTTTTTTTTTCTTATAATAGTGACCAGAGGGAGTAGCTATTAAGGAGGAAGAACCAAGCCACGGATATGCTCCACAGAGCATCCCATCACATACTGTTCGATGTGGGACTTGGGCACCCCATGTTATCTAAGTACTTATCATATCACATTAGCACTGCACCTGGGAGCCAACATTCTGGCGGTTGGCATTCTACAGCCCTTTACTCAGCCATTTTTGGTCATCCCCTCCATAGGTAGGGCTTTCCAGGCCACCAACAGCCAGCTCTGATACCAATTGATTGGCATCTAGGCACTTGAGGAACCCACTCTTAAAAGCTACCTATCAAGGGGGAAGAACCAAACCACTTAAATACTCCACCGAGTATCCCATACTACTCGATGTTGGATTTGGGTACCCCATAATGCCCAAGTCGCTATCAAAATGCTTGAGAGCATTTTCAAGACAAAAAAACTAGAATACTAAGGTCAACTAGCTATTGAGCTGAAAGCTCGCATTGCATTGAACCCAAACTATAGACCAAGATGTGCTTAATTCCACGGATTTGATCATTCTTTATGTATGCATGGCCTCCCATGTAAGCAAATAGGAAGAAAACTTTGCTATTAGGTTATTCTTAAAACTATAGACTTTGGCCTGATCTCAGTAGACTACCACTCATTACTCAATCATAACATAGTGCACTGGTCCCTATACAATGTATACTAGAAAGAATCCAATAACAAGTTCAGACATTTATGGTTGAAAGTATCACAAACTCCACCAAACAAGGTGCACAAATCAAATTTAACTATCAGTTGCTCATGAAGTTGAACAGCTATACAGAATTCTAAAAACATATTGGCTTAACAAATGTAATTTTTCCTATTAGAGATAAGAATAAACCTAGCCAGTTTAACTAATCAAAACCCTTGTAACTAACTGTGCTGAGTCAGCACAGTTAGGCTCAGCTCTAAATACCTAGTTACATCTCGTTGTAACTAACTTTACAAAACTGAAATGAAAATTCAGTTAGATCAAACTAACTTCTCTCTCTCTCTCTTCTCTCTCCTCTCTTTCTTTCTTCTTCATGCATTTCTCGGTTTCTATTATTGCTTTTTAGCATGCAAAGAAAAATACCCAGTTTTGTATTCAAATGATAAATTGAAAGGCTAAATCATGCCCTTACAGGTTTAGGGTTTGTCTCCAGCAGGTGTGACCCCTCCCTATTTACTTTAGCCTCTTCTACATACACTATATTCATGTAGTCTATGTAGATGACATTATTGTCACTGGAAACTCTCCTAAACATATCCAACTTTTGATAAGCATACTGAATGCACTATTTGCTCTCAAACAGCTTGGTAAGTTGGAGTACTTCCTAGGATTGAAGTAAGACATCTTCAAGATGGCTCTCTCTTCCTAACTCAGACCAAGTACATCAAGGATTTGCTTGAAAAGGCCAAAATGCTTGAAGCCAAGGGAGTGCCAACTCCAATGATCTCTAGTCTCAAACTTTCCAAGCATGGAACTGAACTTCTAAGCAATCCTACATTCTCCAGATCCATTGTTGGTTTGAGTGGTTAAAGTCCCACATCGCGTATGAATGGATGGAATGTTGGATTTATAAGAGAGATGACCCATTTACCTAACATCTTAAGGTTTTGGATTGAGATGTAGTGTCTCTCTCGTGGTCCTTGAGCATTAGTCTCATTGGTGCTCCCGACTCTCCCGGACTTTCCAACAGTGGTACCAGAGTCGTGGTTCGGCTTGGTGGGAGAGCGGGAGCTGGATCCAGTGTTGGATCCTGTTATAGGATGTGGGGACTCACTTTTGTGAGGGGGAATGTTAGGTGCAAGTGTGAGTGGTTAAAGTCACACATCGCCTATGAATAGGTGGAATGTTGGATTTATAAGAGAGATGACCTATTACATAACACCTTAAAGTTTTGAGTTGAGATGTGGTGTCTCCCTCTCTTGTGGTCCGGAGCATTAGTCTCATTGGTGCTCCCGACTCTCCCGGACTCCCCAACTGTTGAAACTATCATCACATATCGCAAGTTGTTTTTATTTTTAAGGAAAAAGTATTATCCTCTTAACTCATCCACGTTTTCATGAAATTCTTCTAGTATACTACAAAATTAAATCCACATAGCTCTTCATATAGCTTAAAATGAAATTACCTTCTTCACTAGAAAAAAGACACAATATTACCGCTGAAATGCTTGAGAGCATTATCAAGATAAAAATAATCTAGAATATTAAGATGAACTAGCCATTGAGCTGATAGCTCACATGGCACTGAACCCAGTCTTACAGACCAAGGTGTGTTTAATTCCTCGGGTTTGATTCTTTTCTAGGTGTTCATGGCCACCCATGTGAACAAATAGGAAGAAATATTATGACGGATGACCTCACCTCTATTTTAAAAGGACACTTAACAAGTCTCTAGAACTATTTACATGAGAAGAAATGCATTGAATCCAATCTTACACAACCACTGTACAACTATACTTAACAAGTCTGCGCTATTTTTTCCTTCTCTAAGTGGTAGTAAGTTCCTAATTTCTTTTAAACGGAAGTTTATTAGACACTGAGAATTACAGCTACCTTAAACTCAACTACAAACTAAATTTCCAGCCTTTTTATATTTCTAACATATCATCATAACTTAACATGATCATCAATTCTTCATTATTAGGTTGTTCACAAAGTATCTTTGCAAAGACTTTGGCCTGAACTTAGTGAGATGAAACTAGTTCAAAAAATCAATTTCCCATTGAGTTCTGTTCCTTACTCAATCACAAAATAAGTGTACAGTGGTCACTATACACTGTACACTAGAAAAAATTACTAATATTAAGTTCACACATTTATAGTCAAAAATATTGTAAGTTCCACCAAAAAAGTAGAAGAAAAGTGGACAAATGACATTGAACTTTCAGTTGCTCGTAAAGTTGAACATCTATACAGAATCCTAAAAACATGTATGCAGACAAAACACCTAGTTTTGTATCCAAATGACGAAGATAATTGAAAAACAATAACAAGATACAAAGTTTATGAGGAAGTAATTTACCGCGAATTGTTGAAACAATCAGCACATACACGGACATTGGAGTAAATGCCGAATTGAGGTAAAGCCTGCGTAGAAAAACATTGGTCAATGAAGTTCATCAAGGATTATACTCTGAACTGAAAAAACAAAACTACGCACCATTTGATCTGATGAATGTTCATTGCACAATGTTCTCCCACAAGACCGGCAGTGATGCTGCATACGCACCGCACAAAAAAAGTATACAGTATAGTGTCAGTTCCTAGTAGAATTTATACACATTGCCTTGAAGAGTATAGTTTGATTTACAAATGGTTCATTCGTGATTTATACACATATGCATAGATTGTTAGAGCAAATAGTTCATTCTTTATGTAAAATTGAACAAGTAGCAGGCCATGAAGCTTGGCCACCAAAAACACATACCTTAACACATTGACACAGATAATAATTTTAAAAAATGAATAAATCAAACTATCCCAAATGTCAGTGTCGGTTTCGGACATGCACAACTGGCACAACTGATACAGACCCACCTTTTTTTTCCTGAGATATCTGTGCTACTAAAATTGTAATTTTGGAAAGTTACAGAACTAATAGTAGTTGTACATCTTAAATAAGCATTCAATCAAAACTGTTTGCATTATTACATTCTTAACTGAAAATTGGGATTTTGGCCTAAAGAACAAAAATTACCGATCCGATTAAATTTCACTACAAAGTAAACCCCAAATTGATAAACATAGAGCAAAGTGTGTGAATTTGATATTATGCAAGAAAATGAAAACTCTGAAATTGGAATTGAAAACATGCAAAGCGTGTAAGAGAAATGGAGGGTATTCTTCACCCGTCTCCTGAAGGTGTTGAAACTGCAACTGCAGACAACACATCGTGCTGCTTCTTGAAAAGGAGGAGCTTCTGTTGACATTTTCTATATTCGCCAAAATTAGGGTTTCTTCTTTTGCTCTTACGAATTTTCAGTATTTTTTGTTCATCAATTCGTTACCGAGAAGGATCGATTCATTGCTTCAATGGAGAAGTCGCTGACGGAGATTGTGATCTTCTAATAAATTTGTCAAAATAAATAAATAAATATATATAAATAATATTTCATTTGTTCTTTTCTTCTCTCAAAATAGGTTTATAATTCTTAATTATTTATAAAAAAAATAATTTAATTTAATTTAGAGATTAATTAGTATTATGTCAGAGTAAAAAGTTTTACACCGTCGATTTATCACCATCATCCGTTTGTATTACTTTATAGATTTTTAAAATAAAAGTCGAACATCTTTTAATATCTGACGTCTATAATTAACTAATGGTGTAAAATCCTTTAACACAGTTGATGTATTTCAATTAAACTCTTTAATTTAATATTCCGCTTTAATTAATTAACTAAATAAAAATATTATAAACGAGCCTTTTAACTTAATTTCTATTAACCTATTTGATCCCTTCTAAATTTATGAATTTATAGTAAAAAAAAAATATTAAATTTTAGTGATGTGGCTTTATAGCAGTAACATTGATATAAATCTGAATTAGTATATGTAATTAAAAATGTATAGGGTTAAAACTGCATGGGTTTTGTTTTCAACCTCCGAAAACAAAATCACACAGTTTTAATGGGATATCAGTTTTTAAGTATATATCTTGATTCAAATTTGTATTAATATTCTTGCTGTCACGCCACGTCACCAGAACTTAGAAATTGACATAAATGATCAAATAGGATAATGAAAGTGAAGTTAAATGACTAACTTGTAACCTTTTTAGTTAAAATCATAAAGTATAATATTAAATTAAACTAAGGGACTAAACATGTATTTGACATTTATAATTTTATTATATTTAACTATTTTACTAACAATAATTAATAAATATGTTTTAGTAAATAACACTTGTAATTGTAATGGTAGACAATTCTAAAATACGTTGCATATCATTTATTAAAGAAAATTAATTTCAACATACATAATGGAAGGCTCGAGCGCAAGAACACGCCACCTCGAAGACATGTTGATGGAGAACACATTTCAACCCCTCAACATTGTCGATTAGAGGAAAGGTACAATGCGGAAGGGTTTAAGAGACGCAACATCTTGCAACCCAAGTACTACGAAGGGCAAAACGAGTCTGATCTATTAGGCATATCCGTTTTTCTACGTTTTTTTTTGGCATAACGGGTTTATATTTTAGACTTGCACCCTCTAATATGTTCACCTTGTCCCGTCCTCATTTTTTTGCAGGGTGACCCAAATTTTAGGCTCGCACCATCAAATATGCTCATCTCGTCCGTCCTCTTTTTTCTACGGCTTTTGCAGGAGCGAGCATGCTCGTTTGCCATCCCTATCGGGCACCATTGTCAAAATTAGGAGAATTTTATCGATGTAATGAAAGAAAAAATTAGGCGACTCAAGAATTAAGGTAAAACTTATCGATAACAAAAGAAGGCCCCGAGGAAGCACTTCCATTTCAAAGTTAGCGACCTAAACATCTTCCATAGGCACTTTGAGATGGAAAAAAATATGAATGAGGACATCATCCAACTTCTCTTCATAGATGATATCAATGAGGATTTCTTACCAAGACGGATCTAGATTCCAACAATAGAAGAGTGTAATGATAAAATAAACTCATAAGAGAAATTGACTTCCTTCAACGTCATAATGTAACTCCAAAAGGGCTTGATACCTTAAAATGCATCATCTCTACATGTAATTTAAAGAGATGCACATTTTTATGACTCTATAACCTCCAAAGAAGTTTCATCCATTTGTGGAAGCAACTAGCTAATAAATTTGTTTCAATATTCTCCACAAGTTAGATAACACAGTGAAGTTCAATGTACTCTGATGGTTTTCGGGAGAAGTAGGATAAGCCCATTAACTCCTCCATGGATCATTTCAGCAAAGATATATATTATATCAAGAACCTCAAGCAAATTGTGGCCCTACACGTGCTAGTAACATGTCTCAAGCCAAGTTTGTTTTTTGACTCACTAGCATGTCGCTTATCTAATATACTATATGAGCTAAGTAAAAGGGCACAAGATTACATAACCTTGAAAGAAATATTTACAACAAAGTGAGGAGATTACAAGAGTTCCCCTCATAAAAGTCATTATCGGGGTAAAGGGAGAAATGATTAAGGGAACGATACTTCTCCAACTTTGCCCATTAATAGAGAAACGTCGGATAATTTTTTGAGATGCGTACGAATTTATCCTCATCAATATACCTCGATAATAGGAGAGTAAACCTAATGCATACAAGAGGATATATTATAAGTACCATTGCATTCATGAAAACTTCATTATGACTGCCAAGGGCTAAAAACCCAGATTGAAAGGTTCATCGGTGATGGTTACTTACAGAAGTTATGGACGAGAAAGATCGGACTAAGGAAACAAATAGGTTCATACTTCTAAGGGGGTCCTCAAAATCATCGTGACCTCATAAATATTCAAATAAACCAAATAGGGTGTACATTAGATACTATATAAAATGTATGAGTTTAATACCTCATCCTATGGAAATCAACCTCGTCTTGGAAGGATTTGTCATACGAATGACACTCTAACAGTAGAAGAAATAGGCGCCTTGATATCTAAAATTAAACTACATATTTACATAACTAAGGTTTGTGAAAAGGTTATAAGGGCGCAGACAAGCAACAAGACGATCACATGGTTATGTAGAATACATGGTGAATTGCAACAACATATACAGTCTTATCAATCAAGGAAACCTAGCTAATATCATATTTAGTGATGCATAGAAGTAACTAAGACTACACAATACAATCCTAAATCCATACATAAAACATTGGTAGGATTCTTTGGTAACAACGTTGAACTTTTGAGATTCATAGAAGTCTTCTTGGCCTTCGCAATAGACGTCAATTCCAAGTCAATACATAAAAATTACAGTCGCGTTAATTGTGCCAACAAAAAACAGAGAATTTTAAGAAAATTATCATATCCACGAAGATTATATTAAACTTGTATAAGGACAAGGCGATTGCACTTGTAAATTCATCGTAGTGAGTGAGTAACAAAAATGAGGGTGCATAGAGCATGATTGATTTGTGTGTATGATAGCCAACTAAAGGTATGCAAAGATAATGATAAAAATGATTAACTTTCCCTTTTGAATCATTTACTTATATATGTAAGAACTCTTAACTAATCATATAATTATTCCATCTTAATTATGACATTTTACAAAACATGGAATTATGACTTCGCAATCCCCTAACTACTAGGAGTCTTCAATTGCAAGCCAACCTGATTCGTCAAGCAGCCCCTTGTCTACTAGGAGTATTCAATTGCAATGACAGAGGTTTTATGTCACATAAAATAAGATGAAAATTTTACAAAACACAAAAATTACGACCTCGTAACCCCCTAATTATTGGGAGTTTTCAATCTTAAAGTACCACCCAGCTACTCTACTATGAGTCTTCAATCGCAACGAAGAAGGTTTTATAGTGCGTAAAACTAGACTAACGGACGAGATTATTCATTTCGCAATAGGAAATATAATTACAATCACATGGTTTTTCTAATCGGATAAACAATTTAGTGTTAAGCCTTCTTGCCATCTAAATTAATTTTCAAATTTTGTAGACAGTAGAATGCATTATACACAAATAAAACTATATAACTATAAGGAAATATTCATTACAAAAAAAACAACATAAAATTACAAGAATCACATGTTTAGGCTAGAGTCATCAATATGGAACATAATCTAAGGGAACTAGTCATTCGTCCTGAGGGGATTAATGGTTTTTAGAATTAAGAAGCAAAGATAAAGACTTATAATTATGAAGAACAAGATCCTAATGATAAACTTCATTTTTGTTCCATTTAGGAATCAGAAATGGATGAAGTTGAATAACTAATGATCTTGAACAATGACTCTAATCTCCATTTACAACGGCGTAAGGTGGACATGCATGGTTAGCACTTAAACTCCCACGTAAGTTCAAGATTCAAGATAAGATAGTGAAAGTGGATTTCAAAGAATGTATCTTGCTCTTAGCATGTGAACTGATATTATACTATGGGTCAAATGGAGTGGATTTGAGATGGATTAGGCCTTAGTCATTTGGGCCTTTGGCCGGTCCAGAACAGTTGCCCCCAAGGCTTTGTCGGGCACTAAAAGAGTCGGGGGAAGCCTTAAGTGGTGTTGGGCGACCTTCAGGATGTGGTCCGGTGTGATATGGAACTGAAACGCTTAGAATCAGTTGAAAAAATAGTGGGGAACAAGTGCATTAAATGTGGTCTCATCATTGAAACACTTCATAACCCTCTTCTGACACGTGAAGTGGTGTGACTAGCTAGTGTATATCGAGGTTTATAGTGCACTCGAGTTAGCGCGTATCCACAAGAGAAAATATAGTTGTTGATCTTGAGACTTCTTTCTTTAGTTGGTCTGAACCCTTCATGAATATTTGTAAGTTTTAGCAACCTTCAGTTTTCAAACTTATTGTTACTTTCCCATAAGGTTTTTCATTTCCTCTTCTTTGAAAGTACCTACTAGAAGCGATTTTTAGCGTTTTTTTAAAGCTTTTGCTTCTCTTCCTTTCTTCCTGCTTCGCCAATTTCACATAACCAGATACCATCATAACTCAAGCTTTTAATCTTCAATATTTTTCGTTTTCTAGTCAGGATAAACAATAGTACTTTTAACCTAATGAGTGATTATGAGAGAAAAACTTTGTTTGCCTCGAGAATGGGGGTGTCATCTGATTCTCATCTCTCTCCTCTTAGTAGTAATTACCCAGAACCAGAAATTATATCTTTATCTGGTGATTTTGATTCAGAAAGGGTATTTGGGAATTCCTTGCAGGAAGAACCCTTTTCATCTGGTTCATTAGACGTCACTTTATCAAACATTGGCGGAGGAATTAACCATGTTGAGGTCCCTAAACCACCTCGCGTCTTAACAAAATAGAAAATACTAGCCAAATTACAAAGGAGAGAATGCTTTAAATATTACATTCAACATTTCCTAAAGACTGATGGTTGTGAGCCCAACGATGTTGCTGTGAAAGTCCACTTGGATCTTAGAGATCAATCGGATGTGGTGGAGTACGACTGGGTGGACATATAAATAGTGGGCACTTTATCTTTTCTGAGCATTGAGACTTCTATAGATGCATTTATCATTACGGTTGGCAATCCCTTATAATGGTTAATTTTTCCAATAAAGTAGGAAAATAGGATATGTAGTTCTTTTGTCGACTGGGTGATCCTGTTCTATGAATGCATGTCCACAAGAATAGGATTGCGACTCTCTTTTCATGACTTTGAGGTGGTCATTCTAAAATACTTTAAATTTTCTCCTTCCAAACTACATTTGGGGTCCTGGGCGTACATGAGGTTATTTCAATTGTGTGCTTAACACAAATCTTGGAAACCTTCACTTAGATTATTCTTTTATCTATTCCATATGAGGTGCACCTCTTAGGATAATTTACAAAATCAAGGGTTCATTAGCTTTCATCAGGTCAATCCTTAGTTCAACCCCTTTATTCTGAACTAAGGTGATTTCCTGGGGAACTTCTTACTGGTAAAGCCTCTCACACCCGCGACTCATCTCATTTTCTTCTACCTCTCTGTCGATTCTCCTTATTTTTGACGAATTTTATATTCAAAGTATTGGTCTAAAATCCTCTTTAATCGGGATGCTCACTCCTATTGTGCCAAGTCGAATTTTCTTTCTCCATGCGAGGTAATAACAAATAAGGAAATGCGGTATTGGTTTCAGGGTCTCGATTATGAGGAAGGGTTTGGCCCTGGTGAGGTGCCCCCTGCCGAGTGAGAAAAGAGGTGAATTGATAATCATGCTATTTTGAGTGCAAATAGCAAGGAAAGAGTGAGCAAATTGAAGTTATTTTACATATTTGCAAATGCTTAAGGTATTCAGGTTGTGGTAGTTTTTTCCCCTGCTTCGGCCCTTTCTCTTATCCCAGCTACAAAGACTTATGCTTCAACACCTCAGGTAGATTAACTTATGGATATTACGACCACTTTAACTGTGAATGAGTAAACCCTGCCTCCTGTTTCAACAAAGAGGATTCATGATGACAATCAACAACCCCTGAGGACAAGGTATGTCCAAAATGAACTCATGTTGTCAAGGGTGGTGTTTATATAGAGGTAACTCCCTTCATGCGGATGCCAAATGTCTTATATTCACGTCTTGCTCGCACTCTCGAGGAGGCTGCTACTACTATTCTGATGTCAGATTTATCCTTCATTCAGAATATCCCTAAGAGGGAGAATATGGAACTCATATCCTAGCTTACTTATAGTATGTTTAAGACTCCCTCTATATTCTCCCATGTCTCTTCTAGTCGGGTGTGACGTCTTGGCTCCAGGTAATACCACTAAATAAAGGGATACTTGGAAAGTGAAATGCGAAACTATGGAGATGATGTGCACTACTCACTAGGATGAGCTTGTCACGCTACAAGAGAAGGTTTAAACTACCAGCTCTTTACAATAGGAGGTAAAAATCCATAACCCTCCTTCCACTTTGGTTATCCGGGTAACTAAATTGGAGGATTCCCTTAAAGAGGCGGAAAAACGATATCAAAGGGCTTCTAATGTTGTTGAGGAAAATACTCTCTAGGTGAAGGAGCATAATAAAACCCTTCTTCAATAATCTAAGGCTCATGCTTAGACCTTGAAAGCTCTCCAAGACGAGATGCCTGATATATATGAGGCAGTCACTTCATGATTCCCTTCAATGTACTATGTAGATTATGACCGAGGTATGTGACAAAGTTGTGGAATAGGCGAGGAAATTTTATCCCAATGCCATCATTTTGACTGAGGCATTGGCTCCATTTGAGTATGCTCTCGGGATGACTCAGGAGGGCGATCACAATACGTCGACTTGTTTACCATTATTTTTGGTAAAGTAAACCACAAATTTTCACTCACTTACATTATTAAACTAAAAAAAAATCATATGACATATTTGTTGGAACAAGATTGATCCATGCCCTTAAAAGGTTTTGATAATAATAAAATATTTAAAGAACAATAGGGTTTACTAATGGTTATTCTAGTGTGTAGGATCAAAAGATATTAACCTTGGTATAAATCAAGTTAATCACTAACAAGAATCATTAAAGATAAACAAGGTTGTTCTGAATCTAAAGAATAAGAACCAAAGACTTCAAACTCTGAAGAGTCAACTCAAGTCTTACAGATGACCAACCTTATTCAAAGATCAACAAGGTTCTGAAGACATGAGCGATTTGTAGCAAGTAAATTTGTCATAAGGAATGACTCTACAACTTCTAAACGAGCGCCATCAATAGTTATGAAGATTCTGCTTTAAAAGATTATTGTCTATATCAAGTCGACAACTCTGAAAATGTTCATCCATATTAGTTCTGATCAATACTCTGATATAAGGCATGTTTAGAACCTGTGAACCCAAGACTCTGAAGTCTCATTGCAACCAGGTTCTGAAGACATTTTAACTTCTGATCATGCTTTAACTAATTCTATAAAAAACCTCTGAATCAGGAAGTTAAGTATAGAGATAACAATTATAAAACCCTTGTTTTAAATTATTAGTCAAAAACCTTTAGTCTTCATCATTTAGTTAATCATCGAACATGTTATTCTCATTGATTTATTTTGTGACTATAATATACTGAATTTCTAATTGTTCATGATTAATTCTAAATTTATGAGATGGATGAATTATTAATTATTATTTTGTCAATTTATTTATTTTATGTGAAGTGATATAAAATATGTGATAATTAAAGTAAGGTTTATGATAATTAAATAAAATTATTTAAATAGATAATTTAGAACAAATATAAATAGTAACATGAATTAAAAATGTCACGTGTGTGTACCGTAGATTGGAATGGTGGAATTAGTCATGTGAATCTATAACAATATATAAAGAAAATACTTCCTTTTGGTGTAGCCTATTATTCTACCATTTTTACCCTTATTTTATTATGTAATTTACCTAATAACTTCCGATAAAACAACTATTATTAACTTCAAAGTAACTCCTACTAATAACTTCCACATGCTGTATTTTTTATTTTTTAATCTATAACAATATATAAAAGGGAATACTTCCTTTTGGTGTAACCTATTTTTCTACCATTTTTACCCTTATTTTATCATATAATTTACCTAATAACTTCCAATAAAATCACTACTATTAACTTCAAAGTAACTTCCTACTAATAACTTTCACATGCTGTATTTTTTATTTTTTAAAAATATAAAGGAAATATTTTCTTTTGGTGTAGCGTATTTTTCTATCATTTTTACCCTTATTTTATTGTATAATTTACCTAATAACTTTCAATAAAATCTTATTATTAACTTTCAGGTAACTTCCTATTAATAACTTCCACATGCTCTGTTTTTTTAAAAATTAAATTATATTTAAATAAAAAATATCACTTATATTTTCAATGATGTACATTAAAAAAGCGGACAGACGGGCACGCGAGTGTCCGTCTAAATGCTAGTAGGTTATAATGATAATAATAATATTAATAAAATAAAACTAAATCAATTAAGTCCCAATTGATTCCATATTATTCTCCCATCATCTCCACTTCCTCTGAACTCCTGCCTCAAAAACTCCCATAAGTTTCACGTAGAAACTATTCACATAACCCAACATTTCACAGAAAAATATTTCCTGATCACCGGTGAGTTGCAACGTCGATAAATTCTCATACTTCGTTCTAGTATTAATCCTGAGAGTGTCCCTTGGAGTCGTTGTTCGTGTAGTCAGATCATAGAGTTGTTTCGATTCAGAGAAAAATACACTAAGGCATGGGTGTTTCCCCATGTAACTCTAAATTAAACTTGAATTAGGAGTCATTCTTAACATGGTATCAGAGTCTCGTTTAAGATCCGGTGGACCACCTACTATGGTTTCCGCTATCGGGTCACCCACCATTTATTTCCACGCTCCAGATGTCCAGTCCTGGGCGTGAGGGGGTGTGTTAAGAGTCCCACATCGAACAATATATGGCCTAAATATGTGTTTATAAGTGGGGGCAATCCTCACTCTACCAACCGATTTTGTAGGGTTGAGTTAGGTTCAATCACACATTTTTAACAAGTTGGATAAATGTAAATTACCTATTTTATTTTCTAGAGATTGAAATAATTGAAAAAATTTGAATAGAAAAAAACTAACTTCTTAAATATATTTATTCATATATCTAATTGCATCGTTTTTTATTTAAATTTTTAGGTGATGAACTTGTGTCTGAATGATGTATTTTCCATTTATTGTTAGTTCCATATTGTGGTTGTTGTTGATTTAATAATTTAGTTTAATGAGAAATTGTGTTGACTCCATTACCTATCTGTATTAGTCCAGGAAATCTATATTCACGTGTGCTTAATTTTATTTGATTAACTCTATTATATTATGTATGTGTAGAATTTAGTAAGTTAGTTAATTAAACAAGTGGCTATTGAAAAGAGAAAATTAATAATGTTATAGATTGGAGAAGAAATAAGTTTCCCTTTAAAATCATTAGATGTGTGATATATTAGTAGGTAGTTAGCTTTGTAGTGAGTATTATGTGGGTATATTTTTAAAGGATAATTTGGTGCTAAAATAAAATACTTATACGTCATTCTCGCCATGCAAGGATTTGAATTTGTAATTGGCCCTACTCTGTGTAAGTGAGATAGTGGTTATTTAATTGCTTATGTATTCCATGAGTTTTTTTAATGTCAAGTGAGAATGTAGAGGGGTGGAAAAAGTGATATGTGTTATATATCTAGTGAATATTTATGTTGTTAGTTCGTGGTGTATTTAATATCTTTCCAAATTTTAGAGTCAAGCCAATACTAGTTAATAGAGAAATATATGTACACACCATATCTCTCATAACAAAAGGAAATGTAGTGTGTTGTTACAATGAGTTTTTTTTTATAAAATTATTATTGTTTATTGGAAATATTTGTGGAGAATATTAAATTCAAATGAAAGAAGTAAATGTTATTTTTACTTTGTGGTGTCTGAGTGGCGGGATTTGATTTTTATGTCATGTGTATTTTGGTGATTGTCTTAGTGACGGGTGATTCCATGTTATTTTCAACGTGCATGTCATGTCATGTGCATTTCTGTGTGGAGCCTTAGTGACGAGTTATTTTTTCCATTGACATGGAATGAATCCTGTGTGGTGTCTTAGTGACGAAGTGATTATATTCGGATCATGTAGTTTAAGAGCATGCATATTTTTGTATATAACACTTGGTGGTCGTTGTTATTAATCTTGAGTTGATTACTTTATGGATATAACGATACAATTATAGTTTGATATAAATAACTTTGATGAACTTTACTTTTATTCAACTCTCTTGGAGATGATCTGTGTATTTATATTTGGCTAATTTTTAGCTCTTGTTTAGTCTAGTTTGACATGGTTTGTGGTTAATGGAAATTGACCCATTACAATAATATTTCAGGTACAAATGTGGAGTTTCAAAGTGATTGATGTCTGCTTGATGCATGATCGTGGAAAAGAAGGGGTTTTCAGTAAATAAAAAAATATATACTTCAATAGTTTATAAATTGATTGCATTATATTTTAAGTACTTATATATTTTTTTGTGAATGGATTATAAATGAGGTGATTTTCTACTTGTGAAATTGAATTGTCACTGGATTTGATTGTTTCAAAACCCGCATATTTTATTTGAATAAGTATTTCTAATAATTTCTAAGTCATCTCTTGGATGAAAATCCATGGAGTTAAAATATGGTATCAGAGCAATAATCATTGGACAAATGTTTTTGGGGTGGGATAATATATGTTGATGTGTGATTGTAAGGCATGTGAATTGAAACTGTGTTGTTCGACCTGTTGTTAGTTACTGCTTTCTTGTATTAGAAATATTTGTAAAATGACTTCTTATTAATGTTTAGATGCCCTATGATAGTAAATTCAGTATATTATGCAAATTAAATTCTCTTGAGAATGTAACCCAAGAGTTTTGATTGAATTTTAAATGATCCTAACTTGAGAAGTTGTAGGAATTGAGGAATGGCACCAGGAAGCCCCAATGCTACTAATAATGAGAATGGAGAAAATATGATGGAGATCATGCATACAATGTGTGATATGGAGACTTCCATTACCCAACAACCTAGTGTGATGGCTTTACAAGCTAAGACTCAGGCACAGAGAGATGAGCAAAGGCAACAAAAAGAAGAAGCATTAACAGCAACTAGAGGACTGGCAAAGTTCTGACGACATAATCCTCCGAGGTTTGAGGGTGATCATGATCCTAACAAGGATGATCTTTGGCTACAAGAGATCGAGAAGATCTTTGTAGTTCTACACTGCACTGGTGAAACCAAGCTAGAGTATGCCACCTTGTTGCTGATTGGGGAAGCAGAGAGCCAGCGGAGAGGAGCTAAAAGCATAATGCATAACAAAGGAGAAGAACTGACATGGGGAGCTTTCAGACAGAAGTTCTTAGACAAATACTTTCTAGGAAGTTGTAGAGCAGAGAAAGAAGTTCAATTCCTCAGGTTGCATCATAGTAACATGAGTGTCATTGAGTATGTTGCGAAGTTTGAATCCTTAGCAAAGTACTCCCGTTTCTTCAACAATGTGGTTGATGAAGACTATAAGTGTGAACCGTTTGAGAGCCTTCTTTGCTATGACATCAAAGAGGTTGTTGCCTCATATGAGACCCGACAATATAAAGCTTTGGTGGAGAAGTGTAAGAAGGTGGAGAACCTTAAGCATAGTCGTCCAAGCAGGGATTTTGTAGGGGGACCTCGAGGCACCAGGGAAATAACTACTCACCGAACAAGGGCAGACAACAAGGGCCTTATCCACGACCACAAGGAAATGGTAGAGATCAACCTCAAGGAAATAACAGAGGAGTTCAAAGTGTGCAAAGCAAGAATCATAATTAGAACCAGTCTATTCGGTGTTTTCGCTGTCAGGAGGAGGGACACAAATCATTTGATTGCCCAACCAAGAAAATATATTGCTACATATGTCAGAAGCCAGACCATCTTACTAATAATTTCCCAGATAGAAACAAGAATAATCCCAAGAACAACAATAACAACAACCAAGTTGGACGTCCGACGGCTCAAGGACGTGTGTACCACATTGGCGGAGAAGGGGAGAAAGACCATTCAGAGCTGATAAATGGTGAGCGTGAAATTTATGGCAAAGTTTTTCCAATATTATTTGATTCTAGAGATACTCATTCTTTTATCTCTTGGGAGAGTGTGAATTCCTTACAACTTCCTGTGACACATTTACCTTTTAATTTGGTGGTCATGATATCATCCTCCGAACATGTGACTCTTAGTGAGGCTTGCCTACAATGTCCATTGACTATCTTGAACATGAAGTTCAAGGTCGATCTGATTTGTATTACTCTTAAGCATCTTGGAGTTATTCTTGGAATGGACTGGTTGACCAATAATTATATTCTTTTAGATTGTGCTCGCAGGTCAGTAATATTGCCAGACTTAGGTGTCACTCGGTTCCTCGAAGCTAATCGATTGAAGTTTTCCTTGCATGAAGATGTTCAGAAGTATGTGTTTTTAAATTCTATCAGCATGAGCCCAGAAGTCGATGTTATTGTCATTCCAGTGGTGAGAGACTTCTCAGAGGTGTTTCCAGCAGATGTACCAGGTTTACCACAAATTTGTGACGTTGAATTCTCTATTGATATCACTCATGGAACATGACCCATATTTATATCTCCCTACATAATGTCTTTGCAAGAGTTAGATGAGCTAAAGAAGCAGTTAGAGTACCTCCAATCCAAAGGACTTATACGACCAAGTGTCTCACCTCGGGGAGCCCCAATCCAGCTTGTGAAGAAGAAGGACGAAAAATATAGACTTTTCATCGATTATCGACAACTCAACAAGGTCATAATAAAGAATAGATATCCATTATTGTGTATTGACGACCTCATGGACCAACTAGGAATTGCAGTGGTGTTTTTGGAGATTAATTTGAAGTCGTGGTACCATCAAATACGAGTGAAGGAAAAAGATATTCCCAAGATAGCATTTAGAACCCGCTATAGGCATTATGAGTATCTAGTTATGCCTTTTGGAGTGACTAATGCACCATCCACCTTCATGGACTATATGAATCGTATCTTCCACCATTTCTTGGAAAAATTTGTGGCCGTATTTATTAATAACATCCTTATATATTCCAAGAATAATATGGAACATGGGAGCACTTACATCAGGTATTACAAGTATTGAAAGAGAGAAAATTATATGCTAATTTAAGGAAGTGTGAATTTTGGCTAGACGAAGTGAAATTCCTAGGGCATATGATTTTGAAGAATGGAATTATTGTTGACCCGTCCAAAGTAGAAGTCGTGTTAGCTTGGGGACAACCTAAGACCACCACTGAGATAAGGAGCTTTATGGGATTAGCTGGATACTATAGAAGATTCATTGAAGGGTTCTCAAAGACCGTGTTCCTATTGACTCAACTTACCAAGAAGAACCAAATATTTGCATGGATCAAAGAATGTGAAGAGAGCTTCCAATCGATGAAGGAAAAGTTGACTACCTCTCCAGTGCTTATTTTGCCACAACCAGGGGAGCCATACGAGGTTTATTGTGATGCGTCTTATCAAGGGTTGGGTTGGGTTCTTATGCAACATAAGCAATTAGTGGCATATGCTTTAAGGCAACTGAAGGTACACGAGAAGAACTATCTCACACATGATTTGGAGCTTGCTTCTATTGTCTTTGCACTAAATATATGGAGACATTATTTATATGGTTGTACTTTTGAGGTGTTCAGTGATCATAAGAGTATAAAGTATTTATTTGATCAAAAAGAGTTAAATTCACGATAGAGAAGATGGATGGAATTTGTTAAGGACTATGACTTCACCTTACGATATCACCCAGGGAAGGCGAACGTAGTAGCATATGCTTTAAGTAGGAAACGAATTCATCTATCGGTTGTGGCAGTAAAAGGGTTAGAACTATTAGATCAATTTCGTGACTTGAACTTGAAGGAGGATTCCTCAACCGGTGGGTTACATTATGGTGCAATAACAGTGAAAAATTATTTGATGAGCATGATCAAGCCCTCCAACAAACTGATAAAGTGGAGCAAGAGAAAAATAAACTAGTTGAAGTAGGGAAGGGACTTGAATTCAAGTTAGACTCGGTCGATATTTTACGATGTCAAGGGAGAGTTTGTGTTCCCGATGGTATAGAGTTGTGAAAGTCTATCCTAGAATAAGCTTACAAAAGCAAGTTAAGTATTCACCCTAGTATGAAAAAAGATGTATCAGGACTTGAAATAGAGATTTTTATGGCCAAGGATGAAGAAACAATTGGTTAAGTATGTGGCTTCATGCTTGAATTTTCAAAAAGCGAAGGTAGAGCCTCATAAGCCAACTGGGTTAATTTAATCTCTGGATATTCCATAGTGGAAATGGGATAGAATTTCCATGGACTTTGTTGTGGAATTTGAAGGTGTGAAAAACACAGGAAATAGGGGTTTGAATTGGGTTTTACAAGCAAAAGCTTTTCCCAAAACAAGAATACCACAAACAAGTTAATAACAAAGAGATAAAAACACAAGTATTTTGATCCTGGTTCACTTGAAACTCAAAGCTACTCTAGTCCACCCACTAAGGTGATTTTTCCTTATACACAAGAACTTAATCCACTATAATCAACAGATTATAAATCACAAAGAATAACCTTTTTGTCTTCTCAAGGATCCAACTATACTCTAGTCTCCTTAAGGACACACAAAGAACAATATTCTATGTTTTCTCAAGGATAACCTCCTCGAGGAATCAAACAAACATTTTGAATAATATTTTGTATGTTACAAGTTGCTTCTATATAAGCAGATTTTACACAAATGGTAAACAAACACTTAAAGAAAATTTGTGTACAAACAAATGAGAGCTTTTCACAAAGAAATAGACCTGTCAAAATATTGTGTCACCGACGACTTTTCTTCAAGTCTCCAAGTCTCACTTATATAGCATAAGAAGAAGACCGTTTGAGGGTAAAAAGGGAAAACTTCATAGAGCGGTTGTCTACTATTGGATGGGAGAGGAGTGATATTATGTATTGTCCTTTACCCACCAAATTAGTGACAAATGTGATGTATAATATTGTCCTTGCCTATGAAATCAGGTAGTGGAAAGGATGTTCGATTTGTACTATGTACTAATTGATCACATTCCTATTTGATCTTATTTTCAAGTTTATTGGCTTCTGATGAAAGTTGATAAAGCATGAAATGAAGAAACATAAAGTTGGATTCATAAACTTCAGAATCTTTGGTCAGAATCTTGACATCGTCAGTAGCCTGGCTTAAGATCTTTAGTATCTTTAGAATCTTCAGAGTCTTCAAAATCTTCAGTCAGAACCTTGATAACTTCAATCATCTGACTTTAGATATTTAGAATCTTCAGCTACATAACACAACTTCAGAAGCTTGACATTCTTCAGAAGTTTGGTGATCAGAGTCACGTCCAGAAGCATGAACTAAGAGAATATTGCAGCAACAACATAGTGTTTCCTTTGAAGCTTCTCAGGAGTGAATCAACACAGAAGCAGAAAGATTATTGCAACAACAATATTGAACATCTTTCAGAACTTCTAATAGTTGGCGCATAAGCGGATTTGGAACACATTGTTCAGAAACTGATGACGTTGCACGTAATATATTCATAATCAGAACTGATTATTAAAGCTACACAATAACAAACCATTAGGGTTCCAAAAAAATTCTCACACAAATACAACATTGTTATCATCAAAACTCAAGGTATAGATGCAAAACCAAATCTTATTCTAACAATCTCCCCCTTTTGATGATGATAAAACATGTATTTTGATGAACAAATTTGTATAGAGTAATCACAGAAGAATACATCTTACAGAAGCACAAAGCTCCCCCTGAGATGTACAATCCTAAAAAGATAAAATCAGAATGAAAGAACACTTTCCTAATTAACCTTTTTGAAGTACCAGAGTAAATTTTTAGTCAGAATCTGGTTTATCTTCCGAAGTTGATTGATGTTGTCCAAAGCACTGGTTTGTTAACATCAACATTCTGATAAGCTTCACTTCAGAAGCTTTGTTGAGTTCTTTTGAAGACTCTTTAGATATAATTATCTTCTTAAAGAAACTTGACTTTCAAGTCTGATTGCTATAAAGGAAACTCTTCCTTATAGCTAGATGCAAATGCCACAGTTTTCAAAAAGAACTTTCAGAAGAACTTTGATGTTGAGTACTCAATGTTCTAGGTTATGAACATGAATATTAATTCCTTGAAGATTTATGCACTTGAATCTGATTCTCAATAATCAGTATGAAGGTTGTACAAACTCAGATAAAAGACCATTTCATCATAAACTGGTAACTTATATTCTGATCTTTGAAACTTCAAGAACTTCTGATGTTTGATTATAACCATTTTGATTCTTGAAATATAACCCTGCAAATCATTTAACAAACTATTCTTTGAAGTAGTTGCTAGCAAAAAACATTATTCAATGTTTGGGTTCTTACTTAAGGAATTTAGGTATATCAAAATAACTAGGAATCTTCCCCTTAGATATGTTTTCCCCCCTTTGTCATCAATCAAAAAGATATAGACAAAATAATAAAAGAAAAATAATAAGAAAGAAACAAAATTATTTTCATTGATTATTCCAAAAAGGCAGAAAAGATACAACTAGAATGAAAAATACGGAAATACAAAGAACCACAAAGAAATGCAGCAAGTATTTTAACAAACATAAAGGGCACACACACACTTAGATAGAAATAAAAAGCACACACACGTGTGAATATACTATTGAAAACAACTAAGGGTTTTGGGAAGGAGGAGGAGACGGCGGAACATCTGGGTAGTCATCTGGAAGATTTAAGGGATCTACCAAAGGATCAATATCATCTTCAAGACAAATCTCCATGTAGTATGCTAAAACTTCTGGTGGATCGATCTTTGTGAAAATAGGATAGTTTTACGACGAAATATTACTATCGTTGATTCTTATTTGGATGGAGGAGTGCTTTCAATAGAGACATATCTGGGAGGAGATCCAGGTTTAACTACTTGTTGTTGTTGAAACGGTTGTTGAATATGTTGTTGAGGAGCCATTGATGAAGATGAAGGAGGTGAAGAACAATTGCAAAGAGGGGTGTTTTAGGTTTGAAATATGAAAGTGTGGGAATATTGTGCGTGTAGTGTGAAAATGTGAGTGAAGGGTTTATATAATTTTTTTGCAATGATGACAAGATGGAAATACGTAGTCATAGAGGGAAGCGTAAGAATTTAACCTAATTCCAAGAATTACAAAACCCAAGGTGTCACGCTTTTATCACGCATGCTCAGAAAGTGGGACAACTGTCACCACTTAGAACCATATGAAATCAAACAATATGACAATCATTTAATGCAACGACTGTTCAGAATCAGGAAGACAAATCAATAAGATTTCTTCTTATCGGAACCTTTCTTATTCATGAAACATTTCCTTACTTCAGAAAGCTCATGTTTCAGAGTCAACAAAAATATTTTCAGAATCTAATCTAGAGTTCTGAAGACTTAAACATTTTGAAATACATCTTTTCATTATGGATATAAATCCATAAATAAGTTTTTCAGAATGAACACAAATCTATCTTCAACAAGGAGTTTTGTAAATATATCAGACCATTGATGGTATGTATCAACAAAGTTTAGATGAAAAATATACTTATGAACATAGTCACATAAAAAGTGATGTTTAATTTCAACATGCTTAGCCCTGGAATGCAAGATATGGTTCTTAGATAAACAAATAGAAAAAGCATTATCACAGAGAATATGAATGCTACTCACAAAAATATGATAATCTTCCAGCTGACTCTTCATCCAGAGTATCTGAGTGATGCATCTAGAAACTGCAATATATTCAGCTTCGACTGTTGAAAGCGTAATTGTCG
The DNA here is from genome assembly GCF_024323335.1 of Lathyrus oleraceus. Taxonomy (NCBI): domain Eukaryota; kingdom Viridiplantae; phylum Streptophyta; class Magnoliopsida; order Fabales; family Fabaceae; genus Lathyrus; species Lathyrus oleraceus. Next base: position 42,237,227 of record NC_066582.1, read on the forward strand.
GCTGTCTCTTGCTTGACCATGAGATCAGGTTATCTCCTAAAACTTGGCAACTTCCAGAAGTATTTTTCCTTTCTATTCTATCTCCAGCATAGTCAGCGTCACAATAACCTACTAATTTGTATTCACTTGATTTTCTATAAAATAAAACAAAGTTAGTAGTACCTTTTAGATACCTAAAGATTCTCGAAACATTAGTTAAGTGAGTTTCCCCAAGATCTGATTAAAGCGAGCACATAAGCAGACACTGAATAAAATATCAGGTCTAGAAGCAGTTAGATAAAGAAGAGAACATATCATACCTCTGAATAGCTTATGATTTACCTTACTGATTACCTCTTCTTTCTTCATAATACATGTAGGATGCATTGGAGTCTTTGCTTACTTACATTCTGATAAGTTAAACTTCTTCTGAAGTTCCTTTGTATATTTGCTCTGATGAATATAAGTTCATTCTGAACATTTATCAATCTGGATTCCCATAAAGAACTTGAGTTCTCCGATCAGACTATTTCAAATTCTGCTTGCATTGGCTTAGCAAAATCCTTGCACAATGAAGCATTAGCAGAACCAAAAATAATATCATCAACATAAATTTTCACATCTAGAATATCATTCTTAAAGGTTTTGTAAAAGAGAGTTGTGTCCACTTTCCCTCTGGTAAAATTATTTTCCAAAAGGAAGTTACTTAGTCTATCATACCAAGCTCTGGGAGCTTGCTTCAGACCATATAACGAATTTTTCAATTTAAAAACAAAGTCAGGATTTTGAGAGCTTTCAAAACCAGGAGGTTGATGCACATATACTTCTTCAGAAATATATCCATTTAAGAATGCACTCTTAACATCCATTTGATAAAGGATGATGTTGTGATTGATTGCAAAAGAAATTAAAAGACGAATATACTCTAACCTGGAAACTGGAGCAAAGGTTTATGTATAGTCTATACCTTCTTGTTGACTATAACCTTGTGCTACCAGTCAAGCCTTGTTTCTGACAACCTCGCCTTTCTCATTGAGTTTATTTCTGAAAACCTATCCGGTTCCAATGACATGGAAACCCTTTGGTTTATGAACAAGATCCCAAACATCATTTCTGGTGAATTTATTTAGTTCTTCTTGCATATCCATAATCCATTCATTATCCATAAGAGCTTCATCAATAGATGTGGGTTCTATCAGAGATACCAAACCTAGAAGAGTCTCTTCAGAAGGTTTAAATGAAGATCTTGTCTGATTGTAGCATTTTTATCTCCCAAAATCAGTTCTTCAGAATGAGGGGTTCTTGATCTACTCTTCTTCTAATGAGTTTGATCAATGACATCTTATGGTTGAGTCGCATCTTCAGATTCTTTAGCTTTTTCTTCTGAGTCTTTTTCTCCAGAATCGGTATCCTTGGATTCTGAAAGATTGATCTTCAGATCTGCAAATTTCTCAACTAGCTTTGACTTTTCCGGGTCAAGCTTATCATTGAATCTAACGTGAATTGATTCCTCAACAATTCGTGTTTATGTGTTTAAGATTTTGTAGCCTTTAGAGCATTCAGAATATCCTAACAATAAACACTTTTATGCTTTAGAATCAAACTTGCCAAGATTCTCTTTAGTGTTCAACATAAAACATTCACATCCAAAAGGGTGAAAGTAAGAAATGTTGGGCTTTCTGTTCTTCCATAATTCATAAGGAGTCTTACCCATAATAGGTCTGATAGAATCCTATTCTGAATATAACAAGTCGTGTTAACTGCTTCTGTCTAGAAATGCTTAGCCATATCAGTTTCTTGATCATAGTGCGAGCCATTTTTTGCAAAGTTCTATTCTTCCTTTCTACAACTCCATTTTGTTGTGGAGTCCTAGAACAGGAGAAATCATGGGAAATTCCATTTGAATCAAAAAGATTTTCAAAATGTTTATTTTCAAATTCGCCACCATGATCACTTCTGACTTTGACTATTTTGTAGTTCATTTCTATTTGCACTAGTGAGTAAAAGGTAGAAAACACAAAGTGTGACTCATCCTTGTGTTTCAAGAACTTTACCCATGTCCAACGACTGTAGTCATCAATGTTGACCAATCCATACTTGTTTCCATTGATAGAGGCAACTTTCACTGGCCCAAACAAATAAATGTGTAGAAGTTCTAACGGTATAGAGGTAGAAACAATAGTTTTCGCTTTGAAGGATGTTTTAGAAAAACTTGCCTTTCTGATATGCTTCACAAAAATCATCTGAAGAGAACTTCAAGTTGGATAGACCTCTGACTAATCCAAGCTTATTTAGATGAGAAATACTTCTCATGATAACATGGCCCAAGCGTGTATGCCATACCCATTGCTCCTCATTAACAGACATTAGACATTTTACATTTTGATCTTCAAAATCAGAAAGTCTAATTTTATAAATGTTGTTCTTCCTCTTTCCGTTAAAAAAGATTGTACCATCTTTCTTACTGACAGTCTTACAAGACGTTTGATTAAAAATGATATTATAACCATTGTCACTAAGTTGACTAATGGACAAAAGGTTATGCATCAGACCATCGACTAAAAGAACATTAGTAATACAAGGAAGTTAACCATTACCAATAGTTCCAGAGACAATGATCTTTCCTTTCTGGGTTCCTCCGAAACCAACGAATCCTCTAGGCTTAAGTTCTAAATCTTGGAACATAGACTTTTGCCCATCATGTGTGTGTCGCGAGCATCCACTGTCCAGGTACCATGAATGGTGTTTCAGCTGAGCTGTTAAGGATGTCTGCAACAAAAATTATTTTATCCTTAAGTACCCACTTTTTGGGTCCTCTCTTGTTAGTTTTCCTAGAGTTTCTTACAAATTTGGGTCTTTTAGAAGAAGGATAATCATAGGAAATTTGTGCATGATACTTAGGTTTCAAAACTGAGTTCTTATCCTTTGTATGTTTCTGTGTCTATGTCGAAATATCAAGCTCAATGCCAGTAGGCACGAAATGCACATAGAGAGATTTTGGTTTTACCTTCTGACTTTTGTCAAGTTTTATAGTTTCTATACAACCTAAACCTTTATTTCTATTTATGATAACTCCATAGATGAAGGAAGCCATTTTGCTTCTATCTATGCTTTTAGCTAGAAAGTACTGGAATACCCTGTCATATCTAATGATGCAATCAATACCAGAAGCTTCTGAGACTATTTCCTCCTCTGGTTTTGAAATTTTTATTTTCAAAGCAGAGTTGTTACTTTATAAAGAAAATAATTTTTCATTTAGAGAGGATATATCCTTCTCAAGCTCACTGCGAGTTTGAGAGACAACTACTTGGAATTGTTTAAGGTCCTTGTATTTACTCTGAAGACTCTGGTACTTTTCCAGCATTTTAGAGAGACTTGATTCAATATCAGGATGAGATAAGTTAGAAAATACCTCTTCAGAATCGGAGTCGGATTTTGATTCACTGTGATCTTTTGATTCTCCTTCACTCAGGCTTAAGAGTGAAATTTCATCAAGTAATATTCAACCTCCTGAAGATAAAATTACCTTTCCTTGAGAGAAAGTGGTTCTTCATTCCTTCTGAACAAGTTATGGGTGAACTCGTCTCTCTGTAAGGAACAATTGTAAATCTGGATGAGGTATCATTTAACCTCGTGATGAAGAGTTGCCGATAAAGATTATGATGTCTCGAAAGGACAACCCAACTCCCTCTTCCTTAATTCATGCTTTAGTAGTCTTCATAACCTGCCTTATTTTTTCTTTTTTCTTTCTTTCCTTCGAATCAAAGTCTTTCCAAAATCTTGTAATAATTCTATCTCTTGAGATCCAATTCTTTGTGCAAGATATTGTATCGAAAGCGTACTCTTATTTCAATCTTGTAAAAATACCTTTAGAGGGTCTGACCTTCTGATCAGAAGTTGCATCAGAGACTATAGGAGCCTCTGAAACAATAAAAGCATTAGATTATTCAGAAGTTGTGTTCATATTGAAACAAATGTATGTTGGGTGAATGATGATTTGTGTTTTTGGCTTGAACATATGCTCTTATAGTAAAAGTTCAAAAGATCAAACACTATGTGTGTTTAAGATTCTGATCTTTGAAATTCTCAAATCTAATCACTAATTAAGTATGCCATATTGGATCATAATTACTCCTTGGGAACTAAAACGATGGTGATTTACCACAAGAAGTAAAGGAATTCTTTTAGATTCTTGAAAAAAAATTAAAATTGTTTTAAATTGACTTCTGTTTTTGAGAAATTTTTAATTTCATAATTTTCAATTGGTGTCAAATTTTTGGGTTGATATCAAAACTTTTAAATCGTCTAAATTTTTTTTCAAAATTTTGTGCATTTAAACTATTTTAAATTTCATTTGATTTTTCTCAGTTTTATTGTTCTTCTCTTTGTTTCTTAAATCTTTTTTATAATGACAAAGGGGGAGAAAATACATAGAGTATTTAAGAAGAGACCAGAGCATCAGAACTTGAACAAAGCAATTAACAAATTCAGATTTATAAGCTCTATGTTATTTATATTTTTGAGTAATTTATCTTATTGAGCTTAAATGACTAATTTTATATAAATAAAGACAAGGGTTTAAGGAAAAGCTTACAAAACTTACCTTAATGAACTATCAATCTAAAGGAATAGCTTACAAACCTCAACCTAAGACCTGTCAAACTCAGGGAGCTTACAAACCTCAGACCCTGATGTTAGAATTTGTTGGTTAAAATGATAGGATATAATTAGCATAGATAAGGAGTTAAGAATAGCTTAGAAACCTCGTCTTAATGGACTGTCAGACTTAGGGGGAGCTTACAAACCTCACCTTAATGGATTGTATAACTTAGAGGGAAGTTATAAACCCGACCTCTTATGTTAGACTGTGTTAATTAAATCATCAAGCGTTATTCTTAAATACATTTGTTTGTCATCATCAAAAAGGGGGAGATTGTTGGAAAAATATTTGTTCATGCCCTTAAAAGGTTTTGATGATAACAAAGTATTTAAAGAACAATAGGGTTTACTAATGGTTATTTTAGTGTGCATGATCAAAAGATATTAACCTTGATATAAATCAAGTTAATCACAAAGAAGAATCATTAAAGAGAAGCAAGGTTGTTCAGAATCTGAAGAATTAGAACAAAAGCCTTCAGAATCTAAAGAGTCAACTCAAGTCTTTCAGATGACCAACCTTATTCAAACATCAACAAGGTTCTGAAGATTAGAGTGATTTGAAGTCGGCATGCTCTCTTATAAGGAATGCCTCTGTAACATCTGAACAAGCGCCATCAGCAGTTCTGAAGGTTCTGCTTCAAAGGATTATTGTTTATATCAAGTCAACAACTCTGAAAGTGGTCGTCCATATTAGTTCTAATCAAGACTCTGATATAAGGCAATTTCAGAACCTGGGAACCCAAGACTCTGAAGTCTCATTCCAACCAGGTTTTGAAGACATACTTTAACTTCTAATCATGCTTTAACTAATTCTATAAAAATTCTCTGAATAAGGAATTTAAGTATAAAGATAACAATGAATCAGATTAAGCTTCAATAAACGTCTATAAGAAGTCTCTGGCCATAAGTTATCTAAATAAGATCACGTGACAATGGTACACTACTTTATGTCAAATTAAGATAAAGTAATATTGTCAAGATCTGATCTCTTCAATTATTATAAACTCTATTCTGCTTCTCTTAACGTCTTTATGCTAGCTAAGTTTAAAGTACACTTCATGTACTCTAGCTAAAGACATTCAACGGCTACTTGTACCATTGATAGTTTCAATCTTCAACAGTATATTCTCAGTATCTATTTAAGAAGAATATTGAAAACATTCAAATGGGTTGGCTGGTTCTGACCAATAATGAATGAGGTTGAAGAATATGTGACTGTGTTCACCAAGATGTGATACTAGTTCACAGTATAGGTTGAGAGAGAGAGAGAGAGAAAGAGAGAGGAGAGGAGAGAGAGAGAGAGACTAAGTTTATATAGAAAACAAAGATAAAAGAAACACACACTAAATTGAAAATATAACCACACAAGTTAAGTCTTCCACACTTAAGAGTAATCAACTTATATTTTTCTCAATAGTGTGTAACCTTTGTGTATCTGTTTAACTAAGAAGCACACACATAAACACAAGGTTAATACCAGACTCTTTTTTTAAGAGAATCTGAAGACTCTAGCCGATGTGCTCAGAGTAAGTCTCTTTATGCTAAACTGAGCAAATAAGTCTCTTGTTTGGTGCTTGAGCAAATACTTTTTTGGGATAGGTTGAGCAAGGAAGTCTCATACTTGCGAGCAGAGTATGATGTCTCTTTCTGGATAAATTGAGCAGGAAGTCATGAGCGGGTAGTTCAGGAAAGAAAGTCTCTTGCTTGAGGGCTTGAGAATAAGTCTCTTTCCGTGGGATTGAGCATGAAGTCCTGAACAGGTAGTTCAGGCAAGAAAGTCTCTTGCTTGAGGGCTTGAGCAGAAGTCTCTAGGTTGATTAAGAAAATTGTAATATGAGTGATTATAGAAAAATATATTTTGCTGCAAGGGGACTTGACTACTCTCAGTTTGAGAGGAACCAAGATATATTTGTGTCTATTTATTTACTTATGCATTTATATTTTGTTGTACAACAAACTCTGAAGTCAAACTCTAATTTAATTCAGACTTTACTTGGATCAAAATATGAGCTTAACATATCAAGTTCTGAATTGTTTTAAGAAAAATAAGTAAATTTCCCCATACACAATTCAATCCCCCTTCTTGTGTATAGGCTTCTCACCTTCAATATTGGGTAAAAGATTTGAGAAAATATGTATGTGCTTTGAATATTGATGTTTGAATGTAGAAAATATGGACATAAACTCTAATTGGAATAAATGTTGAATTTCCTTGAAAATAAGGAATAAACAAATAACCTAATTGAAAATCATTCAAGTAACTGCTTTGAATTAAAAATATTGAAAGAAAGGACACAAATTCATACATCTTCTCACAAACTCTTTTCTCTTCATGACTTAAGTTCTATAGAGAATACTTAATGAATTTTTCAATCCTTGTATACATGACTTAACTCGTATTATAAACTATTACAATGTTATTCGTCGATAATGGTTATCTTCACATGTAGTCCCTTGCGTGATCTTCAGCCTTCCAGTATGTTTCCACATGTCTTCGACACTTGAACTGCTCTTTTAAATCTCCTAACTGCTTCTGTCAAAAGTGTCTTATGTCGAACCTTGGACCATAACGTCGAAATGATTTAGCTACTTGTACTTAGCCTGTGAATTTATCTCATTTCTATTTCTATCAATTATGTCAGATCAGAATAACCCTTTTCGAGATCCTGAACATGTTTTGAAGAGAGAGTGATCCTAATCTTGTGGATTTGTTTCTAAGACTCTTCCAAAGCAGGCTAGGTAGGTTTCAATTCACATGCTTTATGATACATAACCTATTTATCATCATTATTGGCCCGCACTGTCGCAACTAGGATATATGCATACAAGTTCTCTAGGAATCTAAATCTAGCATGACATTATCAGGTGTTTTTTATCTCCTTTAGTGCATCCTCTTGGTCAGCTTCGAAATAGTTCACCACAATCTCCAGTGCATCAGTTTTTGTCATCCTAAAGTTGTATAATAGTCTTCCCCTGATTGAAAGATGTAGCAATGCATGACATATCATTAAGTGTGATGGACATCTCACCGTGCGGAAGATGAAAAATTGACTTCTGAGAGTGAACAAATGTTGAAAGCATGCCATGGTTAATAATAGTATAACCAGTCATGCATAAATCTCATATCCTAGATAGTTGCATGTCATCATGAAACCACTACTCCTCAGGCTCCTGCAACCTCACAATCTTCCTACCATGGTTAATGTATTTTTAAAGAATCACAGTACTGCAAAAAATACATCATCGTCGAAAAGTTCAAGTATTATAACAAATGTATTTCAAATAATATATAAAGATAAATTTTACCTCCTCATTCCACACGTGTCTGGAAGCATGGTCCACATATAGAGGCACCAATGATATGTCATACGATCCTCCTCCAATTTTTTTAAGGAACGGCTGCAACGGCAACATGTGCATCAACCTGGATTGGTAGGGCTTCCGGGACAGCAGCAGGTGACACCTGCCACTAGGAAGATGAAGCCGAAGACACCTCAATCCCATAAGTTCACGTAAATGAATCAAATGAACTAGCATAGACCAGTGGTCACGAGGGTCAGACTCTTTTCATGTGAACATATGCATGTTAAGACACTCTATCGTGCCTTAGTTGCTCTTGGTTGTCAACCATGCTACCTATGATTAAACTAGACAAACCAGACAAAGTAAAAAAAAAATCAAACCCTCATAAAAGAGATTCAAAATCAAACCAAACAATGCAGACAGACAAAATACTTAAGTGCACTTTCGTATTCTTGGAAAATTAAATTATGAACAAATAAGTAAGTGCACTTCCGTAATTACCTGCAACCCAAAAAACACGACAATGACAGAAACGCAGAGAAACCACAAAGGGACAAAAGGCATTGTTCAGTTAAATTACCTAACAATGAATATAGCTACCTATATATTGATGTATATTACACAACATAATCTTCCTATTTTTTATTGCATGCATGTATAGAAAATCAAATGTGAAAAAAACTTGGATTGAAAAACTTATCAAATGTGTAGTTAATTTTGAGCACTTCGATTAATTGGATTTTGAGAGTAGAAATTGACAAACTACTTGGATTTGATGAAGTAGAAAAAAAACTTAGATTGATAAATTTTTTTGGAAGTGAGAAGAGTTTTAGTTTGTTTTGTTGAAAATGAGAAATGAGGAAAGTCTGATGTGTATTTGATTAAAATCTCATTCGAAGATGTACTTTCGTAAATTATATGTAGATGCATTTCCATATTAATTTTTGACAAAATATAAATATGACTCACTTACGAATAGATTAAATATAGACTCGAATGCGTCTCGAAGCGTATTTCCAAATTGCTTGGACAATTTTGATTTTTCACAAATTATACCCTACTTTTAAACCACATTAAAAATAAGAGTAACTAAAAAAAACACCATATCCAAAAATCCAAAAAAAAGATACATATATTTCCTGAAATTGAGATTAGATTTTGTTAAGTATAAGACAAATTTAAACCACATATACTCTATAAAACAGAATGAAAATAGTTATAATCCTCAAGGTTAAAGAAGAGATTTCATAGCATGTGCCATCAGAGAAGAAGAAACAAAAACTCAACAATCAACTACACTTTTTAAATAAAGAAAAGTACATATAAAAAAGGTAAAGAATAGAAGCACAAAAAACTCATGTTTATTAAGAAACAATAGATAAATGATGTTTCAATTGCAAAGAAGAAGGGTCCACCACAACCATAACACAACCAATTGGAGCCTCTTACTCTTCAATGAGTTGCAAGTACATTTTCACCTTTCAAATACCTCTCCTTAATTGTTGAATTATCTTCTTGAGTTCATTCTCAGCCATGGCTAATACTGATAGTCTCAGTAATCTTGATATAAACAGTATCTGTGATGATGGCTCTGTCAGGAATTTTTCTGCTAACTGGTAACTCTTCTATAAACTCATATCATATGTTATGTGTATTTCTGGTTTTAATCATTCGGTTTTGAGGAAAAGGGTCATAGTAATCTAGTGTTAGAATGATAGGTGAGAAATGATTATTTTGGTTAGAACTTGGAAGCATATTTTGGTTAGATCTGAGAGAGTTGTTGCTAGCATATATGAATCATGTACATCTTCCAAGTGTTTTACTAGAAATATAACAAACAATTTGTATTCAATTCTTGTTATAATACTGTTGGGTTTGATTCAAGTTTTTGTTATTTAATTTAGATCTTGATATTTATTTTGATTTCTTAAGAAACATCTGTATATGTATAGTCCGATCAAGATCAAATAATCCATATTTCAATGTAGATTCGTTTGTCTGGTCTAGATAAAATGGTCTAGACGTGGTTGAATGTGTATAGTCATCAGAGTTGTCTCAAATTTTTGGAGACTCTGTGTAGGTTAATTGCAGCTTAATCGACAAAACAAATAGAGGTTTTATTTAAACACGATTTATGTGTTTTTCCCCTTGTTGCTCTTCAGGCCAATGTCAACATCTGGACAGAATGCAAAAGGTCAATTTGCCATTCTCTATAATGGAAGCATGTGTGTATATGATGGAATTCCTAGAGAAAAGGTAAAACACCTATTGGAAGATTTCACTCCAGCACCTTCATTAGTTCACTTTGTGTCATGGTTTTAACACAATCATTTGTTTATTCTTTGCTTATCAGGTTGAAGAAATATTGATGATGGCTGCTGCCACTGCCAAGTCTTCTGAAATGAAAAGTGGAATTCCATTCACTTCACTGTTTACCAGTTTTGCCACACCTTCTTCTCCACAAGGAACTTCTAACAATGTGCCTTCTCCTCCATCAGTCTGTTTTCCTGCTGCTGACAAGAGTTCCATTTGCAGGATGCAAGGTAATAACTTCATCATTACGAGAACTATACACTACTATGTAGCACCTGACACCTCTGGAAAAAAGCGTGTCTCTATCGGTGTCTATAATTTTTTAAAGTTATTACTGTGTCCACGTGTCAGTGTCGATATCATGTTTCTGATGTGTGTGCTTCGTCGATATAATATCATTACATTGAAATGTTTTGTTTCAGAATTTCCATTAGCACGCAGACAGTCACTTCAAAGTTTTCTTGAGAAGAGAAGGATGAGGTATGTATATGTCATGTTAATTTGGATTCAGTTTAAAGAATTTCCGAAGTTGTAAATTTTTTTATTGAGTTCATTTTTGTATAATTCTTGAATAAAGGGTACGTGGCAAAGTACCTTATACCTCTTCATCATCAAAAGGAACTAACAACATTGACAACAACTTCAACACAGCATTGGTTCCTTCCACTTGAAGACAGATATGTTATGTTATGTTTTCTACACAATATTATAAGCCTAATTAATTTATTATTATTATTATTATTATTATTATTGTTTTTGAACCTTAATGTGTATGTTATACTATGCTTAAAGTGTTGTTAATGTGTCTGAACAATTGATTATCAATTATGTGTTATTTCCTTTGTACTCTATTGGATGTTAACCACTGATTCCAACTTACTGAAGAAAATCTGACACACTTGTTACTCTACTTATTCAGCACCAAAATATTTCCTCCATTAATACTATATGAAGATGTGTGAGACATTTAAATACTATGTCTGAATTTGACTACAACACCAAAGTTAAGATTGTTATTACAATTGAGAAGTACTATTCAAAGTTGTATGTTTGTAGTCCACTAAAGTTTCTCCTACTAATTTAAAAATTGAATATTGAAGATAATTGTTCCACTTCGCATTCAACTAAGGTGTTCGCTGTGCGTTTTGGAAATAATCACTTGATTTAAAAATAAATTTATTTATAGTTCGGTTTGATTTTGAATAACTAGTTTAAAAATCGATCTGATCCAATTTAATATCATTTGATTTAGATTAATTTTTTTTATCTAAATTATAAAGTATATTTTTTTATTAATATAATAAAAATACTAATAAATAATAAATTTATATAATATATAACATATACTATATTAAAAAAATAATAAATAAATAAAATAATAAAATTAAATAGATTAAATTGAACTAATAGCATTATTTAATAATAAATTAATACAACATATCATTAATAAAAAAAAGTATTGATATGTTACCTATTAATGATTTTTTTATTAATTTGGATTTAAATACCCCAACTAGGTGACAGTTGGTAGGGTGTAGGTTGAGATTATGACTGCTTATAAGTCATTAGATTTCAAGACAGAAAAAATAATGTATGGTCTGGTTTAGTTTTGGATGACTAATCAAATAGTTACTTGAATATCTTTTGTTAGTTGAAATTTTTTATCAAAATAACTCTAATTTTTAAAAAAAAAATTCCAAAATAATTCTGATTTTAAAAAAATTCTCAATCTATCCCACTTTTACTCCATCTTTTAGAGGAGGCGTCAGATCAATTGGCGTCGGCTCCTAAAGTTAGAGAGGAGATGCCAATTGAATTTGCTACAGCATATGGTGCCTCAGTGTAAAGTGCAATTTTTTGTGTTATAAATAGAGGTGTTGTGTGAATCATTTTTCCACATCTCATTTCATCATTTTGCATACATGTTTGGTGTTTGTCGGCGCTATGGAAATGTGGTTTATTCGAGAGACAAACCTCCGATGTTGATGCTCTTCGGGAACATCACTAGTTTCGATCAACTAAAGAGGGAGTTGCTTCGTTGGTTAGATGGAAAAATACCATAAGGGGAAAAATTAGAAGTATTGAGAGACTCGATAGTATATTTGGTTAGGTGCGAGTCAAAACTGATAAGGATGCTAGGGAAATGATGTTTTGACGATTGTAATCAGTTAAGAATGTTATGTTTTAAGTTTGCTTATGTTGCAGTGGTGTTTGTTGTTGATCTTGTTGTAACAAAAAGATAATGATATATAAAAATCCAAGGTTACAAAATTTAAAAGGAGATACTATCTTATGATGCAGATGTTGCTCCTAGATTGGGACAGTTGTTCTTATTGTGTCCTGGTTGACGACATATACTACATAGTCTTATCATTTTATCAGTCATATCCGTTTCTATTCTAATATGCGTGCTGTTTGACCGTCCTTTTTTCTTTCTTCGCATCTCATCGTTGTGCTAAACTATGTCACCTTCATATGGAGGTCAATATTCCTCCATTGGTAGCACTGAGAAGTTTTTGTTATACACATTCATGACGGTAATGACCTTGTAAATATCAGATAGATGGCTCTAAGTGTCCTTGCGAGTATGTGCGCATGCCGGAATGACATGGGAGCAAGGAATACGGAAGGCCTTTAACTTTTCACAGTCGCACCAACTTCTGTTTAGTTTGACAACATAGGATAAATTTGGCCTCCCCTCATTGTGGTCCATTGTTTCCTGTACGCTGAATTTTTTTCTATGGCGGTCAAAGACTGTTACCGTGTGTGTGCTAGCTTTAATACTCTCCTCTTTCATCACTTTCATACAACATTCACTGAATATTTGACCCGACATTAACACTGCACTCCATCTTTCACCTCTGGTTGCTAAGGTAGAAGTCAACCTATAATAGGTTGTTCTGACCAAAGCGGTTATTGATAGATTTCTAATACCTTTGAATACATCTTTCACATTCCCGTATGCACAAAATTAAGTACTTAAAAATGGACTATATTTACTTACTTTATAGATTATTATCTCTAAATAATATTTTTACCTTTATGGTGCAGATGGTTGGCACGTGGTATGAGTTATAACAGATGTCTTAGACACTGTATTATCCAGTATCGCAATCTCTTTGATCACCTTCGACCGACAGATATATGGTCATTAACCTAACTATTTCGTAATAATTTGTTAATTTCTTCTACCAAATTTATAATCTAACATATGTTCACATTTCGGTTCATTTGACGTCCATACCTAAATTTGGATCATGACCATGAAATCAACGAACAAGATGCATCTGTTTGGACTGCATGCATACCGATCATATGATTCACCACTGTGGAGATGCACAATAGTGATTGTGTTAAATTGCAGTTTGGTATGCTTTAACACATCCCAGATCCCCCGGCAACCCTAGGAGAATGTCATCTACGCAAAGTTAACGACCAATGGAACTTTAACCCATGACAAAGCTTCGCTAGATCTGAGTGTTACAAATGGGAGCACCGCCATGACCATGTCTTAACTGGCGTTGTGATGCCAACTGAAGAAAAACCAGGTTGTAATTATATGGCTTGGTACAGATCAGTTGGTTTTGAACAGAAAAGTTGCTCCCCTTCATATTACCTTTCCAAAGAGTCCAAGATTATGGCATTTGGATCATTTTTTAGTGACTTGCGCATGGGTGCAATGCATGGCCCTATTTGGAAAGATTTGAATTCAATTTTCATTTCAACATTGCATGGTTCCATGTCATGGTTTCAACATCATTTGGAATTGAGTTTGGACCTTTTGACATCATTTGATGGGCTTTGCACATGCTCATGCAAGCATGCATGAGAGCATTGCTATTTTTGGATTTGGAATGGAAGTGTGAGAAAAGTAATCATCATGCTATAAATGCATGGTCCTTGAGCTCAGAAGGAGGATCCTCTTGCCCAAGCTTTGCATTGCTTCTTCCTTAACCTCCATTAAAGGATAAACTTGAAGATTTCAATTGAAATCGAGTTTTAATTCCATTCCTGTTTTAAGATTGAAACTCCAAGAATTCAAGCCCTTTGATCATTCATTTCATCTCCTGCAAGTGTATAGGAGCAAGCCAAGCCAAATTAGAAGCAAGATCAAGCTCAATTGAAGCAAACCGAAGGTGAATTTTCAGATTTTTCACCTCTTAGATTCTCCCTCAATTCTCCACCATTTTGCTTGTTCTTTGGTTGTCTGAAGACCTATCAATGTAGGCAACAAGATTGAGTTACTTTGAGGTTAAATCTAAGCAACTCAGTTCATACTCCTCAATTTTCAATTCCATGTATCTTTCAATATAGTGAAAATTGGAGAATTTTGAGGGCAAATTTAGATTCTTGGCAATTTTCTCTTCAAATTAGTGTATGCACTTTTAATTTGGTGAAGATTGATGGTGGACCAGTCCGGTGAGGTCCACCGGAGAAGATGATCGGAGCCCTAGCTCTGATGGTGTGGTGGCAAGGTCATATCCATCATATCATCTCTCCACATTCTAATCACATCCATTGCTTTTGATTACTCATGTTCCAATGTATTGACTAAGGTCTTTGGTAGGCTGCACGCGTGTGGTCATCAGATCTGCCACCTCAATTAATGAGGGGGATCTGATGACCCTTGTTTTTTCTTATTTTTATTTTATTTTTGATTTTATATTTAATCCCTTTATTTTGTTTAATTCATATTAAATTCATTTTAATCCAAAAAAATATGGGACTTTCAAAAAAAATCTTTAAATATTTTCCTCTTCCATATTTTGAATTAAAATCATTTTTTTGGATTAATTTTGATATTTTTTGTAAATTAAATGATTTTGGACTTGTTTTTAAATATTTTAAAATACTTCTGACTTTCCAAAAAAAATAATTTTTTGTGTCTAAGGTCTTTTGTCCTTGTTTGACCTAGGATAAATCCTTTCCCATTTATTTGGTGATTTGAAGGGATTTGAGGTTTTGTCCATTTAAAAATTCATTTTAATTCATTTTAAAATTGATTTTTATTTGTTTATATGTTAAAAAATATTGTTGAGCCATTTGATTGACTTTGTGACGTTTGACTTTCTGTTTGGCCTTGGTCATGGTTGATTTGAACTTTTATTTGATCAATACTTTTGGATTTAGGGGGTTGGTGAAATGCACATTTCATCCCTCAAGATGAATTGATAGTATTGATCAGATGAAATTCCTCTTGTTTTCAATTTGGTTTTCTATTTCCCCTTCCCTCTTCATCTTTATCCCTCTTCTTCTTCATTCCATCATTGACCTTGTGTCAGATGAATCAACATGAGTCTGACTGAGATAGGTTCATCTCCTTTTATTTTTGTGTGTGGTATGTTTTAGGAGATTAGTCCTTTGTACCATGTCTCTAACATGTCTCAGATAGTTGTGATTGTTTAACATAGAGTTAAATATGTCCCAAAAAGGCATAACATTCTTGTAAGTGCGATTGTAAGTCTCCCATTCTTCATGGCATTATGTGAAGACTTTTTTCCATTTGTGAGAGCTAGTGGTATACTTGTTAATTTATCAAAGTTGGAGCCCTGCTCATAGATGATGTCTTAGTTTAGATCTTCATACTTGTGAATGGATGGTTGAGTGTTCTCCAAGGAATGACTTAAACAAATTGAACTCTTCACTAACAATTGACTAACCTCTTATTAACATTACTTTACTTTCAAGTCATTTACTTAATACAATTTAAATTCAAGTACTTTTATCATTCATTGTCATTTATATTTCATACAAGATGTTTACGTTTCAGCCATTTTTATTTTTGCTCACTTAAGTCATATCATTTGTGCTTGTATATACTGTGTGCTTGTGATTTTGTTTTGTTATGGTCTCAGGACCTTCAAATACTTAATAACAACAAAAACCCTAAAAAATATGTTGGTGGACTGTTGGACCTCTGTTGAACTTGGTCTGAGCTTTAAGACTTAGAATAGGCAATATTCCCTATGCTCTGAAGGACTTGGTCAATGCCATTATTTTGAGACCGATCCATCCTTGGCAGTGCCTTTCATCTGATGCAAGCCTTTCCACTTGGGATTTATCTGTTACTTTGTCTTTGTGCTTAATTGTTATGTTGTTATTCTGATTTGATGTTTGATGATTGTTTCCGTGAGTTTGCCAAGAAAATATTTCATATGATACATTTGAATGTATTGAAGATTTCTTGCTATTGGAGTGTTGGCTTAGATATTATGGCTATATTTATTTGATGCCTTGGTCTTCATTATTGTTTGCTTGGATTTTGCTTATGCTTCTTGCTTGCTCAAAAGTCCAAAGGAAATGGGTTTCTATATGACATTCTTGTCTTGTGGATTGCTTCCCATTGGTCAAATCTTTTCAACTCTTAACTTTTAAATTCTTGTCTAGGGTAGTCCCTTCATCTCCTCCCACTTCTTAAATTTAAAAATCTCTCCCTCTTTTCAAAACCTTCTTTGTTTTTGTTTTCAACTCATACATGTTTTAATGAGTAGAAACTTTGGCCTTATGCCAATGAATTTTCAAACATTTTCTTAATCAACTTTGCGAATAAACTTAATTATATTGACTTAACTTTCAAAAAATACAAAAATAATTAACAACTTCATTTAAATCTTTTGGCCATTTTGTGTCATTTTCTCTTTAAACCTTTGTTAAAATCAATCCACCAACTTCTTTGAAACTTTTACTACGAACTACGGGGTTTTGATCCCTCATTTTTATGTTAGTACGTAGGAATAAGACCGAAGGTCTTGTCAAACACAAAAATGTAATAAATGAATTCTTTTCTCATCCTCCCATCCCATTTTTATCAAACATTTTTTTCAAAAAAAAATACTTGCACACAAAAAAGGGTTTCCTAGGACACTTTGGGTGCTAATACCTCCCCTCTGTGTAACCAACCCCCTTACCTATAACCTTTGGCATTTTATTAATTTTGATTTGAAAACTTATTATCTTTGGGCTTTGTTCATACTTTTCCCTTTTCCTTTGGAAATAAATAAGGTGTGGTGGCGACTCTGATTTTTCAATTGACATCGGGTTTATCCATAGCTCGATGGTCACGAATGCACCGCTACACCTACTTCTGCAAAGATTTGGGAGTCCGGACAAAATTTGTGTCCATTTTAAACCCTCAAGCCAACGATCAAGCTAAGTTAGCCAATAAAGTCATTCTTAAGGGACTTAAGATGGAGAATGACAATGCCAAGGGATTATGAGCAGAACTACACCCGAAATATTATGGATATGTCTCACCACTCCGCATTACACCGCCATGGAAACTGTGTTTTGCATGGTCTACATAGCAGACACCATGTTACTTGTGGATATCGAAACACCCTCATGGAAAAGATCCAAATTCAATGAAGAGGAGAATGAGACAGGATTGAAGTGTGTGGTAGACTTGATCAACGAGTTAAGGGAAGCCCCCCATATCCAAGAGTTTGATGTTAAACACAAAGCCGCCATAAGATACAACTTCAGAGTCAAACAAAGAGAAATGCAAGAGGGAGACTTGGTATTAAAAGAGGTGGTTTAACCCTCCCAGAAGGGAAAACTACAACCTAAGTGGGAGGGGCCATACCACATATTTCAGAAACTTTCTCGTGGAGCATACAAGTTATAGGAACCAGAAGGACCAATGTTACTCATAACCTGGAATTCTCTTCACCTTAGATATTATTAAAGTTAAATTACTTGTAATTCTCTAATAAATGCCATGCTTATGTATCTATAAACAATTCTAGTGAGTGATGTATTTCCCATAGGAATGTTTTCTTCTGGATGTTTTATATGCTAGACTTCATGGTGAAGATCATTATCGCCCCTCAAGACAACATTTTATAAGTTAGACTTCATGGTGAAGATCCTTTATGCCCCTCGAGACAAGTACTTAAGAATCACGCCAAAGAGGTGCGACAAATATCTAGCTTGAGAGACAGTTGGAGCAAAAAAATTCATATCCCTTGGGTTTTAATGATAACATGGTACTTAAAGAAAAATTGGGCATACTAATATGTGTTCAAGTGTGCAGGATCATAAGCTTAAAATCCAATTCATAACTGGGCCTGTTGAAAGCATATGTAGAAAAGCTAAAAGTCTCAAATTCTGAAGGATCAGAATCTGATAACTCTGAATGTGGTGTTTAAACTTCTGAAGGATCAAAGTTTGAACGTGGTATCACTGTTTCTGGTGACAACTCAGACTCTGGAGACCTTGGCTAAAGGTGTTCAGCCTCTGATTCGTACACTGTCTCCATAGTATACCAATCTTGTAAACACCAAACTTATGGAAAAGGTCAATAATAGTTTCTTATGCAAGGCTCGAGAAAATTTGATGTGATCTTTTAAGTCTGCCCCAATGTTAGATGCCCAAGTTTGCTTATTTGAGCTATCAAATGTGGGCATCTTTCACTCCTTTTTGTCGAAAAAGTGTTCGAAACCGCCCTTGCTTTTGTTGATTTGCAATACTATGTGAAATGATCTTAGTACCTTTAATTTGTGTTTTATTGTGCAGGAATTAGGCATGAAAGAGTAGAAAACTAAGGCACAAGAAAGATGGCACAGGAACCAAGAAAGAAAGCAAACATAAGCAAGCTCGCTAGGCGAGTGAGGTAGCGAAGTATTCGCTAGGCGAGCACGCAGCGAGATGCCAGCGAACACTCCCAGACTTGGACATAACCAAATGATCAAAACTCGCTGTGGCGAGGGAAGTAGCGAAGTATTCGCTAGGCGAGCATCCAGCGAGCAAGTAGCTAACACTTCCAGTAGCAAAAACATCAAGACTCGCTAGAGCGAATGAGAGAAGCGAGGGCTTCGCCTAGCGAAGGATTGTTCGCCTAGCGAACAGATGCAAACTTGTCTGGGATGATTCCTCTGGACGCAGGCTCTTTTGGTGACTTATTTTGGGGCTCGCTAGGCGAACCATTCTGCTCGCCTAGCGAGCATGACAGCTCAGCAACCATTTCTATAAATAGTATGGGCTACTTTTTGGAACATATATTTTTTTTATCATCTTTTTACTTGTTTTTTGCTGAGAGGTGATTTTTGTGCCCTAGAAACCCCATTTCTCATTCTTCTTCTTCTCTTGACAATATTTTACAAAAAGAAGGTGGATTCCCATCCAATCTCGATTCTTCGACTCGGATGTTGATCAACCTTCTTTCGAAACTTGTTGTTCAAGCTACCATGAAAATGAGTAGCTAAGTCTTTCATTTTGTCAAGGTTAGATGTAGATGATCATAAGCTTTGTATGTATATGGTTTGATCTTCATTTGTAAACTCTTTGATGATGAATGTATGGCGAAAACCTTGTTTTATTGATAACTCTTTGTGTTGGTTTATCATTGAAAGGTGTTTTTCAACTCTTGACCTAGATTTTCATCCATCCTTGTTCTTTAGCTAGAGATAGTTTTGAATGAGTTTGTTCACTAAAAAGTTAAACCTAAAAGTTGTCATTTTGATAGATTGTGTGAGAAATCAACAATGGATCAAAATGGGAAAAACCCACAATGTGTGTTAGAAATAAACACATTGGGAGGATTTTGTGAATGTGTTTATCATCTAATGGAGTTTATGAGTTTTGTTTGATCGAACATATGCATGCAAAGTGATCGTCGAACCCTAACTTTGACAATCTTTCTCAAATCGTAAAACCAAAACTTTTACCGCAATTTCTTACTTTTTATGCAAGCTACCGTAACCGAAAACTAAAACCCCCTTGTTACTATAAGTTAAGAACTTAACAACTGTCGAACGGCGGCAATATCACATAATCCCTGTGGAGACGATAAAAAATCCCGATACTCCAACCTTGTTCTAACACCCAACATTTGATATATATACCTAGTATGAAAAATAAGTAGTGGACAATGTTATTACGCAATGGTTAAAGATCTTAACATGATTCATCTTCCAACGTCTCTCTCTTAGAATTGTTGCTTTTCAAAGATCACTTGTGCAAGCAACTTTCCAACGACTCTTTTTCCGCCTCTATAAAAAGGAGATGAAGATTTGAAGGAAGGTTACCAAAATGTCGAACAATCTAACATAACACATTGAGCACAAACTTTGAGCTAAAGTATCATTTGTTTATTGCACAAGCTCTTAAGATTTCTTACCTTTGTATATTTTAGAAATACTAACTGTTTAAGTATCATTGTGATTGTTGTATTAACTTTATACTTCTGAGTATAGTTGTTATATATTATACTAAACTGTTTGTTTAAAGTAGAGGAAGTCTCTTGCTAGTTTGCTTGAGCAGTGGAAGCCTATTTCCTATGTGCTTGAACAGAAGTCTCTTGTTGGATTGCTTGAGCAGAAGTTTCTTTCTATTTTGCTTGAGCAGTGGAATTCTCTTGCTAGTTTGCTTGAGTAGTGGAAGTCTCTTGATAGTTTGCTTGAGTAGTTGAATACTCTTGCATATGTGCTTGAGCAGATGTCTCTTGCTGGATTGCTTAAGCAAAAGTATCTTTCTAGTGTGATTAACCAATTGAAGTATCTTATTAGTTTGCTTGAGCAAAGTGTAATCAGTTTAATTATAGTAAAAATATCTTGTTAGACAAAGGGACTGGACTACTATCGGTTTATGAGAGGAGCCAAGATAGCTTTGTGTGTTGTTTTATCTCTATATTCTGATTTATATTCATTTTGTTTCTATTAACTTTGAGATCATATTTTGAACTTGTTTTAATTTTGTAGTCACTTTTCAAAAGTAAAAAGAATTTACATACACAATTCAACCACATCCCCATCTTGTGTATTTTTCTCACCTTCAGTTGGCATCAAAGCATGATCTGTGTTAAACACTTTACAGTGGTACGATAAAATATACTGAGAAAAATACTGGTTCCTTCATCTTGGGTGCATCTGGAATGATCGATATTAGTGGTATACCCTATGACTATAATACTACTTCGAAAAATCATTACTCAGCTAAATCACCTACATTTAGTGGTGACTCCACTCAGTTTGAGTGGTGGAAAAGTAAAATGTATACTTATATCATTGGTTTTGATTATGAGTTATAGGATATCCTTAAATACCACATTAACATTGAAGTTAATGGTGTTGGAATGGTAAAGGATAGGAAAACCCTCACACCAACTCAAAAGAAAATTTATAGAAAGAATCATAGAGTTTGAGGCATTCTGATAAAAGCTCTACCTTATTTTGAGTACATCAAGATCATTGATAAGTCTACTACTAAGACTATCTTTGATTCTGTATGTTCTACTTATGAAGGGAACCAACAAGTCAAATAGGTTGAGGCTAACCTTCTAGTATAACATTATGAGTTGTTCAGAATGAAGGATGATGAAGATATTGAAACCATGTTTTCTATGTTTCAAGTTCTTGTATCATACCTTCAGGTTCTGAGCAAAAGTTACACTACATTTGACCATGTATTAAAGTTTTTGATAAGTCTCCCTATTAGATATAGACCTAAGGTCACAACTATACAAGAGGCTAGAGATCTGAATACGCTAAAGTATGATAAACAACCTTCATAGCCATGAAATAGAACTAAATGGAGATGAGCTTGTGATAAAATATAACATATTGGCTTTGAAGTCAGTAGCTAAAAAATCTGGTTATAAAGTCTTCAGATTCTCAAAAGTATGGAAATCAGAATAAGCTTTTGATGAAGAAGTTTCTTATGGTGACTCTAATGATGAGGAAATAGCCTTTATCATCAGGAGGTTTCAGCAATTGACAAAAAGGAACAAGAGATTCTCTGGTAGAAGTAGTGGCTTCAAAGGATCTAGTTCCAGATACAAAGCGGATGATCACAATAATTGCTTTAACTACGAGAAGCCTAGTCATTTCAAAGTTGATTGCCTTGATCTGGAGAAAGATAGACCAAATAAAGGAAGCTTCCATAAGGACGGATTCAGAAGTAAATTCAAGAAGAGTATCATAGTAACATGGGATGAACTTGAAAATGAACACAGTTAAGATAAAGATGAAGAAAAAACAAATCTCGCATTGATGGATCTCACATCCTCTGACGTAGAATATGAATCAACTTCTTATTCATAATATGAATAATAAGACATGGTATTTTATAATCTTTCTTGTTCTGATCTAATCTCTTTTATTCAAGATCTCATGGGTCGTTGCCAAGACAAGGCAAGACAGATGAAAAAAAATTAAAAAGCAAAATGATCTTATTAAGGAAGAATTAAAATCTTCTCAAACTAAAATTGAATCTTTAGAAAAATATCATTTTGCTCAAATGAATAAAGTGTCTGATAAATCTTTGAGTAAGCATGAAATGACTCTTCAAAATTTTATCATAACTGGTATTGAGAGAACAAAACTTGCTTCCATAATACATGGAGTAAGTAAAAGAGAAAAGGATAAGGTCTGGGTTATAGTGAAAGATGTTCTAATCAAAAAGCTCAACTCTTGAAAAAAACCCTCAGACCCTTCTTCTTCAAACAGAGCTGAAAACATATTTTGTGCCTAATTCTAATAAAAGAAAAATTTTGATCCAATCAGAACCCGAGATAACAAAATCAAAGGTCCTGAACAAATAAGTACCAAAGGCTTTAAATTCAAAGGTCCTGAAGAAATCAGAACCTAACATTCAGAAGTCAAAGGGTATAAAGATACCAGAACCCAAGACTGATGGATCAAAGGTTCTAAAGAGTTAAAAAGTCAAAATTCATCCAAGATAAAAATATTATAAGAAAAAATTATGGAATGAGTCTAGACCTTTTTATCAGGAAAAGGCTCGGAATAAGAGGAAACATGTCATAACTAACAATATAGGACTCATAACATTATGGGTACCTAAGTCTGAAATTATGTTTGCTGCAGATATGCCTATAGGGAGAAATAAGGCAACAATCATGGTACCTAGACAGTGGCTGCTCACGTCATATAACGAGAGAATAACATATGTTCCAAACCCTGACTCTAAAATAGGAAGGAACTGTGGGGTTTGGAGGAGGACATATAGGGAATATCATTGGTATTGGTACTATTAGTAACTCCTTAATCTTTGTTAATAATATTTGGTTAGTAAGTGGACTCAAACGTAACCTACTGAGCATTAGTCAATTTTTATGACAGTGGTTATGAAGTCTTGTTTAATAAGAACTTTTGTTCACTTATCAATGATTTTGACAAATCCATTTTATTCAAAGGTAAGAGGAAGATAAATTTTTATAAAATTAATCTTTACGAATTGACTGATCAAAAGGTAGTATGCCTTATATTAGTGAGTGATGAGAAATGGGTATGCAAAAAAGGTTCGGTCATGTTAATTGGATATTGATCTCTTGTTAAAGGGATTCCAGATCTTGATTATCACTCAGATGCTCTTTATGGAGCATGTCAAGTAGGAAATATAATCAAATGGGACTGCTGTAACACCTCAAAATTTGCCCTCCTCTTCTTGGGACTAGTTTAGCATATTGCATTTCATTTTGTAGGACATTAGGCATTTGCATATTGCATATCATGTGATAATAAGAAGATCATCCTCCTAAGTCTTTCTCAGAAGATAGAGAGATTAAGAGATTCAAGCCTGAGGGTCTCATAAATTGATCATTAGCCATCTGAGGGTTGCTCTTCAATTAGGGTTTCTTGGTTCCTCAAGGAGGTTGAGTATTATCTTGGTTGAAATGGTACATCATCATCATCAATGCTCATTGTTTATGCTCATGTTCTTTGGGATTAGGGTTTTGACCTTTGGTCAACCTTAATCAATTGCATTCTACCAGTCAGGGTTTTGCAAAGAGATGAGGTCTTTATTGAGAAGGAGATCCTCATATGATTTTATGTGGAGATTACTAGAGCTAGGAGTTCATTTTGGAGTTATTTCATCAAGTGGTTGAGGCTCAAAATCATCTGTGCATGTTCAAGTCATTTGTCAACCATAAAAGTCAACAGAAAGTCAACTGAGGGCTAGGAGGTGGAGAAATGAGTTTCAACATCTCATTCATGTTCAAAGGGGGCTTATTCATCATGACAAATGCATATCTTGAAGAATTTGAGGTCAGATCAAAAGTTTCCCAAAATGGAAAGTGACATATAATTGAAAGTTTCCCAAAATGGAAAGTTTTTGGTTCAAATTCAACTTGATCTTACGTCATCAAAGAAGCTTCAAATGAATTTTTGTCCAACATGAAAGTTGAATATCTCTCTCTCCCATTTCCAAAAAGTCCAAGATCATGAATTTATGATGAATGGTTGAGGAGATATGGCCAAATGATCACCAAGGGTGCATGGAACTTCAAAGTGCCATAACTTTTGACTCAAAATTCCAAATGAAGCCACTCTTTTTGCAAAATTCTTGTCTTGACCTATGCTTTTCAAATCCCATCTTGCATTGCATGAAATTTAATCATATGCTCATGTGCTAATTCAAGTGAATTTTGGAGGGAAATTGAGGAATTCAAAATTGGCGCATCATATGAACAAAATACCATTTCCATTGTGTTCATTAGGTGATTTTGAGTGAAATTGGATGCTTGCATGTTACTATTCACGTCCAAATTAGGCCATGCACCACACTTTTCCAAATTTGCAAAACACCTCTCATTTTCATTAATCCTAATTAACTCATGCCTAATTCTAATTTGGATGTGATTAGTAGAGCATATATAAACCAAATCATAACAGAATTTCAAGAGGTTAATCATAATTCACCATTTCTAAATCTAGTTTTCATTTCCCTCCAAAATTTCTCTTCATCCAAATTCAAATTTTCATCACATAACATACCAATTTTCTTCCATATTCTTGTTCCTTGGTGTGGATTTAGCATAGATCAAGCATTAGATCTTCAAGATTGGACTAGAATTGTGCATGTGGAGCTCAAGAGCATAACAATGGCAAATGCAAATTAAGCAAGATCTACACGTTTCTAAGCTTCAATTTCTTCATCAAACATCACTACAAGTGTTCTAGAGTTGATTTGGATCATTGCAAGGCCTTGGATTGTGCGTTTTCAAGAATTGTTCTTCAAGAGGTCACATTTTCGAACCTCTTAATTCTCTGTTTTATGTACATAAACTTGTAGAGCTTTCATCACTGAGAATTCTGATATAAATTTCATGAAATTTGGATGAAAAATGAAGAAGTTATGTTGAATTAAAGTTTAGATCTAGAAACTTCTTTGCTTCGATCCAGAAAATATATTAGGAATTAGGCTTAGATTTTATGATATTTGGAATGTACATGAAAAGACCTTTCCAACGGTATATAGTTTGTAAAATTCTGGAAAAAAAAAGTTGATGTTCATCACTGTAGATCCGCCGTCTTCGCGAAGAAGACGGTGGAAACCACCGCGTGCCATACGCTCCATACGCGTATCATACGCTCCATACGCGTATCATACGCTCCATACGCGTACCACTGCCAGGGTTCGCTCTGGTTCCCTGGTTCGATCCTCAGCAATGGCATTTCCAGATTCCCTTTTCTTTTCATAACATTTTCATGTTTTCCATTTATTTCATTTCTTGCATGCTTATTCAAAAATTCATAACTCATTGAATATTAATCCAATTAATTCCCAATTTTTTGAAAAATGTTCATGTGTTTGTCTATTATTTTTTGGTGTTGATTTTAGGATTTTATCATTTCTGGAAATTAAATTGTGTTGGATTCTTTGAACGTGTATGCTTTGTGACCTTGCTTCATTCTTTCTATCATAAAATGCTCAATATTGATCCAAATGCTCTGAAATTTTGCATGATGTTTCTTGACATGTTTGTGGATTTATGTGATTTTATTTGGCATTTTTTGCCATTGTCTTCCCTGTTTTGGACACATGTACTTTAGGTGTGGCAATTTGTGTCACACAATTGGATGGTTTGCTTATGCATTTTCATTTCCATATCAATTGAACTTTGATGATGCTGATTTTTGGTATGATGATTGTAGATGCTGATTTCCAGAATTATTTGAATTATTTCTGTTTTGATGGGGAATTTTCATTCATAATGATCAAATGTATGCCTTGAATTTGTCTTTGGCTTCTCTTGCTTGATACATGGCCTTGCTTGATGATTTTGATGTGAGCCTTTTTAGGACATGTTAATATGTGTTTGAAGTTGCAATGTGTTGAATTTCAGCTCCTGTTTTGAATTTTTTCTTCACTTTTGACCCTAGGCTTTGACCTAGTGGTGTGTTGCTTACATGTGAGCTTTGAATTTCAGGTTTAAGCATCCAAGTTCCATGGTTGATGATGCTTCATCATTTGAATGTTGATATTTGTTTTTTGATTGCTAACACTTGCTATTTTGTAGGTTGATGATAACTCATTTGAGTTTGCCTAATGGCTTATGTGTTGTACATTGGGATTGTCTGTTGGTTATTAACTGTTGTCTGTTTGTCTGAGTATTGTACTGATTGGTTTAGTTGTTTCCACAGGTACCTAAGTTGCTTTAAGTTCATTTGAACTTTGCTTTGCTTGCTTGTGGTTGGCATACCACTTAGGTATAATCCCTTAATCTTCATGTAGTCTGGAAGACCTGTCATGTTACTTTGGCAGGCACTTGTCTAAAGCCCTCCTTAAGAGGCAATGTTTGTGCTTGTTTAATTTTGTGCCAAGCAGGTAAAGTCATCTTAAGAGGCAATTGGCAGATACAAGGGATGTGCAATCCATCCCCTGCTATTCAGTTGTGTCATTCATCTTGCTCACACCCTCTGTTGATGCACTTTGAATAAAAACCCAAAATCTTGTTGTGTCAGTCATGTGGAGAAGAGTTCCTTCATTTTGAACTCCCACACTTTCTATTTGATTCAAGCTCTCCCAGGCCAGGGATAAGAGCTATGAGGCACACCCCTCATTCCCATTTCCTCTGCTTCACCCTAACTCTCAATGTTAGGGTTAAGAGCTCAAAACACCCCATTCCAGTTGGCTTGTTTCTACAGCCTAGCCTTGTATGAGCCATTTGTTTGCGTATAGTGTGTGTGCTTGCTCTTTTGTGAATGCTTGTTTGCTGTTTATATGCTGTTTCAACTTGCTGCCTGTGCGAGTTAGGATCTGTTAGATACCTCAACCTAGGACCATTGTGGATTGCATGATAACTATTAGGCTCGAGTCAGTCTCCCTTTTAGTTTGTTATTTCCCAGTCTCTGGTTAGGATAAAATTTTCTCCCCTGTTAAGGGGAACTACGTTGCCCTGATCCTCATACCAGATGAGGTACGTAGGCAGGAGATCGTGCAAGATCTCTCCGGGCACCCTTTTCTTTTTGTGTGTGTTTGCTTGACAGTTATTAGGCCCGAATTCCAGACTCCCTTTTAGCTTTTCTGTTTGTTAACCTCTTGTGTGTGAGTGAGGAGTCTGACGTAAGTCCAGCGATTGCGGTCGGTTTCCTGTGTCTTGTTTGCTTGTTGGAGTCTGACGTAAGTCCAGCAATTGGCAGTCGGTTTCCTGTGTGTGTGGTTGTTGGTTCGGAGTCTGATGTAAGTCCAGCAATTGGCAGTCGGTTTCCATGTTTGCCTGTTTGTGTGGAGTCTGACGTAAGTCCAGCGATTGGCAGTCGGTTTCCTGTTTGTGTTTTGTTTGGCGTGCGTTAGCCGAACTACGGTAGCTCTGATTCTCATTCCAGATGAGATACGTAGGCATAGGATGCGATATCCTAGCGAGCCCGTTTCCCATTTCTCCGAACTACGTCGACTCTGATGTTTGTGTCTGACAAACTACGTAGGCCCAGGATGCGACATCCTTCCGAGTCCTCTTCCTCCGTCCTCCTCCGCCTGTTTATTCCAGTGTGTGTGCATGTTTTGAGCAGTTTCTTTCAGCAACCTTATTCTATTTCTTTTGAGCGTGGATCCTGTCGAGTACGACGGACGTGAGGGGGTGCTAATACCTTCCCCTTGCGTAACCGACTCCCGATCCTTGCATCTCTGGTCGTAAGACCATTTCCTTTCCAGGTTTACTTCGAGCGTTTCATTTCCCTCTTTTGGGATAAATAACGCACGGTGGCGGCTCTGTTTGTTTTGCTTTTTCCCGCCGGTTGTTTTTCGTGGATGCGACAACTGCTTCAATCAATGGGAAGAAATATGGATTAGTCATTGTTAATGACTACAACAGATGGACTTAGGTTAAATTCTTGAGATCCAAAGATGAATCATATGAGGTATTTATCATCTTTTGCACACAAGTTCAATCTGAAAAGGAATCAAATATTTTTAAAGGTCAAAAGTGATCATGGTGGTGAGTTCGAAAATGAGCCATTTGTGAACTTTTGGGAAAACTGTGGAATTATCCATGAATTCTTTTCTCCTAGAACTCCTCAGCAAAATGGAGTTGTAAAAAGAAAGAACAAGTACTTGCAAGAAATGGCTAGAACAATGGTCCATGAAAATCACCTCCCAAAATACTTGTGGGTAGAAGTTGTTAATACATCTTGCTATGTTCAGAACAAACGTCATATGAATTATTTAAAGTGAGAAAGCCAAGCATATCTTGTTTTATTTAGTTTGGTTGTACATGTTACATTTTGAACAATAAAGTCTACCTAAAGAAAATTGATGCTAAACTGAAAAGAGTATTTTTTTTTATACTCAAAATGCTCTAAAGCATTTAGGGTGTATAACTCTGAAACCAAAATGGTTGAAGAGTTTATACATGGCAAATTTAATGACAACGAGCTTGAGTATCATATGTCAGAGCATGTTAAAAGTTTCGCAGATATTCAGGTTTCTGAAGATCATCTAGAGGTTGGACCTTCATAAATTATGAGCTCATAAGATGGAGGCTTAGATGCTGGTATACCAGTAGCTGACCCAATTTCTGAAGATCACCCATAATCTGAAAATTCTGAAGAAGCCTAAGATGGTTCAGAAGTTGTAACTCAACCTAAGATGTCTTTCAAGTATAAAATATCTCATCCATAAGAGCTAATCATTGGGAATAAAGAAGATCCTTTAAAACTAGATCAACTTTCAGAGATGATAACTCTATGCTAGGATTTATTTCCTTTATCAGATGATGGATGGATTTATAGCCATGCAAGAAGAGTTGAACCAGTTCTAGAGGAATGATGTTTGGGACATGGTCCCTAGACCAAGTCAGAAGAATATTATTAGAACAAAATGGGTGTTCAGAAACAAACTAAATGAGAAATAAGAAGTGGTAAGAAATAAGGCTAGACTTGTAGCTCAAGGTTATTGATCGGAAAAATAGCAAGTGTACTATTTTTACCGATGTAGTAATAAGGAGTTTTATTTCCAAGTATCGATCTCAAGGATTGCGTAGGAAATACTTATTTTAATTTGATTCTATCAGAACAAAAGATAATGGTTTGGTTGTTTTGGAATTTATAATAGTAAACACGAAAATAGTAAAAATAATTGATTAAGATAAAATATGCTATGGTGAGTGGTTGAGTTAACCTGTTATGAATTCAGTCCCGATTTCCTTAATACATATGATACATTCAATCACCTAACCTCATAATGTTCTTACTTAAGTCCTTAAGGAAGAAACTATTAAACTACCAATTCTTACTCAAATGTCCATTCAATTAATCATTGGTTTTAATCATACAAAATATCAAGGTTTACGGTGATTTATGAAAGTGTCTAGTCCTAGATGATGCATTCATAAACCCAATTGTGTGAAAACCCTACCAATCACAATCCTATTATTGGAAGTCATAGATTAATTCGTATTTGTCTAATACAAAAACATAAGAACATCACACAATTGAATTGAAATACGTAACATAGTAATCAAGGTATCATTGGTTCAAATTCATAGCATACGATAACATCCGGACCACCCCCCTAGCATCAGGGGGTTTAGTCTCTCATAGTACTTAAAGAATTCATAAAGTAAAGATTAGACATTACAAAGAATTAGGAGAGTTTGATCTTCAATGGTGGCTACCCTTGAATCTCGCCGTCTTCGAATCCGTCGTATTCGCTATCTTCTTCACTGTAATGCTTTCGTTCGTCTGTCAAAAGGTGCCTTCTTCTTTCTCTTCCAAGCCTTCTTATAGCTTCATATGAATCTCCTCCAAGCAAAAGGTCCAAACTACCCTTAATGAGCAGAATCGGTTCACAAAGCAAAAATTAGGTTTTTCTAAGCTGCGTCCAATCAACACGGTCGTGTGGTGGCACACGGGTGGCCGTGTTGTTCTTCATAATTAATTATTTTCAGCACAAGCTACAGTGGCAACAACACGGGCCGTGTTCCTCCACACGGGTGCCCGTGTTAATGCACTGTTTTAATCAACACGGCCGTGTTGTGGCACACGGGTGCCCGTGTTGATCTCTGTTTTTCTGCTCCCATTCTGCTCTGCCTGATCAACAACACGGGCAGTGTTGTGGCACACGGGTGCCCATGTTGACCTGCTGTTTATTCATATTTTTGCCTTTCAGAGTGTCCATAACTTCACCATTCTTGCTTTTAAACCTGTGCAATGGCCTGTAACAATGACACTACCAAACGAAGCATAAACGAGATCTTTTTGACATAAACTTGTAATCGAATGCAATGCGATACCAAACCAACAAAACATGATAAATGACTCCAAAGCAACTGAAAACAAATATAAATCTTACCAAAGTGATGAAAATATGTCGGATTAACGGCGCGAATTCAATGGAAATGGTGACCGATCACAACCCCAAACTTGTCTCATTGCTTGTCCTCAAGTGATGTATTGAGTCCAAACAAAGGTCACCCCCGACTTCATTTTCCACAATGCAACCTAGTCTTTCACCATTTATGTTCTTCCTTTCCAATCGAGTTTCAGGTCTCTCCGATTCAGGCAGTTTACCACATTTCCACATCAGAAAGCTCTTCACCTGCAAGCTTTTCACACACTCACAATATCTCTCAGGGTTAGGCGTGTACACTCACAGCACAGTATGCAATACCAAACTCTTAACTTTGAATACATTCTAATGTCACTACCACAGCAAATTCCACACACTCTTTGAGGTCTTTTTAGGTTGTAACAGGGCTTGGGTACGGTGGGATAAGCAAAAAAATGGATAACAAAGGGTTTTGAACTCGGTAGTCATGTTGTGTGATTTTTCTTTCTCTTTTTTCTCGTGCATCACGTATACTCTGGGGGTTAATTTCACTCTTTTGACTCTTTTTCTACTCAAATTTTCCGAGCATTTTATATCTGCTAGAGTCTTAGGTCTCGGCAAGTGCATTTTTCTCTTTTTTTTTTTTTTTTTTTTTCTTTTAAAGAAAATACATACTATTTTTCTTTTTGTATGATCTCATATTATGCACTTGCCTTCTCTTTCAAGATTTCCACCCCAAACTTAGTTTTATTGCACATCTTGCAATTCACACAATCATACCGAGTTATGACACAAAAGGAAATGAATTATTAAAAGTTAACAGGGGGTTTATGATGAATAATGCTTAAACGTTAACATGGGGTTTACGATGAATAAAATGGCTAAGGCTCAACGGGGTTTACGAAGGGAAACATACATATAGGGATGGCTAGAAAGGCCCTGGCTAAACAAACAACTTGCCTCAGTGTGTGCTGTCATGCTGTGACGTGTCAACAGGACATACGCAAAATCAGAGTGATAAAGTCATACCTGGCTGAACTCTCATGTTGATATTTCGTGTTTGGCTTTTTGTGATCTCACCATGTTGGTTAGCTTGCAAGCTCTGAAGTCTCCTCGTGTTATGTGGTTCTTTTCTGACTTGGTCTTTCCATACCGCTCTCTTGGTCCGGTGTCCCCAAATTGTGTCCAACTTATTTTCTCAAGGTTGCATCAACTTCCGGGGTACCTTATCAGCCTAAGTTTGAGGGGTGTCTGTCATCCACTACCATTGATCCCGGGCTTGTCCAACCGTTTCTCATCACTCTGTACACACAGTAGGTCCAAAAGAACAGAAAACAACAAAACAAACAAACATACTAATATAACGATAACATAACAAAAACAAAACAAATTGAAAGAAAATAAAAACATGAAAGGAGAACCCCCCCCCCCCCCCACACTTGAACTAAACATTGACCTTAATGTTTAAATCCATATACAAAGGACTCACAGCGACTACTGTTGGTTTAATGCACTTGTGTGGTTTCCTTCCATTTGGAGGTGTTTGTGACTTTGCCCTTTTAATTCTCCTCCTCCCCTACACAAAATTTTAGCACACACAAAGAAAAAGAAAAACAAAATAAATTAGAAATCAAACGTGTGGGTTGCCTCCCACGAAGCGCTTCGTTTAACGCCGCATGGCTCGACGGTTCATTTCCCTTATCATGGGGGGTATTTCAGGTTCAAAACCTTGTTGCACCTCTTGTCTACAACTCGGACGTTGTCTCTTTTATCAGTGTGGACTCCTTTGTGCCACGATTCCTTTTTAACTATCCTTTCAGTGTTAGGAATCTTTCCGTTTAGGGTGGCTACTGGCAGTGGTGAGACTTTGATAGTATTCAATGTCCTGATTAAGCCTACTTGATACTGAGATTCTGTATCTTCCTCCACCTCCTGGTCTTCAATAGCATTCAATGTTATTTCCTTGTTGTGAACTTTCAAGGTTAACATGCACTCATCCATGTCAAGCTTGCATCGACTCGTCTTCATGAAAGGTCGACCCAGAATGATGGGTGCCTCATTATCTTCAGGTATGTCTAGGATTACAAAATCGACTGGGAAATTCAAGTCCGCTATTGTTACCGGCACATTTTCAGCTATACCATATGCATCTTTTCTTAAGTGATCCGCAAACTTCAGATTGGTCTTTATATCACTGATATTTTTAATACCCAGCCCGTGATAGATCGATAATGGCATTAGATTCACACTAGCTCCAGAATCTATTAGTACCTTTTTGAAGGTTCTTTCTTTGATTGTGCATGGTACTGTGACGGTTCCTGGATCCTTTTGTTTGTTAGGAATGTTCTGCTCCAGGGAGTTTGCATTATATTGTTCCTTATCAGATACCTGTTCTTCAGTGGTTGGTTTCTTTTCAGCCATTACCTCTTCCACGAATTTCTTGTACATGGGCATCCTTTCAAGTGCTTCAAACAAGGCCATATGACCCTCAATCCTTTTAAACTGTGTCATGAATTTCTCCAAGTCTGACTCACTAGGTTCCTTCTTTGTCATTCTCTGAGGGTAGGGCAACTTAATCACCGGTTTAGTTCCTTTTGTAGTTTCTTCTTTAGTCGGCTCGCTCGGTGATATAACTTTTTTCTTTTTAGCATCCTTTTTCTCTGTCGTCGTGACAGTATTAACATTCTCCTGCCCTCTCGGGTTTTGAACTGTTTCACTTGGTAGGGAACCTGATGTTCAAGAACTTGCCAGTTGTTGTGCTATTTGCTTTAGCTGAACTTCGGGATTCCTTAGGGAGGCGGTGGTATTTTTCTGATTGTTTCTAGTATCTTCTTTAAATTGCATATTTTGAGCTGCCATCTTTTCAATTGCAATCTCCCAATCTGCCTTCTTAGGTACCTGTTGTTGCTGCTGCTGATATTGATTTTGATATTGACCCTGTGCCTGCTGTTGCACGTTCCCTCTTTGATCTTTCCATGCAAAATTGGGATGATTTTTCCACCCCGGATTGTATGTGTTGGAGTAGGGATTGTTCTTCTTTAAAAATTTTATATCTTCGATCTGTTGCGGTGTTGCAAAACAATGAACAGTATTGTGTGGTCCATTGCAAATGTCACACACTTCACTCGGTGCCTGTTGCACTTGAGCCACTTTCTGAGCACCTATGTTTAGTGCTCTCAACCTTTTCTCTACCTCCGCAACAACAACTTCTTCAATTTTTACCTGTTTATTTGTTTCCAGCTTCAAGTCAATAACTGCAGATTTGCTTGATACCCTGTCATATAACTCTAAATGCTCGTTCGAGGCAATAACTTTAATTATCTTCTTCATACCGGTGGCTGTTGCAAAGTTGGCTGAGCCACCAGCTGCTGAATCAAGGATTTGTCTCGTTTGAATTCGAAGACCATTGACAAACATTTGCATTTGTTCAGTTTCATCCATGTTGTGAGTAGGACAAGCCACTAGGAGTCTCTTGAATCGTTTGTAGGCATCTCCTAGTGACTCACCCTCCTTCTGTTTGAAGTTTAGGATCTCATATCTTTTCCGCAATGTGTAACACCTCAAAATTTGCCCTCCTCTCTTGGGACTAGCTTAACATATTGCATATCATTTTGTAGGTCATTAGGCATTGCATCTTTGCATATCATATGGCAACATCAAGCAAGTCATCCTCCTAGGTCTTGGTCAGAAGATAAAGAGGTTAAGATTCAAGCTGAGGGTTTTCATGGGACTGATCACTAATCATCTGAGGATGTGTGCTTCAAATTAGGGTTTCTTGGTTCTCAAGGAGGTTGAGCTTCATCTTGGTTGAAATGGTACATCATCATCATCATGGTCTTGTTATCACCAAGAGATTCCTTATGCTTGATCAGATGCCTTGGGGTTAGGGTTTTGACCTCTGGTCAACCCTAATCAGCTGCATTGTGCCAATCAGGGCTTGTCAAGGAGATGGGGTTTTCAATGGATATGGGGATCATCATATGATTTTATTGAGCTTATGGAAGATAGGGTTTCATCATTGAGCCATTTCATCAGGAGTTTGAAGCTCAAGTTCATCAGTACATGGCCAATTCATCTATCAGTCAGAAAAAGTCAAATGTGGTCAACTGTGCCTGAATTCATGGATTTGGAGGTGGGAGAGGGTTAGAGACACTTCATTCATGTCCAAACAAGTTTCATTTGACATGTCAAAGATCAAGATTGAAGAATTTGAGGTCAGATGAAAAGTTTCCAAAAATAGCAGGTGACATGTAATTTCAAACTGCCAAAAATGGAAGGGTCTTCTCCTTGAAATTTACATCATCATACAAGCTTCAAATGGAATTTTGTCCAACATGAAAGTTGAAGATCTTGATCTCACCTTTCCAAAAAGTCCAGGAACACTCATTTCTCATTTATGGTTGGCAAGTTATGGTCAAATCATTGTTCAAAAAAGTTAAATTTCAAAGTTGCATAACTTTTGATTCACAAGGCCAAATGGAGTGAGACTTTTTTGAGCAAAATTCTTTTGATGTCCTCTATCCAAAACAAGCATTACATTTCATGAAAACTCATCACACAAAAAGTCCATTTTTCAAGTGAACCTATTTTGAAAAGTGGAGGGAAAAAGTGCATTTTGAGAAATAAACATGGTTTTCACATGATTCCACTTGCATTAGCTCACCAATATCATTTAAAACTTGCTCAAACCAGAAGTTGGCACTGTTACATTGCATTGCACAAGGGAGGTGAATTGACTAATTGGCCATTTAGCATGAAACTTGATTTTCACTAATCATGTGCATTTTCACTAATTAGGATTAGAAACATGTTTAACATCACATATATAAACTAAATCATAACTGTTTCATCCATAATCATAATAGAATCAAGATCTAGATCTGAAAATCACAAAATTCTTCAACTTCTTCTCTCAACTTTTCTTCATTTTTCTTCAAAAGCCTTGCCAAGATCTTCACGTATCCTTCATCCATGTGCATTATGGAAGCTATTTGAAGCAAAATTTTGGAGAAATCTTGAGGAATTTGGAACTGTCAAAGTAAGCTTCATCCATGGTCATTCGAATTTCTGAGCAAATCAAGCACTATTGAGCCAAGGCCTTGCATTCATGCATCTTCCTTATCATTATTGAGCTGCTGTTTTGCACCTACAAGGCCTGAAACGCGCGTTTTCAACATCTGCAATTCTTGAAGGTGAGTTTTCGAATTTAATGATTCTTGCAATTGATATATGATTTGGATAGATCTTGCTTAGTAGAGTGATCTGCAATTGGAATCATTAAATTTGGTTGAGAAATGAGAAAGTTACATTGATTTGAACTTTCATGCATGAAAATATTTGTCATCGAATCTTTTAATCTAGAACGAATTAAGCTTGATTGATCATGGATTCGTGATGTACATTAGAGGAGCTTTCCAATGATGTATGGTTTGTCCATTTTCGTGACAAAAAGTTCTTGAGTTAGGTTTTGATGAAGAACGCGTATGAAGCTTGAAATATTTTCCAGATTTCCATGTTTTTATCCAAAACAGCGCTACTGTGCATGTCTCTAGGTGTTAGCGCGCGCTAGTTTTCAAACGTGGACCTGCTTCGATCCTCCACTAGGACAATTCCACTTTGGCCTTTGCAATTTATTTTCATATACTCACATGATTTCACATGCTTCTATTTCATTTTTTTTATTTTTCTTCAACATTCAAAATTTCATAACTCCTAAACTATTGATCCAAATTGAATGAGATTTTTTTCACCATGATCCTTGTAACCTCTAGTATTTTTTGGTGATTTTTGTGGAAATTGTGCACGTGTGGTTTTTGGAATGGCCTAGGGTTTGTTCACATGTATTCTTTCATGCACCTTGCTTGGTATTTTGATCATGAAATGATGATGCTTAATTGGAAATTCTTGAAATTTTGCATGCTTATTCTAGAGACCTTAATGGACATTTTGGCTTTGAGTTTGCTATTTTATCATTCCTGGATTGTGAGATATGATCATTTGAACCTAGGTGTGACAATTTGTGTCACACCATTTCATGTCCAACTTCTTGATTTTATTTGCCATTCTTATTGAACTTGAATTGAGCTGATTTTTTGCATGATGATGCTTAGGGATGTTAGGTTCACTTGTGAATTTTTATGGAATTTTTGAGTGCATTTCCTATTTGTTTGAGATTTTATCCCCTGTTTGACCAATTGTTGACTTCTTGTGATACATGATTTTATATGATTTGTGAAATTCTGGTGGTTTATTGGATGGACTTGAAATTTGGCATGTGTATTATAGACATCTTGAAGTTTGCCATGGTTTTGGATTCACTCATTTATCATGTTCCTACTCTGTTTTATGATTACTTGAAGTTGATGCATGATTTAATGCCTTGTATGAGCTTGTTTGAGTATGCTTTGACCTGTGGAATTTAATTGACTTGCTTCCCTTGATCCAAATGGCCTGAAATTTGGTGTGTAGATTATGTTGTGAATGCTGTTTATCCATGAATATTTTGGGAATTTATTGAAATGTTTTTGAGTTGATTTGAATGGGATCTTTCTGTTTGGTCCTATGATGTTCTAAATTGCATACTTTGTACTCTTTGCCTCATGAAATGATAATGGTTGATGATATGAACATGAGACCAATTGGATTTGATTATTAATTGATTGATCTTGATTTTGGATAAGTTTCATGTTCTGTTTTGACTTATTGATCCTATTTTGACCCTAGTCTTGTACTAGTGGTTTGTGTTCTCACATTTGAGCTTTGTTTCAGGTCAAAGAGCACAATTGCTTATACTTGATGATGTGCACTCAATTGGGATTGGTTTATTGCTTGTTTATGACTAACTTTGAGTTTGTTTTGTAGGCATTGAGATTTATGCTTAGGCCTTATGGCTTGCACCTTTGTGCACTGATGCTTGTTATCTGTTTGTGTTGTGGACTTGTAATTTTCTGTTTGACTTTTGTTTGTCTGGTATACTGATTATGTTAGATTGATTTCAGGTACCTTAGTTGCTCTAGTTCATTTTGAACTTGCTTGTGCTGTTGCTTGGTTGCTTAACCAATTGAGGTAGAATTTCTTTTCTCCATGTAGTCTGGAAGACCTGGCCTGTTACTTGGCCAGGCACCTGTCTGAAGTCCTCCTTAAGAGGCAATGCTTGTGCTTGTTTATTTTTTCCCCAAGCAGGAAAAGACCTTGAATAAGGCAATTGGCAGATACAAGAGATATGCAATCCATCTCCTGCTATTCTTGTTGAGTCATCACTTTTCTCACACAACTGGTGTTGATGCATTGTGGATCCTAACCCAAGATCCTTGTACAGTTGTACAGTTGAGTCAGTGTCATAAGTGTAGAAGGGTTCCCCACTTTCTGAACCCACACTTCTTTGTCTGAAGCTCTCCCTGGCCAGGGATAAGAGCTGTGAGGCACACCCCTCACTTCCTATTTCATCTGCTTCACCCTAACTCTCAATGTTAGGGTTAAGAGCTAACATCACCTGATACAGTTGGTTTGCTTTTGCAGCCTAACCCTTGTGTGAGCCCATTTTGTCTGTATATAGTGTGTGCTAATTGTGAATGTTTGCTTTGTTTTGATTATGCTTGCATGCTTTGCTTTGCCTGTTTAGGATTAGCTTGCTGCCTGAGCAAGATAGATAGCAAACCTTAACTTAGGGATGATATGCATGATAACATCTAGGCTCGAGTCATAGTCTCCCTAGTTGTGTCTCCCTCTGTATCTGGTTAGGCTAGTCTTTCTCCCCTGTTCAGGGGAACTACGTTGCCCTGATCCTCATACCAGATGAGGTACGTAGGCAGGAGGTCGTGCGAGATCTCTCCGGACACCCTTTTCTTTTTTTGAGTGTGTTGTGCTTGCCAGCTATCAGGCTCGAGTTCCCGACTCCCTGTTAGTCTGTGTGTTCACCCTTTTCTTTTTTTGAGTGTGTTGTGCTTGCCAGCTATCAGGCTCGAGTTCCCGACTCCCTGTTAGTCTGTGTGTTCACCCTTTTCTTTTTTTTGAGTGTGTTGTGCTTGCCAGCTATCAGGCTCGAGTTCCCGACTCCCTGTTAGTCTGTGTGTTCACCCTTTTCTTTTTTTGAGTGTGTTGTGCTTGCCAGCTATCAGGCTCGAGTTCCCGACTCCCTGTTAGTCTGTGTGTTCACCCTTTTCTTTTTTTTTAGTGTGTTGTGCTTGCCAGCTATCAGGCTCGAGTTCCCGACTCCCTGTTAGTCTGTGTGTTCACCCTTTTTCTTTTGTGTGTGTTTGCTTGACAGTTGCTAGGCTCGAGTTCCCGACTCCTTAGTAACTTGTTGCTTGTTTCTTCTTATGTGTGCTAGAAGACGGATGTAAGCCCAGCCATTGGCATTCCGTATCCTCTTGTTGTATGCTTGGAGTCCGATATAAGTCCATCAAGTGGCATTTGGTTTCCAGTGTGGGTTTGTTTGGTTCGGAAGCCGATATAAGTCCAGCGATTGGCGTTCGGGTTCCATGTTTGCCTTCTTGTGTTGTGTTTTGTTTCGGCGTGCGTGAGCCGAACTACGGTAGCTCTGATTCTCGTTCCAGACGAGATACGTAGGCATAGGATGCGATGTCCTAGCGAGCCCTCTCCCCTCTTCCTCCACTTGTGTTGTTTTCAGTGTGCGTGTGTGTGGTGTTTGTTTTAGCAACCTTTTCTTATCTTTTGAGCGTGGATCCCGTCGAGTACGAAGGATGCGTAGGGGTGCTAATACCTTCCCTTCGCATAACCGACTCCCGATTCCATTCTCTTTGGTCGCGAGACCATGTCTTTTCCAGGTTTACTTCAAGCGTTTCCTTTCCCTCTTTCGGGATAAATAACGCACGGTGGCGGCTCTGTGTTGTTTTGTTTTAGCCCGCCGGTTGTTTTTCGCGGATGCGACAGCTGGCGACTCTGCTGGGGAGATAAAGAAGTTGACCTTTCTGCTGGTCCATCTTCCCTAAGCGAGTCTCTCCTAGCGTTCTAGGATAGTTTAGGTTGCTTGTTGTTCTATTTATTGCATTTATTATTCTGATTGTGTATATATTTGCATAAATATTTGCATGCATCATACTATCATGTTGTTGTCCTCTGTACAGGTGGTTCCTCTGTTTTGGGGTGGGTGTTCTGAGTGGGGCTAAAACCCAGGCCCGAGTATACACCTAGGATTAGTGTGGTCTCACGTTCCTCATTTGCTTTATCAGCATATTGTTGCAACGTGACATACCACAAGCCGGACGAGGTTCATTTGATAGTGCCCCTCCTTTGTGGAGTATCCACTTTGGTTGTGTCACTTCATCTGAACTATTGACTTCGGTGACCGTTCTTTCCCGGATCTTTGGTTTAGACGATCTCAGGAGAGCTACAATGGCACACCCGAAAGGGCAAACCCATTGAGTATCTCTGCCCGATCGTCGAGACTATTATCCGCCTTAGGATGACCTGATTAGAATTTACCTGTGAGGGGAGGGTGATTCTTACAGATGCATGTTCAGATGGTGACTTTGATGGTGACTATTGGTTCCGTTGATCAGAGTCCTATTTATAAGTCGGATTTATGGTCATTTATTGCTGAGACGCCGGAGTTCTGTCCGTGGTATTTATCAGTGGGGATCCGTTTATTTTAGGATTCCCCGGGCCGATTCAGAGATTGTTGTGGTTATCTGCTCAGAGATTGTCTGATGATGATGGTGATGTATCTTTCAGTTCCGTTTATTTCGGAACCCTTGAGTTGGATTTATGGTTAGTCAGTACCTCAGATGGTTGTGATTAGTTCAAAGATCGGGCTTCAGATCAACAGATGTTCAGATGACTTGGAGGATGGCAATGCATTGCATTCATTCATCAACATCATCACATTTTGCATTTACCTGCATCTAACACATGTTTATCCATATGCAGGGCCATTTTTTATCACGATCCTGGTTGAGAGACTTCTTTGCTCAGACATGAGGACCGGTTTGAAGGACGATGTTGTTTACAGTTTCTGCAACCCAGAGATTGATGAGTTGAGAGATATGATAGCATTGATCACACCCGACCATGTGGGGATGTTCCGAGAGGCATACAGTGGTATTCTGAAGATGGTTTTCAGGCTTACTGACAGTGACAGGAGCGCCATTCATACTCTTCTCCAGTTCTGTGACCCGGGTCTGAGATGTTTTGTGTTCCCGGATTATTTGTTGGGGCCTCTGATGGAGGACTATGCTAGTATATTGGGTATGCATATCCGAGATCAGATTCCTTTCTGTCCCATTAGGGGAGAGCCCGACATCCTTGGGATTTCCCGTGCTCTTTATTTGAGCCCGGAGATGATCAAGGAGGGTTTGAAGGAGAAAGGAAAGTTACCCGGTTTTCATTTGAGTTTCTTGGAAGCCAAGGCCAAGGAACATGCTGCTGCGGGTAATTGGAAGACAGTCTGTGCCTTGATTGCTGTAAGCATTTATGGTGTCATCATGTTTCCTAATCAGAAGAGTTTTGTGGACCATAATGCCATCAGATTGTTTATGCAGAGGAATCCCATTCCTACTCTGATTGGAGATGTCTACTACTCGGTTCATAACAGGAATGAGAAGAGGCATGGGGGTTTGATCAGGTGTTGTGCTCATCTATTGTACAAATGGTTTATGGGGTATTTGCCTTCCCGAGGTGCTTTTGCTTCTCTTGATCCTACGGTCAAGTGGTCGGTCAGGTTGATGGGTTTGCGAGCCACTGATATAGCTTGGACTCATAATGGTATGCCTGGACGGGATTTCATATATAGCTGTGGGAGTTTTTCCAATGTGCCTCTCATAGGAGTTCAGGGTTGCATTAATTGCAATCCAACGCTTCTTAGGAGACAATTGGGGTTTGCTATGGAAGTTCCTCCTCTCGAGTGCGAGATTCAGGAGTCCTTCTACTTCCCAGTTGAGGGCAATCAGGCCAAGTTGAGGCAAGTGGCTGGGTCATGGCATAACATTCAGAGGAAAGGAAAGGTTCCTTTTGGCAAAGTTAACAACCGGTCTTTTCCCCCATTTGATGATTGGCTTCGGAAGAGGATAGAGCTCACACATCTACCATTTCCGGGGGGTGATCCTTGGTGTCCTATGATTGAGGGTCCGCGTTCTTCTGTCAGTATGGAAGAATTCCTCGAGATGAAGAGAGCCAGAGATCAGTTGCTTGCAGAGAAAGCTGAACTGGAGATGAGTGTTGCTCGGATTCAGATGTCTAATCATGAGATCAGAGTACAGATGGAGGATCAGGATAAGCGACATGCCCTGGAAGCAAAGCGCTTCGAGATGGATACTGCCTATTATGGGAAGATCAGCCAAGCCTTAGCGTCATCCACAAAGGAGCACGACATCACTAAGGAGAAGCTAGCCAGAGCTGCAAAGGTCATTGAAGATGAGAAGAGGAGGCAAATCCTCGTGAGGGATCAGAGGGACGACAGAGTCAGAGTCCTAATCACTGAGTGGGAGGCAAAGCTGAAGATTAAGGAAGCAGAGAACGTGAAGATCATCGCCGAGAGAGATCACTACATCGCTGAGAGAGATCATTACTTCAGGCAGATGAAGATTCACCAGAAAGAGGTGGGGAGATTACAGCAGGAGAACACCGAGCTCAGGTTCACCGCAGAGTTCGCGAGGATGGTTGATGATATAGGGCCTTCTGTGGGACCCTCGTCAGGATAGACCTTTCTTTGCGTGGATTACCGTCAGGCCTGTTGACGGAATTCACTTACTTGTATTTCCTTTCCGATTCTGGAGAATTGTATTTGACTTGTATCAGCTTTGATGTATGACTATGGCGCTTATTGTGCATTTTGCTATGTGATGATTGTTTTTATTCAGTGATCGATATTCAAGCTTTATTTGCTTTCCTGTATGCACTCACACAGCACACACATGGTTGGGTGGTATTTTGCTAAATCATATATCTCTGATCTGTATGATGAAATCAAATGATGAATATCAGAATGTTGTTGCCGGAATATTATCTATCTCGATGAAGCCAGGATCAAGAGACAAAGTGTTCCTCATATGGATGGACACTGCATTCATGCATGAACATAATAACTTGTGTTTTATTTTGCAGGTATCAGTTCTAACGTGCTTGATTGTTTCAGGAATCATTGCTCGTGCTCGCAGAGTTGTACCTTTGCACTCAACACGCCCTCACAGATATTTCACTCGACGCAACACTCCTAGACTGATGGATCTCCCTAACACGGATATTCTCGAGCTGAAAGATAAAATGAGCGAACTGATCAACATCATGCAAGGGTTTGCAGTTGGTCAGAAAGCTTTGGCTGACAAAGTTGAGAAGCTCGAGCGGGCTTCAGCTGCTAATAGTGGTGTGAACCTGGATGGTGTCTCCAACCAGGGGCTGGGCGGTTCTCGAGATGGTGGAAAGAGGACGACTGTGGGGATAGTAAATAATGCTGCTGGTTTTGGTGCTGCTGGTGGTCAACCTGGTCCGATGGGTCAGAATATGAAGGATAGTCTGTTCCCGCCTTTTTTTGGGGTCGATGATGACAGAGAGGAGGACCGAGAAGCTGATCAGTTTTCCATGCACAATGAGCCGTTCGGTCAGTACGGTGCCCAACCTCAAAATAAGGAGATTCAGTTGCTGGCTGAGAAGATCAGAGCTCTTGAAAGTTATGCCACTCCCGGTGTGGTAAATATGTCAAATATGGGGCTAGTCGAGGGGATTGTGATCCCACAGAAGTTTAAAGCGCCCGCATTTGATAAATATAATGGGAGTTCCTGCCCGGAAACTCACCTTCAAGCGTTTGTCCGTAAGATCTCTGCATATACCATGGACCAAAAGCTCTGGATGTACTTCTTCCAGGACAGCCTGTCCGGAGGCTCCTTGGAGTGGTACACCAAGCTGAAGTCTTCTGACATCAAGAGTTGGCAAGATCTTGGGGATGCCTTCTTTAAACAGTATCAGTTCAACGCTGATATGGCTCCGAGTCGTACCCAGCTGCAGGGTATGTCTCAGAAGAATAACAAGGGGTTTAAAGAATACGCTCAGAGGTGGAGGGAGTTGGCTGCCAAAGTGCAACCTCCGTTAGTGGACAGGGAGATGTCTGATCTCTTTATGGGTACCCTGCAAGGGGCGTTTGCTGAGAGGATGGACGACTGTGGGGATAGTAAATAATGCTGCTGGTTTTGGTGCTGCTGGTGGTCAACCTGGTCCGATGGGTCAGAATATGAAGGATAGTCTGTTCCCGCCTTTTTTTGGGGTCGATGATGACAGAGAGGAGGACCGAGAAGCTGATCAGTTTTCCATGCACAATGAGCCGTTCGGTCAGTACGGTGCCCAACCTCAAAATAAGGAGATTCAGTTGCTGGCTGAGAAGATCAGAGCTCTTGAAAGTTATGCCACTCCCGGTGTGGTAAATATGTCAAATATGGGGCTAGTCGAGGGGATTGTGATCCCACAGAAGTTTAAAGCGCCCGCATTTGATAAATATAATGGGAGTTCCTGCCCGGAAACTCACCTTCAAGCGTTTGTCCGTAAGATCTCTGCATATACCATGGACCAAAAGCTCTGGATGTACTTCTTCCAGGACAGCCTGTCCGGAGGCTCCTTGGAGTGGTACACCAAGCTGAAGTCTTCTGACATCAAGAGTTGGCAAGATCTTGGGGATGCCTTCTTTAAACAGTATCA
Source organism: Lathyrus oleraceus (assembly GCF_024323335.1). NCBI lineage: Eukaryota > Viridiplantae > Streptophyta > Magnoliopsida > Fabales > Fabaceae > Lathyrus > Lathyrus oleraceus. Next base: position 42,281,627 of record NC_066582.1, read on the forward strand.
GTTCAACGCTGATATGGCTCCGAGTCGTACCCAGCTGCAGGGTATGTCTCAGAAGAATAACAAGGGGTTTAAAGAATACGAGGTGGAGGGAGTTGGCTGCCAAAGTGCAACCTCCGTTAGTGGACAGGGAGATGTCTGATCTCTTTATGGGTACCCTGCAAGGGGCGTTTGCTGAGAGGATGGTCGATTGTCCAGTGACCAATTTTTCAGATATTGTGGTGGCTGGTGAAAGGATAGAGAGTTGGCTGAAGCTCGGAAAGATTCAGGGTAATACTTCATCTTCAAGATCGAAGAAGCCCTTCGGTAACGGCCAGAGGAAGAAAGAGGGTGATACCAGTGTTGTATATGCTCAAAGAGGACCCAGTAGGGATCGTTACTTTCAGCACACTGCTGCGGTAACTATTCCTGCTGATAATCAGCATCAGCAATAGCAGCAGCAACATCAACAACCTCAACAGCAAAGGCAACCATTTCAGCAGAGGCCTCAGAGGGCTGGTTATCAGATCAGGGGGAGGATGAATGATAGGCAGTTTGATAGGCCGCTTGTGACTTACTCTTTCTTGTTGAAGAAATTGCAGGATTTGGGGTTGGTACAGCTAAGAACTCTGGCACCTTTGAGACCTGATCAGAGGCCAGCCAATTATGATGAGAATGCAAAGTGTGAATTTCACTCAGGTGCACCCAGACACAACATAGAGAACTGCAAAGCTTTTAAGCACGTGGTTCAAGACCTGGTGGATTCGAAAGCTATCAACATCGCTCCGTCTCCGAACGTTAATGCTAATCTCATGCCCGCGCATGGTCAGAGGGGGGGTGAATGCTATCTCTGAGGAGAACAAAATTGGGCTGTTGTCTGTTAAGCAGTTGAAGACTCCTTTGGCTGAGGTCAAACGACAGTTATTGTTAAATGGGGTATTTCCGGGCTGTGATGATGATTGTGCTGAGTGCACTGTTGCCCTTGGTGAGGGATGTACATTGTTGAGACAGACTGTCCAAGGGCTGATGGACGATGGAAGTATTCAGTTTGAAAGGGCTGATGTGGGGAAAGATGAGGTCTCCACCATAACAATTTACTTTGATCCGGTGGATTTGTCAACTCTGGCGGAGGCGGCTCCAGTTACCATCACGGTACCTGAACCAATTCCATATGACAAAGATGATGCCGTGCCATGGCATTATGGTGGGGAGGTATATTGTAATGGAGAGAAGGTGGACGACCAGACTGCTAGTGAAATCACCGTTTCAAAGGTGGATAATGCCGGTCCCAGTGGTTTCACTCACAATGGAAGGTTGTTTGCTCCTGATGCCTTGAGGGGAGGAGAAAGAGAAAAAGAGAAAAAAGAAAAGGCTGAGGCTTTAGCCAGGGAAAAAGGAAAACAAGCTGTGGTGAATGATGGTACTCCAGTGGTGACACCGGCGCCTGTTGGGTCGGAAGAAAAACTTGATGATGATGCTGAAGAATTCTTAAGAATTATCAAGAAGTCTGAGTACAAGCTTATGGACCATCTGCAGCAGACTCCCTCCAAAATATCCATTTTATCTTTGCTGTTAAGCTCTGAGGGGCATAGAGAGGCTTTGTTGAAGATTCTGAAGAAAGCCTATGTTCCTCAGGAGATAACGATCAACCAGTTGGAGATGGTAGTGTCTAATGTGCATGCCAGCCATGGGTTGGGTTTCACTGACATGGATCTGACTGTGGATGGGAGGAACCATAACCGGGCTTTGCACATCGCAATGGAATGTAAAGGAGCCGTGCTTTCGCATGTGCTGGTTGATACCGGCTCCTCCTTAAATGTGTTGCCAAAGAAAGCCTTGGCAAAGTTGAATTGCGAAGGATTGATCCTGACGCCCACAGACTTGATAGTGAGGGCTTTTGATGGGTCGAAGCGGGTTGTATTTGGAGAAGTTGAGCTTCCAGTGAAGATAGGCCCTGAGGTGTTTAAGTCGACTTTCTATGTCATGGATATTCAGCCGGCATACAGTTGCCTGTTGGGTCGGCCATGGATCCATGCTGCTGGGGCAGTGACCTCGACTTTGCACCAAAAGTTGAAATACATCTGGGAAGGGCAAGTCGTCACCGTGTGTGGAGAAGAGGACATCTTCGTCAGCCACCTGTCCTCATTCAAATATGTTGAAATGGATGACGAAATATGGGAGACGCCGAGCCAAGCATTTGAAACCGTTAAGGTAGAGAATGCTCTTTTTGCAAAAGAAGAAGAGAAACCGTCCATATCTTCGTACAAACAGGCCGCCGAGGTGGTGAAGAATGGAGAGGCTCCTGGTTGGGGTAGGATGATGGATATCTCCGCCAAGAAGGACCGCTTCGGAGTGGGATATCAGCCGGGCCGAGGCTCAGGACAAGGCAGAGGATGTCGTACGTCAGTCACATTCACCAGTGCCGGAATGCTGGATCCGGATCACATTTGCATGGTGGGTGACGAAACTGATAGTGACTGCGAATTGGACCGATGGATAAAGCCGTGCGCACCAGGGATGGGAATCCGGAACTGGAAGGCTGAAAAGATCATCCGGGTCACTCTGCTCGAAGAGTAATATTTTTCTGTTTTTGATTTTATTTGCATGAAAGCCTTACGTGTTGCCCGACACGTAATGGTTCATTGTAAGGGCCACCTCATGTTTAAAATTTATAATTTTGCATCATCAATAAAAGGATGTTTTTTCAATTAAAAGCGGTGTTCCCTGTTTTTCATTTATTTTTGCAGTTTAAAAATAAACAAAATAAAAATGGCAATGTTTTCATTTTTCTTTTTCGATTTGTCTCGTTCCGATTCTAAAGCAATGCATGAATCAACATTCATGCAGATGCGATCATTCTCCGGATCTCATTGATAACAATCCTGTTACACCCTCATATGACTTCGACAATCCGATCTATCATGCCGAAGAAGAGGACGAAGAAGATTGTGAACTGCCAGGGGAATTAGCCAGGTTGTTAAAATAAGAGGAGAAGGTGATTCAGCCGCACAAAGAGCAGGTTGAGGTTGTGAATCTGGGTACCGACGAGGTCAAGAAAGAAGTGAAAATCGGGGTTGCTTTGGAGGAAAGTGTCAAGAGCAGAATGGTAGCGCTGTTGAAAGAGTATGTCGACATCTTTGCCTGGTCTTATCAGGATATGCCAGGGTTGGATACCGATATCGTTATGCACAAGCTACCGTTGAGAGCAGATTGTCCTCCAGTGAAGCAGAAGTTACGCATAACTCGACCTGACATGGCGATGAAGATTAAAGAGGAAGTGCAGAAGCAGTGGGATGCTGGTTTCCTAGCTGTCACTAATTATCCGCCATGGGTCGCGAACATCGTGCCAGTCCCGAAGAAAGATGGGAAAGTGAGAATGTGTGTGGACTACCGAGATCTGAACAGAGCTAGTCCGAAGGATGATTTACCATTACCTCACATTGATGTGTTGGTAGATAATACAGCTCAGTTCTCGGTGTTTTCCTTCATGGATGGATTTTCTGGCTATAATCAAATCAAAATGTCGCCAGATGATATGGAGAAAACAACGTTCATTACACCATGGGGCACCTTTTGTTACAAGGTGATGCCATTCGGTCTCAAGAACGCCGGTGCTACTTATCAGAGAGCCATGGTGACTTTGTTTCATGATATGATTCATCATGAAATCGAATGCTATGTTGATGACATAATAGCAAAGTCCCAAACAGAAGAGGGGCATTTGGTAGATCTGGCCAAGTTGTTCGACTGGCTGAGACAATTCAGACTGAGGTTGAATCCAAACAAGTGCACTTTCGGAGTGCGATCCGGTAAATTGCTGGGGTTCATTATAAGCGAGAAAGGAATCGAGGTTGATCCTGCTAAAGTGAAAGCGATAAGAGAAATGCCTGAACCGAGAACAGAGAAGGAGGTTCGTGGTTTCTTAGGTAGATTGAACTACATTTCACGGTTTATATCTCACCTAACAGCCACGTGTGAACCTATTTTCAAGTTGTTAAGATAAGATCAAACGGTCAGGTGGAATAATGATTGCCAAGCAGCATTTGAAAAAATAAAAGAGTATTTGCATGAGCCTCCGATTCTGATGCCTCCTGTGGAGGGACGACCGTTAATTCTGTACCTGACAGTCCTCGAGGGGTCTATGGGGTGTGTATTGGGGCAGCATGACGAGTCTGGTCGAAAAGAGCATGCCATATACTACCTTAGTAAAAAGTTTACCGACTGTGAAACAAGATATTCACTGCTCGAGAAAACTTGTTGTGCTTTGGTCTGGGCTGCTCGCCGGCTGAGGCAGTACATGCTGGTTCATACCACTTTATTGATTTCCAAGACGGATCCAATCAAGTACATTTTTTAGAAGCCAGCATTGACCGGACGGGTCGCGAGGTGGCAAATGATTTTGACAGAATATGATATACAGTATACCTCTCAGAAAGCAATTAAGGGGAGTGTATTGTCTGATTACCTCGCCCAGCAACCTATTGAGGATTATCAACCGATGAAGTTTGAATTCCCTGATGAGGACATCATGTTTCTCAGATCGAAAGATTGTGAGGAACCGATCCCGGAGGAGGGGCCTGACCCTGAATCCGAATGGATTTTGATGTTTGATGGGGCCGTTAACGTGAATGGAAGCGGTGTTGGTGCTGTTTTGATTACGCCGAAAGGATCCCATATTCCTTTTGCTGCCCGGCTAACATTTGAGTGCACCAACAACGTGGATGAATACGAAGCTTGCATATTGGGGATTGAAGAGGCGATTGATTTGAGAATCAAGAACCTTGTCATATATGGAGATTCAGCTCTGGTTGTAAATCAGGTTAACGGAAAATGGTATACGCATCAGTCTCATTTAGTTCCATATCGGGATTATACGAGGAGATTGTTGACGTTTTTCACCAAGGTGGAGATGCATCATGTGCCGAGAGAGGAGAATCCTTTGGCAGATGCTTTGGCTACTCTAGCGGCCTTGATTAAGGTGCAGTGGTGGAATCAGTTCCCCAGTGTTGAGGTAGGTCGTCTGGATAGACCGACTTATGTGTTTGCTGTTGATACAGCGCCTGATGATGAGAAGATGTGGTATTATGATATCAAGCGCTATCTAGAGACTCAAGAGTATCCTGAGGGAGCATCGAAGAAGGACCGAAAGACTCTGCAGAGGTTGGCCATGGTGTTCTACTTGAATAAGGATGGGGTTTTGTACAAGCGGAATTTTGATTGGGTCTTGCTCAGATGTGTTGATGATGGAGAAGCAAGCCAATTGATGAAAGAGGTTCACGAAGGATCATTCGGTACCCATGCCAGTGGGAATGCAATGGTGAAGAAGCTGCTAAGGGCAGGTTATTATTGGATGACAATGGAGGCCCAATGTTTCAATTTCGTGCGAAAGTGTCATAAATGCCAGATTTATGCTGATAAGGTGCACGTGCCTCCAAATCCGTTGAGCTTAATGTCGTCTCCGTGGCCGTTTGCTATGTGGGGCATTGATATGATCGGAAAGATTGAGCCTACAGCTTCGAATGGGCATCGGTTCATATTAGTGGCTATTGATTACTTCACCAAGTGGGTGGAAGCAGCCTCTTATATGAACGTGACGAAACAGGTCGTTGCCAGGTTTCTCAAGAGAGACATCATTTGCAGATATGGGGTTCCCGAAAGAATCATTACTGATAATGGTTCTAATTTGAACAACAAGATGATGACAGAGTTGTGCCGGGAATTCAGGATTGAACATCACAATTCTTCTCCCTATCGTCCAAAGATGAATGGGGCGGTTGAGGCAGCCAACAAGAATATAAAGAAGATTGTGCAGAAAATGATGGTGACCTATAAAGACTGGCATGAGATGTTGCCGTTTGCATTGCATGGGTATCGAACGTCGGTGCGCACATCTACTGGGGCAACACCTTTCTCGTTGGTATATGGGATGGAAGCTGTGTTACCGGTTGAGGTTCAAATTCCCTCTTTGAGAGTCCTGATGGACGTGAAATTGCAAGAGGCTGAATGGGTAAGGACTCGGTACGAAGAGTTGAGCCTAATTGAGGAAAAAAGGCTGGCAACCATCTATAATGGGCAGCTATACCAGCAACGGATGAAGCGTGCTTTTCACCGAAAGGTACGACCTCGGGTATATCACGTGGGTGATATGGTGCTGAAAAGGATCCTTCCTCCTCAAAACGATCGAAGGGGCAAATGGACACCCAATTATGAAGGTCCATTTGTGGTCAAAAAGGTCTTCTCTGGCGGAGCCTTGTTGTTGACGACCATGGATGGAGATGATTTTCCATCCCCTGTGAATGCGGACGCAGTTAAAAAATACTTCGTATAAAGAGACCCGCTAGACGAAAAGAATAAAATAGTCCAGGCAAAAAATGGGCATCCCGGCGAACCAAAAAACAGAAAGAAAGGTTCGGGCAAAAATTAGGGATAAAATGGAAAAATGTACACCCGGCAAGTCGAAAACCTGAAAAGGCGGCTTGGGCAAAAAAGGGTATCCCGGTGGATTGAAAACCCGAAAGGGCGGTCCAGGCAAAAGAGGGATTGAAACGAACAACTGCGTCTGGCATGATCGTTTGCGCTTTGGTTAAAGCATCATGGATAATACCCGGTAGGGATCAGTCGGAATCGTCTTGTTCAGAAGGCAGAAAGCACGGAGAGTCTGAGGACATATGGGGTGTAACCGAGTTGAAACTCGATGAGATCGCGGGTTTCACATTGCCATTAGGATAGATTTTTCCTTTTGTGCGTAATTACCTCTTTTCAGGAATTGCTTCCTTTGTATTGCTCAATTTGAGCCACACTTTTTCAAATCAAATAAAGTGCATATTCAGTCAAATAATTTTGTTTTTGTTTTTCATTACCGCTTTGATTGCAAAAACATCCGATTATTTTTGATAAAGAATCTTTGCATTTTAAGACATACAGGTCCCTTCCAATGCATGCTTATAAGATTGAAAATTTGAAATCTTATTTGGAAGGTTGGGTGACCCAAGTGTTGAAATCTTGACATGCCTGGGGCACGACTTTATCTAACGATCTCTTGTGCAGGTACTGTTAGGTATTTTTCACTTACTTGCAGGTTGTGATGTGGAAGCTTTTGAAAAACAATCCCCATGGAGTCCGATCAGGGACGAATGAATAGAAGCATGGTGAAGAAGGCGACGAAGGACGTATGGCGATCCTGGAAATTAATCAAGAAGACTCTTCAAAGTCTGAAGATTGAGAAGTCTGTATAAGTCCCAAGAGTTCGCTCTCCGTCAGGTGCGGAGCGGTCAAGGATACAAGATGATGGAGCAGAAAAGGTCCAGACGAGTTTGGGAGTTCTCAAGATTGGAAAGCTGACAGTGGATTTAGATGTGGAATGTCGTGGTTCGACGAGTCGACGAGTGTTCAGTATCAGGGTTTCCTCATCTCCCCAAGCAGAGTCGTGAGGACTAATTCCCCAGCAGATTCAAGGTCTGTGACTTCCCTAGCAGGGTCCGAGTGGTTATCCCCAGTAGGTTGGAGATCAATGCTTCCCCATTCGCCAGGCCTGAAGGTTGCTATTTCCCAGCGGAAGTATCTGTGTGTGGTGGATTCCCTAGCAGAGTCGGGATTTATGTCCCCAGCAAGTCAAAAACTGTTGTTTCCCCACAGAGTACGTTGGTGGGTCTTTCCCCAGCAATTCCTCAAGCGGACCGGGTGCAAAGGAGGTTTTCCCCAGCAAGGGTTGCCTTTTCCCAGCAGCAGTGCTATTCCCCATCGGGGTGGAGATCGGAGTGCTGACGAGTTCCTCAGCAGAGTGCCTCGAACTCCTCAGAAGAGTCCCTTGAGGGGGATATTTTTTTATACATTCATCATGTAGATAAGCATAGCATATTGCATAATGAATCGTGTAGCATTTCCATAATTATGGAGCATTACGCAGAAAAATCAATCATGCATCATATTGCAAGCATAAGCTAGTCTCAAACCGTGGTTACCGTTTGAGATATGGTTTTGCCAGTGGGTGAAGATGCTACTCAAGCCGTGGTTACCATTTGAGGAGTGGTTTCACTAGTTGGAGAATCATCAGCATTGCAAGTAGCAGTTACTCGGGCCATGGTTACCGCTTGAGATTTGGTTTCACCGGCTGGTGAAGGTGTTACTCTGAGGAGTCTAGCATCATGATGTCAGATCAGCAATGTTCTCCAGTAGTGCGATACTGGAGGAATTTTTTCCGTCGGGCGGAGATGGAAATAAAATCAAAGGACGTTACGCGATCAGCGCGACAATCGGGGTTCAAATGGAGAAAGGGAAATGTTGAGACATTTTCTGGAGATCGGGGTCCAAATGGAGATTGGAGTTGAAGATTATATCCGGGATGAGGTCCTCAGGATTATCTTCTGTTCATGTGTCACCTTAGACTTTGGTTAAGGCCAACAGAGGTCGTTATGGGTGTCTTCTGAGGAAGAGATGCACATGTTACCTTCCTTTGGTGAAGGTGTACCCTCTGATATGTCGCCATCAGAGTGGTGTTTTGGTGTTATTTCCGACATTGCCAGCGGAATTATCACAAGAAAGCGGAGAACGGGGTTCAAACGGAGAAAAGAAAATGTTGAGGCATTTTCTGGAGAGCGGGGTTCAAATGGAGAAAAGGAAATGTTGCGGCATTTTCTGGAAAACGGGGTTTACAATGGCGATCGCAAGTTATCGTCAGGCGACTGGGGTTCAAATGGAGAATGGGGTTCATCATTTTGGCAAACAAGATGTCGGGGTTCAAATGCAATGATCCGGGATCACTTGCGCGAAAGAAAATTTCGGGGTTCAAGAAAAGAAAAAGATTATCAGTCAGAAATTTTCGGGGTTCAAGAAAACAAAAAAAAGAGAAAATTTTTGGGGTTCAAGAAAAACAAAAAGAGATAATAATCCCCAGCGGATATGTGGTGTTCAGGCCATGGTTATCCCTGCGTTACCATTTATTTTGGTATCCAGGTCGACATTTCTGTTTCGGTATGCAGGCCGACTTTATCCGTACCAGACGGGTTCTTCTTCAAGATTGCTTCTTCGCCGATTCTGACAGGCATTGTTAATTATTTTCCCATCAGAGTGCAAATTGTTCGTCTGTTCTTGGTATTCAATCACTCTTCATCCTGATCATCTGAAAGTCGAGGTTGTTCATATCGACAGGTTCACAGTGGATTGAATAGGGGCAGCTGTAACACCTCAAAATTTGCCCTCCTCTCTTGGGACTAGCTTAACATATTGCATATCATTTTGTAGGTCATTAGGCATTGCATCTTTGCATATCATATGGCAACATCAAGCAAGTCATCCTCCTAGGTCTTGGTCAGAAGATAAAGAGGTTAAGATTCAAGCTGAGGGTTTTCATGGGACTGATCACTAATCATCTGAGGATGTGTGCTTCAAATTAGGGTTTCTTGGTTCTCAAGGAGGTTGAGCTTCATCTTGGTTGAAATGGTACATCATCATCATCATGGTCTTGTTATCACCAAGAGATTCCTTATGCTTGATCAGATGCCTTGGGGTTAGGGTTTTGACCTCTGGTCAACCCTAATCAGCTGCATTGTGTCAATCAGGGCTTGTCAAGGAGATGGGGTTTTCAATGGATATGGGGATCATCATATGATTTTATTGAGCTTATGGAAGCTAGGGTTTCATCATTGAGCCATTTCATCAAGAGTTTGAAGCTCAAGTTCATCAGTACATGGCCAATTCATCTATCAGTCAAAAAAAGTCAATTGTGGTCAACTGTGCCTGAATTCATGGATTTGGAGGTGGGAGAGGGTTAGAGACACTTCATTCATGTCCAAACAAGTTTCATTTGACATGTCAAAGATCAAGATTGAAGAATTTGAGGTCAGATGAAAAGTTTCCAAAAATAGCAGGTGACCTGTAATTTCAAACTGCCAAAAATGGAAGGGTCTTCTCCTTGAAATTTACATCATCATACAAGCTTCAAATGGAATTTTGTCCAACATGAAAGTTGAAGATCTTGATCTCACCTTTCCAAAAATTCCAAGAACACTCATTTCTCATTTGTGGTTGGCAAGTTATGGTCAAATCATTGTTCAAAAAAGTTGAATTTCAAAGTTGCATAACTTTTGATTCACAAGGCCAAATGGAGTGAGACTTTTTTGAGCAAAATTCTTTTGATGTCCTCTATCCAAAATAAGCATTACATTTCATGAAAACTCATCACACAAAAAATCCATTTTTCAAGTGAACCTATTTTGAAAAGTGGGGGGAAAAAGTGCATTTTGAGAAATAAACATGGTTTTCACATGATTCCACTTGCATTAGCTCACCAATATCATTTAAAACTTGCTCAAACCAGAAGTTGGCACTGTTACATTGCATTGCACAAGGGAGGTGAATTGACTAATTGGCCATTTAGCATGAAACTTGATTTTCACTAATCATGTGCATTTTCACTAATTAGGATTAGAAACATGTTTAACATCACATATATAACCTAAATCATAACTGTTTCATCCATAATCACAACAGAATCAAGATCTAGATCTGAAAATCACAAAATTCTTCAACTTCTTCTCTCAACTTTTCTTCATTTTTCTTCAAAAGCCTTGCCAAGATCTTCACGTATCCTTCATCCATGTGCATTATGGAAGCTATTTGAAGCAAAATTTTGGAGAAATCTTGAGGAATTTGGAACTGTCAAAGTAAGCTTCATCCATGGCAATTCGAATTTCTGAGCAAATCAAGCACTATTGAGCCAAGGCCTTGCATTCATTCATCTTCCTTATCATTATTGAGCTGTTGTTTTGCACCTACAAGGCCTGAAACGCGCGTTTTCAACATCTGCAATTCTTGAAGGTGAGTTTTCGAATTTAATGATTCTTGCAATTGATATATGATTTGGATAGATATTGCTTAGTAGAGTGATCTGCAATTGGAATCATTAAATTTGGTTGAGAAATGAGAAAGTTACATTGATTTGAACTTTCATGCATGAAAATGTTTGTCATCGAATCTTTTAATCTAGAACGAATTAAGCTTGATTGATCATGGATTCGTGATGTACATTAGAGGAGCTTTCCAATGATGTATGGTTTGTCCATTTTCGTGACAAAAAGTTCTTGAGTTAGGTTTTGATGAAGAACGCGTATGAAGCTTGAAATATTTTCCAGATTTCCATGTTTTGATCCAAAACAGTGCTACTGTGCATGTCTCTAGGTGTTAGCGCGCGCTAGTTTTCAAACGTGGACCTGCTTCGATCCTCCACTAGGACAATTCCACTTTGGCCTTTGCAATTTATTTTCATATGCTCACATGATTTCACATGCTTCCATTTCATTTTTTTTATTTTTCTTCAACATTCAAAATTTCATAACTCCTAAACTATTGATCCAAATTGAATGAGATTTTTTTCACCATGATCCTTGTAACCTCTAGTATTTTTTGGTGATTTTTGTGGAAATTGTGCACGTGTGGTTTTTGGAATGGCCTAGGGTTTGTTCACATGTATTCTTTCATGCACCTTGCTTGGTATTTTGATCATGAAATGATGATGCTTAATTGGAAATTCTTGAAATTTTGCATGCTTATTCTAGAGACCTTAATGGACATTTTGGCTTTGAGTTTTCTATTTTATCATTCCTGGATTGTGAGATATGATCATTTGAACCTAGGTGTGACAATTTGTGTCACACCATTTCATGTCCAACTTCTTGATTTTATTTTCCATTCTTATTGAACTTGAATTGAGCTGATTTTTTGCATGATGATGCTTAGGGATGTTAGGTTCACTTGTGAATTTTTATGGAATTTTTGAGTGCATTTCCTATTTGTTTGAGATTTTATCCCCTGTTTGACCAATTGTTGACTTCTTGTGATACATGATTTTATATGATTTGTGAAATTCTGGTGGTTTATTGGATGGACTTGAAATTTGGCATGTGTATTATAGACATCTTGAAGTTTGCCATGGTTTTGGATTCACTCATTTATCATGTTCCTACTCTGTTTTATGATTGCTTGAAGTTGATGCATGATTTAATGCCTTGTATGAGCTTGTTTGAGTATGCTTTGACATGTGGAATTTAATTGACTTGCTTCCCTTGGTCCAAATGGCCTGAAATTTGGTGTGTAGATCATGTTGTGAATGCTGTTTATCCATGAATATTTTGGGAATTTATTGAAATGTTTTTGAGTTGATTTGAATGGGATCTTTCTGTTTGGTCCTATGATGTTCTAAATTGCATACTTTGTACTCTTTGCCTCATGAAATGATAATGGTTGATGATATGAACATGAGACCAATTGGATTTGATTATTAATTTATTGATCTTGATTTTGGATAAGTTTCATGTTCTGTTTTGACTTATTGATCCTATTTTGACCCTAGTCTTGTACTAGTGGTTTGTGTTCTCACATTTGAGCTTTGTTTCAGGTCAAAGAGCACAATTGCTTATACTTGATGATGTGCACTCAATTGGGATTGGTTTATTGCTTGTTTATGACTAACTTTGAGTTTGTTTTGTAGGCATTGAGATTTATGCTTAGGCCTTATGGCTTGCACCTTTGTGCACTGATGCTTGTTATCTGTTTGTGTTGTGGACTTGTAATTTTCTGTTTGACTTTTGTTTGTCTGGTATATTGATTATGTTAGATTGATTTCAGGTACCTTAGTTGCTCTAGTTCATTTTGAACTTGCTTGTGCTGTTGCTTGGTTGCTTAACCAATTGAGGTAGAATTTCTTTTCTCCATGTAGTCTGGAAGACCTGGCCTGTTACTTGGCCAGGCACCTGTCTGAAGTCCTCCTTAAGAGGCAATGCTTGTGCTTGTTTATTTTTTTCCCCAAGCAGGAAAAGACCTTGAATAAGGCAATTGGCAGATACAAGAGATATGCAATCCATCTCCTGCTATTCTTGTTAAGTCATCCCTTTGCTCACACAACTGGTGTTGATGCATTGTGGATCCTAACCCAAGATCCTTGTACAGTTGTACAGTTGAGTCAGTGTCATAAGTGTAGAAGGGTTCCCCACTTTCTGAACCCACACTTCTTTGTCTGAAGCTCTCCCTGGCCAGGGATAAGAGCTGTGAGGCACACCCCTCACTTCCTATTTCATCTGCTTCACCCTAACTCTCAATGTTAGGGTTAAGAGCTAACATCACCTGATACAGTTGGTTTGCTTTTGCAGCCTAACCCTTGTGTGAGCCCACTTTGTCTGTATATAGTGTGTGCTAATTGTGAATGTTTGCTTTGTTTTGATTATGCTTGCATGCTTTACTTTGCCTGTTTAGGATTAGCTTGCTGCCTGAGCAAGATAGATAGCAAACCTTAACTTAGGGATGATATGCATGATAACATCTAGGCTCGAGTCATAGTCTCCCTAGTTGTGTCTCCCTCTGTATCTGGTTAGGCTAGTCTTTCTCCCCTGTTCAGGGGAACTACGTTGCCCTGATCCTCATACCAGATGAGGTACGTAGGCAGGAGGTCGTGCGAGATCTCTCCGGGCACCCTTTTCTTTTTTTGAGTGTGTTGTGCTTGCCAGCTATCAGGCTCGAGTTCCCGACTCCCTGTTAGTTTGTGTGTTCACCCTTTTCTTTTTTTGAGTGTGTTGTGCTTGCCAGCTATCAGGCTCGAATTCCCGACTCCCTGTTAGTCTGTGTGTTCACCCTTTTCTTTTTTTTGAGTGTGTTGTGCTTGCCAGCTATCAGGCTCGAGTTCCCGACTCCCTGTTAGTCTGTGTGTTCACCCTTTTCTTTTTTTGAGTGTGTTGTGCTTGCCAGCTATCAGGCTCGAGTTCCCGACTCCCTGTTAGTCTGTGTGTTCACCCTTTTCTTTTTTTTGAGTGTGTTGTGCTTGCCAGCTATCAGGCTCGAGTTCCGACTCCCTGTTAGTCTGTGTGTTCACCCTTTTTCTTTTGTGTGTGTTTGCTTGACAGTTGCTAGGCTCAAGTTCCCGACTCCTTAGTAACTTGTTGCTTGTTTCTTCTTATGTGTGTTAGGAGACGGATGTAAGCCCAGCCATTGGCATTCCGTATCCTCTTGTTGTGTGCTTGGAGTCCGATATAAGTCCATCAAGTGGCATCTGGTTTCCAGTGTGGGTTTGTTTGGTTCGGAAGCCGATATAAGTCCAGCGATTGGCGTTCGGGTTCCATGTTTGCCTTCTTGTGTTGTGTTTTGTTTCGGCGTGCGTGAGCCGAACTATGGTAGCTTTGATTCTCGTTCCAGACGAGATACGTAGGCATAGGATGCGATGTCCTAGCGAGCCCTCTCCCCTCTTCCTCCACCTGTGTTGTTTTCAGTGTGCGTGTGTGTGGTGTTTGTTTTAGCAACCTTTTCTTATCTTTTGAGCGTGGATCCCGTCGAGTACGACGGATGCGTAGGGGTGCTAATACCTTCCCTTCGCATAACCGACTCCCGATCCCATTCTCTTTGGTCGCGAGACCATGTCTTTTCCAGGTTTACTTCGAGCGTTTCCTTTCCCTCTTTCGGGATAAATAACGCACGGTGGCGGCTCTGTGTTGTTTTGTTTTAGCCCGCCGGTTGTTTTTCGCGGATGCGACACAATGACACAGATGCGGGAAAATACTCCTGCAAGAATGCTGTTTCCATGTGCTCCCATGTAGTGATACTACCGGCAGGTAAGGAATAGAGCCACTCTTCAGGCTCGTCTGCTAGAGTGAATGGGAACATACGAAGTCGGATTGCTTCTTCGCTATGTCCAGGCATTTTCAGTGTTGTGCTCATGGTTAAAAATCTTTGCAGATGCTTGTTGGCATCTTCATTCACTCTTCCAGAGAAGGACCGTCTTTCGAGTTGATTAATGGTGCTGGGATGCAGCTGAAATTTGTCGACATTAACCGGTTGGTTTATAATTGTCATACGACCACCCGGAGTGTTGGTTCCACCATAGTCACCGAGAAGTCTCTCTGGTGGTGGTGGTGGGTTTGCAGCCATGATTTCAGGAACTGTTTCCGCGTCTGAATCTGAATTCTCTGAATGCACTGAAACAACTTCCTCGTCTGCTTTCTCTGCTAATTCCAGTTTTTCTCGCTTGGCTTGTCTCAGTCTAGCACGAAGAGTTCTTTCGGGATCTGCGTCAAAAGAAAAATTCGCTGAGGACTTACCTCGCATAAACAAGTTAGACAGAGATTAAAATTGAATAACAAAATTGTCACAGATAAAATTTTGGTTGGCGAGCAACAAAATTTTGATAGAATAGAAATTAAAATATGTATTTTGGCAATCCCCGGCAACGGCGCCAAAAACTTGATCGGAAAAATAGCAAGTGTACTATTTTTACCGATGTAGTAATAAGGAGTTTTATTTCCAAGTATCGATCTCAAGGATTGCGTAGGAAATACTTATTTTAATTTGATTCTATCAGAACAAAAGATAATGGTTTGGTTGTTTTGGAATTTATAATAGTAAACACGAAAATAGTAAAAATAATTGATTAAGATAAAAGATGCTAGGGTGAGTGGTTGAGTTAACCTGTTATGAATTCAGTCCCGATTTCCTTAATACATATGATACATTCAATCACCTAACCTCATAATGTTCTTACTTAAGTCCTTAAGAAAGAAACTATTAAACTACCAATTCTTACTCAAATGTCCATTCAATTAATCATTGGTTTTAATCATACAAAATATCAAGGTTTACGGTGATTTATGAAAGTGTCTAGTCCTAGATGATGCATTCATAAACCCAATTGTGTGAAAACCCTACCAATCACAATCCTGTTATTGGAAGTCATAGATTAATTCGTATTTGTCCGATACAAAAACATAAGAACATCACACAATTGAATTGAAATACGTAACATAGTAATCAAGGTATCATTGGTTCAAATTCATAGCATACGATAACATCCGGACCACCCCCCTAGCATCAGGGGGTTTAGCTCCTCATAGTACTTAAAGAATTCATAAAGTAAAGATTAGACATTACAAAGAATTAGGAGAGTTTGATCTTCAATGGTGGCTACCCTTGAATCTCGCCGTCTTCGAATCCGTCGTGTTCACTATCTTCTCCACTGTAATGCTTTCGTTCGTCTGTTAAAAGGTGTCTTCTTCTTTCTCTTCCAAGCCTTCTTATAGCTTCATATGAATCTCCTCCAAGCAAAAGGTCCAAACTACCCTTAATGAGCAGAATCGGTTCACAAAGCAAAAATTAGGTTTTTCCAAGCTACGTCCAATCAACACGGCCGTGTGGTGGCACACGGGTGGCCGTGTTGTTCTTCATAATTAATTATTTTCAGCACAAGCTACAGTGGCAACAACACGGGCCGTGTTCCTCCACACGGGTGCCCGTGTTAATGCACTGTTTTAATCAACACGGCCGTGTTGTGGCACACGGGTGCCCGTGTTGATCTCTATTTTTCTGCTCCCATTCTGCTCTGCCTGATCAACAACACGGGCAGTGTTGTGGCACACGGGTGCCCGTGTTGACCTGCTGTTTATTCATATTTTTGCCTTTCAGAGTGTCCATAACTTCACCATTCTTGCTTTTAAACCTGTGCAATGGCCTGTAACAATGACACTACCAAACGAAGCATAAACGAGATCTTTTTGACATAAACTTGTAATCGAATGCAATGCGATACCAAACCAACAAAACATGATAAATGACTCCAAAGCAACTGAAAACAAACATAAATCTTACCAAAGTGATGAAAATATGTCGGATTAACGGCGGGAATTCAATGGAAATGGTGACCGATCAGTTATACTTATAAAAAAGGTATGAATTTCTCTGATGCCTTTATTCCAGTGGCAAGGTTAGAGGCGATCAGACTTCTTCTTTCCTATGCTATTAATAATGATATTATTTTATATCAAATGAATATCAATAGTGCCTTCTTAAATGGAGTCATTTCTGAAGAGGTGTATGTCAAATAACCCGCTGGATTTGAGGACTCTGTCCACCCATATTTTGTTTTTAAACTTAAGAAATCACTTTATGGACTCAAACAAGCTCCAAGAGCTTGGTATTAGAGAATGAGTAATTTCTTGTTGGAAAAAGGATTTCAAAAAGGTCATATTGATACTACACTATTCAGAAAGACTTTGAATAAGGAAATCTTGATTGTCCAAGTTTATGTTGTTGACATAATTTTTTGTTCTACTAACACCTCTCTTTGCGAAGAATTTTCTGAGACTATGCAGGTTGAGTTTGAGATGAGCATGATGGAAGAATTGAAGTTCTTCTTAGGAATTAAAATCAACCAAAGTAATAGTGGAACTCATGTTCATCAGTTCAAGTACACAAATGAGCTTCTGAAGAAGTTTAATCTTAAAGGCTGCAAGATTATGTCAACTCATATGCATCCAATGTGATGTCTTATCAAAGAGGAAAGTAGCACCAAGGTGGATAAGAAGTTATATAGAGGTATAATCGGTTCCTTGATTTACCTTATAGATTCAAGGCTTTATATATTGTTCATTGTCTGTATGTGCGCAAGATTTTAATCAGATCCTAGAGAGACTCACTTAAATGTTGTTAAGAGAATCATTAGGTGTTTGAAAGTAACAACAAATCTAGGAATTCTGAATAAAAAATCCCTAGATTATAAGCTAGTTGGATTTTGTGATACTGATTATGTTGGGGATAGAATTGAGAGAAAATCCACTAGTGGAAATTGTCAATTCATATGTGAAAACCTAATATCATAGGCTAGTAAGAAACAAGCAACTACGGCTCTATCTACAGCAGAAGCATAATACATCTCAGCTGCAAAATGTTGTACACAACTACTCTAGATGAAATATCAGTTAGAGGATTATCATATTTGTGGAAACAATATCCCTATCTTTTATGATAATAATGTGGTTATTTATCTAACAAAGAATCCAATCCAACATTCTAGAACCAAGCATATTGAAATAAAACATCACTTCATAAGAGATTATGTTTAAAAGGGTGTAATAGATATTCAATTCATTGATACTTGTCATCAATGGGCTGGCATCTTTACAAAACCTTTGGCTATTGAAAGATTTGATTTTATGAAGAAGAATCTGAACACGGTATTTATTGAAGAATTGTGCTTGCTTCTGAATAAAGTATCAAAGTTCGATGTTGATCAAAAGTAACTTCAGTCAGAGTTTTGGAAACTACCTCTGATGAAAAGTGACTTCTGAAAGACTTCAGACTCTAAGACTCTAGAATGGAATATTTTCTTCAGATAGAATTTAAGTGGAAAACTCATTTGTCTTCTTCTAACACATGCCCCGCTTATTTTTCTTACATACCTGACGATTGTCTTGGATGCATAGTAGTTGTATGGGTAAAGACTGATGGGTAATGATGTGAAATCTCTTTGAATTTTGTGTATATTCTCATTTGTCATCTTTTCAAGCTTTTCTATTTGTTTATAATTAAGTTTTTGTTTTACTGTTTTTTTTCTTGAAAAGATTGTCTTTGAGTGGTCTTAAAGCAAATACAATCGTCTTGCATCTTCTTGACAATTCATTGACTATATCTTTTGAAACATCTTTCAGTTTATTTTATTTTATTCTACCTTTTCGCTTTTGTGAAACCCCTTCCTGTGTTGTCTTCTATATCTAATCTTGGTATGGAAAACCAATTGGTAGTTATCATTGAAGGACTCACTGACTTTGATGAAATGATAGCTCATGGCTTTGATCTTCAGCGTCATGTCTTCCAAAATGGTTGGGATGATTTCTTTGATATGCTATATAGTCCTACTTACCGTAATATGATCAAAGAATACTGGGTGAATCCAGTTGTCCACGAACTAAATCTAGAGTGTGTCATTATGTATGTTTTATCTAGTGTCACTATCACCATCACTCCCACCTCTATTGTTAACGCAATAAACTGTGAGGATGAATGTGTTACTCCAGATATACTCTTTTTGGAATCTTCTCTTCCTCCTCGCCTTATCTTTGATAATCTCTCTGGATTATTGAAAGTATTTAATCTTAATTATGTGGCATCAGTCTGGTTTAAAATTTTGATCTTAAACTTTCTACCAAAGAACAAGAAAGTTGACTCCTTAGATATTGATGAAAAGGCTTTTCTGCTTCTTCTAAACTCATATCTGAAGACCAACCTCCTTCATGTTTTGTTTGGATATCTAAAGATAACTCTCATATCCTTTCACAAGGGAAAGTCATATTCCATTCCTTATGGACAGGTTCTTTTAGAACTCTTCATTCAATAAGGAGTAGAGAAAACTACGGTTGAAGTTACTTCACAAATCTGGGGTAATAAGTTGAAGATACCATAAGCTTTGAAAGTTATTGACCCTTTTGTGGTCAAGGTGGTCTCTTTTAATGGATCTTCCTCTTCTTCGTTTTAGATTTTGTTGTTTTTATTTATTTATTTATTTATTTTGTGCCTTATCCTTCTCTTTCAATGAAATATTATTTATCTTTGCTTATTATTTTGTTGCTTTTTCTAAATTGTTTCTCATTGCATTTTTGTTACTCTGTTCTCAAGTTTTTCTTACTGATTTATTGATAATAATTTCTACAAACTTCATGGATACAAGGCAAAAGGAGTTTCATGGCTTTGATAGTTGCATAATTTTAATATTGTTTAAGGAGACATTATATGATCTGGACCTATAGGCTATTATATTAATTTTACCTCAAAGACAGTTGGAATTCTCATATTTGATCATATGTTCTTCCCTGTGCTCCAAATAAGCCTTCTAGTCATCATCCCACTCCTTCTTCTTAAGATTTTTCAAATCTATTTCTATGGAATTTCCCTTCTTGGAGACTCTAATAGATAAGCCTTCATCTTCTACAACTGTAGATCTCCGAGCCTTTACAATTTCGTCAGATTTATATTTTTCCTTCCTTGCCCGCTTCTTCATCAGGTTGTGTATCTCTTTTGCAAAATCTCTCTTTTCAGCCTTGAATGGCTTCGTTTTTCCCATTCTTTTGCTACACAGAAAAACTCTAGAGAAATGTGATCTAGTTACTAGTACCACATTTGCTTTTATAGAGGTGTTTCTGAGCCAAACTATTTAAGTCTTGAACACTATGTTTCTTGAGTCTTGCCTCCTATGCTATATTGTCAGAAAGTAGCTTTGACCATCTTGGAATTTATAGAATCAATGCTTATTTATCAACAGTTCTTCTAGTTGTTCTCTTATTATTTTTTCTTGAGTATCTTTTCTCTCTTTATGCTTACCTGTTTTTATAAAAAAATTGTTGATGATAAAAGGGGGAGTAAATCATGGGAGTATTTAAAGAGGATAAAAGTATTATTGAATGCTTTTATATACCTGAACCCTTATCATAACTTATTTTATGCTTAAATCTGAACATTATTTTCTTATGCTATCAAGATAAGTTTAATTAACTTGGATAGGACTTAGGAGGAGCTTATAAAACTCAACATTTGAACTATTAGAATCAATGGGGGCTTGCAAACCTCGGACTTTGATGTTATTAAGTTAGTTAAAATGCCCAACCATTGCTCTTAAATTCCTTTGTCTGTCATCATAAAAAATTGGGAGATTGTAGGAACAAAGTTGTTCTTATCCCTTGGATTTTGATGATAACAAAGTACTTAAATAAAAACTAGGTATACTAACATATGTTCAAGTGTGCGGGGTCATAAGCTTAAAATTCAATTCAGAACTGACCATATTGAAAGAATATGTAGAAAAGCTAAAAGTCTCATATTTTGATGGATCAAAATCTGATGACTCTGAACATGGTGTTTCAGCTTCTGAATGATAAGAATCTCAATATGGTATCACTTCTTCTGGTGACAACTCATACTCTGGAGACCTCAGCTAAAGGTGTCCATCCTTTGATATGTACTATATCTCCATAGCAGGCCAATCTTGTCAACACCAGGCTCATGGAAAAGTCAACTAGAGTTTCTTAGTGCAAGGCTCAAGAAAAGTTGATGTGATATTTTGATTCTTCCCCAACGTTTGATAGGTATACCTATTATGAAAAATAAGTAGTGGACAATGTTATTACACGATGTTTGAAGATCTTAACGGGATTAATCTTCCAACGTCTCTCTCTTGGAATTGTTTCTTTTCAAAGATCACTTGTGCGAGCTACTTTTAAACGACTCTTTTTTTGCCTCTATAAAAAGGAGCTGAAGATTTGAAGGAAGGTTACCAAATTGTCGAGCAATCTAATATAACACATTAAGCACAAACTTTGAGCTAAAGTTTTATATATTTATTGCACAAGCTCTTAAGATTTCTTACCTTTGTATATCTTTGAAATCTTAAGTGTCTAAGTATCTTTGTGATTGTTGTATTACTTCTATACTCTTGAGTAAAATTGTTACCTATTATACTAAATTGTTTGTTTAAAGTAGAGGAAGTATCTTGCTAGTTTTCTTGAGCGGTGGAAGTCTCTTGCTAATTTTCTTAAGCAGTGGAAGCCGCTTGCCTGTGTGTTTGAGCAGAAGTCTCTTGCTGGATTGCTTGAGCGGATGTCTCTTTCTAGTGTGATTGAGTAGTGGAAGTATCTTGCTAGTTTGCTTAAGTAGTGGAAGTATCTTGCTAGTTTGCTTGAGCAATGGAAGCCTATTGCCTGTGTGCTTGAGCAGAAGTCTCTTGCGGGATTGCTTGAGCGAAAGTCTCTTTCTAATGTGATTGAGTAATTGAAATCTCTTGTAGTTTGGTTGAGCAAAGTGTAATCAGTTTTATTATAGTAAAAAATCTCTTGCTGGACAAGGGGACTAGACTACTCTCAGATTAGAAGAGGAGCCAGGATAACTATGTGTGTTGTTTTATCTCTATATTCAGATTGTAATTTATTCTGCTGTTATTAACTCTGAGATCAAATTATGTAGTCAATTTCATAAGTAAAAGATATTACATACACAATTCAACCCCTCCTTCTTGCTATTTTTCTTACCTTCATAGACTTGATCATAATTATTGTACGAAGGCTCGATGGAAGTCCCGCCCAAGAAGGATGAACTCCTTGCTTAAGGGACTTACAGTCTCGTCAGTCGGGCTATATACAACTCTACATGAGGGACTTAGATTCCCCGGGATAACTATACTCTCGCCTGAGGGACTTAGTATCTCCTCAGACGGAACAAGTACTTAAGAATCACGCCTGAGAGGCGTGACAAATATCCAGCTTGAGGGACTTGATCACGAGTATTTTCCAAGGGCTCGATGGAAGTCCCGCCCAAGAAGAACTAATCGCATGAGGGACTTTGTGTCTCATCAGCTAGATTATATACAATTCTTCTTGGGGGACTTAGATTCTATGAGCTAATTGTAATCTCGCTTGAGGGACTTAGTATCTCCTTAGGTGGTACAAGTACTCAAGGATCACGCCTGAGAGGCACAAAATATATCCATTTTGAAAGAGTTGATCACAAGTTTTGCTTGAGGGATCGATGGAAGTCCTACCCAAGTAAGTCGAACGCCTCGTCTGAGGGACTTATAGTCTTATCAGCCGATTATATACAATTCTGCTTGAGGGACTTAGATTCCTTAGGTTAATTGTACTCTTGCCCATGAGGCTTAATGTCTCTTCAATCGGATTACACATTACTACAACCAAAAAGCCTGGATTTCCCAAGATATCCTAGGCCTCACATGAATAAATGTAGGTTCTCAGGATACACCCCTTGAGTTGCGATCTAAAAACACTTCATCTTTTATCGAAGGCCTCATGCTTGAGGGACTATGTAATGTTATAATTTTAAAGGATCTCGCTTAGAGAGGTGCCTTTAGATTGACCCTGTAACACCTCAAAATATGCCCTCCTCTCTTGGGACTAGCTTAGCATATTGCATTTCATTTGTAGGTCATTAGGAATTGCATATTTGCACATCATATGGCCACAATAAGCAAGTCATCCTCCTAGGTCTTGTTCAGAAGATAAAGAGGTTGAGATTCAAGATGAGGGTTTCATTGAACTGACCACTAGCCATCTGAGGGCTTGTGCTTCAAATTAGGGTTTCATGGTTCCTCAAGGAGGTTGAGCTTCATCTTGGTTGAAATGGTACATCATCATCATCATGGTCTTGTCATCACCAAGAGGTTCATTATAATTGATCAGATGCCTTGAGATTAGGGTTTTGACCTCTGGTCAACCCTAATCATCTGTATTGTGCCAATCAGGGCTTGTCAAGGAGATGAGGGTCTTCATTGAGATGAGGGATCATCTTATGTTTTCATTGAGCTTATGGAATCTAGGGTTTCATGTTTGAGCCATTTCATCAGGAGTTTGAGGCTCAAGATCATCAGTGCATGGCCAGTTCATCTATCAGTCAACAAAAGTCAACCACAGGTCAATTGATGGATTTGGAGATGGGAGAGGGTTAGATACACTTCATTCATGTCCAAACAAGTTTCATTTGACATTTCAAACATCAAGAATGAAGAAAATAAAGTCAGATGAAAACTTTCCAAAAATAGAAAGTGACTTGTAATTCAAAATTGCCAAAAATGGAAAGGTTTTCTCCTCAAAATTACATGTCCAAAAATGCTTCAAATGAAATTTTGTCCAACATGAAAGTTGAAGATCTTGCTCTCACCTTTCCAAAAAGTCCAAGAACATGAATTTCTCATGTGTGGTTGGTAAGTTATGATCAAATCATTGTCAAGAAAAGTTGAATTTCAAAAGTGCATAACTTTTGAACCAAATGGCCAAATGGAGTGAGACTTTTTGGAGCAAATTTCTTTTGATCTCCTCTATTTAATTCATGCATCACATTTCATTAAAACTCATCCCACAAAAAGTGCATTTTTCACTTGAACTTATTTTGAAAATTGGAGGGAAAAAGTCATTTCGCAAACTATGCTTTGTATTCATGTTTTTCCAATTGCCTTGGCCTTAAAACAGGTTTTTAAACTTGCTCCAAACCAGAACATTTCACTGTTACATTGGTTTGCACATGGGAGGGTGAATTGGCCAATTTGCAATTTAGCATAAAACTTGACATCACTTAATCACTTGCATTAACACTAAACATGATTAGCAACATGTTTAACATCACATATAAAAGCTAAATCATAATTGTTTCATTGCTAATCATAACAGAATTTGGAAATTGAGATCTAGATCCAAAACTTTTCATCTTTTCTCTCTCACTTTTTCTGCAATTTTCTTCACAAACCGTGCCAAGATCTTCATCAATCCTTCATCCATGAGCATAATGGAAGCCTATTGAAGCAAGATCTCATCATTTTCGTGCCAATTCAAGGACTGTCAAAGTGAGCTTCATCAATGGCAAATGTGGAATTGAGCTAGATCCAAGGCGATTGAGCAACAAACCTTGTTCCATTCATCAACTTGAGCACTAAGGAGCTTCTGTTTGGATCTTCCATGGCCTGAAACACGCGATTTCACTTCTGCAAATTCTTGGAGGTGAGTTTTCGACTTTGATAATTCATGCAATTAGGATATGCGTTTGGTAAATCTTTTCATGTGGAGTATACTGCACCTTGTTTCATTGAATTTGGTTGAGAAATGAGGAAGTTACATGGATTGGAACTTTCATGCATGAATATGTTTTGGATCGAATCTTTTAATTTAGCAAGATTTAGGTTAATTCGATTATGGATTGTTGATGTGCTTGGAAAGACCTTTCCAATGATATAGGTTTCATGAGTTTTGGTGAACATATGTTCTTGGACGTATGAATGTGGATGAACATATGATGAACTTAGGGATTTTTCCAGAATTTGGCTTTTTGATCCATAATCTCGCTTGCCTGCATGTGTTTGATGTTATTGGCCATGCAATTGGACCACGTGTCCACTCACTTAAGCCAAGCGCGCGCTGATTTGAAATTGGATATGCTTCGATCCTCAGCTGAAGCGATTTCCATATGTTGCCTTGCATTTATTTCCATATGCCATGCCTTGTTCATGTACATTGCTCATGTCCTTTTTTTATTTTTTTCATCACTTAAAAATTCATATCTCCTAAACCATTAATCCAAATTGGCTGGGATTTTTTGCACAATGATCCTTATGATGTCCTCTATTTTGTGAATATTTTTCCAGGATTTGTGCATGTGTGGATTTAAAAATTGCCTAGGGTTCATGTTTACATGTCATCTCTTGCACATTGCTTGCTATTCTTGTTGTGAAATGATGATGCTTGATCCAAAATTCTTGAAATTTTGCATGTGTAAACTAGAGATCCTTAGGGACATTTTGGCTTTGTGTTTGTGATTTTAGCAGCCCTGGTTTGTGAGATATGATCATTTGAATAAAGGTGTGACAATGTGTGTCACACCATTTCTTGTCCAACTTCCTGATTTTATTTACCATGCCATATGAACTTGAATTGATGTGAATTTTTGCATGATGATGATTCTGGATGTTAGGTTTGAGCATGATGTTTTATGGAAATTTTGGATGCATTTCCAATTTGTTTGAGAATTTCCTTTCTGTTTGACCAATTGTGGACTTTTTGTGAGTCATGATCTTAAATGATTTGTGAAATTCTTGATATGTATTGGATGGACTTGAAATTTTGTGGAGTGGTTCTAGACATCTTGGAGTTTGCCATGGCTTTGGTTTGATTCATTTATCTTGTGCCAATTCTGTTTTGTGCTTGCTTGAAGTTGATGCATGATTTTGTGCCTTGTATGAGCTTGTTTTGCTTTGCCTTGTCTTATGGATTTTATTTGACATGCTTCCACTTGTCCAAATGACTTGAAATTTGGTGTAATGATTCTTTGATGAGTTCTGTTTAGCCATGATTTTTCTTGGGATTTATTGAATTATTTTTGATTGAGTTTGGATTGATTCATTCTGTTTGGTCCAATGAGCTTTGAAATTGCATGCTTTGCACTATTTGTTGTGTGAAATGAAATTGGTTGATGATATGGATATGAGACCACTTGGATTTGTTTCTTATTGGATTGAACTTGATTTTTGATAATTTTCATGTTTTGTTTTGGTTTATTGCTCCCATTTTGACCCTAGGCCATGTCCTAGTGGTTAGTGTTTAATGTTTGAGTTGTGTTTTCAGGACAAAAGGCATATGGCATGGAGGAATTAATTCACTTGGCTTGAGTTAATTGTTTGATTGATGTTGATTAACATTAAGTTTGTTTTGTAGGTGGCTTCTAAGTCATTTATGTTGAGCATTGGCTTATGCTTTGCTTGATGCATTGCTTGTGTACAGTTAACTGTTGACTTTTAGCTTGTCTGTTTGACTGTTTGAGCTGTGTACTGATTATGTTATATTGATTTCAGGTACCTTAGTTGCTATAGTTCATTTTGAGCTTGCTTTTGCTGTCGCTTGGTTGCTTAACCAATTGAGGTATAGCATCACTAACTGCATGTAGTCTGGAAGACCTGGCCTGTTATTTGGTCAGGCACCTGTCTGAAGTCCTCCTTAAGAGGCAATGCTTGTGATTGTTTATCTTTGTCCCCAAGCAGGAAAAGACCTTTGTTAAGGCAATTGGCAGATACAAGAGATGTGCAATCCATCTCCTGCTATTCAGTTGAGTCATCCCTTTGCTCACACAACTGGTGTTAATGCATTGTGGATAGTAACCCAAGATCCTTGTACAGTTGTACAGTTGAGTCAGTGTCATAAGTGTAGAAGGGTTCCCACTTTCTGAACCCACACTTCCTTTGTCTAAAGCTCTCCCAGGCCAGGGATAAGAGCTGTGAGGCACACCCCTCACTTCCTATTTCATCTGCTTCACCCTAACTCTCAATGTTAGGGTTAAGAGCTAACATCACCCTGATACATTTGGCTTGCTTTTGCAGCCTAACCCTTGTGTGAGCCCACTTTGTCTGTATATAGTGTGTGCTAATTGTGTATGTTTGCTTTGTTTTGATTATGCTTGCATGTTTTGCTTTGCCTGTTTAGGATTAGCTTGCTCTGTGCAAGTAGATAGAAAACTCAACCTAGGACCTTTATGGAATACATGATAACTATTAGGCTCGAGTCAGTCTCCCTTCTAGTTGGTCATTTCCCAGTCTCTGGTTAGGAGAAAGTTTCTCCCCTGTTAAGGGGAACTACGTTGCCCTGATCCTCATACCAGATGAGGTACGTAGGCAGGAGATCGTACGAGATCTCTCCGGGCACCCTTTTCCTTTTTGTGTGTGTTTGCTTGACAGTTGCTAGGCTCGAGTGCCAGACTCCTTAGTAACTTGTTGCTTGTTTATTCTTGTGTGTGTTAGGAGATGGACATAAGCCCAGCGATTGGCAGTCCGTATCCTATTGGTGTGTGCTTGGAGCCCGATATAAGTCCATCAAGTGGTATTTGGTTTCCAGTGTGGGTTTATTTGGTTCGGAGTCTGATGTAAGTCCAGCAATTGGCATTCGGATCCCATGTTTGCCTGTTTGTGTGTTTGTTTTGACGTCTCAGCGTCTGTGCGTGTGTTTTGTTTGGCGTGCGTGAGCCGAACTACGGTAGCTCTGATTCTCGTTCCAGACGAGATACGTAGGCATGGGATGCGATATCCTAGAGAGCCCTTTCCCCTCTTTCCCACCTGTGTTGTTTTCAGTGTGTGTGTGTGTGTGATGTTTTAGCAACCTTTTCCTATCTTTTGAGCGTGGATCCCGTCGAGTACGACGGATGTGTAGGGGTGCTAATACCTTCCCTTCGCATAACCGACTCCCGATCCCATTCTCTTTGGTCGCGAGACCATGTCTTTTCCAGGTTTACTTCGAGCGTTTCCTTTCCCTCCTTTGGGATAAATAACGCACGGTGGCGGCTCTGTGTTGTTTTGTTTTAGCTCGCCGGTTGTTTTTCGCGGATGCGACAGCTGGCGACTCTGCTGGGGACTAGAAGTTGACCTATTGTTGGTCCATCTTCCCTAAGCGAGTCTCTCCTAGCGTTCTAGGATAGTTTAGGTTGCTTGTGTTGCTGTATTTATTGCATTTATTATTCTGATTGTGTATATATTTGCATAAATATTTGCATGCATCATACTATCATGTTGCTGTCCTCTATACAGGTGATTCCTCTGTTTTGGGGAGGGTGTTCTGAGTGGGGCTAAAACCCAGGCCCGAGTATACACCTAGGATTAGTGTGGTCTCACGTTCCTCACATGCTGGTTGGGCATGTTGTTGTGACGTGGCATACCACAAGTCGGACGAGGTTCATCTGAGAGAACTCTTCCTTTGTGGGGTTTCCCACTTTGGTTGAGTTACCTCATCTGAATTATTGACTTCGGTGACCGATCTTTCCCGGATCTTTGGTTTAGACGATCTCAGGAGAGCTACAATGGCACACCCGAAAGGGCAAACCCATTGAGTATCTTTGCCCGATTGTCGAGACTATTATCCGCCTTAGATGACCTGATTAGAATTTACCTGTGAGGGGAGGGTGATTCTTACAGATGCATGTTCTGTTGGTGACTTTGATGGTGACTATTGGCTCCGTTGATCAGAGTCCTATTTATAAGTCGGATTTATGGGCATTTATTTCTGAGACGTCGGAGTGTTGTCCGTGTTATTTATCAGTGGGGATCCGTTTATTTCAGGACTCCCCGGGCCGATTCGGAGGTTTTTGTGGTTATCAGATCAGTGATTGTCTGATGATGATGGTGATGTATCATTCAATTCCGTTTATTTCGGAACCCTTGAGTTGGACTTATGATTGCTCAGTACCTCGGATGGTTGTGATCAGTTCAGAGATCAGGCTTCAGTGCAACAGACGATCTGATGACTCGGAGGATGGCACAATGCATTGCATTCACGCATCAGCATCATTCACATTTTGCATTCATCGGCATCTAATTCATGTCTATCCATACTCAGGGTACATTCTCGATTGAGATTCTGGTTGAGAGACATCCTGATGTCAGAATGTTATTGTCGAAATATTATTTGTCTCGATGAAGCCAGGATCAAGAGATAAAGTGTTCCTCGTATGGATAGACGTTGCATTCATGCATATTAACCTGTTTGTTGTTTTGCAGGTATCAATTCTAACGTGCTGGATTGTTTCAGGAATCATTGCTCGAGCGCGCAAAGTTATACCCTTGTACACAACACGCCCGCACTGATACTTCACCAGGCGCAACACTCCAAGACTGATGGATCTCCCTAACACAGATATTCTCGAGCTGAAAGATAAAATGAATGAGCTGATCAACATCATGCAGGGTTTTGCAGTTGGTCAGAAGGCTCTGGCTGATAAAGTTGAGAAGCTCGAGCGGGCTTCAGCGGCCAACAGTGGTGTCAACCTGGATGGTGTCTCCAACCAGGGGCTCAGTGGCTCTAGGGAAGGTGGAAAAAGAACGACTGTGGGCATAGTGAACAATGCTGGCGGTTTCGGTGCTGCCACTGGTGGTCAACCTGGTCAGATGGGTAATAACATGAAGGACAGCCTGTTCCCGCCATTCTTTGGGGCTGAGGATGATAGGGAGGAAGACAGGGAAGCTAATCAGTTCTCCATGCATAACGAGCCGTTTGGGCAATATGGTGTCCAACCTCCCAACAAAGAAATTCAATTGCTGGCAGAGAAGATCAGAGCTCTCGAAAGCTATGCCACTCCCGGTGTGGTAAATATGTCAAACATGGGGCTGGTTGAGGGGATTGTGATCCCACAGAAGTTCAAGGCGCCCGCATTTGATAAATATAATGGGAGTTCCTGTCCGGAAACTCACCTTCAGGCCTTCGTCCGTAAGATCTCTGCGTATACTATGGACCAAAAACTGTGGATGTACTTCTTCCAAGACAGTCTGTCCGGAGGATCACTGGAGTGGTACACCAAGCTGAAATCCTCTGATATCAAGAGTTGGCAGGATCTTGGGGATGCCTTCTTTAAACAATACCAATTCAATGCTGACATGGCTCCTAGTCGTACCCAGCTGCAGGGTATGTCTCAGAAGTCAAGTGAAGGGTTTAAAGAGTATGCGCAAAGGTGGAGGGAGTTGGATGCCAGAGTTCAACCTCCGCTGGTGGATCGGAAGATGTCTGATCTGTTTATGGGTACCCTGTAGGGGACCTTTGCTGAGAGAATGGTTGGTTTCCTGGTGACCAACTTTGCTGACATTGTGGTGGCTGGGGAGAGAATTGAAAGTTGGTTGAGAATGGGGAAGATACAGGGAAATGCTCCGTCATCTGGAGTAAAGAAGCCATTTGGGAACGGTCAACGTAAAAATGAGGGTGAATCAAGTGCTGTGTATGCCCAGAGAGGACACGGTAGGGATCGTTACTACCAGCACACTGCTGCGGTAACCACCCCTGTTGGTAATCAGTCAATACGACAGCAACATCAGCCACCTCAACAGAGAGCAGGGTACCAAGTGAGGAGGAAAGGGATTGATCGTCAGTTCGATAAGTCGCCCGTGACATATGGTGTTCTGTTTAAGAAGTTGATGGATCTTGGGTTGGTTCAACCAAGGACGATGGTTCCGTTAAGATCAGATCAGAGGCCTCCTAATAATGATGAAAACGCCCAGTGTGAATTCCATTCTGGTACACCAGGGCATAATATTGAGGGTTGTAGAGCTTTTAATCATGTTGTCCAGGATCTGGTAGACTCCAAGGCCATCAATTTTGCACCATCACCGAATGTTAATGCTAATCCCATGTCGGCGCATGGTCAGGCGATGGTGGGTGCAATTGCTGAAAATTCGGATCACGCCTTTGCGGTAGGTGAAGAGACTGACAGTGACTGCAGGTTTGATGGTTGGATAAAACTGTGCGTACCAGGGATGGAGATCCAGAACTGGAAGGCCTGAAAAGATCATCACGGTCACTCTGCTCGAAGAGTAATATTTTCCTGTTTTCAGTTTTATTTGCATGAAAGCCATACGTTTTGCCCGAAACGTAATGGTCCATTGTAAGGGCCACCTCATGTTTCATTTTGCAACATTTTGCATCATTAATAAATGGATGTTTTTCAATTAAAAGCGGTGTTCTCTGTTTTTCATTCATCTTTGCAGTTTAAAAACAAATAAAAATGGTAATGTTTGTTTTCATTTTTCCCCTTTTTGATTTGTCTCGTTCCGATTTCGAAAAGTAATTCTTCGGATCTCATTGATAACAATTTGGTTACACCTCTTATGACTTCGACAATTCGATCTATCGTGCCGAAGAAGAAGGCGAAGAAGATTGTGATCTGCTGGAAGATTAGCCAGGTTGTTGAAATAAGAGGAGAAGGTGATTCGGCTGCACGAGGAGCGATTCAAGATTGATATTCCATGCACCGCCTAGGTCAGAAAGTGAAAATTGGGGCCGTTTCAGAGGCGAGTCGAGAGCAGAATGGTAGCCCTGTTAAAAGAGCATGTGGATACCTTCGCCTGGTCGTGTCAGGATATGCCAGGGTCGGATACCGATGTCGTTGCGCACAAGCTACCATGGAAAGAAGATTGTCCTCTAGAGAAGCAGAACGTCGGTGCTACTTATCAGAGAGCCATGGTGACTTTGTTTCATGATATGATTCATCATGAAATTGAATGCTATGTTGATGACATGATAGCAAAGTCCCAAAACAGAAGAGGGGCATCTGGTAGATCTGGCCAAGTTGAGTGGACCAGTTGAAACGGTTCAAACTGAGGTTGAATTCAAATAAGTGCACTATCAGAAGTGCGGTCCGGTAAGCTGCTGGGATTCATTATAAGAGAGGAATCAAGGTTGATCCTGCTAAAAAAAAAAAAAAAAAAAAAAAAAAACAAAACAAGAAATGCCTGAACCGAAAACAGAAAAAAGAGGTTCGTGGTCTCCTAGGTAGATTGAACTACATGTCGTGGTTCATATCTCATCTAACAGCCACGTGTGAACCAATATTCAAGCTGTTAAGAAAAGATCAAACGGTCAGGTGGAATAATGATTGCCAAGGGGCATTGAAAAATAAAAGAATAAGTTGCAGGAGCTTCCGATTCTGTTGCCTCCCTATGGAGAGAGACTGTTAATCCTGTACCTGACGGTCCTCGAGGGGTCTATGGGGTGTGTATTGGGGCAGCATGACGAGTCTGGTCGAAAAGAGCATGCAATTTACCTTAGCAAAAAGTTTACCGACTGTGAAACAATACATTCACTGCTCGAGAAAACTTGTTGTACTTTGGCATAGGCTGCTCGCCGACCGAGACAGTATATGCTGGTTCATACCACTTTGTGGATTTCAAGATGGATCTGATCAAGTACATATTTGAAGAGCCAGCAATGACCGGACGGGTTGCAAGAGGGCAAATGATGTTGACAAAATACGATATTCAGTATACCTCTCAGAAAGCAATCAAGGGGAGTGTATTGTATGATTACCTCGCCCAACAACCCATTGAGGATTATCAACCGAGGAAGTTTGAGTTCCCTGATGAGGACATCTTGAGGTGCTCAAATCGAAAGATTGTGAGGAACCGATCCCGGAGGAGGGGCCTGACCCTGAATCCGAACGGATTCTGATGTTTGATGGGGTTAATAAGGATGAGGTAGTACCATGTTGGTTACGCCAAAAGATCCCGTATTCTTTTTGTTGCCCGGATAACATTTGAATGCGCCGACGGTGTGATTAAGAATGAAGCTGGTATCCTGGGTATTGGACTTCGGTGCGTATTTCTACTGGGGTAACACCTTTCTCGCTGGTATATGGGATGGAAGTCGTGTTACCGGTTGAGGATCAAATCCCCTCTTTGAGAGTCCTGATGGACGTGAAGTTGCAAGAGGCTGAATGGGTAAGGACCCGGTACGAGGAGTTAAGCTTGATTGAGAAAAAAGGCTGGCAGCCATCTATCATGGGGCAGTTGTACCCAGTGAGCAAAGCGTGTTGTTGACCGAAAAGGGCGACCTCGTGCGTACCACGTGGGAGAGCTAGTATTGAAAAGGATCCTTCCTCCTCTCAGCGATCGTAGGGGCAAGTGGATATACAATTATGAAGGTCCATTCGTGGTCAAGAAGGTTTTCTCGGGCAGAGCCTTGTGGCTGACGACCATGGCTGGCGAAGATTTTCCATCCCCTGTGAATGCGGACGCAGTTAAAAAATACTTCGTGTAAAGAGACTCGCTGGACGGAAAGAAAAATAGTCCAGGCAAAAATGGGCATCCCGGCGAACCAAAAAACAGAAAGAAAAGGTTCGGGCAAAAATTAGGGATAAAATGAAAAAACTGTACACCCGGCAAGTCGAAAACCTGAAAAGGCGACTTGGGCAAAAAAGGGTATCCTGGTGGACTGAAACCCGAAAGGGCGGTCCAGGCAAAAGAGGGATTGAAACGAACAACTGCGTCTGGCATGATCGTTTGCGCTTGGGTTAAGGCACATGGATAGTACCTGGTAGGGATCAATCGGAGGCGTCTTGTTCAGAAGGCAGAAAAGCACGGAGAGTCAGAGGACATATGGGGTGTAACCGAGTTGGAAGTCGATGAGATCGCGGGTTTCACATTGCCATTAGGATAGATTTTTCCTTTTGTGCGCAATTACCTCTTTTCAGGAATTGCTTCCTTTGTATTGCTCATTTGAGCCACACTTTTCCATATCAATAAAATGCATATTCAGTCAAATAATTTTATTTTTGTTTTTCATTACCGTTTTGATTGCAAAAACATCCAGTTATTTTTTATAAAGAATCTTTGCATTTTAAGACATACAGGTCCCTTCCAATGCATGCTTATAAGATTGAAAGCTTGAAATCTTATTCGGAAGGTTGAGTGACCCAAGTGATTGAAATCTTGACACGCCTGGGGCACGGTTTTATCTAACGATCTCTTTTGCAGGTGCTGTTAGGTATTTTCGCTCACTTGCAGGTGATGATGTGGAAGCTTTTGACAAAACAGTCCCCATGGAGTCCAATCAGGGACGAATGAATAGAAGAACGGTGAAAAGACGACGACGGGACGTACGACGACCCTTGAGATTAATCAAGAAGACTCTTCAAAGTCTGAAAATTGAAAAGTCTGTATAAATCTCAGGAGTTCGCTCTCCGTCGAGCGCGGAGCAGTTGGGAATACAAGGTGATGAATCAGAAGTCCAGACGAGTCTGGGAGTTCTCAAAATTGGAAAGCTGACAGTGGATTTGGATGATGAGTACCAATGGGTCGACGAATCGACGGGTGTTTGGTGCCAGATTTTCCTCATCTTCCCAAGCAGAGTTGTGAGGACGAATTCCCCAGCAGATTCAAGGTCTGTGGCTTCCATAGCAGGGTCGGTATGGTGATCTCCCAGCAGGTTTGAGATCGATGTTTCCCCAGTCGTCAGGCCTGAAGGTTGTTGTTTCCCAGCGGAGGTATCTGTGGGGGGTTGGTTCCCAAGCAAAGTCGGGATTTATATCCCCAGCAAGTCAAAGACTGTTGTTATCCCCACAGAGTGCGTTGGTGGTTTTCCCCAGTAATGTCCCCAAGCGGACTAGGTGCAAAGGAGGTTGTTCCCCAGCAAGGGTTGCCTTTTCCCAGCAGCAGCGCTATTCCTCAGCAGGGTGGAAATCGGAGTATTGGCGAGTTCCTCAGCAGAGTGTCTCGAGTTCCCCAGAAGAGTCCCTTGAGGGGGATACTTTTTATGCATTCATCATGTAGGAAAGCATAGCATATTGCATAATAAATCGCGTAGCATTTCCATGATTATGGAGCATTACGCTAAAAAATATCATGCACCATTATTGCAAGCATAAGCTAGTCTCAAACCGTGGTTACTGTTTGAGAAGTGGTTTTGCCCGAAGGTGAAGGTGTTACTCCGAGGAGTTCGGCACCGTGTTTTAATCAGCAGTTATTCCCCAGTAGTGCGATATTGGAGGAAGAGTTTCTGTCAAGCAGAGATGGAAATGATAATACAAGAATTTTCGGGGTTCAAAAAGAAAGACAAGAAAGAGATAATCCCCAGCTAAACACGAAGTGTTCGTTGGCTAGGGTTGAATAGAGAGTAGCCGGCTCAGGGCTTGTTATCCCCAGCAGGGGTCGTTGGCATGCGTGTCGACTCACTCATCATTGTTTTTATCTCTGCCGATGCTGATAGGCATGAAGAGTTTTCCGGTGTCCAGACCGAGGTGGCGTTCAGGCCAGTTGATGGTATCTAGACCAGTTTCCGATTTCCAGATCGAAGAAGTTCTCAACAATCAGGACGAAGAACTTGTGGCGCCCAGACCAGTTTCCGATTTCCAGATCGAAGAAGTTCTCAACAATCAGGACGAAGAACTTGTGGCGCCCAGGCCAAGTTTCCGATTTCCAGATCGAAGAAGTTCTCAACAATCAGGACGAAGAACTTGTGGCGCTCAGGCCCATTTCCGATTTCCAGATCGAAGAAGTTTCCAACAGATCATGTTGAAGTACTTGTGGCATCCAGGCCAATCTTTCGGTGTCCAGACCGAGGCGGGTATTCAGACCGAAGCGGCAGTCAGGCCAATTTTCCGATTCTCAGATCGAATAAGCTTCCGAAGTTCAGATCGATGCAGCTTGTGGCACTCAGGCCAGTTTTCTGGTATCTAGACCGAAGTGGTGTTCAGACCAAAGTAGCGTTCAGGCTAGTCTCCCGGTGTTCAGACCGACATCAATACTCTCATATTCCGATGTTCAGTATGCAGACTGATGAGCGGCGTTCAGGCCATGGTTCTTTGTGTTTCCGTTTATCCAGACATATTCCTGTTCGGTATTCAGGCCGGCTTTCTCCGTACCAGACGGGTTCTTTTTTCGAGATTGCTTCTTCACCGATTCTGACCGGCATTGTAATTATTCTCCCATCAGAGTGCAAATTGTTCGTCTATTCTTGGTATTCAATCACTCTTCACCTTGATCATCTGAAAGCCGAGGCTATTCATATCGACAGGTTCACAGTGGATTGAATAGGGGCAGCTGTAACACCTCAAAATTTGCCCTCCTCTCTTGGGACTAGCTTAGCATATTGCATTTCATTTGTAGGTCATTAGGCATTGCATATTTGCACATCATATGGCCACAATAAGCAAGTCATCCTCCTAGGTCTTGTTCAGAAGATAAAGAGGTTGAGATTCAAGTTGAGGGTTTCATTGAACTGACCACTAGCCATCTGAGGGCTTGTGCTTCAAATTAGGGTTTCATGGTTCCTCAAGGAGGTTGAGCTTCATCTTGGTTGAAATGGTACATCATCATCATCATGGTCTTGTCATCACCAAGAGGTTCATTATAATTGATCAGATGCCTTGAGATTAGGGTTTTGACCTCTGGTCAACCCTAATCATCTGTATTGTGCCAATCAGGGCTTGTCAAGGAGATGAGGGTCTTCATTGAGCTTATGGAAGCTAGGGTTTCATGTTTGAGCCATTTCATCAGGAGTTTGAGGCTCAAGATCATCAGTGCATGGCCAGTTCATCTATCAGTCAACAAAAGTCAACCACAGGTCAATTGATGGATTTGGAGATGGGAGAGGGTTAGATACACTTCATTCATGTCCAAACAAGTTTCATTTGACATTTCAAACATCAAGAATGAAGAAAATAAAGTCAGATGAAAACTTTCCAAAAATAGAAAGTGACTTGTAATTTAAAATTGCCAAAAATGGAAAGGTTTTCTCCTCAAAATTACATGTCCAAAAATGCTTCAAATGAAATTTTGTCCAACATTAAAGTTGAAGATCTTGCTCTCACCTTTCCAAAAAGTCCAAGAACATGAATTTCTCATGTGTGGTTGGCAAGTTATGATCAAATCATTGTCAAGAAAAGTTGAATTTCAAAAGTGCATAACTTTTGAACCAAATGGCCAAATGGAGTGAGACTTTTTGGAGAAAATTTCTCTTGATCTCCTCTATTCAATTCATGCATCACATTTCATTAAAACTCATCACACAAAAAGTGCAGTTTTCACTTGAACTTATTTTGAAAATTGGAGGGAAAAAGTCATTTTGCAAACTATGCTTTGTATTCATGTTTTTCCAATTGCCTTGGCCTTAAAACAGGTTTTTAAACTTGCTCCAAACCAGAACATTTCACTGTTACATTGGTTTGCACATGGGAGGGTGAATTAGCCAATTTGCAATTTAGCATAAAACTTGACATCACTTAATCACTTGCATTAACACTAAACATGATTAGCAACATGTTTAACATCACATATAAAAGCTAAATCATAACTGTTTCATTGCTAATCATAACAGAATTTGGAAATTGAGATCTAGATCCAAAACTTTTCATCTTTTCTCTCTCACTTTTTCTGCAATTTTCTTCACAAACCGTGCCAAGATCTTCATCAATCCTTCATCCATGAGCATAATGGAAGCCTATTGAAGCAAGATCTCATCATTTTCGTGCCAATTCAAGGACTGTCAAAGTGAGCTTCATCAATGGCAAATGTGGAATTGAGCTAGATCCAAGGCGATTGAGTAACAAACCTTGTTCCATTCATTAACTTGAGCACTAAGGAGCTTCTGTTTGGATCTTCCATGGCCTGAAACACGCGATTTCACTTCTGCAAATTCTTGGAGGTGAGTTTTCGACTTTGATAATTCATGCAATTAGGATATGCGTTTGGTAAATCTTTTCATGTGGAGTATACTGCACCTTGTTTCATTGAATTTGGTTGAGAAATGAGGAAGTTACATGGATTGGAACTTTCATGCATGAATATGTTTTGGATCGAATCTTTTAATTTAGCAAGAATTAGGTTAATTCGATTATGGATTGTTGATGTGCTTGGAAAGACCTTTCCAATGGTATAGGTTTCATGAGTTTTGGTGAACAAATGTTCTTGGACGTATGAATGTGGATGAACATCTGATGAACTTAGGGATTTTTCCAGAATTTGGCTTTTTGATCCATAATCTCGCTTGCCTGCATGCGTTTGATGTTATTGGCCATGCAATTGGACCACGTGTCCACTCACTTAAGCCAAGCGCGCGCTGATTTGAAATTGGACATGCTTCGATCCTCAGCTGAAGCGATTTCCATATGTTGCCTTGCATTTATTTCCATATGCCATGCCTTGTTCATGTACATTGCTCATGTCCTTTTTTTATTTTTTTCATCACTTAAAAATTCATATCTCCTAAACCATTAATCCAAATTGGCTGGGATTTTTTGCACAATGATCCTTATGATGTCCTCTATTTTGTGAATATTTTTCCAGGATTTGTGCATGTGTGGATTTAAAAATTGCCTAGGGTTCATGTTTACATGTCATCTCTTGCACATTGCTTGCTATTCTTGTTGTGAAATGATGATGCTTGATCCAAAATTCTTGAAATTTTACATGTGTAAACTAGAGATCCTTAGGGACATTTTGGCTTTGAGTTTGTGATTTTAGCATCCCTGGTTTGTGAGATATGATCATTTGAATAAAGGTGTGACAATGTGTGTCACACCATTTCTTGTCCAACTTCCTGATTTTATTTACCATGCCATATGAACTTGAATTGATGTAAATTTTTGCATGATGATGCTTCTGGATGTTAGGTTTGAGCATGATGTTTTATGGAAATTTTGGATGCATTTCCAATTTGTTTGAGAATTTCCTTTCTGTTTGACCAATTGTGGACTTTTTGTGAGTCATGATCTTAAATGATTTGTGAAATTCTTGATATGTATTGGATGGACTTGAAATTTTGTGGAGTGATTCTAGACATCTTGAAGTTTGCCATGGCTTTGGTTTGATTCATTTATCTTGTGCCAATTATGTTTTGTGCTTGCTTGAAGTTGATGCATGATTTTGTGCCTTGTATGAGCGTGTTTTGCTTTGCCTTGTCTTATGGATTTTATTTGACATGCTTCCACTTGTCCAAATGACTTGAAATTTGGTGTAATGATTCTTTGATGAGTGCTATTTAGCCATGATTTTTCTTGGGATTTATTGATTTATTTTTTATTGAGTTTGGATTGATTCATTCTGTTTGGTCCAATGAGCTTTGAAATTGCATGCTTTGCACTATTTGTTGTGTGAAATGAAATTGGTTGATGATATGGATATGAGACCACTTGGATTTGTTTCTTATTGGATTGAACTTGATTTTTGATAATTTTCATGTTCTGTTTTGGTTTATTGCTCCCATTTTGACCCTAGGCCATGTCCTAGTGGTTAGTGCTTAATGTTTGAGTTGTGTTTTCAGGACAAAAGGCATATGGCATGGAGGAATTAATTCACTTGGCTTGAGTTGCTTGTTTGATTAATGTTGATTAACATTAAGTTTGTTTTG
Source organism: Lathyrus oleraceus (assembly GCF_024323335.1). NCBI lineage: Eukaryota > Viridiplantae > Streptophyta > Magnoliopsida > Fabales > Fabaceae > Lathyrus > Lathyrus oleraceus. The sequence continues at coordinate 42,320,536 of NC_066582.1, forward strand.
TAGGTGGCTTCTAAGTCATTTATGTTGAGCATTGGCTTATGCTTTGCTTGATGCATTGCTTGTGTACAGTTAACTGTTGACTTTTAGCTTGTCTGTTTGACTGTTTGAGTTGTGTACTAATTATGTTAGATTGATTTCAGGTACCTTAGTTGCTATAGTTCCTTTTGAGCTTGCTTTTGCTGTTGCTTGGTTGCTTAACCAATTGAGGTATAACATCACTAACTGCATGTAGTCTGGAAGACCTGGCCTGTTATTTGGTCAGGCACCTGTCTGAAGTCCTCCTTAAGAGGCAATGCTTGTGATTATTTATCTTTGTCCCCAAGCAGGAAAAGACCTTTGTTAAGGCAATTGGCAGATACAAGAGATGTGCAATCCATCTCCTGCTATTCAGTTGAGTCATCCCTTTGCTCACACAACTGGTGTTAATGCATTGTGGATAGTAACCCAAGATCCTTGTACAGTTGTACAGTTGAGTCAGTGTCATAAGTGTAGAAGGGTTCCCACTTTCTGAACCCATACTTCCTTTGTCTAAAGCTCTCCCAGGCCAGGGATAAGAGCTGTGAGGCACACCCCTCACTTCCTATTTCATCTGCTTCACCCTAACTCTCAATGTTAGGGTTAAGAGCTAACATCACCCTGATACAGTTGGCTTGCTTTTGCAGCCTAACCCTTGTGTGAGCCCACTTTGTCTGTATATAGTGTGTGCTAATTGTGTATGTTTGCTTTGTTTTGATTATGCTTGCATGTTTTGCTTTGCCTGTTTAGGATTAGCTTGCTCTGTGCAAGTAGATAGAAAACTCAACCTAGGACCTTTGTGGAATACATGATAACTATTAGGCTCGAGTCAGTCTCCCTTCTAGTTGGTCATTTCCCAGTCTCTGGTTAGGAGAAAGTTTCTCCCCTGTTAAGGGGAACTACGTTGCCCTGATCCTCATACTAGATGAGGTACGTAGGCAGGAGATCGTACGAGATCTCTCCGAGCACCCTTTCCCTTTTTGTGTGTGTTTGCTTGACAGTTGCTAGGCTCGAGTGCCAGACTCCTTAGTAACTTGTTGCTTGTTTGTTCTTGTGTGTGTTAGGAGATGGACATAAGCCCAGCGATTGGCAGTCCGTATCCTATTGGTGTGTGCTTGGAGCCCGATATAAGTCCATCAAGTGGTATTTGGTTTCCAGTAAGGGTTTGTTTGGTTCGGAGTCTGATGTAAGTCCAGCAATTGGCATTCGGATCCCATGTTTGCCTGTTTGTGTGTTTGTTTTGACGTCTGTGCGTGTGTTTTATTTGGCGTGCGTGAGCCGAACTACGGTAGCTCTGATTCTCGTTCCATACGAGATACGTAGGCATGGGATGCGATATCCTAGCGAGCCCTTTCCCCTCTTTCCCACCTGTGTTGTTTTCAGTGTGTGTGTGTGTGATGTTTAGCAACCTTTTCCTATCTTTTGAGCGTGGATCCCGTCGAGTACGACGGATGCGTAGGGGTGCTAATACCTTCCCTTCGCATAACCGACTCCCGATCCCATTCTCTTTGGTCGCGAGACCATGTCTTTTCCAGGTTTACTTCGAGCGTTTCCTTTCCCTCCTTTCGGATAAATAACGCACGGTGGCGGCTCTGTGTTGTTTTGTTTTAGCCCGCCGGTTGTTTTTCGCGAATGCGACAGACCCATAAGAAGCAACATTGGAATTTCATCCAAAATGAGGTATCACATTGCCCTAAGACTTCCCTATTGCCTGGTAGTGGGAAATGTGGGATGAGAATCTTTTAGGACAAAAAGAAGTCAGGGTCAATAATTGATCTACGACTTCCTAGGAAATAAGGTTTCAACTGTCCATCATTGACTGAGTGGGTGGTGACCCTTCCCAAGAGAATCCTAGACCCTAGAGGCCTATATAAATATCACTCATCTGAAGGGAAGGAAGGATATATCTTAAACCATACATGCCATTACACCCCTTAAAGCATAAGCTTAACTCACATCCATCAACAGAGTTTATCACCTCATGTGAGGTGAGCAGGGCCCTTAAACCATCATAAAATACCATATTTAAATGGTGTAAAGAGGAACAAACATGGTCATTTGCTCCTAGATCAATGATCCAAAAGCTGGAATTATTTGATGAGAACATGTTATGTTGGACACATAAGAACTACCTAAGGTCTCATTTGATTTTTGATTAATATTAGTAAATGTGTAGTTTGAGCTAGGCATGGCAGTTGAAGGTTGGGACCGAGGAAGTAAATTTGAATGTTGGAGCAACCTAATCAATTGGGAATATTTCTCCTAAGTAGTAGTATGTTGAACATTTGTTGAGCCTTCTTCTCCATCATTTGATTGATTTTGTTCATCACCGCCATTAGAGTTGTAAGAATAGATTGAAACTTGCTTCTTTCCAAAAATGTGGGGGAAGTCATGTTTTTGTAACAAACTCTATAATGTATCCAGATCGATAAGAATGAGTGCAAACTCGAGTATCCTTCTTGTAACCAGCTGAAATGTGATTCTTGCCACGACCTGGAAACTTTCTTTCATCATGGGCATTGATTAGAGTATTGGATTCTTCATGTTTAGTGTTATTTTCAGGTTTAGCTAGTAGTTCAATGTTGTTACTTTCTTCTTGAACCACCATGGAGTAAATTTTTTTGATTTAAGGTAAAAGTTCCATGAGAAGAACTTGAGTCTTTATAACATTAAATTTATCATTCAAACCTGTTACAAACTGAATGATTTGATCTTCTATGCAAAAATATTTTGCATAGTGCATTGTTTCGCATCTACATTGGTGAACACATTTACAAATTGACATTGATTTATGTGAATTCAGTTCTTCCCATAATTCATGCATCTCAGTAAAATAATCAAGTACTGACTTTATACCTTGTTTTAGATTATTGATCTCAGCTTTAAGGTTAGAAACGTGAATTATATCAGGTTTGGCAAATCATTCTTTGAGATCTATCCATACATCCAAAGAATTTTCTAAAAAGGATATAATTTGAGCAATCAGTTCAGTGACTGAGTTGAGAATTCATGAATGAACCAGATAGTTGCAACACTCCATTGCAACTATATTAAGATCAAGGAGTTTAGGAATTTCAATAGATTCATCAATGAATGGAAGTTTATTTTTAGCAGCAATAGCTCTTTACGTCGAGCGAGACCAAGAAAGATAGCTAGAAGCATTCAAAGGAGGTGTGAGGATCACAAAATTAGGACCTTTGCTTGGACGAATGTAATAGACTAAATCGATATCGCCACTGAAGACTAGAATTGGAGGTTGATTAACACGATGGGGCATGGTTAAAAGATCTAAAGGTGAGCACAAACAAATAATGATGAAGAAGATGTGCAAGATATAAAAGAAAATACAAAGAATTGAAGAGAAACTATGGTGTTTTTGCTACTGATACCATCTTATTATCATTAGGGTTCATGCATAATAGATAAACACAAAGCAATAAAGATGAAGAGTTTCTCATGTTCATTCATGAAGTGAGCATTATAATATATACATGAGAGTGATGGTGCATCATATCTAATTGTGTAGCTCATACATGTGATAATAACTTGTATCTCAGAGAACTATATTCTTATTAGTTGAAAGTTAGATTGAAAATTTTGATTTTAAAACCAATTCAAGTAAATAAACGGTTTTTTTATTGTGCATATGGAAACAAAACCCAAACTGAATTTGCAAAATAGAACAACTGAAAATTATATATATATATATATATATATATATATATATATATATATATATATATATATATATATATATATTATATATATATATATTATATATATATATATATATATATATATATATATATATATATATATATATATATATATATATATATATATATATAATTTTTGTTGTTAATTTAAGTCTTATTTAGCAATAGCACAAATCATAACCCGTTTAAGTATTTCTAACAAAGACAATATAATTAATTGTGGATGCCTCTCTTTATGAATTACCATTTAACTTAATTAGCCGCGAGAAAAAAGCTCGATCTTCCTATTGAAATATCCTAATTTTGCATCATAAAATCTCATTAAAACCAATAATATAGGAGAAAATCTAGAAGTTGAAAGAAAACACAAAGATCTTTTTCTGAAATCTCTTATCATGGCATTCCCTTTTGGAGCCGTTTTGACTTTATCATTGCTCTTTCTTGTTGTATTTTCATTTCCTAATGTGCATGCAAATGGTATCAGCTCCTCATGGAAACATGCAGCTCACAATGTTATTGGATCAAACCATGTGGTTGATGTCCCAAAACATCATGGCCGCGAGCTTCGAACTGGTCTATGGAAGAAAGCACGTGCCACTTTCTATGAGGGCAGCGTTGGAACATTTGGTATGAAATAATGCACTAGTCGACTCCCTCTTTGTCTCTTGGACAATTAAAAAGAAGCTAAATAATTTTGATACTTATGCACAAGTACACGAGTTCAACTCCTATAAAAATTTAAAAACCGCTTAATTGTTGAGACAAATAGGGATAAGAGATTCATGCATAGAGTTAGAATGTTACATTTAAAAAAAATCATATGTACATGTTTATTTACTACCCCTCTTAGAGATAAACCTTTAGGTCAAATTTAACTATTAGATAATTATTAGATAAATTATATGTTTTATACTTTTATACATATTTTTATATAAAATAAAAGAAAAGGGATGCTGCAGAAAAATGTCATTCAATGACGATCATACATCCCGCCAAATCAGTCTAAAAATTTTAACATACTTATTTGATATGACAAATTGTTATATTATTATTGGATAAAAGTGTAACATAATTGAGTTAAAACCTAAATTTTATATAAAATTTTGATATCTCTCCATGCAATTTTGTGTTGAAGTGATCTAATTGCAATGCTTTTCAATGTCAAAATTTGAACTTCCGATCCTTGATTAAATTAAAAAAAATTGTACGATAGAGCCAAGATAAAAAAAAGTCCAGAGTACTATTTAGAGTTTATAATTATCTCCCTCCAAAACCACCTTATTATATTTAAATTTTTAATTTTTTAAATTTTTTAAATAGATGTATTTGAACTATATATAAATAAATACATCAATTATTTAACTCTGAAAAATTAGATTTGAACCATACATATATAGATTCATGGATTATTTAATAAATCTAAATTTAAACTTTGTTTATAATAAAGAAGAGAAGGAGTATATGGTTTAATAAATTTCATTAGGAAGATTAAATTATATGTTTAATAATGTAGGTGGAGCCTGTGGATACGATGATGTGGTTAAAGATGGGTATGGCTTAGACACAGTAGCATTGAGCACAGTTTTGTATAAAAAAGGTAAGAAATGTGGTGCGTGTTATGAAATCCAATGTGTGGACTCTCCAGGGTGTAAGAAAGGGACAACCTCTATTACTGTGACGGCAACAGACCTTTGTCCTCCCAATTATGCCCTACCAAGGGACAATGGAGGATGGTGCAACCCACCAGGACGGCATTTTGACTTAGCCAAACCTGCTTATCTTAAAATTGCTGACTACAAAGCTGGCATTGTGCCAATCACATACCGCAGGTAACATACATAAATTTTCATACATATCTTAACTTATTCGGGTTGTTTATCACTCAAAAGTGCTATAAATTCAGTGTACCCTGCAAGAGGAAGGGAGGTATTCGGTTCACGATCACAGGGAATCCTTACTTCAACTTAGTGAAAGTGTCAAATGTTGGAGGAGCTGGAGATGTGGTAGGAGTGCAAGTAAGAGGTGAAGACAAACTGAAATGGACACAATTGAAGAGAAATTGGGGTCAAAGATGGGAGACTAATGCCATGTTATGTGAAGAGACATTGAGCTTCAGAGTGAGGACAAGTGATGGAAGGTGGTCCACTTCAAAGTCTGTTGCCCCAAAGGGCTGGCAATTTGGTCAGACTTTTGTAGGCAAAAACTTTGGCAAGAAATAATAACCTTTAGAGTAACGTAATCAGGGTTTGATTCAATTATTATATTTTTTAGTGAGAGATATGTAGAAATAATAATGTATGAATATGTATCTAAATTTAATTAGATCAATCAAAGTAAATGGTATATAAGCAAAAAGAAGTTCACATCCTTCTCTTTTTCTCTTTTGGGCTTCTTATTGTGCCCTACCATTTAACAAATTCATTCACCAGACTAGAGAAAGACGTAAAATAGAAGCAAAACTGAGGAAAATTTTACTCACCGTCAGGGTGAATTAGCCCTGAGAAAACTATTAACTTAAATTTATATATGAATTTTTAATGATTACACATAAAACAGCTTAAAGTACAAACCTTTTCTGAGCAACCTGCATCAGTAATAATAGAATACTTGGAAAACCTTGCTTCTCAAATGAAGATATCAACCTCAGATCAAGATAGAGCGCATATTGACACAGCAGTCTTCTTGAAAAAGGAATCATGTGTCTGAGTCATGCCTTTCTGGGGATCAAACCTCTATTATATCTTTTCACTGAAGGTGTATGACAATTTTGCTCTGAATCTGCAATGCTTGAGAGATTAATTTATGCTCAGTGGTTCAAATACCCATATCACAAACATAATTCAGCTCAAGATCATGACCGAAACAAAACAAAATACTTTATGTCTTCTTTTTCTTCTTCCGCAAGAATTCTCCGGTATCTGATCTGTCTTGTAAACGTTTGGATTGTTGAGCACGTATCTCAAGCAGTTTTGATCTTGCATCTTGGAAAAGAGCATCTGATCTTGAAGCCAACAATTGCTGAAAGATCATTAAAAATTGAATAAGCTTTACTATCAATGGTGACTGATGAGCAACAGATAAGAATATTTTATACAAACCTGGATATGATCCATGGCTGCAAGGTTAAAACCAAATATATCTTTCCAACCCTGAAACAATGTTCAAACAAGAAGTTTGTCAAGGACACATTCCATAAAAGTGGAATAACAGATATATTTAATTTAAAAAATTCTGTAGTAGGAACATGCCATCTTTTGCAAGACAACCACAATATCACAAATGCCCAGGAGTTGAAATAATGTCCATCAAAAAGTACCACAGAAAATATCCAAAATGAAATATGCAACCATGCACAAATATATACATTCCAAATATATTATACAAACTCATTATCGGAATTGCCCACTATTAAAAAAATTATTTCTATATAATTTATTAAATAATCTAAGGCAACTGAGATTTTAGAATAATAATCACCTTTTTTTAATTCAAAACCTGTTTTCTGGTAACAGATTTAATGTTCAACAATGTTTTAAAAACTAGAGCAGCATTAAAGTATTGATGCTGATCATGGGTGAAATGTGATAACAGATTTAATGTTAAATAATGTTATAAAAACTAGACCAGCATTGACGTATTGATGCTGATCATGGTTGAAATGTGATCAAAAAGTTAATACAAAAAGTTCATAGAAAATACATTAAATGAAACACATTATATAATACATTAAATGAAAAATTTAATACAAAAAGTTAATAAATCAAATTTAAATTAACCAAAATATTATCATTCCGTATGAGTTCTAAGATGAATAAAATATTTTTAAAACTCGCACCGAAAACCCTAGCATATTTACCTTGACTCGTTCATAGAAAATGTCACCGAAAGCAGTTAAGACAGGTCTAGCAGCTGGTGTTGCAAGCAACTGATTGTAATGTGTCTGTAACAGTAGTGTGCCTATCCGGCAAACAAGCTCAACCTGCAATTGTCAGGAACAGATAAATACTCAACTTGCAAAAAATACTTAAGACTTTAAGCAAATTTTCATAAACCAGCAATTATTATTAGTATTAGTATTAGTATTATAATAATTATTATAATTATTACTATTATTATTATTATTATTATTATTATTACTATTATTATTATTATTATTATTACTATTATAGGAGAAATACAACAACATTTTGAAGAACAGTGAAGTTTTGAAAGGACAAGTAACCTTATCAGAATATGAAGTCCATTCTTTCAAGTATGACAGAAGCTTCAAAGCATCTGAAAACGGTAAAGCCTGCATAAATACATAAAATTGATGTGAACGACTTTCTTATAAAAACTAAAATTAGGTCAAGGATTGCTTCTGTTTTTTAGTGGGTGGAACACTTCTTAATGAAACAAGTATATCTAACATTTTCCTTATATTCTTCGATTATAAATTTATGGTAAGAACACTGACACCTCTTATTGTAGAAAATATAATATAATATGAAGAAAAAAATTCATAGATATCAAAGTTTTTATACAGAAAAGACAGCCTAGTAACAGGGTCTAGAGAAGGGCCTGGTACATTCTGGGTGGATTTAATATAGGTAGCCATGTCATCCATTTACAAGCTAGGTTGTCAATCCTGGACTGCAGCGGATAGCGGCCGGCTCCATAACAGGATAGGTAGCACATTGCAGAATGGCTGCTATTTGAAATTTTATTGCAAAACTATAATAATGACCCGCGACACCAATCAATCTGGCCGTGCGCAACTATACTGCAATGTACTGGGGAGCTTTCTGGAAGCCACCAGCAACTGTTTTTCCATGAAAGTGGCGCTGTCTGCCGCTATTGACAACCTAACATAGCAAGGTGCTTATTGCTTGACTCATACACATGACGTAAACCTAATCATGGAGACTGCAAGTTTAAGCATTGTATCAAGACTTCCCTGTAACTAAACTCATGACCAATGTTTACTTAGTGCTGTGTTCAATTTACACAAAATAATTAAAGCATTAAATTTAAGCAAATTAAAGCTCAGACAAATACACATGCATATTCAATATTAACTGAAATGCAATAAAAAATAGTAAGTGATAAAATCAACATAAACTGAAATAATAATAGATAAAATCAACATTAACTAAAATGTACACACTCATACATATTCAATATTAACTGAAACATAAAACCAATAAACACACATCAATAAAATATTAAAAATGATAATAAGAGATGAACTGAACTCTATAACCAATTACTTCTTTTAGAGTAGTGTTGATGTAATTTTAAATAGTGAGGACAACCGCAACATTTGAACCACTTGGCTCTGGACAAGTTCACTAGCTAAATAAGAGATGTAAATATATTATTACTGTTCTACAGAATAATTAACATAATAGAGTTGATGAGAAACTTTATGAAGTTGACTGCTACTTTACAGATCAAAGCCAAATTAACTTTCATCATAGTGCTGTTTAGAGAATAAAGGAACTAATAAGACCTTATAGGAATTAGGTATGTGATCTTATTAAGAAACAAGATTAATTAAGTTGCTAACAGCAATGAAAGTTAGACTGGAAAGAAAGTAGTCTGATATGTGTGTTATATTTCTGCATGAGAATTGAGAACATTTAATAAAAATGTAAATCCAAACATACCAATAATGTTTGCTCCAAATCATTTGAGCGAACATCTTTAAATGCACTTAGAACGTAATCAGAAGGTGACCGACCAGTCATGAGTGGATTTGCCTGGAAAACAATACTTTTATTGTTTTTTTCCTCCTCCTGAAATGCAAAATCAAAAATATTACAGCAACATTAAACCTCACAAAACAGTCCTCCTCAGCTCTTTATTATCTAGCAGATCCAAGTTGAATAGAAGATATTTTCTGTAATTATACATGCAAAATAATTTCACTGAAACTTGGGACTTTGATAGATTTCCAATGGTGTTCCATGTTACTATGCCTACTCCCTAAGGAACTGTAGGTATTGCATGCATATTTCATCAGCTGAAGTAGTTTCAAATTGAAAATTCATTTTGAAGATCAAAAGTTGAGAGTTTTAGGGATAGCAGTAGGTAATTAATAGGTTTAATACAACAAAAAATGTTCCAATTTCACATGCATCAAAATGCTTAATGGAACAATTTGTTTGGGATTCACAGAGGATGGTTGAGACATTATAATCTGGAACAGATTCTGCTTGTCAACTCATTAAAGATTAACCAAATTTTGATTTACATGTTTGGCAAATAATCGCTGATGCGGTCTCTTAAGTCAGATTTGTTCTCTATCATAGAGACACAACAGAAGACAAATGTATATATGTATATCAAATATTCGCACATGCCCTGCAGATTCATTTCCAAGATAATACATTTTAGAGAACAGAAACCCTCCAATAAAGATCGAGTATAACCTGATGTTCAGAAATGCGCTTTTCCTCATTTTCTGCAATGTCTAATCTCTCAATAATTAAGTCGGTAGCGGTAAGGGTTTCCTGGGTTTTTTTCCCGGCTACGGCCACAGCTCCTTCCTCTGGTATTTCTTCCTTCGTTGCATATTTGTTTTCAAATGCATTGTCAAGATCAGCATCAAACATTTCCTCTAACCTCTTCTCCTTTTCTTCCTGCAATTAAAATGGTTTATCATATACCAGTGAAATAATATTTTTTCTAACACATTCTAGCAGAAGTGTGCCTACTATCAATAAGAGTCTTTCGGGCATTTATTCAAACTTTCTATTATTATACTGCATTAAAGAAGTATAGGTGTATCGCTCCATAACCTACAAGATATGTATACCTCAATGAAAAACTGCTCTTCAGTACGATCCCAACGGCGGATTGAACGGTCATGAGATCCAGTGACAATAAAATCACCACGACTACTGACAGCAAGACACCAAATATCTGCATGATGTCCTTCAAGAGTTAACAGCTGCTCAAATTTATCAGCATCCCAATATTTTACAACACGATCTTTTCCAACACTAAACACATAATGCGTCTTGGGAACAAATTGCACTGCCATAACACTGAAAAGTAAATTGCATAAGATACTTCTAATACAGCTTTATTCATACTCTTCGATGCATAAAAGAATTAAAAGATAAAAGAAAAATAATTATCATGGCAGAATTATAAGAATTAAAAGATAAAAGGAAAATAATTATCATGGCAGAATCATGTAGCACCTGTCAGCATGCGCAAAAATGGATTTATGACAGTCACCAAAATCCAAACCCCAAATCTTTATATTTTTATCAGCAGAGCCAGTCACAATTAAATCTCCATCTGATGAGATATCCATACACAGAACAGGAAGCTTGTGGCCATACAATGAAAGGAAGAATTTGAATGTGTCTACAAAGTGAATCTGAAAAATAAATAGCTCATCAAAAATACTAGAAATAGTGTAACAAAAATATAGCAAGAATGTAAGAGTCACCGCCAAAGCAAGCTCATAGTACATACAGTACTAAACAATCAACATTCAATAGAGCACATACAGATGTCCACCATACTTAGAAATTGGCATTTCCTATTAGATGTACTATACTGAAAAATAAATGAACCAACTTGGATAAACTTCTCAGGAAGCACTTACAGAGAAAATATATTAAAAGAATCGTGTAATACTAATTTTTTAAATAGCAATCTCTCGGATAAATCAAAAGCATCCTCTGCTTTTAACTTTTTCTTAAAAGACCTCATTTAATTTCTCCATAAGTATCTATACAGTATACATCAATAAATAGTAAAACCAAACTAGGCTGTACTCAGTAAAGCTGTCAACTGATCCTGAATCACATATTATAATCCCTAAAAAAAACACTCAATGTAAGCTACAAAATTCAATAATAATTAAGTTCCCAAATTGCCAAACATACAGTAAAATACTTCTGCATTGGAGGAATACTTGCATGAAAACAAAACACACATAAATCCATATTCTTAGAAATATCCAATAAGAGAGAAAATTTTGAATTTATTTAAAATTTAATTTCTTTTTTAATTGGAATCATGGGGTGGTTGTGATATGAAGGAGAGAGAAAATTTAATTTTTATTTTTTAATTAATAAAAAAATTGTGATTGGCTGTGTATATAACTACGTGTTATGGTTGTTTCTATCTAAGAATTTTCCTCTGCATTGAGACTATACACTGTTAGGTTGACAAGTGGCAATAAAAACAACAATAAACAAAGTGAAACTTATTAAGAAAATTTTGCAAACCAAAGACAAGTAATTAGGAAAGGGGAACCCGAACACATTTACACAGAAACACAAGGCAAACAGGATAGGGTTAATAAATCTGACCTTTACCGTACTATCCAACAGAGCAACAGCAATATATTTGGCATCAGGACTAATTGCAACCACAAGAACATCATCATTCATTCTCATAGTCTTGACATTTGACACGGTGAGTTGCTTAGTAGCCTGAAACAGAACAATTAGTGTTATTAAAATAAACAAATTGTTGATTGGTAGATATTTTTCCACATATTAAATATGGACTTATAGGGTATATAAATAAAGCAGGAGAGAGTTGCATAAGGTGTGGGCGATAAATGTTGTTCCCTCAAACCCAAATAGTGAAGACTGAAGACCTATGAAGACCGACATTTCTAGGAGGTAGTGTGTCGCAGTGTATAAGACTCGTACGACACGTATCGGAAAACCCAGAAAAAATCTCAAAAAAATGGTTTTTTCTTTGCTTCGACACTCTTTGGATAGTGTCCGGCACTCATACGACATGTGTCGGACAATTCAGACATGTGTTTAAAATAACACAAATTATATATATTTTTAGACAAATCTCACAAACATCTAAAAGGGTTAAACATGGGTTTGAAACAATGTTAATGAAAGAACAAAGACATTAAATTTGATTAGAATATTTTAGCTCTTTTAATAGTTGATGGATAAATGAATGCCAAATACTATAATATACCTAGCCGTGTGTCGGTGTCCTAAGTTTTAGACTTTATCGGTGTCGGAGTGTCCGTCTCATGTCTTGTCCCATGGCCCAAGAGTTTTAAAATTCTATTTATATGTTAATATACCAACTCTAGTTCTAGAGATCAAATATTAAAACATAAAAACTATTGCAAAAGAGTGTCCCAATGAAATACTATATACAAAAGATCTTCCATACTTACCTATGCTTTATATGTGCAGTATATGAAGTGAAAAGGTAAGTTATTGTATTCCCTTATTAAAAAAATAAATACTTTATAAAATAGGGAATGATATGAAGAACGCACTTGACCAGGTTTTTGCTTAATTTGGTAGTCCCAAAATTTTACTTCGTGATCTGCACTTCCTGTGACAAAGCCAAGTCTATCTGGCAGGGGAGCAATTGTCCGCACAGAGCCTCCATGAGCTTCAATAACTTCAACACGAGTACCACTTCCAATGTCAATAATTTCTAAGCTTCCATCTTTAGTTCCAACAAGTCCATACTTGTTAGTGGGAAGAATTAAACTGCAAAGTCCATATCCAGAATCAATGGTCCTTAAGCAGGAACCAGTACTTGGGTTCCAGATCTTTACTGCATTATGACTGGTTGATAACAGAAAAGTGCTGTCCGAACTAAGTGTGACACTTCGAACATCAGAGCGGTGCCCCTGAAGATCAATACCAAGTGTTCTTTTGGTTTCACTGCTTTCAATGGAGTAGAACTCAATTAGATTATTGTTTAAGGACAATGCTAAAGTTCCAAATGAATTCTTTGGAGTGGTTGGACAGAAAGAAATGGAGCATATCTTTTTGCTAGCTCTAATAGTATGCAACAATTTAAAAACATCAGGCACGGTAACTGTGATTTTACTTGTTTCTATGGGTCCATCGGTCACAGTAGAATTATCTCCTTTGTTCTCATTACTCTCACCTCCATGTTCAGCTCCCTCTGTAGCCTCTTTACCATGCTTCTTCTCCTTTTTGCGGTTAACCCTACGTTTGGCTTTACGCTTTGCTTCGGCATCATCCAATACACGGAATATTTCTACCATCTTTCCCGCAACATGACATGCTAGCAGATTCCCAGACTTGTTGAACTGGACAGTGGCAACTCTATCTTTATTCTGCCGCTGAATCTCACCAAAATGCGTCAAAACTTCCCATTTGTTTGAAACAGAAGAATCTCCACCGTCACTTATAGACTCCCTATCCACAGAATCTTGCTTAATTGTATAAAAACGAAGTTCCTTGTCCGCTGAACCGGTTACAAGATACCTCTCAGCAGGATCAACATCTAATGTCCATATTTCACTATGATGCCCCCCAACAATTTGCATACAATGCTGAGTATCAATATCCCACACTCTCAAAAACTTGTCTTTGGATGAGCTAACTAGCTTTTTCCCAGAACCAACAAATACAACATCCGTCACCTGCCAAAATGAACAAAACTCATTTAACAAAAACTTAAGCAAAGGTTTGTTTGGATTGACTTATGGCACTTGTAAGACGGTTTGAAAGAGATGATATAAACAACTTATTATGACATAAGCTGTCTAAGATACAACAACAAACAACAACCAAGTCTTATCCCACATGAGCTCTCGAAGATAGCTTATGAAAAAACTTACAGCTTATATGAAAACATTTTAAACTTATTTTATCTCTTGTTATAGAAATAACTTATAGCTTATATGAAAACATTTTTAACTTATTTTATCTCTTGTTATAGAAATAACTTACACATAAACAGTTAGTAGTATATGATGAGCGCTTATGAACTTAAGTTATTAATCTAAACTAGGCTTAAATTGAAAACTAAAGTCAGCATTAGAATTGAAGAGCAAAAACCAAACCTGATCGCGATGACCACGAAGGCGAAAAAGACCGGTTTCTCCAACAACATCCCACAAAATAACATCATTATCTTTACTACCAGAAGCAAGTAACGAACCAGCCTTATTGTATCGAAGAGCAGTTACAGCTCCTTTATGTCCATTCAAAGTAGTCTCACAAGTTCCCTTATCAGAGTCCCAAATCCTTATGCTACCATCACCATAACCTCCAGCAATCTGCAACAACAACAACCAAAACAGTTCAAGGAAATAACAAATTCACTTCACGCGTGCACAATAGATAGAGACCCGTGACGGTAATTACCAATATAGAAGGGGAGGAGGCTATGGAGGTGACGGCGAGGGAAGGACCGCGACATGGAACGGAAGGAGTTAGGGTTTTGGTGCAGATACCTTGGCGCACGTGCCAGACTCCGATTTTCTCGAGAGCGGGAGAGAGAAGGTGCTTTCCGGAGCTGTCGTATGAGATGTTGGAATCCACGGAGGCTATGACGCCGAAGGAGGCCGCCGGCTCGTAGCGGAGGTAGAGCTTCACCATTTTTGCTGCCGCAGTGAGGTTTATGCTTTCAGGGCAGGGTTTATGTTTCGGCGGGTCTTTTTACTTGTTTTCTTCTATTCTAAGTTCTAACCTTCGTAAACTAAATTTTAAGGAATAATGACAATAGGTTGCTTTTTGCACATTCTCTATTTAATATATACACCCCACCCGCTCATTTGTTTAGTTGCCTCACGCTAGGTTTTTTTTTTTAATATTCGGAGATATATTTTCGAACATATTAATTTTAATTATTTATATTAAATTGAAGAGACACATCTTTTATATTAAAATATAATTCAAAGATGTATCTCAATTTGTAAAAAGTGTATTCGAATATGTATTTTTGTAAACACTTATTTATAAGTTAGTGGAAAGTCCAAAGATGCATCTCCAAATACTTTTGTTTCAGATCCCGGAATATGTATCTTTGTAAACACTTATTTATAAGTTAGTGGAAAATCCAAAGATGCATCTCCAAATACTTTTGTTTCAGATCCCGCGTCAGACCTTCAATTTTCCTCCTTCTTTGTTTTCTCAGAAAGTTCTCAAATAACATTTGAACTCTGCAACATTGAACATTCACATCCATTCATACAAATATCATTTATTTGAACTCTGCAACATTGAAACTTTTCCTCCTTTCCAGCATCTCAAACATTCAAGTTACTTCTCATCATTTTGATTAGGTAAGTATTTCAAAATTAATCTTTTTTTTTATTTGTAGATACTTGTTTAGACTACACTAGATGTATTAGGTACGAAGACAGTAGTGTAATGAAATGGTAGGCTATCTCAAACATGCATCGAGTGTTTTTGGAATTGGTATGGCAGAAAATGAGTTGCTGTCATGGGAGAAAAATTGCAGGTTTTTCCAGAGATGCGTCTCCGGATTTGCTCTACATAATTTTTGGAGATTCATCTCTGAGTTGTACTCATGCAAAACATTAGGGGATTTTGTGGAATTTGTAAATTTTTCCTAACATGTTGCTTATGTCTTCTTTGTTTCTAACACAAGTGCAATGATTGGAAACAACAATGGTCGGATTAGGATTGGACGTGTGTCACAAGCATATGATGCAGCAAAACTTGAAGTTCTTAAAGTCCCTGAAGGCCAGGAGGAAATCTTTGTTGATCTTTATGTCCCCTTAGAGAGTTACCCAAGAGGGTCATTTGACATTTAATTACTTCATCTTTATGCAGACCATGTTGCATGTTTATTTTCGTTTGCAACACATATGTTGTCAAATAATTAAATTTATATTGATGGTTATATTTTCTTTTTACATGAGCGTGAGTGTTTGAAACTGATTAACCACGACAGGAAGATTTTGGAGTTGCCACAACCCACTATTGGTTGGTTCATTGATGTTACCTGCTATTTCGATCTTGGTGGTTTATGTTCTTTCGCGTACGTGACCATAAACAATGGCATGCATGCGGCTTTTGTTGATAAGTGGCACTCAGAGATGCCATTTTTTCACCTATCTATTGGTGAGACACCATCACCTTGGATGATGTCTCCTTCCTCCTGCATCTTTCCATAAGGAGAAAATATTGGACCACTAGAGGCTCGGGAGATAAAATGGTTGATCTGATGGTCACCATGTTGGGGGTTGGCCTTAGTAAGGTCGCCAATGAGGCAACTGACACTAGAGTTGCTCGTGCACGATTCAGCTTATTGGAAAATCTTTATAGACATCATTTTTTAGGGGTATAGGATGTCGTAGGCGATGATATGCAGGTTGAGTACCATTGGCATGTGCATTGAGGTCTTACCTCTTGTTCCTGGTTGACACGTCCATGTTTGTGAATAAAAATGCAACATATGTCGATGTGGTCTACCTTAAGTACTTTACCGACTTGACTACGATTCACGAGTACAACTGGGGGGTCACTTGTGTTGGTCTACCTGTACTCAAAGATGAGCGAGGGTTGTCTTTGAAAGATAAAGCAGATGACATGAAGTTGCATGTGCTTACGGTAATATATTGTTACAAATATTTTCATATAGTAGGCTTCTCCCTCTATTGCTTATGCACTCATTGGTACGACTGCGAGAACTAGGGCCTACTCCAACACCTCTTCCTCATGGCTATGATGTAAATGCCAGGTGTGTATTCCATTCTGGAGCACCCGGACACACGACCGAGGATTGCAGGGCTCTAAAGCACTTAGGTACAAGATCTGATTGATTCGAGGGTTATTATGTTCACACCACAAGGTCTGAACGTAGTACGCACCCCTAAGACTTCCTAGACAAGTACATCTACGGTGCCAAACCCCTATACAAACCAGGAGCAGAACTACTATCAGCTGGGGCACCAGAAACCGAAGAACCCATAGAGGAGGATAGATCTGATCCCTATGTCATACAGGCAACTGCTTGCTCACTTGCTTCGATCCTCCTTGGTGAAGTACAGAAAGTTGGGACCTCCCACAACACCTTTCCCTCAAGGCTATGATGCCAACGCTATGTGCGAATTCCATTCTAGGGCACCTGGGCACTCGACTGAAGACTGTCAGGGTCTCAAGTACAAGGTACAAGATCTGATTGATTCGAGGGTTATTATGTTCACACCACAAGGCCTGAACGTAGTACGCACCCCGAAGACTTCACATACAAATACGTCTGAGGTGCCAAACCCATATCCGGACCAGCAGCGGAATTGCTATCAGCAAGGTAGACAAGGACCAAGGAGGCCTCCCAGGAAGTTCGACCCAATTCCCATGCCGTATGGTCATCTGCTAGCCTATTTTCTCAGGGATTCGTTGGTTCAGTTAAGAGAAGCCAAGGCTCCTCCAATACCCCTTCCTCCCAGGTATGACATGAATTCTAGTTGTGAGTATCACTTTGGGACGCTAGGACACTCGATCGAGAATTGTAATGTTTTCAAACACAAAGTACAAGACTTGATTGACTCGAAAACTATATCGTTTGCGCCATCGGTTCCAAACGTCATGAATAACCCCGCGCGTGCAAGCACATCTGCAATGCCGCAGTCAAAGCAGTGGTAGACTCTAAGAAGTTCCCTCTATATGACTACTTCGTCAGCTTCTACAAGAATTGAGACCCCAAGTTGTGGGAAGAACAAGGTTGATCACTTCAGCAGTCATTAGTCTGTTCAATCATTTTTCATGTGCAATCTTTCTAGTTTGACATTTGTAGATATTCACTTGTGATAAACTCGTTTGCTTTTGAATAATAATGACATTGAAATAAATATGCATTGTTTTGAATAAATCCATTCGCGTACACTCATATTTTTCATTGATATCAAACTTCTGTTAAGCAAAATCAAAGGGAGAATGATGAAATTGAAAACATGATATCACTGCGCGTACGCTTTTGGATAGAACCTTGCTGATAATGTAAGGCATCGTTTTGAATCCTAAACATCGGAGATATAAGGGAGATAATCCATAGTCAACCCCTTCGAGCCAAGGAGTAGGAGTTTCTTTCTGAATATAAAACCCTTAATCTTAACCCGGGGCAGGGTAGAGGTCAGTTAGTTTGACCAGGCGTTCAAACTTTAAATGAGGAGTGTCATGTATGAGGATCAACCATATCTTATCCCTCATAGGATGTCGGAAATAATAAGTTTACATTGGTTGTCCCTCACCCATAGAGGCACGAGGCAGTCACGACCCTTCAAATCAATGGAGCAGATGTCGCACGATGTGTTCCATCAAAGAAGTCAAAATCGAAAGACAAAAAGCCCGCTAAGTCGAAACTTGAGAACAAGTTACTTAGGCAAAAATTAGGGCATCCCTGCGGATCTCAAATCTGAGTCAATCCAGCAAAAGTAGGGAAGTGAAAGAACAAATCAAACGAAGAGGAATCATAAGAAAATCCTCAGCAAGAACAAAATCGTGTGGCAACAAACCAGATAGAAGGTGCATGACCGCCACTCTGAAAACCTCGTGGGTTCATTTTCACCCCCAAATCCCTTTTGAAGGACGAGCGCTTGTATCGAACTAGCTGAACATAGGACTGGAGAACATCACGAAGAGTGGGTGGGTTAGAATAGGTTTCGAGCCATAAATCCTTTTTTCTGAAAACCGTGAACCAGGCCACGTTACAACCCTCAAAAGACCTAATTGAAGTAGGGTTTAGTCCGAAAGCGTACTATAGTCAGTACTATCATGTTAAAGCTGACTCCTCAATGATTTGCTTATCATTTGTGTTGGTATCGATATGACATTCTCATTAGTGATTCATTCGCTGTATGTCATAATTCCATGTGGACGTAATGGGATTTTAAAACTTGCATAAATATGACATTTGCATTATCATTTATAAAATGAACTTGTCTTACTCGTGGGTAAGCATCTGACATCCAGAAGTCTTCCACAGTGAACATGAATTGAGGAACTAGATGATGCCAAAAGTATAGAACGCCCGAGACCTCCGTTGAGCAGGGGCAAGCCAGTTCATTTGATGATTCAAAAGTGCAGAATGCCTCAGACCTCCATGGAGCAGAGGCAAATCATCTTGATTGATGATTCAAAAGTGAAGAATGCCTAAGACCTCCATTGAGCAAAGGCAAATCATCTTGACTGATGATCCAAAAGTGTAGAACGCTTGAGACCTCCGTTGAGCAGGGGCAAGCCACTTCATTTGACGATTCAAAAGAGCAGAATTCCTGAGACCTCCATTGAGCAGAGGCAGATCATCTTGACTGATGATTCAAAAGTGAAGAACGCTTGAGACCTCCGTTGAGCAGGGGCAAGCCACTTCTTTGGATCATATCAAAAGTGTAGAACGCCTGAGACCTCTGTTGAGCAGGGGCAAGCCACTTCATTCGATGATTCAAAAGTGCAGAATGCCTGAGACCTCCATTGAGCAAAGGCAAATCATCTTGACTGATGATCCAAAAGTGTAGAACGCCTGAGACCTCTGTTGAGCAGGGGCAGGCCACTTCATTTGATGATTCAAAAGTGCAGAATGCTTGAGACCTCCGTTGAGCAGGGGCAAGCCACTTATTTTGATCATACCATCACAGAATGTTTAAAGACTTTGTTGAGCTAAAGACAAGACCAGCACAATATCTAGTTGATCCGAGGAAATCACGTCGAGAAATCTCTGCAAGATCCAGCCGATCAGAAGTAATCACATTGAGAAATCTCTTCAAGATCC
Organism: Lathyrus oleraceus; assembly: GCF_024323335.1. Lineage (NCBI taxonomy): Eukaryota > Viridiplantae > Streptophyta > Magnoliopsida > Fabales > Fabaceae > Lathyrus > Lathyrus oleraceus. The sequence goes on from NC_066582.1 coordinate 42,340,758, forward strand.
AGCGGATCAGAAGTAGTCACGTCGAGAAATCTCTTCAATATCCATCCGATCAGAGGAAGTCACGTCGAGATTCGATAAATCTCTCTGAAGACCAATTAACCAGGGGCACTCCCTCAAAGGTCAACCAGCCAGAGGCAAAGTTGCTTCAAGGCTCGTACTCGGGCAGGCCACCCCAAGAGCACGAGAAGTCAATCTCTTCGAGATGGTTAATCATAGGAGAAGTTCCAAGACACTAGGGCATGTCAGATTAAGATAATCTATGACAAAGTTGCTCCATAGCTTGAGACTGAGGCAATCCATGCAGATACCCAATAGACTGGGGTAATCCGTGCAGGTACCCAACAGACTGGGGCAAGACGATCCAAAGAGACGAAGGTTTCTCGCTCCTGAAAGCTTTTCAGATTCAGCCTGGGGCATCAGAAGATCCTGCTCAAATTTCAACAATATCAAGAAGTCAAATGTCGGGGAGTCATGCGAGATGCAACTCACACCCCATAAATTAGAGGCCTTGTGACCCAAGTGGATGTACCTTTGTTCAAGGCACACCACGCCCAAACTTGGGGCATCCGTAAACCATCATTGCATAAACCTGTCATGCATAATTCATATCATCTCATGCATACCATTTGATATAATCATGAAGCTCCCTAAACGAGAAAGAAGCAAGTCCAAAACTCTTTTGGCACTACTCAATAGCCCATTTCCATTGGCACTTTCCTGGAATCCAACCTGGTGGATAAACCCTCTTTCAATACCCACGCGACGTTCAGTCCCAGTCGGGAGAACCGTTTGTAAGTCCAGTTCCGTTGGCCAAACCATACCCCAACCGTGTCAAATATACACAATACCGGACATTCTTGTGTGTCTTTGCAAGTTGAATATGTTTGACCAAGCCTTCCATTGACTCTTGAGTGAGTTATATGGCTATAACCTGTTTCTTCCCTTTCCGACAAGGTTAACTTCGGAAAACCATTCTGTATTTCTTCTTATCCTGATAAGGTTAACTTCAGGACCCCTTATTTCCTTCCGATAAGGTTAACTTCGGAAACTTTCTTCTCTTCCTGATAAGGTTAACTTCAGGACCTTTTTTATTCCCTTTTCCGATAAGGTTAACTTCGGAAAACCATTTTGCCTTTCTTCTCTTCCTGATAAGGTTAACTTAAGGACCCCTTCTTCCCTTTCGATAAGGTTAACTTCGGAAACTTTCTTCTCTTCCTGATAAGGTTAACTTCAGGACCCCTTCTTTCCCTTCCGATAAGGTTAACTTCGGAAACTTTCTCCTTTTCGTGATAAGGTTAAGTTCAGGACCCCTTCTTCCCTTTCGATAAGGTTAACTTCGGAAACTTTCTTCTTTTCCTGATAAGGTTAAGTTTAGGACCCCTTCTTCCCTTCCGATAAGGTTAACTTTAGAAACTTTCTTCTTTTCCTGATAAGGTTAACTTCAGGACCCCTTCTTCCCTTCCGATAAGGTTAACTTCGGAAACTTTCTTCTCTTCCTGATAAGGTTAACTTCAGGACCCCTTCTTCCCTTCCGATAAGGTTAACTTCGGAAACTTTCTTCTCTTCCTGATAAGGTTAACTTCAGGACCCCTTCTTCCCTTCCGATAAGGTTAACTTCAGAACTTTCTTCTCTTCCTGATAAGGTTAACTTCAGGACCCCTTCTTCCCTTCTGATAAGGTTAACTTCGGAAACTTTCTTCTCTTCCTGATAAGGTTAACTTCAGGACCCCTTCTTCCCTTCCGATAAGGTTAACTTCGGAAACTTTCTTCTCTTCCTGATAAGGTTAACTTCAGGACCCCTTCTTCCCTTCCGATAAGGTAAGTTTAGGACGCCTTCTTCCCTTCCGATAAGGTTAACTTCGGAAACTTTCTTCTCTTCCTGATAAGGTTAACTTCAGGACCCCTTCTTCCCTTCCGATAAGGTTAACTTCGAAAATTTTCTTCTTTTCCTGATAAGGTTAACTTCAGGACCCCTTCTTCCCTTCCGATAAGGTTAACTTCAGAAACTTTCTTCTTTTCCTGATAAGGTTAACTTCAGGACCCCTTCTTCCCTTCCGATAAGGTTAACTTCGGAAACTTTCTTCTCTTTCTGATAAGGTTAACTTCAGGACCCCTTTCTTCCCTTCCGATAAGGTTAACTTCGGAAACTTTCTTCTCTTCCTGATAAGGTTAACTTCAGGACCCCTTTCTTCCCTTCCGATAAAGTTAACTTCGGGATCCGTTTCTCTTCTCTTCTTGATAAGGTTAACTTCAAGATACCCTTCTTCTCTTTCCGATAAGGTTAACTTCGGAAATCCGTATCCCCATTCTTTTCTCCCTGATAAGGTTAACTTCAAGAACCATTTCTTCCCTTTCCGATAAGGTTAACTTCGGAACTCCCTTTCTCGTGTATTCTCTTCCCGATAAGGTTAACTTCGGGACCCCCATATTTTCCTTCTCCATGTCCAATAAGGTCAACTTTGGAATGTTTCCCCAACGATGTCGTCATTTCTTTCCTTCTTGATAAGGTTAACTTCAGGACCATTGTCTTCCCTTTCCGATAAGGTTAAATTCTGAAACCCGTTATCACCCTTCTCTTCCCGATAATGTTAACTTCGGGATCCATTTCTTCTCTTCCTGATAAGGTTAACTTCAGGATCCACTCTTTCTCTTTCCGATAAGGTTAACTTCGTTTTCGTTTCTTCTCTCCCTGATAAGGTTAACTTCAGGATCCATCTCTTCTCTTCCTGATAAGGTTTACTTCAGGATACTTCGCTTCTCTCCCTGATGAGGTTAACTTCAGGATACTTCCCTTCTCTCCTCGATAAGGTTAACTTCGGGATCCATTTCTTCTCTTTCCGATAAGGTTAACTTTGGAGCCCCTCCCTTTACCCTTCTCTTCTCCTTTTGATAAGGTTAACTTCGGAACCCATCCCTCAGCAAAGACAAATTGTGTTTGGCTTCTCTCCCTTTCTTTCTTCCTAGTCATAAACAAAAAATAAAGTCCAGGTTCCACTTGGTAAACCATGTTTCAAAGAATCTTTCACCCATTTCTCCCCAGCGGAAAATATTCTTAGTGCTTGCCAAAGAGTTTTAAAAAAAAAACGAAAAAGGAAAGCTTGTGCATAAAAAACAGAGAGCTTGTTGAAAAAAAAGAGATATCAATCTTATTGCATCAGCACATGCATATGTCATGCATCTTTAACCTTTCATAAATATCCATTGATCAGATAACATTTCAATCCCCAACAACTGCCTTGCACAAAAGCTGGTTTGTCCACCCTATATCTCAGTGAAGAATTTATTTATGACCTATCTTCACATTTCATTTGTTCTCGGTGGGCAAATTTTTTGATATTCTAGTATTTAATCCTCTCCTACCTTGAATGTTCGGAAGCTGTTACTATGCATGCATTCAGGTTTTAGAAGATTAAACAGGGTCAGTTGTCATACCCCAAAACTCACCCTACCATTCACAAGTTCATCTAGGTCACTAACCCTAAGCATTTGCATATCCTGATAAGCATTCATTTCATCTACATATTCATTATATCATAACACATTCCACTTGCATTCGAAAAAAGGACATAAAATCATGGACTCAAGGGTTTTACCACACATGAAATTGAATAAGAGGCTCACAAGGTTGAGATCCATCTGGTCATTCATGGAGTTTCATTGGCTTGTTCAGCAATTCATCATAGGTCTCACTTGTTCTTGATCTTCATGCTTTGATTAAGGGATATTCGTTCAAGGTGTTATAGCCCATCGCTTGGTGTAAGTAATCATTTGGTTGATTTTGCTTCGTTGGATTTCAAGTCTAGTTCATGGCATACTTCAGCCGATTTAAAGGTGTTGTGTTGTTCAGTCAAATCAATCTTCATCGAGTCATTATTCAAGTCCATTCCATACAAGTCATTACCTATCATTTCACCCAAAAATAAATATCTTTTTACCTAAGTTGATTTTTGGTCAACCTTTGACTTTTGGGTCAACCAATTGACCAAAGTCAACCTTCTAACCAAAAACCATTTCTTAATCATTTTCATATTTTTAGTCCATTTCTAATCATCATATTTTTAAACCCATTGATAATCACATTTCAACCCATTTCAAATCCAATCCAATAACCATTTCATTTTCAACATCCAATCTTTGATCCACTTATCCAATCCATACCCAATTTCTATTACCATAAAACCAATTATCTATATCATATATCCATTCACATTATCCAAAACCATATTTCAATTTATCCATTTAAAACCAAATATCCATTTTTTAAGCCCAATATCCATACCCATTTTAATCCAATTGACCATTAATCCATTACCAAAATCCAATTATTAAAACCATAAACCATATCCAAACATAATCCATGATCCAGGTTCAATTTACAAATTAAAACAAAATGGAGAAAATGCAAGGTGAAAATGTAAAACACAATAAGTAGAAGCAACAACCGAATGGCAAAACGAACAAGTCCACAAGTGGTATCCAAGTGAAAAGCAGAAAAATCCTGAAGCTCCAAACGGCGACAATCTTCCAAAATGCACCAGCTGCACGTGAACGCAAGAAACAATAAGCCAAGTGAGGAAAGGCAACAATCAAAATCCAACCTGCGAAACAGCACAAAAAAGCCTAAAGTTACACCAAGCCAACAAAACCTGCATAATCTCAAAAGAAAACAACAATCAAATCAGAGTTTCAGAAAGGATAACCGAAAGTCCTAACCGTCAACAACAGTCCTACGAAACTTAAAAAATAAGTCCTCTAACCACCATTAATAACCGTCTAACAAATTATAGAAATCGGTTACAGTCTTTAATCATAATCCTAACCGAATTTGGTACCTTCTAACTTCCCCCTCTCAACTGATATGAGAGAATTTTCTTGAGCACTAGAGGGATGGTTGGAACGGTAATAACAAAACAAAAAAATCCTCTTCGACCTCTCCATCATCACATAAAAACCTCTATAAAAAATCCCAAGAATTCTGCAGAATTCAAGGGAGACAACAGAACCTCACAGAAACTGAATAACCGTTGTGCAACTGCTAAACAACTCAACATAATTCCAAAAATTGCCAACTGTAAATCTAACTGTCATAACAAACTCTAAACCACCCTAACTGATTTTTTCTAACCAATTCCTAACCTATTTTCAGAACAGAAAAGAGATGGGAATCTATATATTGATACCTTTATGATTTTGTTAAAGGTTGGTTTTTCGGTTGCCACCTTCAACCTCTCTCACTTTCCTCACCATTCTTCTCCACCTCTACTCTCAATCACAAACCATTCGTCATCTTCTTCACCATCATCCTGCAACCAACCTTCCACAAATTTCTAACCGGAAATCCACTCTTCTCCGACGAAAACAGAACCCCAAACTTCAACCTCACTCCTAAGAGACACCAATCTCGAACCCATTTCTTCAGCACACACGACTCCTTAACCAACCTTTGAAGAACCACAAAAAAGATCAGAAAAAACGAATAAGATAGAAGAGGTGGAAGAAACACGTTACAGAAATCAGAGTAGAAAATTGAAAGAAGCGGAAGCTTGTTGATTACCTCACCTTCGACGAGAAGCCGACGACGGATACCGATTCATCGTGACACACAAGCTTAAGCAAGTCTTCGTATTCAGCTTCAATCAATAACGCACGGACTGAGCTTCACTCTCCATCATCGACGACCAATCCACATCAACGAACTCAGAATAAAACACTTCATCGTTCATCACACGATCTCCATCACGCTTTCGTCAACATCAAATGGCGAAAATCCAATATTGAAGAGCAACGAACGAAGCTCAGCGATTGAAGATCCACGAACGCGTCACCCCAGCCATCTGTCGCATCCGCGAAAAACAACCAGCGGGCTGAAACAAAAAACACACAGAGCCGCCACCGTGCGTTATTTATTCCAAAAGAGGGAAAGGAAACGCTCGAAGTAAACCTGGGAAAAGCATGGTCTCGCGACCAAAGAGAATGGGATCGGGAGTCGGTTATGCGAAGGGAAGGTATTAGCACCCCTACGCATCCGTCGTACTCGACGGGATCCACGCTCAAAAGATAGGTTAAGGTTGCTAAAACAAACATCACACACACACACTGAAGACAACACAGGTGGGGAAAAGAGGAGAGGGCTCGCTAGGACATCGCATCCTATGCCTACGTATCTCGTCTAGAACGAGAATCAGAGCTGCCGTAGTTCGGCTCACGCACGCCAAACAAGACACACACAAACACGGGCAAACATGGAACCCGAATGCCAATCGCTGGACTTACATCGGCTTCCGAACCAAACAAACCCACACTGGAAACCAGATGCCACTTGATGGACTTATACCGGACTCCAAGCACACAACAAGAGGATACGGAATGCCAATGGCTGGGCTTAAATCCATCTCCTACACACACAAGAACCAACAAGCAACAAGCTACTAAGGAGTCGGGAACTCGAGCCTAGCAACTGTCAAGCAAACACACACACAAAAAGAAAAAGGGTGCCCGGAGAGACCTCGCACGGTCTCCTGCCTACGTACCTCATCTGGTATGAGGATCAGAGCGACGTAGTTCCCCTGAACGGGAAGGAAATTCTAACCAGATACAAAGGGAGACACACTACTAGGGAGCTGGACTCGAGCCTAGATGTTATCATGCTTCATTGCCCTATGTTATGGTTTCTATCTACTTGCACAACAGCAAGCTAATCCTAACCAGGAAAAAGCAAAGCATGCAAGCATAAACAAAGCAAATCAAACATTCACAGTTAGCACACACTATATACAGACAGATGGGCTCAATCAAGGGTTAAGTTGCAAAAGCAACACAACTGTGTCAGGTGGTGTTAGCTCTTAACCCTGACATTGAGAGTCAGGGTGAAGCCAGATGAAATGGGAGTGAGGGGCGTGCCTCACAGCTCTTATCCCTGACCAGGGAGAGCTTCAGACAAAGGAGTGTGGGTTCAGAAAGTGGGAACCCTTCTACACTCATGACTCTGACTCAACTGTACAACTGTACATGGATCTTGGGTTAATATCCCAATGCATCAACACAGTGGTGTGAGCAGAGGGATGACTCAACAAGAATAGCAGGAGATGGATTGCACATCTCTTGTATCTGCCAATTGCCTTAATCAAGGTCTTTTCCTGCTTGGCACAAATATAAACAAGCACAAGCATTGCCTCTTAAGGAGGACTTCAGACAGGTGCCTGGCCAAGTAACAAGCCAGGTCTTCCAGACTACATGGAGTTAGAGAATTCTACCTCTATTGGTTAAGCAACCAAGCAATAGCCAATGCAAGTTCAAAAAGAACCAGAGCAACTAAAGTACCTGAAACCAATCTAGCACAATTAGTATTCAGCTCAAACAGTCAAACAACAAAGATCAACAGTTAATCTGTACAGTCCAAACACAAGTCAATGCACAAAGGTGCAAGCCATAAGGCACAAACTTAAATTTCAAAACCTACAAAACAAAGTCAAAGTTAGTCATAAACAAGCATCAAGCCAACTCCCATTGAAGGCAAACCATCAAGCATGATCAAATTGTGCTATTAACCTGAAACACAACTCAAAAGTGAGAGCACAAACCACTAGTCCAAGACTAGGGTCAAAAGGAGATCACAAAGTCAAAACAGAACATGAAACTTATCCAAAATCAAGATCAAACAATTAAGAATCCAATCCAAGTAGTTTCACATTCATATCATTCATCATTATCATTTCATGAAGCAAAAGGCACAAAACATGCAAATTGGAACCTCAAAGGACCAAACAGAATGGCTTAACTCAAATCCATACCAAAACATTTCAATAAATAACCAAAAAATTCATAGCTAAACCGCATCCACAACATAACAATCTCACCAAATTTCAGCTCATTTGGATCAAGGTAAGTAAGCCAATGAAATTCATAAAGTCCAGACAAGTTCATACAAGCTCATGCAATGCATCAAAACAAGCATCAACTTCCATCCATCACAAAACAGAAATAAAATATGATAAATGAATGGGACTAAAACCAAGATGTACCTAAAAATGTCTACAATCACTCCACAAAATTTCACATCCATCCAATTAATGACCAGAATTTCACAAATCAAATACAAACATGTTTCACAAATGGTCAGCAAATGACTAAACAGCAAATAAAATCCCAATCAAATAGGAAAAACATCCAAAAATTCCAGAAAAATTCACATGTATTCTCCACATCTATATGCATTCTCATACAAAAATCCAGAGCAAATGGCATTCAATAAGCATGGAAACAAAATTCAGGAAGTTGGACATAACCTAGTGTGACACACATTGTCACACTCAACTTGATCACACCATATCTACTAATCCAGAAACTCAAAAATAGCAAACTATATACCAAAATCACCAGGAGTGAGTCAAGAATGTGCATATAAAATTTCAAGCATTTTGGAGCAAGCATCGAGATTTCATGAATGAAAAGGCAAAACCTATACACAAAGCACACATGATCAAAGGCCTTAGACAAAATTAAAAATCAACCAAGCACAACTTTTGCTATCATGCCTATAAAAAACTAGAGAGAAATTGGAGATGAATGCAAAAATCCTCACTCAATTTGGATCATCCATGAATATTCTATGATTTCTTGAAGTTGATCATGAAAATGAAATAAACATTTAACAAAATAAAATGAAATTAAGTGAAGCAGTGGCATTTTGGTAAATAAGACTCTCACTAAATGAAACGCTGTGTTTCATTTAGTGAGATGGCAGCGTACGAATGGCTAGTGAGCGCGGTAAACAGCATTCAAACGCGAGGCAAAGCTAACACGGATTAAAACACCTCCTGGACGTGTTCTTCGCGCATTCATAGTGTTCATCATTCCAGAAATTCACTCAAGAACAAACAATCATGAAAATGCATAAACTATATATGGATCGGTTCATCTTTCAACAAGGATCAACATTATCATCATGATTTTATCCAGAACTCAACATAGAAAGAGATTCAATCAAAACAAGTTTTGTCATCCAAACTTAAATTCCAGATTTCTCAATCAATACTCAACGAAAACGCACGATTCAAGTTTCATTCTACTCTATGTTGAAGGATCTACCTAAACCACATGTCAATTCCAAGAATCGAAAGATTTGAATTCTGACCTTATGAATGTGCAGTGCTTGATTCTGGCGTTTTTGAGGCTTGGAAGTGGAAAACAGAAATTCAATGATGATTAGGAAAGTGAATGGAATGGATCTTTTAGCTCAACGGTGCACGATGATGATGAACTTTCAAACTGCCATGGATGAGCAAGGTTTTCAACAGTTGCGAATTTGCCAATGTTCTTCACCAATTGGCTTCAACAGTTCTTCAATCAATCCTACAGATGAAGGTTAGCATCAAAGAAAACAGAAAGCATCAAGAATTTCGATCCAAAAAGTGAAAAAAGTGTGAGGAGAATTTGAGAGAATTAAGAGAATTTGAGAAATTTCTGAGTTTAGATCTGAAAAGTGAATTGTGATTATGTGAATTCTGTTACAATTAAGCATATATACCACTTCCTAATCCAATTGTTAATCAAGATTAGCAAAATCAAATGAATTAGTGAAATGCACTTTCATGTGTTTTGGCAAAAATGCCCTTTTCACAATGCAGCCAATGTAACAGTGCAAAAACCATTCAAGCAAGTCCAAAATGATGTTTATGATGTGTTAGAAGTGGTTTGGTATGCAAATGCCTTGTATTTTTGAAATTGACCTTTTTTCCCACCAATTTTTAAATGGTTCACTTGAAAAATGACCTTTTTATGTGAAGGTTTTCAATGAAATGTGATGATGCAATGTGATAGTACATGTCAAATGTGGTTTGCTCAAAGAAAGATCACCCAATTTGGCCATTCCATTCAAAAGTTATGCCACTTTGAATTTCAACATTTTCTGAAAATGATTTGATCATAATTTGCCAACCACACATGAGAAATTCATGTTCTTGGACTTTTTGGAAAGGTGAGAGCAAGATCTACAACTTTCATGTTGAACAAAATTTCATTTGAAGCATTTTTGAACACGTAATTTTGAGGAGAAAAACTTTCCATTTTTGGCAGTTTTCAATTACAAGTCACTTTCTATTTTTGGAAAGTTTCCATCTGACTTTATTTTCTTCATTCTTGATCTTTGAAATGCCAAATGAAACTTGTTTGGACATGAATGAAGTGTCTCTAACTCTCTCCCCCCTCCAAATCCATCATCTTTGGCATAGTTGACCACAGCTGACTTTTCTGGCTGATAGATGAATCTGGCTATGCACTGATCAACTTGAGCCTCAAACTCCTGATGAAATGGCTCAATGATGAAACCCTAGCCTCCATAAGCTCAATAAAATCATATGATGATCCCCATATCCATTGAAAACCTCATCTTCTTGACAAGCCCTAACTGGCACAATACAGATGATTCAACTGATTAGGGTTGACCAGTGGTCAAAACCCTAATCCCAAAGTATCTGATCAATCTCTTGGATGATATCAAGACCATGATGATGATGATGTATCCTTGCAACCAAGATGAAGCTCAACCCCCTTGAGAATCAAGAAACCCTAATTTGTACCACACATCCTCAGATGATTAATGATCAATTCAATCAATGAAACCCTCGGCTTGCATACATCAACCTTTTATCTTCTGACCAAGACTTAGGAGGATGACTTGCTCAATGTAACCACATGATATGAAATTATGCAATGCCTAATGACCTAAGAAATGATATGCAATATGTTAAGCTAGTCCCAAGAGAGGAGGGCAAATTTTGAGGTGTTACACCATCACGTCAGAATCTTAAGGTAATTCTTTCCTCCCTTCGTCCGTTCTTCCATTTCACGCATCAGCAAGCAAAGCGAAATTGAATTCATGGTCATCCATCGGTGTTCGCGCAAGAACGAAATCCCAGTTTTCGTCGGTTTCGCGATGCCGAGAGGTAGCTTTGTTTCGTTACGGAGCGATTGGATCTGAAGAAGAAATGAGTGTTGTTGTCATGGGAAACCCGGTTTCAGGGTTCTTTTCGTGAAAACTTGGGCCTTTGGCCCAAGCAATTCTTGTCCACACCCTTAATTCGTTTTGCACCCCATAACCTGTGTTCATATTTAATTCTTTCCCAATCCATGATTAATCTCAAGTTAATTTAGATTTTAATTTCTTTTTGTGGTTAATCTTGAAGCTGATTTGTTAATTTAGATTGTAATTAGGTTAGTTCATAATTCATTAGAAATATTAGGATTAACCTTGTAATGAGTAATAATTAGATTAAACCCTAGTTAGGATTAAATATATGGTTAATTAGAAGTTAGGTTTAATCAACTTTTAGATTAGGTTTAGCTTCTTAATTTTCCAGAATTAATTTTCATATGATTAACCATGCCATGTTTAGAATTTCATTTGATTTGCCATGTTAAGTCTCATGTACGCGATTAATCTCATTGTGACTTGGTTATCTTTTGTTTATGGTTAATGGCTAAATTGAAATTTCCATTTTAATTTGATTTGGTATATGTTTGTTCATCATCACCACTACACCACATCATATTATGATCATACAATCTCATTCACTTGAATTAGCATTTAATTTCCATTTTATTAATGCATACTAACCATAGTATTTTTTTGTGGTGGCATGTGAATGAGAGATCCAAACCATCCTACAAGTTATTCTTTTTATTTTTATAATTTGTAAAGTGTAGTTTTCTTCTCATGTCTTTGTGTTGTATTGTGTGGATCCATCCCCTCATTGTGGGTTAAATGTCCCCCCTCCCCTAATCATGTAATAGCTTAGCTTTATCGCTTTCTAGCTTAGTTTACCATACATGTTAATAATCAAGATAAAATACAAAACGATAAACAAAGCATTTCAAAAGAAACAAAAGGTACTTGATTCAACATCAAGTCGTTTTCCAAATAAAAATCACACCATTGCAACGTAAATGCTTGATCCAACGTCAAACATTCTCCATTCACTCCAAGATCCATCATTTACATCTCTTATCCATTCTCTTCTCAATCTTATTCTATCTTACCTCCATTCTTCACTCACTATTTCATAATAAATGCAAACACTCGATTCAACGTCAAGTTCCGTTTTCAAAACCTTTTCATAACAAATTGGAATGCAAATGGGGTGTACGTGTTTGTACACAACATTCAAGTAATTGGGTTGTCGGTCGTACCTAGCCTGAGGACCCGACACTTGGCTCCCCCCCTTAAAACATCTAATCATTCAAACAAGTTAAATATAGGCGCTATGAGGAAGAAAAAGAATAGTTAGGACTCTATTGTCCTCTCGATTCCCAAGTACTTTGATCGTTGACTGTACTTAGTCAAGGGTTAGAGACTTGTCTCCCTCTAAGTTCCAACGATTAAACTTGCCAAACTCCTTTCATAATCAAATCTCTTTTGGATGAAAAAGAGTGGTTAGGATAACTTATCCTCTCAACTCCCGAGTTATTGGACCGTTGGCTGTATCTAGCCAAGGGTTTAATGCTTGTCTCCATGCATAAAATCAACCCTAACAAATCAAATCATCTTTTGCCTTAGCGAACTCTCTTCAAAACCTTTCAATAAGGATGTGTTATTTTCGTTCTACCGTGAACGAAGCTTAAGCCTCCATGTGCGAGCAAGTAATGTTTAACTTCTAGAGTGCAAACTAAGCGTATCCACTTTACCGCAAACAAGCAAATACTTTCTGCTCCCATGACAGAGTCTACAAGCAAGTGAACACTAGCGCGCGAACATCAATACTGTTCAGTAAAAACAACCAAACAAATACGCCATTTTTGAGTCGAACTACCAAGCTCTGATTTCCCTATTGCACGTATGGGGATACGTAGGCACGAGGGCCCAAATCCTTGGCGAGCATACTAAATTAAAACTTATTTTCTCTCCATCCCATCTCTCAACTCATTCACAATAGCAAGCAACTTACAGATAAATAAACATCCATACGCATTTGATACGAGCAAGTGGTTCCCATGGAATACCATGGATGTGAGGGGTGCTAATACCTCCCCCTTGCATAACCGACTTCCGAATCCGCTCTTGGTTGCGAGACAATTTCTCTCATTTGGGGTTTTATCGCTAATTTCCTTTTCCTTTAGAATAAATAAAATCCGATGGCGACTCTGTATTTTTCGCGGCGCTTCAGGGTGTTCTTGCAGTAATTGAGGATTGCATACAAATGAAGGCGGAGACAGATGTGTCACATCCTTCTAAGATGACTGATGTGTCTCGTCCTTCTAAGACGGAGGCTTCACTACTACAAAGGTTACTCCGCAAACAGCCACTGAGGCAGGTGATATGTGTCACATCGCGAAAAATATGACCTACGAGTGTTCGCGCGCTCCTTAAATGATTGAATAAAATCGTCATCAAACTTTATTCATTCCAAAGAATGAGAGAGAGGGAGAGAGGGAGAGAAAGGGAGAGAGGGAGAGAGAGAGAGATTGATACAATCCATAAAATAAAGAGAAAATAGTCATGACAACCAAATTCGGGTTTGAGGGTCGATTATGCGTGGGAAATGTATTAGCACCTCCCACATCCATTGTACTCAACGAGAACCTTTTAGTTAGATTTGTGATTGAATGTTAACGTATGTCATTTGTTTTTTTCGAGTGATAAAAGATTGAAAAGGGAAATAAAAAAGGGTTACAAAAATGTTTTTAAGAGGGTGTTTGACGAGATTGTGGGTCTCGCCCCTACGTATCCTCAGGTACAATAAGGAATTCAAAACTATGTAGTTCTTTGTAGAAAACTACGTATTGGTTGGTTGAGTTTATTGAATGACTATTTAGATCGCACTTCAGCGGTTAAACGTTGTTTATGCTCGCGATTGGAGGCTCAAAGCGCTCGTTTGTGTCGCAGTAGAACAAACTAAACAGTGTCCATTTTGAAAAGGTTTTCGATCGCGCGAGAGTGTGAAAATAGTTTTGATGGGTTGAATTTTTTTTAAGAGAATGACAAATGCTCGGTAGGACCAATACGTTTACACCAGGGCTGATTATTTGAGATTTTCATATAATGTAAAACTCTGACATACCTTTTTCATTCCAAGCGTTTATGCAATTTATTTGCGGACAACAAATGTTCAGTAGGAACAAGATGTGTGCCTCATGTCTGATTGTTCAAGATTTTCATGAAGTGTAAAACTCCAATGTCCCTCTTCTTTCGATTTTATTACAATTTTTTTAACGTAATGCTTCATTTAGAAAGAAATTTGATAATAGTTAATCATTTCGAAAGTGCGTTTAAAAAATGAACCCTTGACAATGGATCAAGGTTTCAAGTTATTAAAAATATTTATTTATATTATTAATTATTTATTTAATTAAGTGTGACAAATTAAAAATAATAATAATAATAAATAAATAAAACCCAACAAGAGCAATATGGGTGGTGGTGATAAAAAATTCAAAATGGTCCAAGGTCCAACTTATAAAATATAAAATAAATAAATAAAAAGGTGATGACAAGCAATTATAGTGGCGCTCATAGAAATGCAAGCCCAATAAGTGGGCCCTAACATTGGTCAAGGCCTTAGAGGGAGTTAACTGAAGTTAACTAAACCTTAGCCTATAGATCAGATGATTAGAGGATCAAATGGTAAAGGGGTGTTATGCACTAGGGGTGTTTAAAACTGAACCAACACAATAGAAAATCATAAACTAAACCAAACCAAACCGAAACCACAAAAAACCGCAATTAATTCGGATGTGTTTGGATCATTTTCTAACAAAACTGCACGATTTGGTTTGGTTTGCGGTTTGTATTTTGCAAACCGAACTAAACCAAACTAAATTGCATCATGTTACAACTCAGACTTCACTTATCTCACATCCAACCTAAAACTCAAATCTATTATGCCTCAACCTTACAAATATTCTTTTACTCACACTTAGGGTTTTAATTCCAACCTTTTTAAATCTCTCATTGTAGTATCGTGCATTCTTCTCATATTCTTTGTCATATATATCTCACCTCTTCTACTATAATCTCTCCTCTCTTATGTTCTTTACTTTTCATCTTCTCATTTTCATCTTATTGATTTCTCTTCCAATTACGTTTTTATCGCACTTTTCTTCTCTAATCTCGCATCTCTTATGTTATTTCTTTTTCATCTTCTATAATCTCTCCTCTCCTCTATTTTTTCTTTTTTATTATAATATTTATGGTATTTTTATGCTACTATTTTATGTTTTTTTATTCCACTTTTGTCTAATTTTATTTTTGTATATTGAATGAGAAGTTTTTATTTAAATATGATGACTTTTGTTGTTATTTAGTAATGTATGAATGACTAAACACAAAGTTATATTGTTAAATCTTGTAAAAAACTGAATCAACCGAACCAACCCAAACTGCATTTGTTTGGTTTGTTTTGGTTCAGTTTTATCTCTAAAAAACAACCGAACCACATGTTTTTTCTCTTGTAGTTCAGATGATTTTTAGCGTCAAAACTGCACTGTGAACACCCATACTCTACACATGAAAGCATAGGGAAGCATTGCTTGGGATCAGGTCAATGGAAGAGGAGTCAACGCATCAAATGGTTGATAATGGCCACATGGAAGGACACGTGTCAATGCAAGATGAGCCAAAGAGAAATAGGACAAAGAGGGAGTTTCACGTGAGGACCCAACCTCTTATTCTTTCTCTTTCCTTCTGAGACCCTACTCTCTCTCTCTCTCTCTCTCTCTCTCTCTCTCTCTCTCTCTCTCTCTCTCTCTCTCTCTCTCTCTCTCTCTCTCTCTCTCTCTCTCTCTCTCTCTCTCTCTCTCTCTCTCTCTCTCTCTCTCCGTAACAACAACCTAACTAAACAAAAGAGTCACCCAAACGGATTCAGAGGACGGTCTGCACGGTGGCCCTGATGAAGGGCGAAAACCCAGATTTTCCAAAAATATCTCAAACAACAAAACTTAGTTTTTTAGATAAATAAACTATTAAAATTTGTATTAGATAAACCTTCCGTTTTAGTTTTTTACAAATAAAATAATTATTTTATAAGAGAGAATAAAATTTTAAAGTATCCACTCAATCTTTTTTTAATAAACTCACTTAATCTTTTTCACATATTTGAAAAAAAAATCAATAAATTTCTATTATTCAATATTTGGATAAATAGTTTTATTTTTTCCATTTTATATAATTTCCAATATACGAGAAAAAAATTATTAAATTTTTATTGACTCGCTGTATATTTTGATCATTAATTTTATTTTTCATGTTTTATATAATTTTCATAAAATGAACAAACAAAACTTATTAAAATTTTATTGAATCACTTCATAATTTGATAAGTAGTTTCATTTTTCTTGTTTCATATCATTTCCATGAAAAAATAAAATTTATTAAAGTTTTATTGACTCACAACATATTTGAATCAGTAGTTTCATTTAACTCAGTTTCATATTATTTTGTACGATAAATTATACTCAAATATATATTAAAAGCAATATGTATGAATGTTTTCTTATCTAGATCTAGCGTATTATATCCCGGGTCATTTTAAAAATAAAATAAAATCAAGATTGTTCAAAATAAATTATAAAATAAATTATATTTTACACTTTATTCACGTGCATTTAAATTTAACTAAATTTGTTTTCAAAGTAATCAAATATATTTACTATAAATTTTATGATAATATATACTAATTTTATAAAAAAATCACGAGTACGCACGAGACTGATTGTTTGACGATATATGCTTTTGGATGCGTCTTGTTTTTCTTCGAATTATAATAAATATAAGATATTGAAATAATATCATAGTTTTCGAAACTATATATTAAAGAGTTTACAATTAAAAAAACCAACTTAACAAGTTGTTAATCTTAACACTTTACAATAATTTTCTGCAAAGTGATGTATCTTTAGACATAATTTTTCAAATAATACATTAACTTGATGACGTCAACCATAAGACTTATAATTTCTATTGAAAAAGGTTGGATTTTGGACTATAATTGCCTTTTAGGATATTGTCAATGATGTTTTGGTCAATTCATGCCATTTGCCAATGATTGAGTAGAGTTGACGAAGATTTGTACATGTGCGATTCCATGCAAATTGTATAAACTATTTATAGTGAGACTTGAGAATACAATGTTTCATAATTAAACCATAGAAGATCGGTCAAAGTGAAAGTCAAAGAAAACAACATTGTTCATGAACATGGTCATATCATACTATAAAAGTGAGATTATTTAAAATAAAAACAAAGATTATTTCAAAACTCGAGCATAGACGTTCTATGAAAGAAGACACATCACATAAGTTCGTTTAATTGTTGTGCGTAAAATAAGAGTTGTTTATGGTTCGATTGCTCCATAACTAGCAACCATGTCGAAAGATGATACCACAATCTGCATTTGATGACAAAATCTGCAAAACTTGTTTGTTTAAGCTACCTTGTCGTTGTCGTCGTACCGAGGAACAAAACCATTTAAATGCATATTACCATCTCCAAGGTGACCATAACCAATAACATTAGCAACATCACCTACACTGATCAAATAAAATTGTGACAGTCTTGATGTCTTATTATGCACTATTATCTAACTAATAACATGTAGGGCCTTTTACCTTGTCTTGACCGCATTTCTTCGACAACATTGTATCATGATAGTGTGGCTTGAGGGTTGTCCACGGCGTGATGAGGAGTCACCCATACAGGAAAGATCATCATGTATCAATGAACCAACATGAACCTACTTACAACAAAAAGATTAGTTCCAACATTCAAACAATTTATCATCGTTAGCATGCAACATTCATTCAAATAAAAGATATGCATTTCATCAAACATGTAATGGAGATGAAAAATTAAATGAAATTCAACATCAGGGATTTGGTGATTCTAAATCAGAAACAAACAAACACAGTCTAATACATAAACATACTAAGAACTGCAACGATTATAAATTTCAACAACATTAGACTCTCACATAAAGAGGAAATCTAAATCCATGATACACATGTAGGAGTTTAGTTACATTGATCTCAGGGGTTTAGATACACATCGGAAATTAAAATTTATGAATATCTTATACACTCTATTTAAATAGTTAATTGTTGAACAAAACTATTGTTGCTCCCTGAAATATGTGAACCACATGGCAAGAAATAACACATCATTCAATCCCTATAAACCACATCAAAATCGCATGTGATAACCTGTGATTCCCTTGTGAAAATTCAGATCTGAAAACCATGTCTCATCAACTATAACTTAAAAATTCTTCGACTGTGTGTTTAATGCAACAACAGATGAAGTAAACACAACTCCTTTCACACACATCTCTTGAATCTTCACCATTTAATCAACCACATTCACTATACCAAGTAAAAATGCATTGTGAGATAAAATAACTCACTACATTGTCATTTCGGTCGATAAAACACAACCATTTCGAATTCGATCACAACCACACTCGCGCAAAAAAACGTGTTGTCGTCACCACAAATCTACCATAGCAAAACCGCACACTGCCGTATAACTGTCGAAAATGCCATAGCCGTCGAAAAATGATTTCTTTTATAAAAAGAATAGAAGAGAGAATCATGTTTGTTTTGTTGTATCAAAAGAAAAAAAAGGTTAGAAGAAAAAAAGAAGGTGGAGGTTAAAAGAATGGATCTTAAAAATGAAAGAGTGTGAGTAAAGAAAGAAGAAGAATAAAGAAACGGGAGAAGATGATGGAGAAGTTTGAGACAACAAAGAATAAGTGATGAGATTTCAAAAATGAAACTACAAAAAGTTGGATGGGCTAGTTTTGTTTTAAACCATATTTAATAAAATCAGTTCAAAATATTATATAAAGTGAAACCAAATGTGACTGAAAAAGATAAAGAGTCAATATTGAGTATTCCACAAGATTTACATTTCTTAAATTATAGATAGATCAAATAGTGAACAACAAATCTTGTTATATCCTATCCCTCAAATTTTAATAAATCAGTGTTAAAATTTTCAATTTGCTTAAAAAAACGTTAAATGGATTGTCCAATCATATTTAACTTGTTTCCTTGGGGTTTATTACACTCAATCTTTTTCACTGGGTTTCTGCATTTAATCTGTTGACAAAATAACAATTCTAAAAGCACAACCATAGGTTCAAACACAACCAGGAAAAAAAAGAGCAATGCGTGTTTCACATTCATCATCTTTATTTCAAATGTTCTGAGTATGACAAACATAAACCACAGGTCTACAGTACAAACCACAAGTTTAACAACGAAGATGGCGAGGTTTACAGGATATCTCACTGTTTTATTTTATTTACATTCTAGTGCGAACTACTACGCATAATTCCGTGCAAGTAACCACCTGTCATTATGAGTGACACAAGGGACACAACACCTGCTGGAAAGACCTTCCCTGATTTCTTGAAACGAGAACCCATCACCGAAAGAAGTGCAGCAGATATACCTATATAAGAGAAGGAAACAATTTCACATGAAACTTCATTGTAAATATCAATTGAATTTGATCATAAGATTATCAAACTTGCAGGAGAGTAAACTAACTCAACACTGAAAACAAATTAGGGTTTGCATGCTATATTAAAATAGAATTCAGGAACCGAACTTGAGAAACTCCACAATGGATTTCAGTGTTAAAGGCATCAATATTATGAATGTGATTTGGAATTGTCATAAACTTCAAAGCAAAGAAACTCGTGTGAACTACAATTTCTAACTATAATCGTGTAACAATGGAATGGTGCCATCATCATCATCATTTCATCCATAACTAGTTGAAGAACTTGCAACTTAATTCGACTTTGGCCTTTGGTAGGTTCTATAAAACCTTAAAATAATGTATATAGATCAGGGATAACCAAATAGCAATGCATTGCAATTCATATCCAAAAGAGCTCCAGGATTTATCCATGGCAATCTTTCCGCCTCAAGATTTTAACCAAAAGTACTAATTCATACTTGTTCAGACAGGTTTTAACCAATAAAGCACAAAGAGAAATGCATCATATATCTACTAAATGTAAACGAGCTTCTTCTGAGAGGCTTTATCAATCATGAGGATATCTTGACAAACTAGTCAGTTCAGAAGTCACTAACCAAGGCCCACAGATGATGCAAGAACAGGTCTTCCGGGTAGTTCGGTGAAAACATAAAACAGCAGTGCAGAAGACAAACCACCAGCCAAAAGTGACTTATTGCTGCCACTCTTCAGATAGCCCATTACACCACCCGCTGTCAAAACCGATAAATATATCATTACATAGATGCCATAACACCCAAAAAAAACACTAAATCATTTTCATTTACATAATGAATTGTTCTGGAAAAGAACACACTAAATCATGTTTGTTAACCGTATGAATCATTCTGTAAAAAAGACAAGTCTGATTCGTTAAATTGGGTACTTTACACACAAATTAGGCAAAATAATAAAACAAACTTATTATTCACAATTCACTTATTCTACAAGTTAATCTTATCAAACTACAAACTCAACCGACTTCATAACTAATCAACATTGAAATTATCAAAATGCAACTATAGGTTTATAAGATCTCTATAAATTCATAGTAATAAAATTAAGTTATGAAAAACATCACTGTACCACTAACACATCTGGAAGAAAAAAAAGTGTGTCTCGTGATTACGTTAAATTTATTCATTTTTTCAAATTATTATCGGTATTGACCTGTGTCAATGTCAGTATCTGGTGTGTCTAGTGTCCGTGCTTCAAAGAAACATCATCAGTGCTTCACAGAAAATCGTACACTTTGCAAATCTTCAAATCTCTTGGTATATTTCATACATGTAACTAATTTGTAAATCTACAAATTGCATTGAATCAAACGGTTTGTTCATAAAAAAAATTCATTCACTTAAAAACAATCCAATTGAAAGAAAATACAAAAAAAAATTAACTAAAGTAGGTAAGGGATTAGAATCTAGGATTTAGTAACGATGATAAAACGTTGGCATTTCAGAGATATATATACCTCCGACGAGAATAGCATAACCTAGAGTCAATTTCTGAGACATTGACAAAGCCATTTTCCTTTTATCTCCGTTCGATCCTTCCTCTCCCTTGTTACTATCGTCTCCGCCTCCTCCTTCACCGCCGCCTCCGCCGCCGCCAAAATCGTCTCCGTTACCTTTGATACTTCCGCCGCCGCCGCTGTTGTCCAAATCTGGGGCACTTAGGTCAAATGAAGTGGCCTTGGAATCAGAAGAGACAACTGCGATTTGAGAGTGTGGATTGGAAAGAGTGAAGGTAGGGAAAGAAGGAGGGTGGGCGAGGAAGGAGCGAGGGATAGTGGAAGGGTTGGATCGGTGAATGGTTGTAGAGCGAAGATAGAAGGAGGGGAGAGTGGAAGTCGAAAGGCCTAAAACCGCCATTGACGAACGTTCTGGTTTTTGCAGACTTCTGGAAATCTTTTGGCGCCGCGGTTTTGTGTTTTGGGCCCCTCTTTTGTGCTTTGTAAATAGACCAGAGAGTCCAACTATACTAACCGCTAAGCCCAAGCGGTGTCCTCGTTCTTTTTTTTTTTAATTTTTTCATCCCAACTTATAAATGAAAAAACACTATAGAAAATCTAAAATATTTTTAAAATTTTAGAGAGACATGCACCCAACACTATCTTATAACATATTAAATGCATGTTATTTTTGAGTAAAATAAGATTTTATTTTGTAGATGTATTTTCGAATATTTTTAACAAGTATATTGATATTTGAACAGTTCAATAGATATTTCAGAGATACATCTACATAGGTTTGAGGTGGAATTTTGAAATATATGTCACCTTTGCAAATATTTTCAAAGATGCATTTATGGAATAAGTTGATAAAACGTCCACCCACATGATCATAGGTTCATACTTGTTTTTCCCAAGAAATCCTTTCTAAAAATCCTTTCATTCTCAATCAACATTTTCACTACAAATCTTCATTTTTGTGTTTGATCACATCAGAAAAAGAAAAAGAAGTTAGAGTTTCAGGTAAAGATAATTCATTTCAAACCTCATTGATCTCATTAAGTTTATTTTTAGACTAAAAAAATGAGCGTTGAATCCGGAGATACATCTCCGGATTTTGTATGAACTCCCCAAGAGATGCATCTCCGGATTTTGTATGAACTCCCCAAGAGACGCATCTCCGTAAGTTGTCTATTCTAAGTTTTTCAGCCCTAGTTACAATTTTAGCTATTTTTGAGTTTTTTATTGTAAATGTTTTTATTAGATATGGTGTCAAGGTTGTTGTTGGGGGTAGATGTTGACAAGCAATTTAAAAATAAGCAAGAGTTTGAATTTCGTGATCAAATGCTTCAATAAATTCGTACGGAACCTCCAAACTTGGATCTGGTGTGGTAATCAGAATGTCCAATGATGGTTCAGATAGAAGATATACATTTGTGATAATGACATACGGAGGAAGTGGGAAATATATACATCTTCTCCGGAATTTTAAACGAGGTGACACCAGAGTTTAAGAAAATGTGAGTGTCCCTTTAAGTTGTGTGGTTATATGTTGTCAAATAAGAAATTGAGATTTAATGTCATATGTGGTTTATATAACCATGACTTATGTGAACAGTTAGTCGGTCATATATTTGCAACTTTAAAACGTAAAAGATCCAAAAATATCTCAAATATTATGCAAGTGTACAATATTTGATACCAAAATAACAAGGCGATAATTGGAGGATAGAAGTGAAATGCAAAAACTATTGAAACTTCGGGTGATAATAGTTATGTTTCCAGGTACCGAACGTGTAAGGATGGAGTAACCGTTAATGATATATTTTGGACTCATCCTCATTCCATCAAGTTGTTCGATACGTTTTCTACTGTGCTCATCATTAATTCAACGTATAAGACCAACAAGTATATATTTTCACTGTTGAAGATGATTGGTGTTACCTCTACTGAGAAGATCTACTATGTCTAGTTTGTATTTCTAGAGAGCGAAAAATAAGAGAATATTCCTTGGACTTTAGAGGTGTGCTAGACAATGTTGAAGGACCAAAAAGAGATGCTGAAAGTAATTGTTAATGACTGCGATACCTCTTTGATGAATTCAGTTGTAAAGGTATTTCTTACTTCTTATGTATTACTTTGTAGGTGTCACATAACAAAGAATGTGAGAAGTCGGGTTAAACCAATGGTAGGTACAAAACATATAAAGGTAGAAGATAGAAAAATGGTGAAGGCGGCGTGATATTAGAAAATTTACGAAAAGAATCATACATGCGGCTTTATGAAAATAAATAAATTTTTGATGCAATTTATGAGTCTCTTGTTCCTTACGTTAGTGGACCGACACTGGAGGAAAAATGGATGCGCTTTCTTGAAATGGATCGTCTCATAGTAAGTGCGTATGATAGAGTGTGTATTGATCTTACAAGATACAATTTTTCGGAAAAAAAATCCCAATGCGCACATCCTCACCTCAAAATCCAAATGATCGTATTATGTGTATTAAGTGGCTTTCAAAATTACGACACTTTGTTCAAGTTTATTTGAAATCGGGATGCCCTATACCACTTATATCAATGGAGTGGACGATTCATTCAACAACAAAAGTCGAGACTTGGTCAGACCGATTTGTGGAAAGGATGCAAGAGTTCACCAAATTGAGCGACATTGACAAAGAATCAAATGCACAAAAGTCAAAGGGGGACCACTCATACTTATAGATTTAGCTGACGACAAATGTTTTGATTTGTTTTAGTTTTTCGTCATCAATTAATTGTATGTAATTGTCTATAAATATTAACAAAGTTTAATATATACAATTTCAAATATTTTAATACATTTTAATGTTTGCCACAAAATTTGTCCATTTGTCAAAAAAAACACACTGGTTCTGTTTTATGTCTAGTTCAGGAGAGGTTCCGGAGATGCATCTCCGGAATAAGACAATAGGATGGTACCAGAGATGCAAGATAGAATTTTTAAGGTACTTATTTGTCTACAACTTCTATAAATATAAGCTCATGTTTTTTATTTCATACAAACAGAAAATATCGCAAATGAAAATCAGCTGGTATGTCGCAAATGTCTTCTTTCCAACACGACACCTGAGCTAAAACTTAAGATCAATGAGTACATCTCTTTTGTTGATCTGTAATACGAAGTGCAGAATCTCCTACCTTATGGAGATAATCGAAAAGTTATGAAGCTCGAGTACCGTTCATCATCAATTAACAACGAAGACAAGATTGAGTTCAACAACTATGAGCTCAAGACAGATGCAGATGTAAGAGCTATGTGGAATATATTTTTCTGTTTCAAAACTCAAGTTTTGATATAGGTGGAAGCGATGATTTCAAGATTGATTGAAGATATCGTGTAGATGTTGATGCGTCCACATGGATATTGGAATATAATATTTTATTTTATGTTAACGTCACCTATGTAATACTAATTTTATGTTATGAATAGTAGTTTTATTTTGTCAAAATACAACTTTCTGGTTTTCTGCTTTTATTTCTGTTTTAGAATGTTATCGAGATGCATCTACTGACAAATTCCAGAGATGCATCTCCGGATAAAAGAAAGCCACACTCGTAGGGCGTGATTAGAATTCGCCTAGGGTGTGTGTGTTTGGGGTGCGCCCGGAAATACATCTCCAGAATCAAGAGAAATTTTGTATTTTCACGTGGTGCCCATGTAATATATAAGGTACATTAAGAAATCCCCCTCTTTTTTGGGTTGCTCTTCTAATCGTGAAGAACCACCTAATTAAATTCAAAATTCCCCTTCAAACATTTTGGATGGACATCTCCAAACGTACCTAATGCACAACAAAATACGTTATAAATGAGATAACACATTTTTTCTTCAAAAATTAATTTGGAAGTGTATCTCCCAACTAACCCTACACCGATTATGTTTTATTTCACAATTTAGTGAATAATTCGGAAGTGCAGTTATGGATTTGTCAAGCGGGAAATCAAAGAAATAAATTTCCATCGTGCATGTATTTCACAACTAATTCAGTAATTCGAAAGTGTATTTCTTGATTTGTCAAGCGGAAAATTGAATAAGCTGGAATTTAAGAAAATGTACATGTATTTTCTTTCTCACTACTTGTTAGAATTTGGTATTTGCTTTGAAAAATGAATGTCGCGTACAAAAGTGTAATTCCGGGTTATTTTTCAATGTAATACAAAGTGTATTTCTAGATTATTGTAATGCTGAATTTTTTATTTTTTTCCTGTTATGATTGACCTTAGATATGGTGCACACCGATGTTGCCCCTAAATATATTGTGACTATGGATGTTTAACATGTATATGTTGGTAAACAATTTACAAATAAATAGGAGTTTGTTGTTCGTGAACATATGCTTTAATGGATCCACACAGAGGCTGCCAAATTGGGGTTCATCGTTGTAATCGGGGAGGTCAGATAATAGTTATGATGGAAGACACACATTTATGACAATGAGATGCAAAAGAAGTGGCAGGTACACAAAACCTATTCGGATGTAGAAACAAGATCACACAGGTTCGAGAAAATAAGCGTGTCTTTTTAAATTGCGCAAGTACCTTATGGTGAATAATACATGGACATTCAATGTGGTTTGTGATATACATAATCATGAATTATGTTTCAAGTTAGTCGGTCATCCTATTGCATGCTTCCATAATCCCGAAGACAAAGATATTGCTTCTGACATGACGTTGAACATGGTGCTGCCTAAAAACATACTTGCAACTTTGAAACAGAAAATACCTCAAAATACTCAAATAACATCAAGTATACGATATTCATGCCCGAAACAACAAGGCGATAAGTGTAAAGCGATGATTTCATATAAGGTTTCGCACAATATCCATAAACAATATGCTCTGCAACACTTATTAAAATAAAACATTTAATTTAAAAACACATGTCATTACACGCTTGCTCACCTTTAGTTAGACTCATCGTAATGAAATTAATCAATAAAACAACTACTCAATCAAATAAGTTCAAAAATAATTTTTATTTAAACTCAATCAGGGCAATATACCTTCAACATCAAAGTAACTCAAAACATGAGTTATAACATTCTAATCTCTCATCAATAGTGCAGAATAAAATAAGACATAATGTTCCACTGCCTAGTATTACAAATTAGAGCAACGATAATCTAAAGACGCATAAAACTGAAAAAGAAGAATAACCTCAACGCCATCCTTCAGCTCTAAAGCAATCACTCATCTACTTTATTGTTTGTACCCCAAGAAGGAGAGGACAGAATGCCACAACAAAACAAAGGGGTGAGAATACGCTCAAAATATATAATGGTGTGTGTTAGATACCCAAAAGTGCTTATTTGAGCTATCAAATATGGGTATCTTTCACTCCATTTCCTTGCTAAAATGTCGAAACCACCTTTGTTTCAGATGAAATGCAATACAATGATAATCTATCTTGGTACCTTTGATTTGTGTGTTATTGTGCAGGAAGTAGGCATGAAATAATAGAAAATGAAGACACAAGAAATGTGGCAAAGGGATCAAATGAAACAAGCATTCATCAGCTTCCTCGCTAGGCGAGGGCTGTGGCGAAGGCCTCGCTAGGCGAGCGTCCAGCGAAATGCTCCAGTATTTAACAGGGGCAAACATCACCACACTCGCTAGGCGAGCTTCCAGCGAGGAGTGTGGCGAACACGTCCAGACTTGGTGAAAAGCGCAGCCAGCACTCACTCGCTAGGCGAGCCATTAGCGAGCTCCCAGCGAGGATTCCAGTAGCAAAACCTCTCAACCTCGCTGGAGCGAAGGTTGAAGCGTGCCCTTCGCTAGGCGAAGGTTTTGTTCGCTAGGCGAACATGACAGTCTGAGATAGGCTGTTTCTCTAGGTGCAGGTGCCTCAGGTGCCTCAATTAGGGGCTCGCTAGGCGAGCCATTCTGCTCGCCTAGCGAGCATGACAGCCCAGTAGCTGCTCTATAAGTAGCAAGTGCCACTTTTTGGAGCCATACCTAGTTTTTCACACTTTTGTACTTTTGAGAGATATTTTACAGCATTGTTCCAGGAATCTTTTGTGACCTAGATTTCATTTCTCTTCATCTCTTAACCATCTTTTACAAAAAGAAGGTGGATTCCCATCCAATCTTGATTATTCGACTTGGATGTTGATTAACCTTCTTCTGAAACTTGCCGACCAAGCTACCATGAAAATGAGTAGCTAAGTCCTCCATTTGTCAAGGTTAGATGTAGATGATCATTAGCTTTGTGTGTAAATGTAAGGATCTTCATTTGTAAACTCTTTAATGGTGAATATATGATGAAAACTTTGTTCTTATTCAAAACTCTTTGTGTTGGTTTATGATCGAGAGATGTTTACCAACTCTTAACCTAGGTTTTCACCCAATCTTGTTTGTTAGCTAGAGATAGTAATGAATGATTTTGTTCACCATAAGGTTGAACCAAAAAGTTGTCATTTTGATAGATTGTGTTAGAGATAAACAATGGATCAAAATGGGAAAACTCACAATGTGTGTTCGAGAGAAACACATTGGGAGGACTTTGTGAAATAATTTATCATCTAAAGGAGTTTATAAGATTGTTGACCGAACAAATACATGCAAAGTGATCGTTGAACCCTAACTTTGGCAATATTTCTCAAATATTCAAACCAAAACTTTTACCGCATTTTATTACCTTTTTATGCAAGATACTGTGACAAACACCAAAACCCTTTTGATACCTTAAGCTAAGAATTAATACAACCATCGAAAGGCGGTGATATCTTACAATCCCTGTGGATACGATAACAAAAACCCGACACTTAAGATTACAATCAACAAAATGGCGTCGTTGCCGGGGATTGTAAATTGATATTGCGAGCATCGCAATGGTTGCTTAATTTTTAGCTTTCGAATTTTTGACTTGTGCTTGTAATCTGTTTCGTTTAGTGTGCAACTTACGTTTTTTGCGAGGGCAAATCCCTGTGGACGAACTTCTTTTTGATCCTGAGATCGAGAGAACCGCAAGGAGGCTCAATAGCAAAACGAGACGTAGGAGGCAACAGGCTAGACAACGTCAAGAGCAAGGAGAAAGTTCTTCTACCACAAATCCACCACCATTCATACCTAACATGGAGCCACCACCACAACCGCCTATTTCTACTCCATGCATAAACAGTCCAAGAAACACCGCTCAGTTTGCCAACCACACGGGAAGGCAAGCTGAGATGAAAACGGGAACTCTAAATTTATTATATGGAAGTCCATTCACCGGAATGGACCATGAAGATCCCTTTGCTTTCCTCACAAAATTTTATGAGATAGCATTGGCGGCCGGAGTGGATCAGGCTCAGGAGCTCCCGTTGTTCAGAAGATTATTTCCCCACGCTTTGCTAGGCAAAGCAAAAGATTGGTACTTAGATCAAACACCAGCCGTCATGACAGACTGGAACGTGTTAGAAGAGAAGTTTATCGAAAGATTCTTCTCTCATAACCGGTTCATGGAATCAAAGACAGCCATCTCGGTGTTTGCACAAGGAATCAATGAATCCTTAAATGAAGCGTGGGAAAGATTCAAGTCCATGCTTCGGAAATGTAAAGGGCATGGATTTGATGAATTGACTCAAATCCATATCTTCAAAAATGGACTTCAACCAAATTGCAAGACGTTGTTGGATGCTACCTCGGGTGGCTCTTTATTGTCAAAAAGTGTCGAAGAAGCTACAAACATTATAAATCGAATGGCTCTAAATGATCTTCAGAGTCAAAGTCGAGGCAACTCTTTGAAGAAGCCGGGAGTGCTTGAGCTAGGGACGAACGATGCCATCCTTGCCCAAAACAAGCACATCTTACAACAAGTGGAACTCTTAACGCAACAAATTAAAGAGTTGAGAGAACCGTCTAAAGCTAAACAAATAGCTTGTTGTGAGCTTTGTAAAGGTGAGCATGACACCGGATTCTGTCCACCTCCGGGGTTCGAAGAAGTAAACTACATGGCAAACCAAAGGGACTACCAACCGAGACCACAACAACAACAACAACCTTATCAACCACACCCTCAAAATCAACAACCACATTTCCAAGGGAACCAAGGGTTCCAACCTAGGAGTAACTATTACCATAACCAAGGTTATGGAGGTGGTTCTTCTAGCCGTCAAAACCCTCCCCAAAATCCTTATCAATCTCAACAATCGCCGGTCGTAACTTCGAAGTTGGAAGAGACATTGACGCAATTCATGCAAATGTCAATGGCAAATCAAAAAAGCAACGACGCGGCTATAAAAAATCTCGAGACTCAAGTTGGGCAACTTGCTAAGCAACTCGCGGAACAACAAACCGGTCCTTCCTTTTCGGCAAATACGCAAACAAATCCTAAGGAGCATTGTAAGGCGATCACAACGAGAAGTGGGAAGGAGTTGATGAGTGAGAATAACAAAAGAGTTGAGAGTGAACAAGGAGAGAAAAAGAAAGAAAATGAGGAGGAAATAGTGGAGGAAAATATTGATGGTGAAAGAGGGGAGTGGAATGAGGAGGAAGAAGTTGAAAAGAACAAAAAGAATGGTGAAGTTGAAAAGAAAAAAAGTGTGGAGATTGAGAAAAATACGATTGATGAAGTAAGGGGGGAGGAAGTGAAAAAGCCTAGATGGAGGAGTGCTAGAGTTGCAAAGGGAAAGGAGGTAGTGAGCACTACTCCAATCCAAAACCTACCTTATCCTCATGCCCCTTCCAAAAGAGAGAATGAACGGAATTACGCCCGGTTCATGGATATTTTTAAACAACTACAAATCAACATTCCGTTCGCCGAAGCCTTGGAGCAAATGCCCAAGTATGCCAAATTCATGAAGGACATACTTACAAAAAAGCGGAGGTATACGGAACCGGAGACCATCGTCCTTGATGCGAGCTGTAGTGCAATTATTCAAAGGACGCTTCCTAAAAAAGAGGTTGATCCGGGAAGAGTGACTTTGCCGGTTAAAATTGGCGATATCTATGTCGGGAAAGGACTAATTGACTTGGGGTCGAGCATTAATCTTATACCTTTGTCTATTATAAAAAGGCTTGGCAACATAGAAATTAAGTCCATCCGAATGACGTTGCAATTGGCGGATAAATCGACAACCCATCCTCATGGCGTAGCCCAAGATGTTTTGGTTAAAGTCGACAAATTCTTTTTCCCGGTCGATTTTATTGTTATTGATATGGAGGAAGATGATGATGCTCCGCTCATCTTGGGCCGACCATTCATGAAGACCGCGCGAATGATGATAGATGTTGATGACGGTTTAATGAAGGTGAGAGTCAAAAATGAGGAAGTAACATTCGATCTATTCGAAGCAATGAAGCATTCAAAAGATAGAAATGATAGCTTTCGCATCGATGTGATCGAAGACGCTATTTTGGAAGTTTCAAAGCATATTCATGAGATATCTCCTATGGAGTTAGCTCTTGACGACTCATTGGAGGTTTTCACCGTTGAAGAAGAGCTAGCTCTTGAGGAATGCTTAAAGGAACTTGATAGTTTAGACGACCTACAACTGTGGGAAGTAGAGGAAGAAGACTTGAAGAAGGAGGTTATTGACGAAAAAGCGCCTATTAAATTGAAAATACTACCCTCTACTTTGAAGTATGTATTCCTAGATGAGACCGAGGCAAAGCCGGTCATCATAAGCAACCTTTTGACAAATGAAGAAGAAGCCCGTCTGATCACTGTGCTAAAAACAAATCAAGAAGCCATGGGTTGGACTCTTTCCGATCTAAAAGGAATTAGTCCTTCCTATTGCATGCACAAGATTTTGATGGAAGAGGATTTTAAGCCGGTAGCTCAACCACAACGCCGCTTAAATCCTACCATGAAGAAGGTTGTTCGAAAGGAAGTTGTAAAGCTGTTGGATGCGGGGATGATTTACCCGATCTCAGATAGTCCGTGGGTTAGTCCTGTGCACGTTATTCCGAAGAAGGGTGGAATTACCGTAATCCGAAATGACAAGGATGAATTGATCCCTACTAAAGTTGCAATGGGGTGGAGAATGTGTATTGATTATAGGCGGTTGAATACCGCGACTCGAAAGGACCATTTTCCACTCCCATTCATGGATCAAATGCTCGAAAGACTCTCGGGCCAACAATACTATTGTTTCTTGGACGGCTACTCCGGGTATAACCAAATTGCGGTTGACCCGGCCGATCATGAGAAGACGGCTTTCACGTGTCCGTTTGGAGTGTTCGCATACCGAAAAATGCCCTTTGGGCTGTGCAATGCACCGGCGACTTTCCAACGATGTGTGCAAGCCATTTTTGCCGATCTGATAGAGAAAACAATGGAAGTCTTCATGGATGACTTCTCGGTATTTGGTGGGTCTTTTAGTCTATGCTTGGCAAACTTGAAAACGGTGTTGGAAAGATGTGTGAAGACCAATCTGGTGCTTAATTGGGAGAAGTGTCACTTCATGGTGACCGAGGGGATCGTGCTCGGCCACAAAGTCTCTTCAAGGGGGCTTGAAGTGGATAGAGCTAAGGTTGAAGTGATAGAAAAGTTACCTCCTCCGGTGAATGTGAAGGGCATCCGAAGCTTTTTGGGGTACGCCGGGTTCTATCGGCGCTTTATCAAGGACTTCTCAAAGGTGGCTAAGCCTTTGAGCAATTTGCTAGCTAAGGACCAGGTATTTCTCTTAACTGATGATTGTTTGCAAGCTTTCGAAACTTTAAAAGAAAAATTGGTTACCGCTCCAATAATAGTCGTTCCCAATTGGAATGAAAATTTTGAACTAATGTGTGATGCGAGCGACTACGCAGTTGGAGCGGTACTTGGCCAAAGAAAAGATAAAAATTTTCATGCGATACATTATGCAAGTAAGGTTCTTAACGAGGCTCAAATAAACTATGCCACCACGGAGAAAGAACTACTTGCAATAGTGTACGCGCTAGAAAAGTTTAGGTCTTATCTTATAGGGTCTAAAGTCGTAGTGTATACCGACCACGCGGCGATTAAATATCTCCTAACCAAACCGGATTCGAAGCAAAGGCTCATCCGTTGGATTCTCTTGTTACAAGAATTTGATGTGGAAATCAAAGACAAGAAGGGGTCGGAAAATTTGGTGGCAGATCATTTATCCCGCTTAGTAAATGTGGAGGTTACAGCGTCAGAGAAGGAAATCCGGGAAGAATTTCCTGATGAAAAACTGTTTAAAGTTCAAGTTAGGCTGTGGTTTGCAGACTTTGCGAACCACAAGGCTAGTGGTTATGTGCCTCCCGACCTAACTTCGAACCAAAAAAGGAAGTTTCTTTCGGATGCCAAGTATTATGTTTGGGATGACCCGTACTTGTTTAAGTTGGGTAGTGATAACCTATTAAGGAGATGCGTTACTGGCGATGAGGCGCAGAGCATCCTTTGGCATTGTCACAACTCGCCTTACGGCGGACACTATAATGGGGTGAGAACGGCCACTAAAATCCTCCAATCGGGATTTTATTGGCCCACTATTTTCAAAGACGCACATACCCATGCGCAAAGTTGTGATAGTTGCCAGAGAAGCGGAGGGATTGGTAAGAGAGATGAGATGCCTCTCCAAAATATCCAAGAAGTCGAAGTATTTGATTGTTGGGGCATCGATTTTGTAGGACCATTCCTGCCCTCTTATGGGAACGAGTATATGCTTGTCGCAGTTGATTACGTTTCTAAGTGGGTTGAGGCGATTGCCTCACCTCGGGCGGATGCGAAAACGGTGATAAATTTTTTGAAGAAAAACATATTTTCCCGTTTCGGAACCCCCGAGTGTTGATAAGTGACGGAGGGTCACACTTTTGTAATGCGCCGTTGGAAAGCATTTTAAAACATTACGGTGTATCACATAGGGTGACAACTCCGTATCACCCGCAAGCTAATGGGCAAGCCGAGGTCTCTAATCGAGAGATTAAGAGAATTCTCGAAAAAACTGTGTCAAATTCGAAAAAAGAGTGGTCCCAAAAATTGGATGAAGCGTTATGGGCATACCGTACCGCCTTTAAAGCTCCAATTGGCCTAACTCCCTTTCAATTGGTATTTGGTAAAACTTGCCATTTGCCGGTTGAATTGGAGCACAAAGCCTTGTGGGCCCTGAAATTTTTAAATTTTGAAAATGATTTGGCCGGTGAAAAAAGGAAGGTGCAGCTACTTGAGTTGGAAGAGATGCGCAATGCCGCATATCACTCAAGTTGGTTGTACAAAGAAAAGGTAAAAAAATACCATGACAAGAAGCTCCGAAGCAAAGAATTTGTGCCCGGACAGTTGGTCCTATTGTTCAATTCCAGGTTGAAGTTGTTCCCTGGAAAGTTGAAATCAAAATGGTCCGGGCCATTTCGGGTCAAAGAGGTGAAGGAGTACGGGGCTATTGTCATTGAGGACATGGACAAGAAGGATAGTTGGACCGTGAATGGCCAACGTTTGAAAGTTTATCTCGGCGGTCATATGGATCGCGAGAGCTGTGCTATTCCGTTGGATGCTCCTCTGTGAGCATCACACCGTCGAGCTTAGCCGACGTTAAACAAGCGCTTGTTGGGAGGCACCCCAACATTGTAAGTATTTACTGTTTTCCTGTTCTGTTGTATTGGGTTTCCACTTGTTAAAACCATGTTGAATGTACCTGGATTGCTGCCTTTGGAAAAGGCAATTGCTGTCATGCTCGCTTGATGCTCGCTAGGCGAGGCAGTAGCGAGCTGATTCGCTAGCTGCTCGCTAGGCGAAGCAGCAGCGAGCGCTGCTTGACAACACTTATTTAAAATCTCAGCAGGCCACTCATTTTGGCCCAAACACAACTTTTCTATTTTTGCAACTCTGCTGAGGCATTTTAACCGAGCACTCTCCACACTCTCTCATTTTCATCTCTCTCACAAACACTCAAACCCTAATTGGAAGATTGCAAACCTTACTCCACTTCACATTTCAATCAATCCGTGTAACTAAGGTTTTCCCTAATACCATGTCTTTATGCTTAAGCTTTGTTATTTCTGATTTGAATGTCATTTAGGATGAAGTTGTTGGTATGGGAAACTTTAGGTTCGCATGTGGGATTTTAGGTTTTGCAATTGGGGATTTTAGGTTTGCATGTGAATCTGTAATTACCAATAGCATAGAACGTTTCTTTAATTGATATATCATTAGGTTCTGAAATTGAAACCATTAGCATGTGGGTTTTGGGAAGATTTCTCTGAAAATACTGCAGAACCCAAAAACCCGTAAGGTTCGCTAGCAACTCGCTAGGCGAACCAGAGGCGAGCATTCGCTGCCACTTCGCTAGGCGAAGCAGCAGCGAGCATGACAGTTCTTTGAATTCTGGTGTTGCTGTCTAATCTGTTTTGTGTTGTGTTGGTTTCCTCTTTATGTTTTGCAGATGGAATCTAGATCCGGCGCTTCAAAGAAGAGAAAGGGAGGGAACACTTCCCGTCCCGTAACAATACAGTTTGATACCGACAAGTTTGTCGGCCCGAAGCAGGCTGCACGATACATTGCTTTGGAGAAGCGGAAAATTCTACCGGAGAAGAGATTCATCATCAACCCTCAAGGCACAAACAGAGCATTCGCCGGGTTGATTGACACAAAGAAGTGGGATCGGTTAATTTCCCCACTCGAGCACTATGATATCGCAACGGTACGTGAGTTCTATGCGAACGCACTACCGAATGATGACGAGCCGTTTACTTGGACATCTCGAGTGGCCGACCGTCCCGTTGCGTTTGATCGGGATGCCATTAACCGAGTCCTAGGTGAACCGCTCCAGCTGGGAGCCGAGGAGCGAGACACGTACCACACAGACTTGCGGCTTCACCGGGATATTGAAGCAATTTCTGCCGCCCTGCTATTAAGAGGGAAATCAGTTAAGCTGAACCCATCTGGGGTTCCTATGAGATACCACAGGGAGGACATGACTCCCTTGGCTCAACTGATCCTGCTGATGGTGCTGACAAACATCCAACCCAAGTCCCACACTTCTACAGTGCCGATCCCAGTGGCACACTTGGTACACTGTATCCTCACCAACGTCCAGATCGATGTGGCGAGGATTATTGCTAATGAGCTTAAGTCCATGATTGAGAGCGGGCTAAAGTCGGGGGCTCGTGTGAATTGTCTCCTGGCTTTCCCGTGCTTAATCATGAGTTTGTGCATTCAGGCGAGGGTGAGACTATCCTTAAGGGGTCAGGTAAGGATCCCGTCGCCCATTGATGACAGGTATGTGGCCAAGTATTGCAGGGCGAAGAATGTTAGAGGCAGTGCAGCTGCAGAGAGTACCCGGGCTTCTGATGGTCCTGGTACTTCTACTCCTGGACCAGATCCTTACCTGCAAGCTGTGTGCGATTACAACTGGGACTGGATGGCGGCTACGCAGCGTGCCATGATAGATATGCACGATTCTATGCAGCGGTTACAGCTGCAGGGAAGTGACCCCACCGGTGCTCATTCATTGATGACGCGTGAGCAGTTTCTGCTTAATGCTAACTGGCCTGTGGACAGGCCTGTGTATGGTGAGGGAGCGGGTCCAGGTGCGTCTTCTGGTGGTGTTGCTGATGATGATGATGATGAGGCTACCGGTTCTGAGGCCGGTAGTGAGGAGGGTTTTGAGCCTTTGGAGGGCTAAGTTTTTATTTTTTTTTGTTTTTTTTTTGTTATGCTTTTTTTTATTGTATTTCCAGAATTCTGTATTTTGATTTTGGCTTTGTACTTTTGGGGTGTTTTGTCCCCCAAGAACAAATTTAAATTTTGAAGTTTATATTATTATTTCTGTTTTAAATTTTGTTGTTTTAATAAATTTTTGGTTGATTGAGTGGCAAACCTTCTAGATTGGTTGCTCCTCAAAGAAGTATCCAATGAAGGTGCATCCGAGCTTGGATGGCAATGATAAGAATTAACAAATGAATAAGGCTAAGGTACATGGTTATCTCCGGCTAGAATTTTAGAATGCACTTAGAACTTTACTCTTTTTTGTAATTGAGTATTGTCTTTTTGCAACATAATTGAATGAATGTTTCATCTAGGACTTAAAACCACAAATTGTGAGGAAACCTCCATTGTACACTTAAATGCTGGATTCTAATAAGTTTTGTTGATTCATTTGATTCATGCTTTGTCTTTTATTATTGTGAATATGTGGAATCAATTAGAAATGATCGAGGCACTTGTTTTCTATCGAGCACAACTACATCCAAAAACAACTTACCTGTGAGCAGAGAGAGTATTCGTTAACCCCTTTGAGCTTAAACAGTTGAATCTCAGCTTGAAATAAAGCGAGATTTCAAAAATCTTTTTTTTACAACCCGGAAAATCTTGATTATTGTTCTTTTGCCGTAAAAAGTTAAGAGCATTCACTTAGGTGAGTAAGAAATAAGTTGGGGAGAACGAAAATGAGAATCGGTAAGTACCACAACTCTTGAAAAACCGAGCAAGCATAAAAAAATATATAGATAGAAAATATAGAAAAGAAACATCTGTTTTGTAAATATGATGTGAAAGAAAAGAACAAAAATAGGAAGAATGAAAATGAATGCTTGCTTGGAAGAAAAATAGTGAAAAATAAAAATTGAGTTGTGAAATAAGAGTTGTGAAGGTTTCAAATGAGAAACAAATGGAACGAAGTCGAGATGTGTGAATAATGTACAGTGAATATCTCTTTTGCATCGGCAATTTCGTTTTCAATGGCCTTAGAAATGACCCTTGTTTGTTAACCTGACCAAGCTTCAACCGAAAAGCCCTTAGTGATCTTCGTGCTTCCACATTACCATTTATAATTGTTAGACATGGTATGAATCGAATTGATTTCTCCATTATTTGTTGGAGAGTGAGATTATTCCCGCGGTTGCAAACGCGTAAATTCTTCATTCCTTATTCGAAGAGGAGAGATAGGGTGATTCATTTAGAATAATATTGTTGTAGATAGATAAATATTTCGCATTGCTATTAAGTTTTAGTTCTTGTGTATTATTTTATTCGAACCGTTGGAAACTTGTATATGCTGATTCGCTTGTGTTTGAGCCGTTTTATCCAACTTCGGAGAAACCATTTTCTTAAAGCAAATCCTCTTGTCCTTCAAGAGGCATACTTTGCTTGAGGACAAGCAAGAATCTAGTTGGGGAGAGTTGTTAGATACCCAAAAGTGCTTATTTGAGCTATCAAATATGGGTATCTTTCACTCCATTTCCTTGCTAAAATGTCGAAACCACCTTTGTTTCAGATGAAATGCAATACAATGATAATCTATCTTGGTACCTTTGATTTGTGTGTTATTGTGCAGGAAGTAGGCATGAAATAATAGAAAATGAAGACACAAGAAATGTGGCAAAGGGATCAAATGAAATAAGCATTCATTAGCTTCCTCGCTAGGCGAGGGCTGTGGCAAAGGCCTCGCTAGGTGAGCGTGCAACGAGCGTGCAGCGAAATGCTCCAGTATTTAACAGGGGCAAACATCACCACACTCGCTAGGCGAGCTTCCAGCGAGGAGTGTGGCGAACACGTCAAGACTTGGTGAAAAGCGCAGCCAGCACTCACTCGCTAGGCGAGCCATTAGCGAGCTCCCAGCGAGGATTCCAGTAGCAAAACCTCTCAACCTCGCTGGAGCGAAGGTTGAAGCGTGCCCTTCGCTAGGCGAAGGTTTTGTTCGCTAGGCGAACATGACAGTCTGAGATAGGCTGTTTCTCTGGGCGCAGGTGCCTCAGGTGCCTCAATTAGGGGCTCGCTAGGCGAGCCATTCTGCTCGCCTAGCGAGCATGACAACCCAGTAGCTGCTCTATAAGTAGCAAGTGCCACTTTTTGGAGCCATACCTAGTTTTTCACACTTTTGTACTTTTGAGAGATATTTTACAGCATTGTTCCAGGAATCTTTTGTGACCTAGATTTCATTTCTCTTCATCTATTAACCATCTTTTACAAAAAGAAGGTGGATTCCCATCCAATCTTGATTATTCGACTTGGATGTTGATCAACCTTCTTCCGAAACTTGCCGACCAAGCTACCATGAAAATGAGTAGCTAAGTCCTCCATTTGTCAAGGTTAGATGTAGATGATCATTAGCTTTGTGTGTAAATGTAAGGATCTTCATTTGTAAACTCTTTAATGGTGAATATATGATGAAAACTTTGTTCTTATTCAAAACTCTTTGTGTTGGTTTATGATCGAGAGATGTTTACCAACTCTTAACCTAGGTTTTCACCCAATCTTGTTTGTTAGCTAGAGATAGTAATGAATGATTTTGTTCACCATAAGGTTGAACCAAAAAGTTGTCATTTTGATAGATTGTGTTAGAGATAAACAATGGATCAAAATGGGAAAACTCACAATGTGTGTTTGAGAGAAACACATTGGGAGGACTTTGTGAAATAATTTATCATCTAAAGGAGTTTATAAGATTGTTGACCGAACAAATACATGCAAAGTGATCGTTGAACCCTAACTTTGACAATATTTCTCAAATATTCAAACCAAAACTTTTACCGCATTTTATTACCTTTTTATGCAAGATAGTGTGACAAACACCAAAACCCTATTGATACCTTAAGCTAAGAATTAATACAACCATCGAAAGACGGTGATATCTTACAATCCCTGTGGATACGATAACAAAAACCCGACACTTAAGATTACTATCAACAGTGTGTCGTACCTCGGAAAAATAATACGACCTCGTGAAGCGCAATCGCACGATCGCAGCTGGATTAATAGAGTCGTCACCGAACTTTATTTATTCTGAAAGAGGAAAAGAGAAAATATCGATAAAACCCTAAAAGAACGACTATGATTATGGTCGTCGTAACCAAATCGAATTCGAGAGTTGATTACGTAAGGGGGAAGTATTAATACCCTTCACGTCCGTTGTACTTAACGGGAACCATTTAGTTTGTTATATGCATTAGTGTTAGTTTTTTAAGTGTTAGGCTTCCCAGGTTATTAAAAAGGGAAAATAATAGGACTAAAAGATTTATTATTTTTTATTAGGGTGTCTGACGAGACTTTGAATTTTGTTCCTACGTATCTCCCGGTGCGATGGAGAACTCAATGCTATAGAGTTCTAGGCAGAAAATGTTTATTGGTTGGTCGTTTTAGCGAAAGACATTTTGTCATAATTGATGAAAAATATTGCTTGCTATCCAAAACTAATGGAGAAGGGAACGTTTGCATCTGACCGAATGGACAGTCATATCAACAGTCATATCAACAAAATCTCATTTTTCGCTGCTTCCCGAATCTATTATTCTGTTATTTTTTGTTTTCTGATTATTTAGCTCATACTCGTACCTGACTTGTCATTGTGTTTAGGGTTAAGTTTATTTTTGTATATTTAATTTGGATTTGGATAGAACAATAACTTTGTTTAGGTTTAAATTTTAATTTCATGTACATTTTCATGTTTTCTAACATAATTATTTTTATTTGTTTGTTTCAGCCATATGTGAGAAAGCAGCATAATTCAGGTTACAAACACAAGGTACTATCAAATTTGAAATACTATAAGTTTTTTTTGCTACTTTTTTCACACATGTTAAAGAAAACTAGCCGGTGTTTTAATGGGTCTATTTTGTGTATTGATGCGTCAAATTCTGAATTCTTATTTTCAGTATGTGTATGATTGGTTTTATGTTTGGAACACCAAGAATTGATTCTTGATGTCTAGAATTGATTTTGACATCTTTGATTGTTCGTAGAATTTATTATGTTTTTTATAATTGATTCTATTTGAAGATATAATTTGTACCTTTTGAGTCTAATCTTGATTTTTATATTGAAATTTACTATTCAATCACTTTTGTAGAAATTTATTCAAACATAAATTATTTTGCCTTCAACCCTTTTAACGCAAATCAAATTTATAAACCACTTCACTCTAAATCAATTATCTTTACCGTAGAATCAAATACACACTAAGACAAATTAGCGAGATTCATTTTTACTTTTGAAAGGGAACTTATATTTAGAGACCGAGGTAGTATAAGTTCCAAATACATGATCAACTACACATAACCCTTGAGTTGAAATTCTCAATTTTATTTGCTTATTTTTAAACCATAATCTCATAACAACATGCAACATTAATCATAAACTAACTCCTTGGTGTGTCTGGCACTTCTGGACAATCAAATTCCTCCATAACCAAAGGATGAATATCAGTTGAAGGATTGTA
Source organism: Lathyrus oleraceus (assembly GCF_024323335.1). Taxonomy (NCBI): domain Eukaryota; kingdom Viridiplantae; phylum Streptophyta; class Magnoliopsida; order Fabales; family Fabaceae; genus Lathyrus; species Lathyrus oleraceus. Next base: position 42,380,844 of record NC_066582.1, read on the forward strand.
TTGTTGAATAACCAACACTGATGCAGAATTGGAGAAACTAGAAGAACTCAAATAGCTTCCAATAGGACCAAGCTCAGGACAATCACTTGTACTAACCAAAGGTGCAACTGGTGGCATTCTACCAACCAATATCAAATTGCTTCTACTTAATTCCTTCAATGCTGTCTCAATATCACTTTTACTTTCAACCAGCTTTTCTTCATACTTAACTGATTCTTCATTTTTGCTTCTTGCATTAACAAACTCACTCCAATGTTGTTCATCTTGGTTTTTGTTACCATCATGGCTACTACCTTCACTATCATTAATCACTACTGTCCTGCTCTTATCCGATGCAACACCGACTAACTTAGCGCCGAATGATAGTGTCATTCCAGGTGGAGACACAAATTTAACAACAGTTAGCACAATCCCGGGATGTTCTGCTATTCTCATACCGTAAGCAAGTGCTTCGTTATCGTCGCGTCCTCCAAAGAATACAACGACAACATTGAATGAAACATCACTAGCTTGAACCTGGCTTGTTCCTCCAAGACCGCGATCGACAAGAATTCCAACAGAACACGGTGCATGACTCAATACAAGCTGATTGATTACATGAAATGAATGTCCTAATGATTCCATTGTTCCGTCGACACGTTGGTGTTTATGGAACGGAAGGATTATTATAGCGGCTTGCTTTTGATGGGCGCTAGTACAAATATCTTCGTGAATGTTGGTGAGAGCTGAGATTGCTGTCATGGGACGGACGTTGACACTGCTCAATTTTCCGTATGTTTGGAAAGCGATAACCATTTGATCTTTATCATTCTCTTTTCTATTCCAAAACGGCATGCCATCGTTACGCGCCTTGTGAACCATGGAAATAGCTGAAGATCTCTCTGAGAGTTCCATCAAGTGCATTGCGTAGATACAAAGTCTTCCGCGCTTTCGGGTTCCTCGGGAGGATTCTACAAGGTTGATTAGTGTAGGGATGTTGCGTGTGCTGTGGAAACACGCCAACACTCTGAGCTCCGATTCACGATCTTTGCGTTGAACTGTTTTGTGCTTGTAAGGTGCACCTCTTCTAGCTGGTTTATACACTGCCATCACTATTGGGGTGGTGATGAAGGTTGTGAATAATGCCATAAGAACACAAATTGCAAATGCTTGGTCATTTAGTACCTGCATAAGATTGAAATTCAAATGTATAATAATCAAACAAAATCAATAAAAGACTTCGTAAGATCGAATTAACGTATTTGATCTTATCTAGTTGTATGAGTAGATATCAGATTATGTATCCGACTATTCAGAAGAACTTAATTATGAAAACAACTTATGAGATAATCTAGATAGATAGATAAGTACCTTGCGATCCTTTCCGATGTTGAGAACAATGAGCTCTACCAATCCTTTGGTGTTCATGAGAAATCCAAGTGCAAGTGATTCTCTAAAAGGCACCTTGAATATTAATGATACTACAACTGTACCAACGATTTTTCCAAAGCAAGCATTGAATATAACAAGTGCTAATAGTGCCCAAGAAACCCCTCCTTTAATGGTTGCCACATTTGTTTTCAAACCACTAGAAGCAAAATAAAGTGGCAAGAAAATTCCAGACACAAGATCTTCGATTTTCTCGATCAAAACACCGGCAAAAGGACCGTCTTTCGGCATAATAATACCAACAACAAAAGCACCAAATAGTGCATGAATTCCAATAGTATCAGTAACAAAACTACAAGCCAAAACCAATGTCAATGTGATACAAATGTAAAGCTCCTTCACAGGCTCACCCTCGGGGGAACGCTTCGCCATGTACGCAAGCAACGGTCTTATAGCGAAAACAGCAAAGAGAATAAAAGCAGCACCGGTGAGCATAACCCAAAGAGAAATCAACGGGGACGTGTCGTCACCTGATAAAGCTATGGCAAGAGCAAGAAGTATCCAAGCTGCAACATCATTGACAGCAGCCGCTGACATTGCTATACGACCGACGTCAGTTGTCAGGAGTTTGAGCTCAGCTAGGATTCGAGCGAGGACAGGAAATGCAGTAATCGAGAGAGCAACACCCATGAAGACAAGAAAAGGGACAGCCTCTGCACCTTTGGAGATTGTAGCTCTAAGAACAAAGGACGTTCCAATGCCAAGCACAAACGGAACCGTGATTCCACATAGCGCGATTCCTAAGGCTTTGTGACCTGTTTTCTTGATTGAACGCATGTCGAGCTCAAGACCAACTAGGAATAAGAAGAACAAAAGACCAATGTTTGCTAGTGTGTCTAGGACTGTTAAGCTTCTCTTAGGAAAAACTGTGTCTAAGAATTTCTGGCTTCGCCCAATCGCAGACGGGCCGAGTAATATTCCTCCCTGCAATTAAACATTTTCACAAACAGTTAGTAAACTATATATAAAATTAAAATTTCTTACCTTCAATACTAATCAATGGAACAAGTTCTCGCAACCTACTATGATTTCTGCGATGACACGAGGTTGTTTGAGGGGTTTGCAAAGGAATGCAATAAACCTAGTGAATGTAACAACCACACATATCTGAAGGATGATAAGAGGAACTGCAAAATCAAGTGGATTTTCGTGTTGGAATGCGCCATTAGACACGGCCTTCATAGGCGCAGGACATGTCACATTAGACGTTGCCATTTTGTCTCCGACAGAATCAACTAAAATTGTGACGGTCCTGCAAAGATTAACAATGTTGTTATTGATGATGATCCATTGAAAATCAATTGATAGTTTGAAAGTGACAATGACTTTGGTACATATAGGAATCAGAAACTAAGTCGTTAGTTGTTACAACATTACATAGGTGGCATATACAGCTATATAGATAAGATGAAACAAAACAAAAGAATGAAATTAAATGTCACAGCCTTATATGATTCATTGTTTTTAACTGAGAAATAAATAATGAGTTTAATTTTTTTACTATTTTCAGAATTTTTAAACTAATTGTTTGTAACTGATTAACTATATGGGTGAAATGATAAATGGCAATGCCAGATGAAACCAGACTGTTATATTTTTTTTATGATTTTTCTAAATTAATGTTTAATAGACTTTAATTATTTTAATTGTGAATTAATACCATACCAACTTACCAAAACAAAAACAATAGTACTTATCCATTAAAGTAAGAATTAAAAGAGTACTTTAATTATCGATTAAAGTAAGAAAAAATAGAGTGAATATTTTATAATTTTATGGTCTCCTAATAAATTTATGATTGGCTATATAGTATTTTGTATTCATGTTTATCTTTTAATCAATTTATACCTTATTAAAAAAAAGTTAAAATATTTAAAAATAATTACTTTTTAATAAAAAAATAATTGATTTTCCAATTATATGATTAAAAATATAAAATAAAAAAGTTACTTTTGATCGAAAAACAATTGAGTTTTAAATTATATGATTCAAGCAAATTGAACTTAATCAACCCTATCCAAATATTCAAGAAATTTAAACAATCCGATGACAAACTAAAAAAAATTCATAATGAACATCTTTAAATAGAATCAATCATTTTGTAATAGTCTCGTCATTATAAATTTCATGAAATTTAAACTATTTGGTTATGAGTTATAAAATTTATAATAAACTTGATTCAATTTGTTTCATGATTAAAATTTTCATAAGGTATAAATGATTTGATTACTTAAATCGGATAAGTTGATGAAAAGTATTCAATTCTTCTGATCAAATACTTTGAGAAAATAAAATAAAAATTGAGAAGTTTAGTAACTTACATCTCTTCTTGTGATGAAATACTTTGACAAAGTAAAATGAAAACTATTGAATTCTTGTGATGATTAGTAAGTTACTAACCTGTGTGATAAGAGAAGGTTGATGAAAACGCCTATTGGATCGGTATCGAAAGAAACAAGTTAGAGTAATATTGTAGTAGAAATGAAACGAGTATAAATAGAGTGATAGAGTGTGAGTGTTATTACTGTTGTCGTGACGTGTCTGTGTGTAGGCTAAGATTTATAACACTGCGGCTTATTCCTCCTACCAACCTTAAAATCTTGTCACCATGGGGTGATTGTGATTGACACAGCATAATATTTTATTATTTAATGTTTCATTTTCAAATTTTCTTCTATTTTATTACTTTGTATTAGGTTAGATATTTCTGTATTATGTTATATTATTTTTAAAAAAATATATTATATTTAAAGTAATATATTTAATATAATAAATATTATGAGATTTTTTACATTATTTTATTTTAAAATAATAAATAAATGGTCTAGTCCGATTTCACAACTTTAATCTACACCATCTATATTATTTAAGTCCAATTTATTTTTTACCATTTTATCGATGTCTTTTTTTCTTTGTATTAGGTGGGATATAATTTTGAACGCGCAGTCATAAAAATTGAAAGTTAAAAATAAAAAAAATATAAAAATAATAGTAAATTTAAGTTGAAATAATAATACAGATAGAAGAAGAAAGATAAACAACAATATCAATAAGAATATATTTTAAAAAAATTATTGAAATTTATATTAGATAAATTAATTATTTAATTTTTTTAATAAATAAGACAATTATATTTTAATATACATATATATATTTTTTCCTGTATATAAATATTTTTTTTTGTTTTAATATTATTTATAAATATATTTTTAATCAATAATAAAGTTGTTCCAAATATAATCATTTTTATAAAATTTGGTAACAAGTTTTATTTTATAACATCTCCAAATATTACAATCTATAGCGAAGTCATGGAAATTAAGGAAGTTAAAGTGGTATAATCTTTACTGAAAAGTGATATTAATAAAGTTAAACGGGTAGAAGTAGTAAATTTGTTACTAATTGATAGTGCTATTATTTTTACAAATTTCTTAGTAATTGATGGTAATGAAAGAAAAAAATGGCATCTCCTACGGCAAGAAATGGTCTCAATCAAAACTTAACATTATAATCTAAATAAAATATTGTTTATGAGAGGGGAATTGTCACGAAACATATCTTAATTAAGTATATCATATTATTTTTATAAAAAATTGAAAATTTTACTTTAATAGTATTTGCAACCAAGTGTTTGAAAAAATAACCAAAACATCCAAAAGAAAAAAAGAAAACTGAAGCATACATAACGAAAAGAATTTTTTTTATTTAGTTTTTTATGCATACTCAAAAGATTATAATTGTACATTGGAAATTAACATGAATTAAATAACATGGATAAATTTATAATTATTTAAAATATATAATGCCACAATTTATAAAATATGATTTTCATGATGACATGTCAAGTGACATCCAGTGAAACATCTTCCTTCCAATGTTCTTACAATCTACACAACAAGTCATAAACCAAAACTTTGAATTATTTGGTAAGGCTAAGAGACAGTTTTCAATGAAAAAGTGATGCTATGACAATTTATAATGGCAACATCATATTAAGAAACCAGGATATTTCGAGGCTTCAAATGTTGTGGCAAACGCCACGAAATGGAAACCACGATCACAGAAAAAAACATGCAAACTATGTGACTTTCATGGTGCAGTATCTCACTATTTTGCATCATCGGCAAGATCTTCAATACAAAGACAGTGGTTAAAAGAAAACAACCTAGATACAACTAAACTGATTTTGCTTTTGGCTTGTTTCATGCTCACCTCTTGCATCATGATGAAGAGGCCAAAAAAAAGTTCACACCTTTAACCCCTTCAACGATTCTTCATCAAAACCCATAAAATTAAAAAGCATAAACTGAACCCTAAACGTCAAAAAGCAATACTCAAAATAAAATATTCAACAAAACATTAAAGTAGTAAAAAAGTTGGCTTTTACCTCGCAACCATGAGTAAACGCAAACGTAAAATCAAGAACCGTAAATCCAATAACTTTCATAATCCAATATCTGTCTTGAAATACTTCGATTCATAGATCTCTGTAAATCCTCTCATAATCTTATAGTATTTGTTGAAGAAAAGCAAAAGAGAAGAAAGAAGAAGAGGAAGGGAGAGACAGCAAAATGGTGAAGGAAGAAGAAGAACAAGAGAGACGTAGTGGACGACATAAGAAAGAAGAAGAGTAAGAGAGAGATAACAAAGGGAAAATAGAAGAAAGAAGAAGAGGAAGAGAGAGATGTGAGCTTGCATTTTTTGGGGGGAAAGCAGGAGAAACTTTTGAATTGGAGCACACATTGGGAAAAGAGAAAAAAGAATTGTAATTGAACCAAGTGACATCATGAATTGATTCAAACCTAGCAACCAAAGGTTTAATACAATAAACATGTAGTTGGAATTGAATAATATTAGTTGCAAAAAGTATTTTTTGGACCAAAATTACCCTCATATTGGTGAGGTGGTAGATTAAGAGAAAAGGTCAAATTAGAGTTTTCCACAACATCAAATTTTCTTATATTATAGATAGTCGTTAAAAGAAAAGGGAGGAAAGCAACATATTCGCCACATTGTCTCATCTTAATATTTTTTATTTTGTTTGCACTTGAAGACTTGAACATCAAAGTGTTTGCATGTATTATTAATTTAATTATCAACTCAAAGCGTTTACTAGTAAGCTTATTATCTTTAAGAGTTATTCGTATTGATCTATCTCGACCAACCAATTTAGATTAGTATACACACTAAGTAGGCACTTATAACTTTCTTTTTCTAAGAATAAAATCAAACATATTTTTCAATTACTCCTAAGAAGAAAACAAAGATAAGAAACATTTGTCGCATTGACAATGCCACAACAAATCAATAGAGTGACCCTAAAATAAAATCCCAATTATGGTTAACAATGACAAATCAATAGTCTGATCCTAAAACAAAATTTGAACTATGATGAATAATGATGAAACCAACGATCTAATATATTATGATGATGACGATACAAGAATCGTCATACATAAATGATAGATGGAAAGAATCATCACATCAAGAGAATGAAGATAAGTCAAAATGGGTCCTCGACCGTCCATCCATACATAAACCCTTAGGGATCCTAATAATTCATCCTCCATTTTATGTAAGCACAGGAGATGGTCAGGAACATTTTATGATCTCTAGTTCTACTACACTCATCTTGAATTATGAACTGACATGGTCGTTGGAGTTCTAACCTTGTAGGTCCATCTTGCACAATCGCATCAGAGATCTGCACCACCGATTCAGGGTTTTGCACCATTGATATACACCAATTATGGTTCCATAACAGAACAATAGCACAATCCGTGGGAACTAACTCCTAATTCTCGCAAAATTCTCGAATAGATCATCCTCGATCCAAGTCAAATCTTTAACTAAATTGAGAGAATGAGACAATTAACTCATGCAATGCAGTGAAGAAACTTATTAGATATTCCGATTTTATTTCACCTTAATTGATCGCCACCAGTGAGATCCACAACACAACGACATTTGCCGATGATCCATAATCATAACATTTATTCCAAAAACAACAATTAATATTAAACCTCAAGGCAATGATTGAGTGGAATTAGGATATGTAAGATGTGAGAAGGACAATGTAACCTCAAATGCAGAGTCACCCTTAGTTATCATCGTTTCCGTAGATGGAAGAACACTTGTGAGATCCATTGTAGATAACATCATTCTCGTAATGACTTCTAATGCAACGTGATGAAACAATTAAATCTTTGTCAATAACTCCTGAATAGAGATGATGGCGGAGATCCATTAGCCTTCGATGATGTGATAACTTGCCCTACAAAAGAACAAATCTAACAGTGTAAATGGAAAAAGAGCGGACAATAAAAAAATGTCTTTATCTCTTTGGTAATTTCGCGTGGGGGCGCCATCGAAGACGCTCTCATTAGACCCGTTGTTCGATTGCAATATGAGTGTTATCTTGAGTAAGTATTTGTTTATCGTCTCCACATGGATTAGTGTGATATCAATGCCGTTTGACAATTACTAAAATTTTAAGCTTATGTTTGAAAGATTTATTTTAAATCTACGTTATGTAAAACAGATGACAGAAAAATAAAGTTTCAGATAAGTGAGAACTTGTCAGGATTGAATTTTATCTATCGATCAAATACGCAATTTATCAATCAGCTGTATACAATCATAAACATTCGTCAATATCATCATGTATCACTCACAAAAGAGTTCATGTCTAAACTTCCCACGATATTTCTACCTTATTGTTTAATCGACGATCTCTCAGCCTATTAAACAATACGGAGCATTAAGAGTCGATACTCACGATGAATGTTAAACCTAAATCTATGTCTAAAGTTTAGAGTCTAACCGAACGTTTATCCTAGATTTATATTCGAAGAGTACTTCTCAATAACAATTCAAATCATAAGATAAATATGTAAACAAGAATAACATCGATAGAGATTCGTGAATAGGTTATATACAACACCATGATTAATAAAAATACATATTATAACAGTAAACTTACATCCAATCCCAATAAGAGAGAGATTTAACTACACATAATAGCTAGATACAAAAAGAAGGATGAAGAGGAACAAGCATCCATCGTGATTTCCCAACAATAGAAGTGAATCCAACTCCGAATATTCAAGAAGCATCCTCCACTTGTTGTTTTCTAAGCCTCACTCTCTCAAAAAATGGTTTTCTCTTCATCCCTTAAATGGTATCTTGTCGTTCTCCATTCTATAGGCATTTCTTGATGCATGTCTTCATTTATATCTTTGTCTTTATTTGTTTCTTCATTTTGATCATTTTTTTTGCCTTCATTTGGATCTTTGTCTTCAGTTACATTTTTATCTTCTAAGAGAGTTTTCTTCAGAATACTTGCACAATCAAATACTTATACCTCTACTACAGACTTGAGGTTAGTTTCATCAAATACAATGTTTAGTAATTTTTCTATACTTAGTGTTCGTTTGTTAAAACTTAAAAAAACTTTATTAGAAATGGAATATCCAAGAAAGAGGCCTTCACCAGCTTTAGTGTCAAATTTAGTAAGGTTATCTTTCCTATTTTTAAAGACAAAGAAATTGTAACCGAAGACATGGAGGTGAGAAATATTCGACTTCATTCCTTTATATATTTCATAGGACATATTCTTTAGAATTTACCTTATCAATATTTCATACATTACCTAGCAAGCAATGCTTACTGCATTAACCCAAAAATATTTAAGAATGTTGATTTCGTTGAGCACCGTTCTCGTTAACTTTTTAATAAATCTATTTTTTTCATTCCTTTACATTATTTTGTTGTGAAATTTGTGGACTAAGAAATATATACTTTATTCCATTATCAATACAAAATAAAATGAAATATAATTTCATATTTTGAATTCATCTCTCTAATCAATTGGGATAGATGCAATATTGCTTAAATCTTTTTTGTTTTGAACAACCTTACATAATTTTTGAAAGAAAATACACACAACCTTTTTCTAATAAAAAAATTGTATCTAGGTACATCAATAATAATAATTTATAACAATAAGTGCATAGTAATTAGCATAATAAATCATTGTTTTGGATGGTCCATAAAGATTCAGGTTTTTACTTATTTACTTTTTTGGTACACATTATGGTTATGTGTGTCATGTAGGTAATTTCAGTCAAATAATTTTAATGATGACAACTACCAAATATTATGACAAGGGCCAAGTGTTAATGACAACCGTCAAATAGAGGACTTGGTGACAAACTATTAAAAGACCTTGATCATGACATCTATTCTAAAGGTTCCTAATGATGACATTAGAATAAGAAAGAAACATCTCAAGCCTCATCAATAAGTTATATTAAGATTAAATTGAAAGTCTTGGTCCATTTTGAATCAAGCAAGGAATCTTAAAGTTTTGATAATTAAATATGTGAAATCTTGAAGTTGTATACTCTAGATGTGAAAGTGTGAAAGCTCGTCTAGTCCTATGCTTATGATTTATCCTAATTCTGATTAGTTTAAATTGTAAAAGAAACAAGAGTAAGTCTTGAGGTACTAAGCAATACCCCATCCCCCCCCCACGCACACGCACACGCACACGCACACGCACACGCACACGCACACACACGCGCATACACACACACACATGCACACACACACACACGTACACATGCACACACACGCACACACACATGCACACACATACACACATACGTACACACACACACGCACATGCATACACGCACACGCACACACACACACACACGTACACATTTTCACACACAATATTGTAAAATCTCCCATATTTGGATAATGCTTTTTTTAAAACAATTCGGGTAAGAGCTTAAACGATAGAAGCTTGATTGATCAATTTTGGGAAGGTAAAATACAATGTCTAATTCATTAAGAGGTTTATTTAAAAAATTAGATAAAAGTGTAATGCCTTGAAAATAATCATCTGCACATTGCATTTCGAGCATAATTTGTATCATTTGGTCTTGCTTTCTGCAAGTGTTTTTCAGAGTCTCATTTGTTTCCTTGGTCTTCGTAGAAGACAAGCTGACCCACCAATACAATACTTGTGCCAACTCAAGACGAAAGATGGAGACAATTGAGCAAGAGCAAAGAGAACTTTGTGAGGAAATGCATTCATTGAAAGTAGGAATGGACATAATGACTGCTCTGTTGGAATCTTTGATGGAAACTTAGAATCACCCTCCACCTCCAGTTCAAGCTAATTCAAACCCTCAATTCAAGTTGATCAAAAGTAATTTTGATTAACTAAATCCTTTGATCATGTATAATCCTATAATCTATTCAAGTGGTCAAAAGTCCCTTGATCACTTGATAAGACTCTTTTTGTAAATTATGGATCTCAAGTTCAGGCTCTCAATCAAGGCATCCCAGCCATATCAAGCAATGGATTATACAAGGCATATCAAAGGTGTTTCTTCAAGAGCTTGTTAATCAAGGTTGAAATTGTGTGGCATGAGCCTTAAGCAATAGGGAGTGAATGAGAGTGAAGAATTTCTATCCTCATTCTGAATATTCTCGGGTACGGGACGAAAGACTCAGTTGTTCATCGTATTCACCTCTATTTATAGACTTTAGCACAATTCAAATCATAAGATTGTCAAGTATCTCTCCAACAAGCAACAGTGCAACAAGCAGAAGACTCTACAAACAACTTATCAATCAGGATTTCAGTTGTATGCCATGAGCCTTAAGTAACAAAGAATGATGAGAGTGGAGAATTCCTATCCTTGTCTAGAGTATCCTTGGGTACGAGATGAATGACCCAGTTGCTCAAGGTATTCGCCTTTGTTCATAGACTTTAATGCAATATGAATCGAATGATTGATAAGGCCTTCATCAGCACGAGGAGCAGCAAAGATTCTGCTCCAACAACTTGAAATTTATGATGAAAATCACATGCCACGAGCCTTAAGAAGTAAAGAATGAATGAGAGTGGAAAATTCATATCCTCATTCTAAATAACTTTGGGTACGGGACGAATGACCCAGTCGCTCATCATATTCTTCTTTTTGGGTTCCCATGTTACCATTCTGTTGGTACAAGTTATATTATTCATCACTGCAATCATACCCTTGAAGTTGTTTATCTTGCTAGTCCTAGTTGCTTAGTCAAACACTTCCTTATCTCTCCTTTATTTTCATGGTTCCACGAACTAAGAACGCTATGACTTTCTCATTGCATGATGAGAATACGTAGGCACGAGGATGCGAATCCTTGGCGAGTATAATCCTAATTATTCATTCTTTTGCCTTAGGGTACCATTCATATTTTTATGATGCATTCATATTCTACCATCATTCACTCCATGTGATATACTCTTCATTTGAGCCAAATACACTATTTCTTTGAGCTACATTCAATGTCCATCTTCTGAACCAATATCCCTTTATTTTTGGCTTGATGCCAACTTTGTGGCATGATGCCCATATACCCCTTGTTTTGACTTTATTCCAGGGCATCCCTTTTGTTTTGGCTTGATGTTAGTTTTCCCGTTGATTCAGACATACTTACCTTTTTGGAGTTCAAACCACATAATCCTTTGGTTCAGACCATACCTTGATCACAACTTCTTTTCACCTCCCGCCATTAGTTCTATGAACTACAGAGCTCTGAATTCCTTATTGCACTATAAGGATACATAGGCACGAGGGTCCTAATCCTTACCGAACACTTTATCTATTTCTTTCGTTTCCCTTATTATTTTGCTAGTAATCATTAGATATAACACCCATTTGAGCAAGAACAATCAAAATGGTTCTCGTTGAGTATAACGGGTGTTAGGGGTGCTAATACCTTCCCCTTGCATAACTGACTTCCTTATCTAATTATCTCTTTCCCCCAGGTTTTATCGATGTTTTTCCTTTCCTTCGGGAATAAATAAAGTTCGATGGTGACTCTGTTGTATGTTCGAGCGTGCGATCCATTCGGGTATATTTCCGCTAGTTTCACCCACAATATACCCCACGTTTATATTATACAAAAATAATTGAACAGCTGCCCACAAATCGCCACTTAAAATTTTCTCTAAAATTTTCTTAGGTTGCAGCTACAGCCTATAGTTAAACATCGTTCTCTAATTCTAAAATGTTTGCAAATGTAGTAACATTTTCTTTGTTCAACTACCCATTGATTCTGACACAATAATTTCGATTGTTGTATAACAACTTATCAACAACAAGCTATGAAGCATGAACTCTGACACGGGCACCGAGGCATGACACAAACGCAGACACTCCGACATTGATAATGTAAAAATATAGGACATCGACAATGCTAGATATATGATAGTATTTGAGTTTCATTTTTCCATATATTATTTAAAGAGTTAAAAATATATTAATCAAAGTTAATGACTTTAATTCTTCATTAATAAGATTGTTTTATTATATGTTTGACCATTTCTGATTTCTAGGAGATTTGTTAAAAAAATGTTTAAGGTGTGTTGAAATAAAGAAAAACACAATTTTTTTTATAAGATATTTGTATGAATTGTTAGACATGTATTTTATGAATGTCATATAAGTGTCTGATATCGATTTAAAGAGTGTCGAATCAAATAAAATAATTATTTTTATGATTTTTCCAACACTTGTTTGACTTTTCCGACACATGTCGTACGAGTGTCATCAAATGTCGGACACCGCGACAAGCCCAGCAAAAGATCCAAAAACTTTGTTTGGTGGGGGCAAAAACGATTTAATATAAAAAAAGTTCAAAATACTTAATTACAATGTTCAGGCCCGACCTTTACCATGAGCAAGAAATGTTATAGCATTGGGGCCCAAATTTTGAGGGGTCCACATATTTTTTTTAATTACTACAAATATATATTTTACACCTGTTATTTTAAAAATAGGTGTTAAATCATAATGTTTTCAAAATCTATTTTACATCCATTTGTTAAAAATAGGTGTAAAAATATATATTTTTTTCAAAATTTATGATTTTGTACGGTTTTTTTCAAAAATCGATATAAATTCATATTTTTTTAGGCCAATTTTTTAAATTAGATCGCCCCCCGGATTGATTGGGCCGACCCTGACAATGTTAGTCTTCCATATTTTACCTCATTCATTAAATTACTCTTTTATTTCAAATTCAAATAATTTTGTTCTCCATCTCACATTTTTACACTTAAATTAATTATTTGTTCATTTTTAAATAATGAATCACTTGTAAAATGTTACAAATCATCTTATAGGAACTTTGGTAGAATTTTAAAAATAAAAATTAAAAGTTATTTTCTCCGTTTTTTTATTATACTTCGTTTTTTACTTTTCACACGTATTAAGAAATATAATAATTATGGTATGAAAAAAAGAAATAATAAAGGATTTTATAAAAAATTTATTCATTAATGGTATTGGAAACACAAATTGACATAATTGAAAACAGAGAGAATAATAAATATTTAAGGGTATAATAGAAAAAATAACATTAATGATTGGTTATATATTAAAAATTAGAAACATCATAATTTTTCAATACAAAAAATATGAGAATGAAGTTTGAAAATCTTCGAATAACTTTAAAGGTAAAATAAATAAGTTACACGTCATTACAAAATAAAAACATCATCGATTTTCAATTTTTAGTGCAAAAACGTGTGAAATAGATGATACCTATTTGAATTAAAAATATTGAGATTATGTTTCTAAATGAGATAAAATAGAATTGTCAAAACTATAATTAAACCAAGATTTTTTAAGCAATATTTTAATAAACATTTTTTAAAATACAAATTCACTTTTTGTTAAATCACAAATTCATTTTTCTTTTTTAACTTTTTTAATTTTTTTAGCATATACTAAAATTTATAAAATGAATTATTTAATACACATACGTGAATATAAAAATCATGTAACTCTTAATTAAATACTTTAACTTCTTATAACACATTAGAACAAATCTATAAAAGAATATGTTAAAATAAAAAAACACATATATTTGGAAATAATCATTTTTTAATATTTAACATAACCAACTTATTAAAAAACTCCTATAATAAAACACCCCATGCTCATGTTTGTTGTAATTGGATTATGCACTTGTTGCATGGACCAAACATTTAACCATCAAGAACAGTCAGGACCTGGGAAAAACTTGGAATTACATTTCAAATCAAAGATGATGGATGATCTAGGTGAACATAACTTAGCAGATGGTGAAGGGTTTGGTTGGAACCACCCTATTTTTCTGTCCTATGTGATGGAAAAAAGTTCCACAGTATTATTATATTGACGCTTATTCCTATGAATTCATGTACAGTTAGCTAGCCAAAAATGATAGGTGATTCCAAGAGATTTATTAACTAATTCAACGTTGCATATCAATCCTAAGAGGCTAAGACTACTTGTACTCTATATTAATTTGTTTTAATAAAATAATGAGCTAGTTTCAGTCTCATCTTTTATTTGATTTTATTGTTTTTGTTAGAAAAACAAAGCTGAAGAAGAAAAATTGGTTTTTGTCCACTCTCGTTACGAAGCTTCAGAGAATCACCTGCCTATACTCCAACTTCATTCAACAGCACACTACCCCTCTTAAATAGAGGCCTAGTAGACTGAACAAGAAATAGAGTGGAAAAACAGTGATTGTGATCAAGTAGTGGTTGCAAGATTTTCTGTTAAATAAATGTATAATCAGACATGATACGTGTTATTTAAGATTTACTATTAGATAGGGCTGCACAGAAGTTAAAGGAAAATTTTACTTCATATCTCTTTATGTTTAGACTTATACCCCAACAATTTTTTTAAAATATCAATTTTACCTTTAATTGATTTTAACCAATTTATCATTCCGTTGATATTTTCGAAAATTACATATTCCATCCTCGTATCGGAATTCCTGAAAAAAGACTTTCGATATGTATATTTTTCAAACTGGAAGACTAAACCAAAAACATCTGCAACACTGCAAACAGTAAACCGGAAGACTTATTGAAAGAGTTTCAATTCTTTAATGAAAAAAACATTCTTGAACACTTATTGAAAGAGTTCCGGTTAACAAAGTGACACATACCATAACTCTTTGTTGAAGTCTTCCGGTATTATTTTTGTGTATTCCGGAACTCTTCTTTGAAGGCTTCTTGTTTGCTTTTTTTTTGGATTTTTTTATTGTGCAGGAATGAAAGATCTTCCCCAAATATGTGTAGATATTTCTGATGCGTTTTTAACGACTGAAAGATTTGGTACACGAGAAGAGGTGATCAGATGGATTAAAGAGGTTGGAATCGATAATAAAGTAACTGTTATTATCACTCATTCAGATACTGAAACAAGCAAGAGAGGGAAAAGTAACAAACTAATATTTGGTTGTGATAACGGTGGAAAACACAAGGATACTGATAGTGGAACCCAAAGTGCGTCAAAGAATGTGGATGCCCATTTAAAATCAGGTCGACTCCGGCGAAAGATGGGTCTGGTTGGAAGATTGATGTAAAATATGGGTCCCATAATCATAGTTTACCTGATAGATTAGAAAGTCATTCCTTTGTTGGTAGGTTGACCACAGATGAGAAGCAACATGTCGCTGATTTGACAAAGAGACATGTACCACTTAGACACATATTGTTTTCCTTGCAAGACCGAGATCCAGAGAATGTCACTCGGAATACGTAAGTATACAAGCATAAGAGTGTGATACAAAAAGAGATAAGAAGTCCTAGAAGTGAGATACAACATTTGTTTAAGCTTATTGAGGATGCAGACTATGTGCATTGGAGTAGAAAAAAGGATGACTCGGAAGTTGTGAGAGAGATATTTTGGGCTCATCCTAATTCAGTTAAGTTGTTGAATATTTTTCCTATTGTGTTAGTTATGGATAACACCTACAAGACAAACAAATATAGACAACCTTTGTTTGAAATTTTTGGCATGACATCAACCGAGTTGACTTTTGCTGTTGCATTTACGTATATGGAGTCTAAGCAGACAAAGAATTTTTGCTGGGTATTGGAGAAACTTAAAAAATTGTTTGTGAAGAAAGATTTGTGTCCACAAGTGATTTTGACAGATAAAAATCTTGCTTTGGTAAAAGCAATTGAAATTGTGTTTCTCAGATAGATTAATATGCTATGTAGATTTCACATTAACAGAAACGTTGGTGCAAAATGCAAATAACATGTGGTGAATGACCTGCAAAAGACGATAAACACATTATGGATGGAAGTTGTTTGGGCTAGTGACGAGGTTGTGTATGGTCAACGGTTGCATCAACTTGAGCAAGCATGTGTTGATTATAGTGGATTTATTAATTATGTGAAAGACACATGGTTGACTCCTTATAAACATAGATTTGTTGGAATATGGATTAATCGAGTGCTACATTTGGGTAACATGACGACTAATCGGTCCATGTTATAATTTTTTCTATGTATTTTTTTTATATGTGATATTTTTAATATTTTCAATATGTTATTTTTATATGTGATATTTTTTCTATGTGTTATTTTCAATATTTTTAGGGTTGAATCTGCTCATTGGAAGTTAAAGCAGATGTTAGGAAACAATATAGGTGACATGGTCAAATGTTGGGAAGCTATGAATAACAACTCGATGTTACAACTGGGCAACATTAGAGCTTCTTTTCAAAAAAGTTTTTACGAAGTTGAACACGCGCACATAAGTCCATTTTATGGTAATTTACGTGGTTCAGTGTCTCGAGCTACTTTGAGACGTATTGCTGAAGAGTTATTGAGAGTTGATTATCTTGGAACTAACATGCAAATATGTGGTTGTACTCTAAGAACATCTTATGAGTTACCTTGTGCTTGTGAGTTAGGAAGATACACACTAGATGGTATATCGATACCCATAGATGTTGTTCATGTTCATTGGAGGAAACTAACTATAGAAGTTGAGTTAGAGGTAGGTGCAGATGATGGATCAGAGGTGGATATGACTTGTGCAATAGATGGATTATGGAAACGGTTTAGGTCATTAGATGTTATTGGTAAAAGGGAATTAAAGAGTAGGGTATGTGCACTTGCATACCCCCTAATGACTCCATTGTGTCCACCACCTGAGAAATTAAAAACCAAAGGAGGAGTGAAGAAGAAAGGGAAAAAACCAGTAGAATATGATGTTTATCGGGACCCTTCGTATCATGAGTATGTTTATAAATGTTACTTGATATGGGTTACTTGATAGCGAATCAATATAATGTTGTACTTGTCTGTTTAGGCAATCCATGCATGACTTTCTTTCCTATGACAAATTTGAAGGAGAATAGCGATCCAAAACGCAGCGTAATTTAAAAATTTCTCCTTTAGTGATCCTTACGAATGGGCATCATCAGTGATAGAATTGTTACCTCTCGTGGCGATTGTAACCTTTGATGCGGATCTACGGAGCGATCACGAATGTTGAACGATGACAACGCCTCTACTCAGTCCACACGAATGGATTCCTTCAATCTCAGTGCTAGCTGCTATGAATGAAGGCTTTGAGTGAGTGAGTGAGAGAGAGAGAGACAAAATTGCAATTGCACAAATGCTTCTGCACAAGGATTCTATTTATAGAACCACTTGTGTGGGTTGCAAGCTAAAAAGCCCACTTAAGTGTATGTGGCCCATATCTTATAATATGCCAAAATCACTTAAGCATGTGGTACCTTACCATATTTCGTATTCTACTTAAGTACACCATACCTTACGATGTTCGACAATTCACTTAAGTGCACCATACCTTACGGTGTTCCTTAGTTACTCTATCTCTCATCAATCTGTCCTTTTATGTGTGACCCTGTAGGTTTTCGCGGCATTGGCAATTATATTAAATCACGTATTTAACATAATAAACAGTGAGCGGTATCTAGTAACACATCACTCCTACCCAATATACGAAAGTGTCATGTGACCTGACAAATCCTTTTGTGATAATACTTATGTGTACAATTACCCTTTTGCCCTTATGTCTATATTGAGCACAAGGCATAGACCGTGACATCCTTGTCTAGTTCAATATTGGGCCCATATACATTTATCCTGTTACGCAGGATGGAAAAATTCCATCTAGGTCACTCATGTCCCTCAGCATGCTTCGTGGAGTACCCATCAACTGTCTTTATGGTCGTCCAGTTACAGACAACGTTTGATCAGCAATAAGGCACTCGACTCTACATCTAGGATCCATAGTGGTTTCAGGGCGAAGGGTGGTATACACCATTATCACCATGAGAATAACTAATGACACTTTGCATAACATTCTATATAGTATTCTCATAACGGGTCAATCCAGTATAAATATTACTCTTAATATTCATACATATGTTTAAGACTTGATAACTCCTTATCCACGATCCATGAGATGTGATCATCAGTCTATATACATAATAGTCTTAATGCTTTAATATTATCCCACTTCACAATAAAGCTCGACTACAGATACTTTAAGAATATTGTCCTTATGTTTAATGTGATCTCATGATTAAGTCACACTTGATACATTAAACGAACTAGCTATTCTAGGGACTTTATTAAACAAACATAATAAAGAAAAAACATTTTATTATTAATAAATAACTCTGATACAAGTACCAAAAGTATTGACCTCTAGGGCTTACACCAACAAAGTTCACATTCACCAAATGTCTTCATTTATGGCATTGGTTTTGTTAACCAAAATCATTGTGTTCAGGTACGTATTTGATTTTATATGACTTAATGTTTTAATTATTTCACTTTATTAAATATATGTTTTAATTATTGTCGTCAGGTTAACATGAAAGAGGGGTTTCCGTTGCCACCGGTCACATTAGATTGGAAGAAGTTTCATTGTCAAGCAGCAACGTCTTGGATGTTAGGATTTGCAGGACGTCTACAACATTGGCAATTACTTACGCCTATATTAGCATGAATATGTAATCAAAACATGAATATTATATTATGTCTATTATATTCAGTTCTAAAACTTAATACATAAATCAATGTGAACGAGAAATATGCAAAGCTTCAATTAAATCAGCAAACTGTGGATCTTCCTCTTCGGCATTAACTTGTCTCAGATAACGATGAATCAATGTAGATACATGAGCCCAATTAGGATCAGATGGTTCTGCGTCATAAACAGGAACTGGTACCTCTCTTGGTTCGTCACGATGGGGAGGGACTAAACGTGGATGTGAAACATAATAATACCACTCCAGATAACCATCTTCAATATCAAATGGAGTGGCGGCCAGGGTAGTTGGATGAATCACAACAATAACACTCTGATGGTAACCAATCAAATTAACATCAATATCAATCGCCATCATACAATCAAGAGGTGAGGATGGAACATACTGCTTGTACCCGAACTGACGTAAACATCTGTCAGGCAAGTATGGAACAACTGTGTCACCCTACTTCAAACACCCCCTGTACAAACATAACTTATTAAATTGACACCATCCTCTATGATCCTCAAATAGACGAAATATGATATCGGAAGGTGTCAGCTCGTCCAAAATAGGTCGTAAACCATCCACCTTCAGGACTCCTTGCCTATAGGATCATCTCATCGCTCGAGGAAGACCACAATTATCAGCTGGTTTCCAATTCTCTCCTCTTTTTCCAACAGTTGGAAAGTACTCGTGAATCCAACACTTTTACAAAATAAAAACATAATAAATAAAATAAACTAAGTTAACATACTTTATAAAATGAATCCAACACTTAATAAACAAAATTAAATTATATACCTGTAGGATAGTAGGATATCCATTGAGCTGCTTGCAACTGAACATTGACGCATCTCCAAGGTATCTGTATAGAGTAACCAATGCAACTGCTCCCCAACTATATCCCGAACATCTATCTAAGTCCGTAAACAGTAGGAGATATCGTGCCTCGACAAGTGTAAAGGTCTTGTCGGTAAAAATTGTGGAACCCACCAACATCAACAAATATACTCTAGTCACATATGCCCAGCTAGAAGCAGCTCTATGATGTACGAATAAATCGTATAACCACTCCAATTTATAATAAGAACCCCTGTAGCTACGAACATGTGATTGTGATTCACTATGTGACACTCCTAAGTAGTCAATAACAAGTTCAACAACAACCTCTTCAGTGACATCCTGAGGACTCCATAAGACACCCCTGATGGGCAAGTGAAACAGACATGAGACATCATCCAAAGTAATGCTCATTTCACCAAACGACATGTGAAATGAAGATGTCTCTAGATGCCATCTTTCCACAAATGTAGATACCAGATTTGTGTCTATCTTATTCAAACTAGTTCTCTGAAGTGAAGATAACCCAGACCTAGATACCCAACTTTCCACCTGTTGTGGAAGAGCTAGTGGAACCCTTGATGTCAGCTTTAGTCCGTGTCCAGCAACCTTTAACTCTTTCTTCAGACCTCTTTCCTAAAAACAATTGAACCACATATTATAAAACACAATAGAAAATATTCAAATATTATTCAATTTCAAATATATCCAATTTATTTACCTCACCAAATCATAAATGGAGAGCAACATGATGTTCATACTTTACCAAAAGAGATGTATCGTATGACCCTCTTGGATATTCAGTCGGCTCTGCTGCAGATGAAGATGTGCTCCGGCCTAAACTGTGGTCTGAAATCCTACCATCTGCATCTTGTCTTCGAACCACTATAAAAAAATATTATAACAAAATAATTAAAAAATAAAAAAAATGCACCGGAACACTTCTTAAAAGAGTTCCCTTATGGAAAAAAATTAGGTTGACTACCTGAACTCTTCCGGTTTAGTTCATGCAAACCGGAAGTCTTTAAGAAAGAGTTCCGGTTTAGTTCATGCAAACCGGAAGTCTTTAAGAAAGAGTTCCGGTATATACTCTTACAAATCGGAAGACTTTCTTAAAGAGTTCTGGTTCAATGCCCCAAAACTGTCGCGAACCAGAAGTCTTTTAAGAAGTGTTCTGGTATATGTTTTGTGAATGGGAAGACTTACTCTCAGTGTTCCGGTTTACAAGTTCAAAAATGCTCTTTCGAAAAAAATATTATAACAAAATAATTATAAAAAAAAATAAAAAAAAATGCACCAGAACACTTCTTAAAAGAGTTCCTGTGTGGAAAAAAATTAGGTTGACTACCAGAACTCTTCCGGTTTAGTTCATGCAAACCGGAAGTCTTTAAGAAAGAGTTCCGGTTTAGTTCATGCAAACCGGAAGTCTTTAAGAAAGAGTTCCGGTATATACTCTTACAAATCGGAAGACTTTCTTAAAGAGTTCTGGTTCAATGCCCCAAAACTGTCGCGAACCAGAAGTCTTTTAAGAAGTGTTCTGGTATATGTTTTGTGAATGGGAAGACTTACTCTCAGTGTTCCGGTTTACAAGTTCAAAAATGCTCTTTCGAAAAAAATATTATAACAAAATAATTATAAAAAAAAATAAAAAAAAATGCACCAGAACACTTCTTAAAAGAGTTCCTGTGTGGAAAAAAATTAGGTTGACTACCAGAACTCTTCCGGTTTAGTTCATGCAAACCGGAAGTCTTTAAGAAAGAGTTCCGGTTTAGTTCATGCAAACCGGAAGTCTTTAAGAAAGAGTTCCGGTATATACTCTTACAAATCGGAAGACTTTCTTAAAGAGTTCTAGTTCAATGCTCCAAAACTGTCGCGAATCAGAAGTCTTTTAAGAAGTGGTCTGGTATATATTTTGTGAACGGGAAGACTTACTCTCAGTGTTCCGGTTTACAAGTCCAAAAATGTTCTTCCGGAAGTCTTAAGGCGCAAATGAAAAAAAAATCAATTTCCGAAAAATATATCCTATTCATATGTGGGTATTTTGATCTAAAATTTTTAATTATAAAAATATGGGGTACAATTGAAGGGGTATGAGGTAAAACTTTCCAATTCAAAATGCGTAGCCCAAAATAAAAAATAAATTGTCGAGACCTTAGTTACTTCGTTATTATCGTGCTATTCATTATTAATCAATATTTTATAGTATCTTACAATATTTTTAAACAAATTGAGGTTGTTCTGCTTGTAGTAACGTGAAAGCAAAGCAGTGTAGTTTAATTTAGTTTTATCTAACTCAAAAGTCAAAAAAATTATTCTATTTATTTATAACCATTATATGATCAGGACACTAAAATTATTCATAGGGTATTGATTTTGATTAATATTATTAATTAATGCAATATTTAAGTTTTGATATTGTTTCATTCTAACATTTTTAATTATTGTGGAAATTTAAATAGGTGTATTCTGATTTCACTATTTTGCCTTATTTAGTGATTTAATTTGATTTTTTTCTTTTTAATTTCTTACACCTTTAGATTTCCGTTTTTGAAGTTGTTCTCTTGGAACCATTCATTATAATGCTCATTTATGTGTATGCACTTTGATGAGACTAAATTTGAAGTCGATTAGTTTGAGCCTAACAAAGATGCTCTTGTGTTGTTCTTTTTCGTGTTGGATATGGTTAGGTAAATCTTAAATGTTGATTGAAAAAATAGTACTTTTGAGGCCTAAATGTTTGACAATTCTTTCAAAGACTAATTGATATTCATCCCAATAAAATAACAGGTGATAAAAAGACTTTAAGAATGTCTTTTAAGCATGAAAGTAGACTGGAGACATCGGTTGTACATATCTAGATCAATAAGCTTCTCTCATGATTGTTGATAGAAGATTTCCCCCCATGATGGTAACTTCTATTAGTTTAGCAAGATCATTTATCCATAAGTAGATCTTTATACATCCACTGTATATCTTGTTGTTCTTGTGGGAATTTTACTTATTCATGTTATAAATATTGTAATACTGAAGTAATCATACTTATGTCTTAACATCAGATCCTACTTGTTGAAATGACCATGACAATTGTTCAGCAGAGTGGATGTTAATACCATGTTTTGGTGATAAGGTTATCTTTGAACTACAAATATTGAACAGAGTCAAACAAGGTGTTCATTGATGAGTTTTTTTTTAAATATTTGAAACTTTAAATTTGGATAATTGTAATATATTGATAACTTTGTTGTGACCTGCTTGCTGCACTAGATAATATTAGATAACTTACCATGAATATTTGAATGACTTATTTACAATTTGATGAAAATTGATTTTGATGACTATGAGATATGCTATTAGACTATGTGTATGAAATTTGTAGGCCATTTATATTATTTGAAGGCCAAATTTATTTATTGATTAAAAAATGTGTTAAATTAGACCATTTGTTATATTTAAAGACCCAAACTTTTTTTAAAAAAAAAAAATTAGAATGTAGTAGAATTTTATATGACAAAGTTTAATATAAGCTAACTGAATGAACCAATTTGATTTAACCGATTAAACTAAATCCAAACAAATCGATTAAACATTCAATCAAAATTGGATTTGACCAATGCATCCTTGGTTTCGGTCGATTTGACATATTGTGCCCGAGCCCAACCCAAATCGATCGGTGTCCAGCCCTAGTATTAGAGAACCAAATACTTTTATTCTATAGGTGAGTTTCATTTCTTCAAAAACAAACAGACTAGACCACGCCATTTATATTATATTATTTCATCCGGTCCTATTTACGAGATAACTTACTTTTTTTATATACATTGAATAATCAATATATATGGACTATATCTGAACCAAATACATTAATTATTCAATGTATTAAAAAATAAATTGTCTTTTATAAATTGAACTAGAGAAAGTACTATATTTGAGTGGCGTTTAGAGTGAGAAAGCATAATACTTTTCTACCATGATGTAGTGGCGAAATGACCGCCACGTGTTCATAGTGACGTGTTAGGAGACAATTATTTTAAAAATAATAAATTAGACAAAACTTAATATTTTATTAATATTTTTTTTGCTATACACTTTCACTTTACCATTTTGAATCAACTAAGGTTGTTATTATTTATCAACTGATTTCATCTTGAATTTGTAAACTCAACCTCAACCTCATTTTCGTGAAATCTGAATTTTCGTATGTTTTCTAAAACCAGTGACGAAAATAAATATTGATTACAATAACTTTTAGTATGTTATGATACACAATAAATATTGATTTCAAAATACATGTCCTTCTTCTGAATTTTTTTCTTATAAACATTTGCCATAAACATATTTCGGTTCCTACATGGTCATGTCAATTCTTAAAAAAAATATAAAATTGGAAACATCTAGAGAGTCTATCATTCGTATGTCACTCTTGTTTATTTCATAAACTTACTCTTATTCTTATGATACTTATCAACTTACAACTTTTGCCAAAAAAAATTATGTACAAATTTTAATTTTTAAACAAATGTATAGGGACCACTTTTATTTGTATAGCATTTCAACTTTTTGTCTAGGTTTATAAACATTTTTTATATCTATTTGGTTTTTAAGTATTTATCAAATCAAATCATAACAACAAAAAGGTACCATATTCATATATATTCATTATAAAAGTGTGACATCCATCATGCAATGTTAACAATTAATTCTTCAATTTTACACAAAAGGACATTCTTCATGCAAGGTCAATCATAACAAAAAACATTACTTGAAATAAACACATTCTTATACTGATAATACTTAAGATAACACCTGACTAATCCAACAATTTCTCCTACCAAACGATATATTCTTTCTTTTCCTCGATTCAATGGTTCAACCTCTTTAAATACAACCTCTCAGTACCAAAAGACATCATAAATCCCAATATATAACCTATTTGGAGTCTATTCTCCTTAGCATAATCATACCAACTGTAACACCCCAAATTTTGCCCTAAGATTAGTCGAACCATCTCGCGTTCTGTTGCATTTTTGCATTTAACTAATTACTAACAAGTTCTTGTAGTTGGTTGATTTTTGCAGGAAACATCGCGTGGTGCGCTCTTTAGCTTATGAAGGGCAAAACGGTCATTTGTTTACAGCCGGCCGTCAAGTTTGAATTTTGAGTTGTAATCAGGAACTTTGGTTTGTTTGATCTGGTTGGGAGATTTTAATCGGAAATGGTGTCGGAAGCGAAGTTAGTCGGATAACCATATTGCATTGTACCGTCATTTTATTTTAAATTAATTTTATTTAATTCTATTTTATATTTCATTTCATTTTAAAATAGATCATCTCATTTTAAGTTTTATTTCATTTTAAAATAATTAATCTCATTTTAAGTTTTATTTCATTTTAAAATAATTAATCTCATTTTAAGTTTTATTTCATTTTAAAATAACTAATCTCATTTTAAGTTTTATTTCATTTTAAAATAACTAATCTCATTTTAAGTTTTATTTCATTTTAAAATAACTAATCCCATTTTAAGTTTTATTTCATTTTAAAATAGCTAATCCCGTTTTAAGTTTTCATTTCATTTAATCCCGTTTTAAGTTTTCAGTTCATTTTAGATAACTTCATTTTAAAAAAAAATTATAACTTTATTTCATAGTTTTATTTTAATTCTATTTCCAACATTAAACAAACAGCATATGCAGTGGTTTTCATTTTGTTTTGCATAATCATAATAATAATTTTCCACAAAAATAAGGAATTTTTATTAACTCTTTACACAAAAATAATAATACATAAAATTACAAAAATAATAAGTACATTTTCTACAAAAGGAATCATAAAATTCTTAAGTTACTATACTGTCCGATGTCTATTCGCTCCGATTCTCCGACTTTTCCGACATATCTTCGAACCTGCAAAATGAGCAAAAACAAGGAAATTGAATCGGTTAATTTGACACCCTCAGAGATATCATCATCGGATGTCCGGTTCGCGACCTCGGCCAGAACAGGGCAGATGTTTGTTCTTATCGAAAGGCACCGAAAGATGAAGAGGAAAACTGCATTTTGAGATTGCTTGGCCAAAAAGAGATTATACAGAAAAGAGCTTATTGGAAAAGCCGGTTTGAGAGGAAAATTGCATTTTGAGATTGCTTGGCCAAAAAGAGATTATACAGAAAAGAGCTTATTTGAAAAGCCGGTTTGAGAGGAAAATTGCATTTTGAGATTGCTTGGCCAAAAAGAGATTATACAGAAAAGAGCTTATTTGAAAAGCCGGTTTGAGAAGTGATTTTTCTCAGGAGGACGGTTTGCCCCAAATGGGACCTTAACTCCAATCGTCCTATGAAAAAACACAATTCCAACAAAAAGTCCAACAAGCTGAAATAGTTCAAACAAAACCAATTCAGAAACCAGTTCAGAAACAAGCTGAAACTGTGGATCCATTTCTTCCAAGAGAGTCTGTCTGGCACACAGTTAGAGTGGTATTATCAGCTTGAGAGCTCTAACATCCGCACATGGACTGATTTAGCAACAGCTTTCTACAAGCACTACCAGTATAATTCTGAGTTAGCGCCTACTCGGCTACAGCTACAAAATATGACTATGGGCTCTAAAGAAAGTTTCAAAGAATATGCTCAAAAATGGAGAGATTTGGCTGGCAGAGTCAAACCCCCTATGACTGATCGAGAGTTAGTGGACATGTTCATGGGTACACTGACTGGCCCATTCTACAGCCATCTACTGGGAAGTTCCTCGTCAGGTTTCACTGAACTTATCTTGACAGGTGAACGGGTTGAAAGCGGCATTCGAAGTGGAAAGATACAGGCAGCTACTTCTGCAAGCACCAAAAAGTCCTATCAGGGAAAGAGTGAATCAAATGCTGTGTACAGTGAGAGGAAGCATAACAAGAAGAATCGTGACCATACTGTTGGGGCAGTTACAATTGCCGCACCACCATCTCAGAACTTCCAACACAGACAAGACAGGTCGAGAAGACAGTTTACCAAGATCAATATGACTTTAACCCAAGCACTGCAGAGTATGTTAAAGGCCAATTTGATTACCCTCAGAGGCCCTCCTGCAAATCCCAACACTACTTCTCCTCGTTATAATCCCAACGCCAGGTGTGCCTATCACTCCGATAGCCCCGGGCATGATACGAATGATTGCTGGTTGTTGAAGAATAAGATTCAGGATATGATCGACGCTGGAGAAATTGAATTTGATCCTCCGGCGACCCCCAATGTCATCACAGCACCTATGCCTAATCATGACCAGAATGTTAATGTTGTGGACGACAATTCTCACGTTACTGACGTTGCTGATTTAGCATCTCCTCTCCTGATCGTTAAGAAGAATTTATTGCAAGCTGGTTTATTTCCAGGTTGTGCTGAAGATTGCGATCTCTGTGTACTCCGACCCAATGATTGTTTGAAGTTGAAGAACGGCATTCAACGGCTGATGGATGATCGTACAATTCTATTTGAAAGGGTTCCTAAGGTGGACAACTCTATTGAAGAGGTATCTGTGATTGCTAGGTCCAAAGCTCCAGTGAAGATTACCGCTACTAGAGTGCCTGTGAAGATTACCGCTGAGCCCAAAGGGGCTCCCCTGATTATTACCGCACCTGGCCCCGTGCCATATTCCTCCAGCAAAGCTATTCCGTGGAACTATGGAGGCGACGTTTACATCCATGGCATAAAGCAAGTTGGTAGTTCTGCTAATCCTAATGATATTGTGGGGACTAGTAAAGTTACTCGAGGTGGAAGGATCTACTCCCCAGAAATCTCACCTCCCGTTCCCGAAATTCAAGGAAAAAGACCAGTCAATCCTCCTCAGTCAGAGACATCGGTCGAAGTTACTTCTGAAGATGTTGCCAAACAGGAAATGGAAGAGATGCTGAAAATCATCCGTAAGAGCGATTTTGATGTAGTGGAACAATTGGGGCATACTCCGTCTGAAATCTCAATGTTGTCCTTGTTATTATCCTCTGAATCCCATGCCAATGCATTGATGAAATTCTTGAAGACCGCTCATGTGCCTCAAGAAACATCCGTCGATCAATTCGAACATTATGTTGCTAATTTGACTGTTGACAATGGCCTAGGCTTTTCCGATGCTGACCTGACGCCAGCAGGAAAAAATCACAATAAAGCTCTGCATATCTCCATCGAGTGTGAGGGGATCACCCTGGCTCACGTGTTGATCGACAACGGCTCTTCCTTGAATGTGCTCCCGAAAGCTGTACTCGATAAATTTGACTACAAAGGCATTGAACTGAAACCTAGTGATGTTGTGGTGCGTGCTTACGATGGTGCGAAGAGTGTTGTCTATGGTGAAGTGGTTCTCCCTATCAAGATAGGACCTCAAGTCTTCAACACTACCTTTCACGTGATGGACATTCGTCCCGCCTACTCCTGCTTGTTGGGGCGCCCTTGGATCCATGGGGCAGGTGCGGTAGCTTCGTCGCTTCATCAAAAGCTGAAGTATCCAATAGCAGGCATGGTTGTCACTGTATGTGGAGAAGAAGAGTATATTGTCAGTAGTGTGCAAGCCTTCAAATACGTCGAGATGGATGGTGAATTCTTTGAGACTCCTTCTCAGTCATTTGAAGTGGTTCCTCCACCCAGTCCTGTCCTTAAGCCAACTCCCCTTGTGCCCAAGGTTGTTCGTGCTCCCCCTGTCATGATCTCTCTGAAAGATGCTCAAGCCGCGATTGAAAATGGTGATCGTGCTGGTTGGGGTCAACTGATCAATGTACCGTACAAGTCTGATAAAGCTGGCCTGGGGTTTAACTCTGGAAAGATAGTCAAAAATCAGATTAATGCTATGGAAGATGCTGATAGTGATTGCGACTTGGATAGCTGGATTTTCCCAACAATTGGTGACGAACTCAACAATTGGAAGACTGAAGACATTATCCCGATTTCCTTTAGTCAGGAGTAATTGTTATTGTTTATTCTAGAATTGCAAATTTTAATTTTCTTTTACAATCAAACTTCTTAAAGCATTGTGTCTATGCCCGAGGCACAATGGCTAATTTGTTAGGGGTTTGTCATTTTCATAAGCATATTCATATTCAATAGATCAATGGACTTTTTGCATTCAAATATTGCGCTCTTTATCTTTCCTGTCATTTTTCAAACAAGCTATGTTTCTTGCACACACTCACGTAACAATTTGCCGATCCATATCCACTCTGGATCCTGTTGGTAATGACTCTGCTACTGTTCATTATGGCTTTGAAAATCCGATCTACCAAGCCGAGGATGGAAGCAAGGAAGATTGTGAAGTCCCTGGAGAACTTGCCCGACTACTGCAAGAAGAAAAGACTATACAGCCGCATGAGGAATCAATTGAAATTGTAAATCTGGGTACTGAAATAAACAAGAAAGAAGTCAGAGGTTTCTTGGGGCACTCGAATTACATTGCCCGATTCATTCCACACTTGACTGCTACCTGCAAACCCATCTTCAAATTACTGAGACAAAATCAAGAGATGGTATGGAATGATGAATGCCAAGAAGCTTATGACAAAATCAGGAAATATCGCCAAGAACCTCCAGTCCCGATGCCACCAGTTGAAGGAAGACCTTTAATTACGTATTTGACCGTGTTAGAAAATTCAATGAGGTGTGTTGGGGCAACATGACGAGTCTGGTCGAAAAGAGCATGCCAGATACTGCCTTAGCAAAAGGTACCGACTGTGAAACAAGATACTCACAGCCCGAGAAAGCTTGCTGTGCTTTGGCCTGGGCTGCTCGCCGACTAAGACAGTATATGTTGAATCATACCACCTTATTGACTTCTAAGATGGATTCTATCAAATACCTATTTGAGAAACCTGCTGTCTCCTGAAAGAGTTATCACTGACAATGGTACTAATTTGAACAACAAGATGATTACTGAACTCTGCACGCAGTTCAAAATAAAACACCACAACTCTTCTCCGTACCGGCCAAAGATGAACGGCGCCGTGGGGACTGCTAACAATATCAAGAAGGTCATGCAAGAAATGACAGTAACATACAAAGACTGGCATGAGATGTTACCCTTTACTCTTTACGGTTATCGCACTTTAGTGCGCACTACGACAGGGGCAACTCCGTTCTCTTTAGTCTATGGAATGGAAGCCATCTTACTAGTGGAAGTTCAGATTCCCTCTCTAAGAATCATGAAAGAGGCGGGCTTAGATGAAGATGAATGGATTCAGACTCGACTCGATCAGATAAATCTGATTGATGAGAAGAGACTTGCGGCTGTTTGTCATAGGCAGATATATCAGAAATGCATGACCCAGGCATTTAACAAAAGAGTTAAGAGACAGGTGTACCAACTTGGCGACTTGGTGATCAAGCGTATCATTCTACCACAAGGTGATCCCAGAGGCAAATGGACTCCCACATACGAAGGGCCATTTGTGGTTAAGAAGGTATTCTCTGGTGGAGCCATGATACTCGCTACTATGGATGGTGAAGACTTCCCACATCCCGTGAACGCGGACATAGTTAAAAAATACTACGCATAAAAGAGACCCGCTAGATCGACGTATCTAGGCAAAAGTAAGGGCATCCCGGCGAACCAAAAGGGTTCGGGCAAAAATTAGGGATATATAAAAAAAAATGTACACCCGGCAAGTCGAAAACCTGAAAAGGCGGCTTGGGCAAAAAAGGGTATCCTGGTGGACTGAAAACCTGAAAAGGCGGTCCAGGCAAAAATTAGGGATTAAAGCGTATGACTATGTCCCGTTCTTAGTCAACTTCATCCAAGTTCAAGGGACTGAACAAGCCAATCACTTCCATCCGACAGCAGGGGATGAGATGCTTGAAGACATAATGACAGTAGTAGACTTAAAATCAATAGGACTTCTTCCACATAGCTTTCTCTTTGTTTTCGACAATTTCCTCTTACTAGGATTTCTGTCTCCTTGTACACAAATTGCATGTTTATAGGCCTCCTTTCAAAATCAATACAACCCTCTTTCAAAAAAAAGATGCTTTTGTTTTTACTTTTCTGTTTTGGTTGTGTAAATGTCCATTGATTTAATTTGAATTAATATGTGCATTTGAATATGATAAATGTTTACCAAAATATATGCGTAGAATAGCAATAGCAATTACTACCCGACTTCAGGATCGAGGAGAAGGTCTAACCATGCTTCCAATGAATCCGCTACCAATTCTATTCCCCCAGCAAGTCTGTTATTCCTCAGAAGAAATTAGCAGCATTCCCCGGCACAGCCAGTTACTCCCCAACAGAGGTCGGCATCATCAGACAAATTGATCATCTCATCCATCCTCAGCCAGGCTCTGTTGAATATTTCCACCATTAGACAGAAATCAAGCATCCCCAGCCGAGAAAGGGTCATCGACACAAATGTCTCAAATCAGTAGATGGGGATTTATTTTCCCCAGTAGAGTCCCCAAGCAGAACTTCTCATACGCATAACTCATTCATTACATCATTTCACAGCATACGCATGCATACAACATTCGCATTTATTTTAGCATAACACGAAACATCTCATACATCATGACATAGCATGAAGCTAACTTTTCTTTGCAGGTTATTTATCCTCCTGATATAGTCAAAATAAAAGGTTCATTCAGACAGACACCTTTATCAATCACATTCAAGATTCAGATACATATTTCAAATACAGTTCATGGGAACATTCATTCTGACAACACTTCGATATCCTCCTAACGATGGCATCTCTAAGCCCATCCCAGACATTTATTGCAAGTACAACATATACAGGTTATCAGATACAACCTAACGTACGGTTCATTCTGATTCAGCCCAACATATGACTTCTTCAGCAACTCCAATGCGGTCTAACGTACGACCCATTTGGACCTTCAAATCCTCAGATGCTGCCTAGCGTACGGTACATTCAGGGGTGTAGTCTAGCGTACGACTACTTTCTTTTTCAGATGCAGCCTAACGGACGGCTCATTCTGCAACTCAGATACGATCTAGCGTACGATCCATTCTGAACTCCAGCAACTCCAACGCGGTCTAACGTACGACCCGTTTGGATCTTACAACCCTCAGATGCTACCTAACGTACGGTACATTTCTGAAGTGTAGTCTGGCGTACGACTACCGCTTTCATCATCAGATGCGGCCTAACAGACGACTCATTCTGCGACGGTCTAACGTACGACCCGTTCGGATGTCCATCCCCTCAGATGCTACCTAACATACGGTACATTTCTGAAGTGTAGTCTAACGTACGACTACCCCTTTCGTCATCAGATTCAGCCTAACGTACGGCTCATTCTGCAACTCAGATACGATCTAGCGTATGGTCCATTCTGACCCTTTATCCCCAACAGCATATGACACACTCCGACTCCCCAGCGAAGTCGGCAGCCTAATGGATGACTCATTATACGGTCTAACGTACGACCCAGTGTGGCACCCATGTCTTCAAATTGGCCTAATATACGGCGCGATCTGAAGCTTTCGTCATCAAACCTCCCGGATGGCATCTTTAAGCCCATCTCCATCAAGACCAACTGTCGATTCTCAAGTGCAAATTTTTGGGGTATTCTAGTGTTCAATAATCTTCCACCTCCAGACCACGAATGGCATACACGCCATCCTAACTCTCTCGGTTCAAGAATATTGAACAGGGGCAGCTGTCATACCCCAAAAATTACCCATCATTTTTCCTAAAAAAAAAAAAAAAAAAAAAAAAAAAAAAAGAGAATTTTTTTTTTAATTAATTAATTAATTAATTAATTAATTAATTAATTAATTAATTAAATAATTAAAATAAATAAATAAATAAAATATAACAAATTATTTTGGACTTGGGTCTCCCTCATTCCAAGCCCATTACCCACGAAATTAGTCTATAAATACTGAAGTTTCAGTAGGGGGAGTTGGAGACTTGGAGTTTACACTGGGAGATTTACTGGAGAAAGAAGGAAGAGAAGCAAAACACTCTGAGGTTTCCTTGGAACAAAACCTTGAGGAAAAAGAAAGAGAGAGAACAGAGAAGGACGGATAGAAACTTTGGCATAGGAACCCTGCCTACCCGGAGAATTCAGAGTAAAGAAACCCTGAAGGCAGCCCATCTGCACCGAAGCCATCGCCGTCCAATTCCCGCTGCCTAACTTATTCCGATACTACAAGTGGTTAATCCCTTCAACCTTGAATTGGCAAACAGGTTTGCGTATCTCTATTGTTTATACTTTCAATTGGCCATATCTACATATATAATGCATCATGATTAAATGTTGATATATAATTTGCTTTCGTATGGGAATTTAAATATGCCTGAATACCCTGAATGTTTGACCATGTTATTCCTGTGATAAAATGCCATAAAATTCAAAGTTCCTAACATGGGGCTGTTTTCAAATTCAAAATCCGTGGCCTTCGCTAGGCGAGGCAGAGGCGAACGAGACAGTACCTGATTCTTCTAGTATGTTTTTTTTATGTTTTTATCATAGCCATGCATTATTTATCCTATCCTATTTATTGTTGTGATATTTCTCCGGTGTAATCTTCGATTGCACCCTGATTTGGTGTTCTGACATGTTTCTTTTTTTTGAGTTTCGTAAAGGTTCACATATCCCAGGAAAAGGTTATTGGCTAGGTATTCCACTTTATTTGTGGGATACCCTTGTGGAGTTTCACCCTAAATTAATTTTTTAATGTATTAATTTCTAATGTATTAATTTTTTTTAATATATTATTTTTAATAATTTTAATGTGGAGTTTCATCCTAATTATATAATTAATTGTAAAACTTTGCCTTTGAATAAGTGATCTTGGACCTCTCTTTGTTGCCTTACGATTACGATATTACGGTCATGTCCCGCGAACGTGGGGATACCCTTAGCAAAGACCCTTCGGTTAAATCATCATAAAATAAATTATAGTCCCTCGGATGTTGCCTTCGAATATACAACTTTGTCCCTCGATGACCCTCCGATGTTGCCTACGGTTAAATGATGATAGTCCCTTCGAATGCTAAGGTATCCTCATAACTGTTGCCTTCAATGACCAATCGATGACCCTACGATGACCCTTTTACATCCAAAGGATAAAACTACTTATTTCTCAATAATAAGGACAGTTTTACCCTCATAAGGATAGGAAATGCCCGTAAAGACCTTGGGTCGGTATAACTCTTAATTGCTGGCTCACAACTTAAAACATTTTTTTTTTGCACCTCACACCTTTCAAAATGCCTTTAGAAAATCACCACTTGGTATACATTCATACTAGAATCATTACCGAGTTATATTTTTCTAAACAATTTTCAAAACTAAAACGGGATAACCACTTTGTATACATTCATACAAGAATCATTACAAAGTTAAATTCTCTTTCCAAAAAACAATTTTCCAAACAATTCACAAACACTTTTTTTCAGACAAAAATAATATAAGTGATCGAGCAATTAAGAGCCCATGGATAACCATGGATACAAAGGGTGCTAACACCTTCCCTTTGTATAATGTACCTCCCGAACCCAAAATCTAAATTAAGGTCTTTCCTGTTCTTTTCCACCTTTCCTTATTGGATAAAAGAAAAGTCGGTGGCGACTCTTGCTAACCGCGACATTGCGATTAAAACCACAAAAAAGTCCAGTTCACCGTATGACACTATGACACTGGGGACCGTAGTTACCTTAACACCACTTTGGCCTTATATAGGACGTAGTGCGGGGACTATGAGGGAGTAATCCCAAAATAGTTGCTACGCGATACCACACTCAAAAGAGGTTCTCTTGAGAATATTATTAACCACCGAGTCAATTGGGAAATTGATAATATCCGAAAGATGGACTGATGACTTTGGGCACCGATTTAGAACCCTTGTTCCGCAGGTACAATTAACCCTATAGTACATACCTCTGTGGGATGTGTAGACCTTGACTTCCGCTCATATACCTTTAACCTAGGACTTTGTGTGTTTATGTGCATTACATCCATAAAACATCACATTGCATTACATCTCATGGAATTCAAACTTTATTTATGAACATCGCAGGCTACCATGGATTACAATAAGAGAAACACCTTGAAATACTCTTTTAAGAATTTTAAGTTGGATGACCTAAGGAAGCTAGGAGCTTTGGTTGAAGATCAAGAGGGGTTCAAGGACAAGTACGGAAGGCTATTATCCTTATTGAGAATCCAAGTGAAGGATGGGCTTCTTTCTACGTTACTACAGTTCTATGATCCGGATTACCATTGTTTCACGTTCCCAGATTATCATCTATTACCTACCTTAGAAGAGTACTCTCAGTTGGTGGGGTTACCTATTATGGATAAGTCTCCGTTCCCTTTCTTAGAGAAGGACCCTAAAGAGGAAGACATTGCTAAAGCCATATGCTTAAAGGTGTCCGACATCAAAGGCAATATGATCGCCAAAGGCGGAACTGTAGGGTTACCTACGCTTTTCTTAATCAAGAAAGCCCAATATTATGCCGATCATTTAAGCATGCCTACCTTTGAAACAATCCTTGCTTTGCTTATTTATGGAATGCTACTCTTCCCAAGTTTTGAAGGATTCGTTGACATTAACGCCATCAAAATATTCATGAAGAACAATCCAGTACCAACGTTATTGGGTAACACTTATCATTCCATACATCTCCGGAATTTTCATGGTGGAGGAATGATCACCTGTTGCGTGCCTTTATTATACAAGTGGTTTATTTCGCACTTGCCCAAGTCTTTTTTGAGTCTTGACAAGGGATTTTGGTCACCAAGGGTCATGGCGCTGACACACTCGGACATCGTTTGGTATAATCGTGTGTATGATGGAATACTAATTATCGACAGCTGTGGAGACTTTGCCAACGTACCTTTACTTGGTTTTAATGGAGGAATCAGCTACAATCCAGTCCTAGCTCGCCG
Organism: Lathyrus oleraceus; assembly: GCF_024323335.1. Lineage (NCBI taxonomy): Eukaryota > Viridiplantae > Streptophyta > Magnoliopsida > Fabales > Fabaceae > Lathyrus > Lathyrus oleraceus. Next base: position 42,416,862 of record NC_066582.1, read on the forward strand.
ACAGTTAGGGTATCCCTTGAAAGAACCGCCTAAAAGTGTTCATGTGGAGAAAATCTTCTTTAAGGGTGACAAAGAACTTCAAGATCAGATTGTATCCGCTTGGCGTCATTTGCACAAGAAAGGCAAAGAAAGTTTGGGAAAGCCGAATTGTGTGTCTATGGAACCTTATCTTCGTTGGGTCCGGGAAAGAGCCATCAAGCTGAAGATGCCTTATCCTCGCCAAGATCCTTTACCTCCGAGAAGAGAACCTGTTTTAGTATTCATGTCCGAAGCTGAAAAGTTGGAAATCGCTTTGAAGAGATCACAACATGAGGCAGAAACGTGGAAAAATAAATATCAGGTTATCGTCAGTGAGAATGAAGAGCTACAAATGCAGTTGCAGGCGAAGAATGAAGAAGTGCTTTCCTACAAAAAGAGAAGAATCTACGAGGATTTATTTTCCTCCGACTCTCCGCCTACTCGTTGAAGTCGTGGACTACGCTTCCTTAGGGCTTTCGTAGCTTTTATTTTTTTTTTATTTTTTTTTCCTTGTTAAGATTTTTTAAGAATATTTATTTGTAATCCATTTTCAAATTAATAAATAAAGATCCCAGTGGTATTCCGCGATGTTCGTAAAGGCTTGAATTCCATGAAATCTTTAATTCGCATTTTGCATCACATTTTGCATTTCATGCGTCTCCCGGTTGTCTCATACTCGGTTCTAACGCGTACAGTTTCGTCACCCTGAATCGATACAACACTAGAGCTCAAGCTCGAAGAAGGATGGAAGAGCACGCTCAAGAGATGGATCGCGTTAACAACGAGCTAGCAGACCTTCGAGGGAATGTAGGAACGATTATGGAACTACTTCAGGTTATCAATGCAAAGATGGATACTCAGCCTACTGTGGTCTCTGAGATCAACACTACCGCTGCCGTAGATCCGCCGGTTGTTTCAGTTGAGAACCCGTTTCCTTATGGTCTTTCGCAGAGTTTCATACATCCGCCTGTTGTTACGTCAGTTCAACAAACTATGCCAGTTGCACAAAGTGGTCAACAAGCCATGCCGGTTATACAGAACGTTCAACAGACTGTGCCTTTGGTTCCCGAGCCTCCAAAGGTGGTCCCTACCTTCACACAAGCTAATGTCCATACTCGGGTGCAGCCTTATCTTAATGAGCCTGTTTATGAAATTCTGGATGATAATGATGAAGGGTACCAGCCGCGTGATAGGCTCCGCGAGGAGGTTGTTACTATTGATAAAAGATTAAGAAAGATGGAAGGAGACCAGATCTTTGGTGCTGCTGCTAGAGACATCTGTTTGGTTTCCGGTTTAGTTATTCCGCCAAAGTTCAAGACTCCGAACTTTGACTGCTATGAAGGGACTACATGTCCGAAAAGCCATTTGATAATGTACTACCGTAGGATGGCTGCCCATGTGGAAAATGACAAGTTGATGATCCACTGTTTTCAAGACAGTCTGAAAGGTGCCTCGTCGAAGTGGTATTTAACATTTGACCAATCTCACATCAAGTCTTTTCAAGATTTGTCTGACGCTTTCATTAAGCACTATAAGTACAACATGGATTTGGCTCCTGACAGGAGACAACTTTTGAGTATGACGCAGAAAAATTCTGAAACCTTTAAGGAATACGCCCAGCGATGGAGGGAAATTGCTTCCCAGGTTGAACCTCCATTGACTGATAAAGAATTAGCTGACTGGTTTGTTGACACCGTTCGTCCTGAGTTCTATGAAAGGATGGTGGGTAGTGTAACCACGAATTTCGCTGATATTGTTGCTGTTGGAGTAAAGGTTGAATTAGCTATTAAGAGTGGAAAGATGTCCAGTGGTTCTAGCAGTATGAGTTCGAAGGACCAAGCTAAGAAGACTTCCGTCAATCCTCAGAGAAAGAAGGAGGGAGAGACTCATGCTGTGTCTTCAGATAGGAGAAGGAATAGGCAGTATCAATATCCTCCACAGTATCCCCAACCACAGGGATACCCGGTTCAGTATGCACCACCGCCATACGTGGCTGCTGTTGCACCATCTTTCAACCAACAAGCTCCACAAGCGCCCGTTTATCAGCCCATGCAACAGGTTCCTGGTTATCCGCCTCCGGTTTATCCTCCTCCGAACTATCAACAAGCATCCAACGCTCAGGCGAGTCAACAACCGAGGAACCAGGCACCTCGCCAGAATGCTCCAAGGAGACTATACAAGACTTGTCCACCGATTCCGATGACGTTCACCGAGTTGTATCCTTACTTGGTGCAACGCGGTTTGGTCACTACTCGAGCTTTGGGACCGCCTCCGAATCCTTTGCCAGCCAACTACAACGCCGCCGCTCATTGTTTATTTCATGAGGGTGCGCCAGGTCACGACTTGGAGAACTGTTATGCTTTGAAAAACCTTGTGAGGGATCTGATGGAAAAGAAGATTCTGTCATTCAACGATCCGCCGCCCAATGTCAAAAGTAACCATTTGCCTGACCATGGGGCTGTTAATGCCATTGATGCTTCGTCTGAAGAGAATTCTATCCTTGATGTAGCTCAGATTAAGACTCCACTCAAGGCATTCCATTCAAAGCTGTTTAAAGCAGGCCTAGTATCTGTTTCCCATATCGGTTGTACGAGCTGTAAGGGATGTGATAAGGGTTGTGTTATGGTTCGGAAAGATGTTCAGAGATTGATTGATGATGGTTTTTTGCAAGTAGTTAACCAGGTGAAAGAAGTAGCCGCAATTGAGCCTACCTTCAACTTGCCAGAATCAAGGGGTAGGATACCAGTGTTTAATTTGCCAGCACCAAATTCTGTCATGCCAGTGTTCAGTATACCGACTCCTGTTACTCCAACAGTGGACCAGCCTAAACCGTTGATTATCGAAAAACCGAGCCCATTTCCATTCAGTGATCCCAAAGCAGTACCTTGGAAGTATGATGTAACCGCGATTGACAAAGAATCTGGGAAGGTCATTCCAAGAGAAGAAATGAAGGTTGATGGTGAAAGTGTGACTAACATAGCTAGGGCAAGCAGGATGACTCGCAGTGGTCGCGTGTACACTCCCCGTTTTGATGAGGCTCCACCTAGAGAGACAACTACTAACACTGCTGTGCCTGCCAGAGATAAAAATAAAGAGGTTGTTACTAATGATGCAGATGCTGAATTCTTAAGGATCATCAGGAAGAGTGATTACAAAGTCGTTGATCAGCTTCATCAGACCCCTTCGAAGATCTCTATCCTGTCTCTGTTATTGAATTCACCCGCTCATAGGGCTGCTTTGCAGAAAGTGTTGACGCAAGCTCATGTCGCTCAAGATATTACTACCGGTCAGTTTGATAGTGTGATCGCCAATATTACCGCATGTAATACTCTTAGCTTCAGCAATGAAGAGCTACCGAAAGAGGGCCCGAATCACAACCGTGCTTTGCACATATCAGCGAAGTGTCAAGAGGATAATTTAGCCAGGGTGCTTGTGGATACCGGTTCATCTTTGAACGTCCTACCCAAGAGAGTTCTTAGCAAGTTGGCTTACAAAGAAACTATGGTGAAGCCTACTTCTTTGATTGTCAAGGCGTTTGATGGTTCTCGTAGAGCTGTGATTGGAGAAGTGGAACTTCCAATTCTGATTGGTCCGCATGTTTTCAATATCACTTTCCAAGTCATGGATATCAATCCCCATTACAGCTGTCTACTTGGAAGACCTTGGATCCATGCTGCTGAGGCTGTGACTTCTACCTTGCACCAAAAGATGAAGTTTGTAGTTGATGATAAGCTGGTGATTATTCACGGTGAGGAGGATTTAATGGTCAGTAATTTATCTTCGTTCCGTTATATTGAGGCCGATGAAGACGCGTTGGAAACTTCTTTCCAAGCACTTGAGATCGCCAATGCGGTGTTAGTGGAGGTCGAAGAGACTGTGGAAGGCCAGAGTAATCCATCTTTTTCATCCTTAAAGAGTACCAGATCAACAATTGACAGGGGCATTCCTGAAGGTTGGGGAGAGATAATCAACGTCAAGACCAAAACTGATCGCCACGGGTTGGGTTACAGACCAACTCATGATAAAGCTTCTACAAATGTCGAAGGGCGTCCGAAGATTTACCAAGAAGTGTTTATCAGCGGAGGTTTTCAAGTTAATGCCGTCAGCGATGGTGATGAAGATGACAATTTAAGCAACCTGGTGTTCAAGAGTAGTGCAACATTGAGCAACTGGGAGGCTATAGAGATTCCTGTTATTTTTCCAGTGTCAAAGTAATTTAATGTCTCATTTGTGTTTTCAAATCCATTAGCTCTGCCCCAGGCTATTGGATCGCATTGTAGGGCCACCTTTCATTTCAAACAATTATTAATAAATGCATTTTGTTCTGTTCCAAATTGTTCCACTGTTTTTTTTTTCACCTTTAAAAATGAAATTGGCAATCTTTTCAAAAACAAACTAAAATACATTTTCACTTCTCTCATTTTCATTAAACATTTAATAAAATAAGCCTTTCAACATGCAGTGACATTACAAACCTTGTTGAATCTAATGACGATATTGTCTCTCCTGATTGGGATTCACCCATTTATCAAGCTGAAGATGAGGGTGAGGAAGATTCTGAAGTACCCACTGAACTGACAAAGTTGGTCGAGTACGAGTACACGGAACTTCAACCAGATAAGGAGCAGGTAGATTTGGTTAATCTTGGCACAGACGAGGACAAGAAAGAGGTCAAGGTTGGTACAATGCTTGGGGCTGAGATCAAGCAGGGGTTGATAAAGCTTTTGAAGGAATACGTTGATGTGTTCGCATGGTCGTATCAAGATATGCCAGGTTTAGACACAGATATTGTAGTTCACAAACTACCGCTTAAGCCAGAATGTCCTCCTGTCAAACAGAAACTTCGAAGAACGAGACCTGACATGGCTTTGAAGATTCGAGATGAGGTTAAGAAACAGTTGGATGCGGGTTTCCTTGCAGTTGCAAAGTATCCTGATTGGGTTGCCAACATTGTTCCAGTGCCCAAAAAGGACGGTAAGGTCAGAATGTGCGTAGACTACAGGGATCTGAACAAAGCTAGTCCAAAAGACGATTTCCCATTGCCTCATATTGATACCCTTGTCGACAATACAGCTAGTTTTGCAGTTTTCTCATTTATGGATGGTTTCTCCGGTTATAATCAGATCAAGATGGATCCAGCCGACCGAGAAAAGACTACATTTATTACCCCTTGGGGGACCTTCTGCTACAAAGTTATGCCTTTCGGTTTGAAGAATGCAGGGGCAACCTATCAGCGGGCCATGACTGCCCTCTTCCATGACATGATGCACAAAGAAATTGAAGTTTATGTGGATGATATGATCGCCAAATCTCGAAACGAAGAGGACCATTTGGATCATTTGATAAAGTTATTTGAACGACTCAGAAAGTACCAGTTGAAGCTGAATCCCGCTAAGTGTACCTTTGGTATTCGATCTGGAAAACTACTTGGTTTTATTGTCAGTCAGCGAGGAATTGAAGTAGACCCTGATAAAGTCCGAGCCATTCGAGACATGCCAGCTCCGCAGACTGAAACACAAGTCAGATGTTTTCTGGGGCATTTAAACTATATTTCCAGGTTTATCTCTAATTTGACTGCTACTTGTGAACCGATCTTCAAGTTGCTATGCAAAGGCCAGACTATTGATTGGAATCCTGACTGTCAGCGGGCGTTTGAAAAGATCAAGGATTACTTGCAAGAGCCTCCTATCTTAATCCCTCCTGTTCCTGGAAGACCGTTGTTCATGTACCTTACCGTTCTTGAGAAGTCTATGGGTTGCGTACTTGGGCAACATGATGAGACTGGAAGGAAGGAACATGCCATATACTATCTAAGCAAGAAGTTCACTGATTGTGAAAACAGATATTCACTCTTGGAGAAGACTTGTTGTGCGCTAGCATGGGCTGCTAGACGTCTCCGGCAGTACATGATTTGTCATACCACATTATTGATTTCGAAGATGGATCCAATAAAGTACATTTTCGAAAAGCCGGCTCAGACGGGGAGGCTTGCCCGTTGGCACATGTTGCTATCGGAATATGACATCCAGTACGTACCGCAGAAAGCTATCAAAGGAAGTATTTTATCAGATTATCTGGCAGATCAGCCCGTAGAAGATTATGAGCCTCTCAAGTTCGACTTTCCTGATGAAGACATCCTATTGATAAAGAGAGATTGTGAAGAGCCAGGTCCGGAGGAAGGTCCGGAACCGGGTCTCTGGTGGAGGATGATGTTTGATGGTTCTTCAAATTACAGTGGGCATGGTATAGGCGCAGTTCTGATGAATCCGAAAGGTGGGTTCACCCCTTTTACAGCAAGGTTAGACTTTGAATGTACAAACAATGTCGCAGAGTATGAAGCATGCATTCTTGGCCTTGAAGCAGCTATCGACCTCCGAATCAAACTTCTCAAGGTAAGTGGAGATTCAGCCTTGGTTATTTATCAAGTAAAGGGTAAATGGGAGACGAAGCACGAGAATTTAATCCCTTATAGAGCCTACATCATCGAGTTGATTAAGTATTTTGACGAGATCAAGTTCGAACATGTTCCGAGATCTGAGAATCATGTGGCTGATTCTTTAGCCATGTTAGCATCCATGTGGAAGGTCAAATTGGTCAATGAAGCACCTCTCATTCGAATTGAACGCAGGACCGAGCCCGCGTACTGTCAGGTGGTCGAAGAAAATGAGGTGGATGAAAAGCCCTGGTTTCATGATATTAAGAATTATGTGCTCAAACAGGAGTATCCCGAGGGTGCTTCCTGTCTTGACAAGAAGACATTGAGAAGACTGGCATCCCGTTTCTTCATCAGCAATGGTGTGTTATACAAAAGAAGTTACGACATGGTTTTGCTCAGATGTGTTGACAAGCATGAAGCAGACATGTTACTTCAGGAGATTCATGAGGGAACCTTCGGGACTCATGCCAATGGTTATGCAATGTCTAAAAAGATGTTAAGAGCTGGATATTACTGGTTAACGATGGAGTCTGACTGTATCCAATACGCCCGGAAGTGTCCCAAGTGCCAGATCTACGCTGACAAAATGCATGTTCCTCCTGCACCGTTGAACGTTCTGACTTCACCGTGGCCTTTCTCCATGTGGGGCATTGACGTGATTGGGGCAATTGAGCCAAAAGCTTCCAATGGTCACCGGTTCATCCTAGTTGCTATTGACTATTTCACCAAGTGGGTAGAAGCTGCTTCCTACGCCAATGTGACCAAACAGGTGGTTGCCCGCTTCATCAAGAAAGAAATTATTTGTCGTTATGGAGTTCCAAGTCGGATCATAACTGACAATGGTACCAATTTGAACAATAAGACTATGAAGGAGTTATGTGATACCTTCAAGATTGCACATCATAATTCTTCTCCATACCGTCCTAAGATGAATGGAGCTGTTGAAGCTGCGAACAAGAACATCAAAAAGATCCTACAAAAGATGGTTAAGACTTACAAGGATTGGCATGAGATGTTACCATTCGCTTTGCATGGATACAGAACTACTGTTCGGACTTCAACAGGGGCAACACCTTTCTCACTAGTATATGGAATGGATGCCGTCCTCCCCATTGAAGTTGAGCTACCTTCCTTAAGGGTATTGAGGGAAGCCAAGCTAGATGAAACCGAGTGGGTTCAAGACAAATTCGACCAGCTAAACCTCATCGACGAGAAGCGTTTGACGGCTATGTGCCATGGGCAGCTATACCAGAAACGGATGAAGAGAGCCTTCGACAAGAAAGTCCGAATCCGTGAGTTTCAACAAGGAGAACTTGTACTCAAGAAGATCTTGCCAGTTCACAAGGACATGCGCGGGAAGTGGATGCCCAATTACGACGGTCCATTTGTTGTTAAGACAGTCTTCTCCGGAGGATCGCTAATTCTTACAACAATGGATGGAGAAGAGCTCGCACATCCTGTGAACTCCGATGCAGTCCGAAAATATTATGCCTAAAGAAAAAATAATACTATGGCTCGCTAAGTTGAAAACCCGAAAGGGCGGCTTAGGCAAAAATGAGCGTCCCGGTGGATTGAAAACCCGAAAGGGCAGTCCAGGCAAAAGTTAGGGACATGGCATTTCACTGCATCGGATGACACCAAACATCGCAGATACATTTACAGAAGTCCACTTCAAATCCAATCACTCTCTTCATGAGCAAGGTTTTGGGTAGTCTTGGTCATTAGGGATAGTAGGTTGTTGGATTCAATGTAACCTTTCCCATATTGCCAATTTAAAATTGTAATTTTCCATGGAGCTATGCCTTTAGCAAGTTACCATTCTTCAATAAAATTTACCTTTCGCTATTCAATTTCCTTGTTCACAGTATCTCCGTTTTATTTTGTTATGCAATTTGCTTTTGTTAATAAAATTTGAACGTGAAAAGTGTTTTCAAAACCAAAATAATTTTCTCGAAAATACATTTGGAAACAAAAGTTACTTTGACTCATGGAAATCTGTGAAGGATCTTTTCGCTCCCCGGTAAGTCTCGGTGTTGCATAAGCATTTGATCATTACCATCATATTCCCAAAGACAGTCCCCAGCGAGATTTTAAGTTGACAACACTTTTGTGATTCATTCGATAATCCCCAGTGACTCTCAAGACTGCAGAGCTATCCCCAGTATCCTCCAAGTGATATCTATTCTGGAAGGCCCATCCTCAATGGGATCATCTGTTCCTCAGTAGAATTGCCTTACTTGCCTTAGGAATACTTCCCCCAGGAATGTCTGTTGAGTTCTCCCCAGTAGGAAGCCGAGGTACTATTCCCAGGAAGTTGCTACGTTGTCTCCATGAAGTGGCCTAATTCCATATCGTCCCCGCGAAGCGGATATTTATCCCCGGAAGTCTCTGATCCTAATAGTTCTTTGGCTGACTATGGTTCATGACAGCTATCCCCCACGGATAGTCCTGACATCGTATCCTCATGCATAAGTCAAAGATCCCCAGTGGAAGTCGTGATATCATACTCTCCAGTAAAGCCGTATCATATCCCCATATGAAAGTCACGATATTATCTCCCCAGGGAAGTTATACCTTGAAGCCAAATTTGGTTCTCCCATCAGCTCTTCTTATCCCCTAAGAGGGGTACTGTTGCAGAGGTCCCCGGGTATTCCCATCGAAATGCTTATTTCATCTCAGGTCCTCCGCTCGTCGGTTTTGTCAGCATACACATGAGCCTAAGCAGTGCATATTCATTGCATGACGTTTTTACATACACAGTAGTATACACTTTGGCATGCGCATTAGCATGTTTGCTATTCATCGTCATCCTTTGTCGTTACCTCCGAGTAACTAGGTTAGTCCGCTCTCTCCAAGTAGATCGTCAGCCTAAGCATAAAATACTATTTATTTCCAGCTAATCGCCACAGAGTTCAACCCTCGTGGGCGATGGTTATTTCAGCTATCTTTCCGTGTTAGGATAGGATAATCCCCATTTGAGGTTATTTCCCCAATGGAGTCTTTCTAGCCCAGTTCCAAATCGAACTTCGGTCCCGTCGGTCACTGAACCTACCTGGACGTGCATTTATTTTGCACTATCTTTCAAGGAAATCATCTACAATCCTTTGCAGACAAGCGACAGTTCCCAGCCGAGGAGCGTATCACCTACATCAAACCTTAAGACGTTGGGTCGCCGCACTCATTCTTGAGCATCCCGTCGTGGACATATCCTTCCCTAAACCTTAAGAAGGTGAGTCGCCGCACTCATGTTTGGGTGTCCCGCTGTGGACATATCTTTTCCTAAACTTCAAAATGTTGAGTCGCCGTACTCATTCTTGGGCCTCCCTCCATGGACCATTTTATCCTTTAGTAAAAGAAGAATCTGAATCGTATTCCGGGCGCCGACCTTAGATATGAAGAGGTTTATCTATCAGATGAGTGATAATTCCCTCCAACGGAGCTCATCAATCAATCAATTTTTCATCTATTATCCACAGATAAGCAACAACCTCTTTATTGGAAAGCTTATTTAGTTTGGCATATAAGTCCCTTCCAACGATAAGTGGCAGTTCTCTCTCGAGAAAGCTTATTAGGGCATTTCCATTAAAGTCCATTTATTTTGGCATACAGCCGGTTTTACCACGTATATTTCCTACGGATTCCTAAAAATTCCGTTTGATCCTGTCACGAGGGAGAGTTTCCAGAAGCTCGGAGGTTATGCTTTGCTCAATGCCCCAGCATCTTGTTAATCGATCCTACAGTCGTGCTGATCCTACTTTTTTACCCTAGGCTATCAGCCGGTCACACCTGAACCTGTTGATCATTTACTCTCAGATATTCCCCAGTGGAGGCCGTTCCATCGGTGCCATCTCCATTGAGGATCCCGTTTTACTATTCCCTTTCTAAAAGTGACGGTTGGTCGTGCTCGCACCAGTTGACCATCATCTTTAGAATTCCCCGTGTCACGCTGTTTCCCCAGTGCGTCATATTCCCCAGTGTGGTTCGTTCATTGCGTCTGTCCCCTGTGTCGTCGTATCGTCTGTATCATTGCATTTATCATTCCATCATCCGCATCATACGCATCATAGCATGGTCAGGATTATTCTATTCCGTTTTGTCCCTAGCGGTGCATATCGCCGCATCTAAGGGCAAAATTTTCGGTTATCTATATTTAAATCCCTTTCACCATGATTTCTCGAGCCTACGTCGCTCAAATCATTCGGCGAAGTTATTTAAATAGGGGCAACTGTAACACCCCAAATTTTGCCCTAAGATTAGTCGAACCATCTCGCGTTCTGTTGCATTTTTGCATTTAACTAATTACTAACAAGTTCTTGTAGTTGGTTGATTTTTGCAGGAAACATCGCGTGGTGCGCTCTTTAGCTTATGAAGGGCAAAACGGTCATTTGTTTACAGCCGGCCGTCAAGTTTGAATTTTGAGTTGTAATCAGGAACTTTGGTTTGTTTGATCTGGTTGGGAGATTTTAATCGGAAATGGTGTCGGAAGCGAAGTTAGTCGGATAACCATATTGCATTGTACCGTCATTTTATTTTAAATTAATTTTATTTAATTCTATTTTATATTTCATTTCATTTTAAAATAGATCATCTCATTTTAAGTTTTATTTCATTTTAAAATAATTAATCTCATTTTAAGTTTTATTTCATTTTAAAATAATTAATCTCATTTTAAGTTTTATTTCATTTTAAAATAACTAATCTCATTTTAAGTTTTATTTCATTTTAAAATAACTAATCTCATTTTAAGTTTTATTTCATTTTAAAATAACTAATCTCATTTTAAGTTTTATTTCATTTTAAAATAGCTAATCCCGTTTTAAGTTTTCATTTCATTTTAGATAACTTCATTTTAAAAAAAAATTATAACTTTATTTCATAGTTTTATTTTAATTCTATTTCCAACATTAAACAAACAGCATATGCAGTGGTTTTCATTTTGTTTTGCATAATCATAATAATAATTTTCCACAAAAATAAGGAATTTTTATTAACTCTTTACACAAAAATAATAATACATAAAATTACAAAAATAATAAGTACATTTTCTACAAAAGGAATCATAAAATTCTTAAGTTACTATACTGTCCGATGTCTATTCGCTCCGATTCTCCGACTTTTCCGACATATCTTCGAACCTGCAAAATGAGCAAAAACAAGGAAATTGAATCGGTTAATTTGACACCCTCAGAGATATCATCATCGGATGTCTGGTTCGCGACCTCGGCCAGAACAGGGCAGATGTTTGTTCTTATCGAAAGGCACCGAAAGATGAAGAGGAAAACTGCATTTTGAGATTGCTTGGCCAAAAAGAGATTATACAGAAAAGAGCTTATTGGAAAAGCCGGTTTGAGAGGAAAATTGCATTTTGAGATTGCTTGGCCAAAAAGAGATTATACAGAAAAGAGCTTATTTGAAAAGTCGGTTTGAGAGGAAAATTGCATTTTGAGATTGCTTGGCCAAAAAGAGATTATACAGAAAAGAGCTTATTTGAAAAGCCGGTTTGAGAAGTGATTTTTCTCAGGAGGACGGTTTGCCCCAAATGGGACCTTAACTCCAATCGTCCTATGAAAAAACACAATTCCAACAAAAAGTCCAACAAGCTGAAATAGTTCAAACAAAACCAATTCAGAAACCAGTTCAGAAAAACAGTTCAGAAAACCAGTCCATCGAACCGGTTTAATTAACAAGTTTTCAAATCCACTGGATCCGTTCAACAATCCAAGCAATAGTTTTTTCCGAAAAAAAAGCAAGCAAATCTAAGAAAACTTTAGAAAACCACACAAGATCCTGTCAAACTCAGCACCAATATCTCCTGGAAAAGAGGCGTTAAGTTCGCAGCGGCGTCGCAAAAATCGTCCAGGCCCATCAAACGGAAGTATAAGAGTTTCATATGGTTCTTCAAAAAAGAGGATCGAAGAGAAGAACTTGCCGCAGCGGCTCAACAACAACAGAGGTTCAGAGGAGCCTCCGCTCCTTCATCATCACCTCGGATCACAAACGGAGAAAGAAAAAGAAGCAAACCTTGAGAATAACGATCTGAACCTAGCAAAGGAAAGCCATCGAACCGTCACCGTCGAAGCCGCAGCCAGAGGCCTCAGAAAGTTCTTATCACCGGCCGTTCTTCACCATCAACAGGTATAGATTTTCGGTCATTATTAATTTTCGGATGATTTCTGTATGTTTCGTGTTTAGGTATAATGAATTGAAGAAGAAATAGGAGCATGCATCAATGGAAAGGAAGGGGAAAGAAAGCATCCATGGCGGCGAGGCACACATGCAGGAAGCGAAGAAGAGGAAAAAGGATTGTCAAACCCTAACCAAGACAACCTAGCCTTTTAATTTGTTTCTGCTTTACTGTCCTTCACTATCTTCCACTTTTCTTTTGTTTTGCTCTTTATTTTATTATAATAAACACTATTTTTTTAAAAATATTAATATTGAAAAGTTAGTAGGGGTTTAATAATTGGGATTCCTCAAATAGTTGTAGATTTTTATATAGGTTTATTGTAATTAATTTGTTTTAGTAACTTATAGTAAAAAAATATCCTTATACCATTAACATGTTTTAACAATAACCTGTAGTTAGTCTTATTAATTTACTAACTTTTAAAAAAAAAAATTTGTTTCATTAGCAATATGAGTCGTTGGTTAAAGTTAGATTAATGGTAAGGATAAAAGGTCCGCTTGTTAGAAATCTTTGTTTTAAATTAAGAATTAGCTTCTTTTTTTTTTAAATAAAACTTAATTTTCTTTCTTATCGTAAAAATGCAAAAATTAAAATTAAAATAGATCTTTTTTTTTTGTAAAATAATTAAAAATATGACAGGGGTTTTTTTCTTAAAATAATAATGAACCCGTAACAAAATTTGTATTTTTCTCCTTCAATTTAGCAGTTTCATTTTTGCCGTTGATTTCTGTCTAACTTTTCACTAATGTTCTTTGTGTTTCTCCTCAGATCATGCTTAAATTCCGATTAATATTTATTCAGTTTATTTTGTTCCATGGATGTAATTTACGCGAGGCCATGGTCGCAGTTTATTTTATTTTTGCATTTTTTTGGGATTTGTAATTTACGCGAATGATCATCGCGACAGCTTTCTTTACTTTCAGCACTTTATTTCTGCCATATAATATTTTGCCATGTTTGCATGTTTTCCCGTTATTTCCCTTCCGAAGGAATTAGGTCTAGCCGTTTGACCGCCGAGTCAATAGCCTTACCCTTTGAATGTTTCAAAACCCTAATCAGCTTAGGCGTCCCGCCGCGGACCCAAATGCCCTTTACCCTAGCTTTAGGTCAAAGAGTCGTCGTACTCTGTTGTAGGGTTTCCCGCCGTGGAATCCCTAATAATTTCAACCCTAATTTTAATTAACAAATTCAACGTAGAGGTTGGAGCCTCCGCACTCCCCGTAAGCGTGTCCTTAAGATACGTTTATTCCCCATTGAAACCTTGACCACAGTCAAGACGTTTCTAACCTCCCTTACGAGGGGAACTACAATTACTCTGATTCCATTCCCGTCAGGATATGTAGGCACAAGATGCGACGTCTTGCCGAGTAAACTTAGGACTAACCCTTAGGTCTCTTTTAGGTCACTTTATCCTTTAGCTCAGTACATATTCCCAACAGATAATAAAAATAAAAAGACATACAATAAACAAAAGGTTCCTGTAGAGTACTACAGAAGTTTAGGGTGCTAGTACCTTCCCTAAGCTTAACCAACCCCTTACCTAGGTATCTCCCCGCATTGTGCTTACGATGCAAGTATAGGTTTTTCCTCTTTTGACCTTGTCCTTCGGATAAATCAAAGAGCGGTTGTGAATTAAGAATTGTGATTCAAGCTAATTAATAGTTTGATATCCTATTTCCACCGCAACACCAACCATTTGCAATGTACTTCTCATTTATCTCTCTATTGGCAGTGTATACATCACACTCATATGTTTTTCCATTTTGAACGTCAATTAGCTGAACTGAATCTTGATCCTTATGCAAAACTCTTTCTGAAAAAAGTATGAGAAAATAATGCAAATATAACAGATAATGTTATAACACAGTAAATATGTCAAAATAAAATTATTATGATGTATATACTACCAGAACATTTTTTTTTTGCTTTTGATGCAAATGTAATAGTTTTCTCGCAATACAGAGGTACATGGTCATCACTATCATCAGATTCAAAACTTTCATCTTCAGTATCCTTTGAAGATTCTTCACTCTTACCATCACTATCGTCAGATGATGTGTCCATATGATATGTGACATTGTTTTGAGACCCGGCCTCCGTTATCATCGATGCCAAAGTCTGTTGAACCTCTTCTTTCTAGCCATTTTGAATATGAAGACGAATTAAAATAAACCAATACATATAAACAACATAAATGTCAGAGGCCAAAACACATGCAAATAACACTTAACACAACACGTGATGAAACAATCCAATATCCAAAAACACTACACGATATTTACATTAATCTATACCTATGTCACGACAAGTAGAAAACATGTTTTGGGGGGAGTTATATTAACCTATTGCCAGACTATATGCAGATAATTGGAGCTTTTCCTCTACCTTGGCTTATCATCTTCTAGAAAACCTTACCTTTAGAAAATCTAATCTTATTTATGTTCATTCTTTATTTCTGTAATGCATTTATAAGGCCCGATAATTCAATACTAATATAGAAGGCCCACCCAATGCTGCATCATTATGATTATTTTAGTTTTTCAGTTAATATATACTTCACAATCTTGGAGTTCAGCTTTTCTAACTTTTGCTTCACCAACTTTTCATGTCTAACCCATCTATGCTTTTACACCAGTTACAAAACAATGAGAATGCACGTGAATTGGAAATGTTTTGCTATCAATTATGGATAACATATTTGTACGTTAACTTACAAAAGTAATGTCATAATTCATCTACATAATGCACACACGTGAACTTATTACTACATAAGTCCAACTGCAACAACCTTTCATATCAATTATATATCATTCATGTTCACACATGACCTTTTTGTTGAGAATGTATCAAGTGCGAGTAGTGTGGGTAATAGTCCCACATTAGTTGGAATTGCAGAGACTTGAGCATTTATAAGTGAGAGAATCCACCCATATATCACCTTAAGGTTTTAGGTGAATATGTGGTGTGTCTCTCACAAATGTGTTGCTCTAAAATAAGAAGTCTCATAATATTCAATGCTCCCTAGTGTAAAACTCCCCAAATAAATGGTATCAGAGTCTGGTTCGAGAAATGGATCGTCTTACTTGTATCGAAAGTCAACAACTACAGTGTGGTGAAGAAGAAACATTTCATTGAAGAGTGTCAATGGCACCGGTGTGGTGAATAAGAAACGTTTTGTACGGTACAAGAGTTTGTGGAAGTAAGAAGAACTTTCACTTTAGGGGGAGCATTGTAGACTCACACTTGAGGGGGTGTATTAAGAATGTATCTAGTGTGAGTAGTGTGGGTAATAGTCCCACATTAGTTGCAAGTGCAGAGACTTGAGAATTTATAAGTGGTGTTGTAGCGGTGTATTCGTCACTATATGATTTATTGACTAAATCAAAAGCAAAGTATACAAGGAATCGATTCGCCACCGCACTTTTATTTATCCAAAGGATTGGCTAAAAAGCGAACAAAAGCCTAAGAAGTTTTACACATAGAAAACTAATGAAAAGATCAGAGATCGGGGTAAGGGGTAAATTACGCAATGGGAAGGTGTTAGGCACCCAAAACGTCCTAGGTACTCCTAGGGAGCCCTTTTCACACTTGTTGAATGAAAATGTTATTTGTTATGAAATATTTATTGTGCAAACATGAATGAAGGGATGAGAAAAGTATATACAAGTTATTATTTTTGTGTTTGAACGGATGAACCCGTTGCCTACGTACCTTTCCATGAAAAGGTAAAGGATCAAAACGCCGTAGTTCGGCTAAAAGATTTCCAAAAGTTAGTGAATTCATTTTTAAACACAAGCTCTAAGGTTTTTCATTACCAATGGGAGAAAACTCAACCAGAATCAACAATCCACCATGCGAGGACAACTTCAACATACTAGTGAGGGGTTAACCCTATAATAAATATGGAAGACTTACAATCAACTCACTAAGGATACGGTAAGATTTACATCAGCCACTATGATAATTGAAACCTATGGCTAATGTATGAAAAACTTAACAAGAATGGACAAAGCCATCAAAACAATTGAATGAGTGAAGTTAATTGATTATGAGTATTCACAAAAGGATGGTCAAAGTATGATTAAGATTCAATTCAAAAAGAAGCATTATCAAAAGTGAAATTTGAAAATCAAGGACTTAAGGTCCAGGTTTCTAATTTGAAAAGACATGAAGATGTTTGCACAATATTTATCTCAAGTTTTTTGAAGCAATGTATGAAAAGGGGTTTTGGACAAAAAGGATGTGGATAATGGAGTGTAAAACTTCTCAGAAGGGTTCACCTCTTGAAATCATATAGAAAATGATTCAAGTGTGTCCTTTGGAATTAGGCAAACGAGCGATAACAAATAAATAACAAAACAACTGGATACCGGATGCCAATCAATGGACTTACACCAATCTCACAGACAAAGGTGGATACCGGATACCAATCAATGGATTTATACCAATCTCCTAAAACAAACATGGATACCGGATGCCAATCACTGGACTTATACCAATCTCCCAAACAAAATAAAACAAAACATGGATACCGGATGCCAATCACTGGACTTATACCAATCTCCTAAACAAAACAAAACAGGGATACCGGATGCCAATCTATCTGGACTTATACCAATCTCCAACAGATGATCATGGGAAAACAAATGCCAACAACATGGACTTACAATTGAATCCTCACATACAACAAACAAACAAAAGCAATAAGCAAAGGGGACATAAGTTGCCAAGAAATGGTCTTACACCCAATCCCTTCCAAATCATAGGAACAATGGCCTCACATGGACTTACAATTGTCCTCAATGGACAACCAAAGATGTGTCACAAAGATATGAATGATGATCATGCACTAATGAGCAATTAATGATGATAAATGCACAAAGGCACACAAGCAAACATGCACAGATGAATGAACCAATAAACAATCAATGATTCAGTTAGCACACACTATACACAAGCAGTTAGGCTCACACAAGGTTAGGCTTTAAAGCCAACTGGAATGGGGTATGTGTTGCTCTTAACCTTAACATTGAGAGTGAAGGTGAAGCAGATGAAATGGAGATGAGGGGTGTGCCTCATGGCTCTTATCCCTGGCCTGGGAGAGCTTCAAATGATAGAAGGTGTGGGAGTTCAGAAAGTTGGAACTCTCTCCACAAGTTAATGACTCTATAGATCTTGAGTTAATATCTACAATGCATCAACATGTTATGTGAGCAAAGGGATGACACACAGATTAGCAGGAGATGGATTACACATCTCTTTTATCTGCCAATTGCCTTATCAAAGGACTTTTCCTGCCTGGGAACAAAAAGTAAACAATCACAAGCATTGCCTCTTAAGGAGGACTTCAGACAGTTGCCTGACCACATAACAGGCCAGGTCTTCCAGACTACATGAAGAAGAGAAATTATACCTAAGTGGTTCAGCAACCAAGCAAAGCACAAACAAGTTCACAATGAACTTAAGCAACTAATGTACCTGAAAACAATCCAACTCAATCAGTATACAAGTCAAAAAGTCAAACAGACAGTTAAGAGTCAACAGTCAACAGACATAGTCAACTAAGCAATGCAACAAGGTGCAAGGCCCAAGCTCAACTCAAAGGAGCTAAAATTCACCTACAAAACAAATTAATATTAGCCAACATCAACCAAAGAATCCATCTAAATGATTGAACCAATCCACTTAAGGCAATGTGCTTCTTTATCCTGAAACCAAAACTCAAGTATAAGCACAAACCACTAGGACAAAGCCTAGGGTCAAAGAGGGGGAAATAATTCAAAACAGAACATGAAAATTGACATGAATCAAACTCAACCAATTAAGAACATAATCCAAAAAGTCTCATGTCAATAGCATCAACCAAATTCATTTCACAAATCAAATAAGGCAAGGCATGCAAGTTGGAAGCACATTGAAGCAACAGAATGAACAAATGCACATTAATTCCAAAATGGTTCAATAAATCTCAATAAAAATCAAGGCTAAACAGGACACATCAAATGATCAACACACCAAAAATCAAGGCATTTGGACAAGTTTAAGCATAGCAATCAAATTCCATAAGGCAAGGTAATCACAAACAAGCTCAATTGAGGCACAATTTGATACACCAACTTAGCACAAGCCTAAAACAGAATTGACAAATGATAAAGACCTCAAACCAAAGCCACAATAAACTTCAAAGTGTCTAGAAACAATGTGCAAAATTTTACATTCATAAGATAAACAACCATCATTTCACAAATCATTGAAGTTCATGACTATTCAAAAGCTCACAAATGGCAATCCGGAAAGAAAAATCTCAAAAAAATAAGAAATCAATCCAAAAATTCCACATAAATGCATGAGCAATCCTAACATCCAGATGAAGCATCATGCAAAAAATCACATCATTTGGCATTTATTTGGCATGGCAAAGAAAATCATCAAGTTGGACAAACAATGGTGTGACACACATTGTCACACCTACATTCACATGAGCATAAAACAGAAACCACAAATGGTAAAAATGCAAACTCAACACCACAAGATCAAGAAAAGAGTCTATGTTAAGCATGTCAACTCTTAGATTCATTGGATCAACAACCATCATTTCACAAAGAAAATGGCAAGCAAGGTACAAGATAGCACATGCATACACAAACCCTAGGCCAAAACATTTTTCAACCGTACACAATTTCTGTAAAAATAGCCAAAAAATACTAGACATGATGAGGAGCAAGGTGCAAAAAACCACACATTATTTGGATCAATATTTATGGAGTTATGAATTTTTTAAGTTAATGAAAAATTAAAAAAACATGAAATGGCATGTATGAATGGCATATGGAGAAAAAGGAAATAAAATGCAAAGGCAACTTGAAAATGCATCAGCTGGGAATCGAATGGTGTACAAATTCAAATGCTGGCGCCAACCACATGAAACGCATCGTTTCATTTAATTACATGGCATGGTCAACGCTGAGTGTGCGCGGTCAAGCGCTTCAGAGCCAATGAATGGGACATGCAAGCAACGACGTGGACGAATACATGTGAAGCCCTAACCAAACGCATGCAAGTGCTGGGAAACGGAAATCCGCAGGAAACAGGGATGAACACGCAACAAATTTCGCAGGTAATGGATGAAGGCGGTAGGAGATTCCGCAGGAAATATGCAGCAAATCAAGAACACGATGAAGATCTTCATGATCTTCATCAACAATTTTCCAGAAAATTTCAAATGTTCCAGAAGCACGAGTTAAGCATGGCATTGCAAAGATCTAACATCATACACTAAGAATCAACACACATTTCATCCAAAATCATCATAACATGCAAGAATCGAATGAAATAATAATCATCAACGAAACTTCAAATCGACCTTTCTCACTCAATTTGGCATGGATTCACACGATTCAAAGCTTAAACTAACCAGCAATCAAAGATCTATCACATTATGTCAACTAAAAACAAAATTATGAGAGTGAATTTGTGACCTCTTGTAGAAACAGAATTGAATTCAGCTGGATTCGAGGCCTGGTGATGCTTGAAAACTCTTCTACAATGCTTATGAAGATGAATAGGAGGAAGATCAAAGCTCAGTGATGCACGATTCCACAGATTGAGGATTTCACCATTGTTGTTCTTGCTTTGAGCAGCTCCAAATTTGCACGAATTCAAGTGGTTCTTGGCTTGAATATTGATCAGTGATGATGCTAGATGATGAACTGAGCAAGGATTATGCAAGTTGCTTGAAGAAAATGAGAGAAAAATTTGAGAAAAGTTTGAGAGAAAATTTCTAGATCTGAGATTTGTGAATTGTGGTTAGCATTCTCTGTTAGGGTTTGAGATTATATACTCCTAATTAGTCATGCTTAAACAAGATTATCAAATGCTTAATGAAAAATTAGGGAGAATGGAGGTGTTTGGACAAATTGGCATTTTCACCTTTACATGGAAATGGTTAATGAACAGTGCACGAAATTTAAATGATTTTCACTCAAAAACACATTTTAGAAACAATGGCATTTGCAAAATATCCAAATTATTCACCAATTTTAAATTGTGAAATTTCCCTCCAAAATTCAAGTAAAAATGCAAAAGTTCATATGATGAGAAATGATGCAATTCAATGCAAGATTATGAAATTATAGGTCATGACAAGAATTTAGCAAAAAGAGCCACATGATTTGGAGTTATGGTTTGAAAGTTATGCACTTTTGAAGTTCAATCCACACTTGGCCATGTTTTGATCATATCTCTTCAACCACAAATGAGAAATTCATGTTCTTGGACTTTTTGGAAAGGTGAGAGCAAGATCTTCAACTTTCATGTTGGACAAAATTTCATTTGAAGCCTTCTTGATGATGAAATCTTGAGGAGAAAACCTTTCCATTTTTGGCAATTCCGAATTACAAGTCACTTACTATTTTTGGAAAGTTTTCATCTGACCTCAAAGTCTTCATTGTTGATGTTTGAAATGTTAAACGAGACTTGTATGGACATGAATGAGGCCTCTCTAAACATCTCCCACCTTCAAATCCATGGTTGAATGCACAGTTGACTTGTGTTGACTTTTCTAGGGTTTCAGTTGACCTGACTATGCTCAGATGAAATTCAAACCTCTATCACTTGAGATCTTGATTCAAAATGATATCATGGTTCATATGAACTCTTGTGAATTATCATGGTGCCCAAATTCTCAAGAATGGCCACCATCTATTGCTCAATGGCTGCCTTTGACTGTCTTGACCTAGTGTTGCTTCATCTGCAAGTAACAAGGTTAGATGACATATTTTTGTACTTTTGGTTAATAAACAAATGAAAAGCAATGATATACATATGCCAAACATGCTTGGTGATCAAGAACCACACTCAAAAAGACAACCCACCCACAGGGAAGGAGGCAAAGTGCACAATGATCCTTGAGGCAATGATATGATATGATGTGATGCCATGAGGGATCTTAGGGACAAAATTGGGGTCTTACAGGTGTGTCTCTCATAAAGATGTTGCTCTAAAATAAGAAGTCCTGCCATGTTCAAAGCTCCTTAGTGAAAAACTCCCCCAACACTTCTTACTACATAAATCCAAATGCATAAACTTTTATCAATTCTCTCTCATTCATACCGTGTTACTACACATACACTAATTATCACTCTTTATATACTATTTTAATATATCATAATTTCATAACACTACTTATTCAACTTTTTCTTTCAAAAAATATAAACCACATAATTCTTAACAATAAACAATTACATATAAGTTTGAAAAATTCATGGCATCAAATGGAGTTCTTATTCATTCTACTTTCATAGACACCTTCACAATTATGAAAATATCTCTCCATGTAAGTCTTTAAATATTTTATTTACTATAATATTTTAACAAATATAAATTCAGCATTGTATCTTTAAGTTTGATCATTTGATTTACTTTTTTTATACCGTCATATCCAGAAATTGATCCATATGATATTAATATGTATCAAAATGACATGAACAAAACATGGACATTCTTAAACAACGAAGGTATTCAACATTTTACTATATATAACAGAGACAATGATCATCCCCTTGTAATAAGTGGTTGGAGGTCTATTGTTTAATAATATAACCTCTCTCATAATGTTGTTGTTCAAGTAGGATATTCTGGTGACAATATATCTGGAATCATGGACTATAAAACAATATCATGTAAACAAAATTTACCACGTTATCACAGTCGATGCTTATGCCATGAAAATATTTTTGAATTTGATATTATACTCACCCCTGTTAATATCAAATTTCCAAATTTAGTAAAGTTCTTCTACTTGTTTTTTTTCCAATACGTTTTTATTTGATATATTATTCTTTAACTTTTTTCCTATTTTTTATTTTTTAGTAATTGCAGGAAGACTTTGTTTCAATATTAAGAGATTATGACTATCAGTATCTTCTTCTTTGTAGTGATAACGATAAGAAAAAGTTGCTTGCTATATTAAATATCGCAAACCCTTGCAAAACGAAATTGGCATACGAATGGGAAGACTTTCGTGAATCCAATGTGTTCAGAGCATGTATATATGGTCCATCCATAAAGACTTATGTTACCCTGTTATTTATCTCTTCTCATATTTTATAAAAGAATTTCATTTCATCTTCCAAGAACAAATTTTCATTAAATAAAGTATTTTGAATTGATAATCAGATGAATTAGATAAAGGTTATGTGTTTCACCACTTAACTAATATGATTTTTTCCTAAAAGTTTGGGAGCGGTGACACCACTCCCAATATTTAACTGGATATATTTTTATTGAACTAATTACAATCTGTTACTAAAAAAGATCGGCAACGCCGCTCCCATGCATACGCACGAGTTACCTAGTAGCTTTTTCAAAACAATGATACTAGAACACACAATTTATATTATATTACTATGTTTGGGTGGCGTTTAGAGTGAGAAAGCATAATACTTTTCTACCATGGTGCAATAGCAAAATGACCGCCATGTATCCATAGTGATTTGTTCAGAGACAATTTTTTAAAATAATAAATCAGACAAAACTTAATATTTATTAGTAATTTTTTCTATTATACACCTCCACTTTACTATTTTGAACCGATGAAGTTTGTTATTGTTTATCAACCGATTTCAACTTGAATTTGTAAACTCAACCTCATTTTCGTGAAATATGGAGTTTCGTATGTTTTCTGAAACTGGTGACAAAAATTAAACCTATTTCCTTCATTACAAAAATCCTCATCATTGATCATCTTCGACGAAATCATTATCTTCGCAAGTGGTCGGAAATTGCCATCGACAACGAAATTGAAACCACCGCAAGAAATCGTCTGATCGGTTGAAAGCACTGACATGATGAAAACATAGGTTAAAGTACCGAAAATCTTCCCAATTTGTTTGTCATCTGCATTTTTTCCCTTCAATTTCTCAAGATAATTAACTTTTAAGCTGGATTTATTAAGCTTCAGAAGTTGATATTGTTGAATCTTAGGCATGTAATTGTGTTTTAGTTATGTTTGAATTTACTGAAAGAGTTTAGGTTTTTTGTACGACATTTTTTCCTTCCATTTCAAATTAAGTATTAAGTTTGATTGATTAAGCTTCAAATGTTAATTTTGTTGAATGTTAGGCATGTCATTGTGTTTTAGTTAAGTTTTAATATGTTGAAAGGTTTTAGGTATTTTGAAAGACATTGAATGTAGTTGTTAAAATTGTTTTGTGTAATATTTGTAGGTAATTATGAATTCCATGGATATTGGGGAGATTATATACATTTTCAAGGGTGTGCAATGCACTGACCTTACCAATGTTTCTTCTGAGGTAGGTGTGAAGTAATTGTTCATATGCTATAAATTTTGTTTGTAACCACAACAATGTTGTAGTTAATTTACAATCGATTTGTAGGAAAGTAGGTATTATGATGAGAGTGGAAACTCGTCATCCTATGAAGAAGATGTAGGAGAGACGAACAATAATGGAAATGGATGCAACTTTGATGCTAAGAATGCAGTTGATTTAATGGCTGATTTAGAGAAAAAAAATGATGAGGTACCATTTCCGTTCACTAGAGGTGGCTTTTATGTTTTATAACTAATATCATGTTTACATGGATTTGTTGGTAAAAAGAGTCATGTTGTTAGGAGTAGCAAAGGCGTAGTAGTCCAACAAACATTCCTTTGTCATTGAGAAAGTGTAGGAGATGAAAAATTTATAAACTCAATATCTAGGAAAAAAGAACATAAACCTATAAGTCGGTGTGGTTGTGAAGCCAAAATAGAGGTTCACCTTGATTTTAGTTTATGGTACATTAAATTATTTGACAATGCCCATAACCATTTGTTTGTTAGTAATAAGTATGAGAGGGTGCTTCCAGCACATAGGAATATGAGAGAGTACAAAAAATACCAAATGAAAAAAAAATGAGAAAACCTGGTATCCCAACCTCATGTATCTATAGTTTCTTAGTTACACAAGCTAGTGGGTATGAGATTGGTGGTGATTCTAGAATAGACATATACAACGAGAAATTTAAGGGATTTGGGGCTAAGAATTATGAATCCGATGGTGCACTTGATTTCCTTAAGGGAATGTGTCATAAAGATGAAATGATATATTAGAAATATATTGTGAATGAGAATGGTATGCTTTAGGATTTTTTTTGGTGTGATGGTGTTAGTCATATGGACTATTCATTATTTCGTGATGTGTTGGCATTTGATGCGACCTATAGGAAAATAAAGTATAATACACCCTTAGTGATATTTTCTAGATTAAATCATCATAATCAAACTATTATATTTTGTAGTGCTATCATAGGTGATGAAACTAAAGAAACTTATGTGTCGCATTTGAATAACTTCCTTGAAATGGTGGAAGGGAAGTGTCATGTATCTATAATAGCTGATGGAGATTTAGCAATGAGAAATGCAATAAGAAGATTTTTTCCATATAATAATCATCATCTTTGTGCTTGATATTTGATTCGGAATGCTTCTAGTAACATAAAAAAATCCAAGGTTTGTTTAAAAGTTTAAGAATTGCATGTTAGGTGATTTGAAGTTGAAGAGATTGATGTGAAATGGGATGATATTGTAAGTGAGTTTGGTTTGGAAGAGAACCCTTAGATGTTGGAAATGCATGAAAAGTAAAAGGATTTGACTATGTTATTATTGTTAGTTAAAGTTATTTTTTAATTCAGTACATGTTTACTAATAAATCCTAGTCCTAAGGGAAGTTAGATTCTTTAGGAGGAAGTCCTATATTTTAGGATCACTTTCTTTTATTCCTATTTTATCGCCATGCAATACTGGCTTTTGACTAATTCCATTTGTAAAGGCTATATAAGCCGCTTTCAATTTCTAATGAAGAACACAACTTTCCTTTCAATGTTTCTATTATTTCTAGTTCTTACAATTGGTATCAGAGCTCCACAAGGGGCATGATATTGTTTGGGGAGTGAGTGTGTGAGAGCGGAAACACTAAGGGAGTAAAAGCGTGTGTGTGTGTGAGAAGAAACACCAAAGGATCAACATGTCTACATCTGAAAAGTTCGTACATCTGGCCATTCCAAGGTTCGATGGTCATTATGATTTTTAGGCAATGACGATGGAGAATTTTCTACGAAGTAAAGAGATGTGGAACCTCGTAGAAGAAGGAGTCCCAACACCGACAATTGGAACTTCATCAACGAGTGAAGCGCAGAGAAAGAGTGTGGAAGAGGCCAAGCTTAAAGATCGGAAGGTAAAAAATTATCTGTTTCAAGCTATTGACAGAGAAATTCTTGAAACGATTCTTGACAAGGGAACTTCAAAGGCAATATGGAGGTCCATGGAACAGAAGTATCAAGGATCCACAAAGGTGAAAAGAGCACAACTTCAAGCGTTGAGAAGAGAATTCGAGCTATTGACCATGAAAGAAGGCGAGAAGGTCGATAGCTTCTTGGGACGGACTCTCCATGTGGTAAACAAGATGAAATCAAATGGTGAAACACTAGAGAAAAGTACGGTGGTGAGCAAGATACTCAGATCTTTGACCTCTAAAATCAATTATGTTGTGTGCTCAATAGAGGAATCAAATGATTTGAGTACCTTGAGTATTGATGAACTGCATGGCAACCTCCTTGTTCATGAGCAAAGAATGCAGGGATTTCAAACAGAAGAACATGTATTGAAAATAACCAGTGATGATAGATCAATCAGAGGCAGAGGAGGTAGAGGTGTATTCAGAGGAGGATGTGGCAGAGGAAGAGGAAGACTATCTCTAAACAAAGCAATTGTTGAGTGCTTTAAATGTCACAAGTTGGGTCACTTTCAGTATGAGTGCCCTGACTGGGAGAAGAAACCCAATTATGCGGAGCTGGAGGAAGAAGAAGAACTCTTATTAATGGCGTATAAAGAGATGTGTCAACCCACACAAGAAGAAGCTTGGTTCTTAGACTCCGGCTGCAGCAATCATATGACGGGAAACAAAAAATGGTTTTCAGAAATGGAGGAAGGATTTTGCAGAATTGTGAAGCTTGTAAATGATACAACAATGAATGTTGTGGCAAAAGGAAGCATACGTGTGCAAATGAATGACATTACTCAGGTAATATCCGATGTTTACTTTGTTCCTGAGCTTAAGAACAATTTTCTAAGCTTAGGACAACTCCAAGAAAAAGGGTTTGCAATTTTAATTCAAAATGGCACCTGCAAAGTATTTCATCCGGATAAAGGTTTAATTATGCACACTAATATGAAGGGAAATATGATGTTCTATTTGATAGCTTCTGCAACACCAAACAAAAATGCCATGTGTCTACAAGCTGAAACGGTGTCAGAGAAAGAAACTCAATTGTGGCATTGTCGCTTTCGACACCTTAACTACAAGGGGCTCAATACACTTTCGGGCAAGAAGATAGTCATTGGATTACCTTCCTTGAAGTCTCCAAAGAAGATATGCATTACATTCCTAATTGGAAAACAACATAGAGAGTCAATACCAAAGAAAATCTCATGGAGGGCCTCGAAAAAGCTTCAGCTAGTTCATGCTGATATTTGTGGTCCGATCACGCCATCTTCAAACAGTAACAAGAGATATATGTTAAGCTTTATTGATGACTTTACTCGTAAAGCTTGGATTTATTTCTTACATGAAAAATCAAAAGCATTTGGTATGTTCAAAATTTTCAAGGCATATGTTTAGAAAGAAATGGGTGCATTCATCACTTGTTTAAGGACTGATAGAGGTGGTGAATTTACCTCGAATGAATTTGGAGAATTCTCTAAGGAACAAGGAATCTGTAGGAAATTGACGGTTGCATATACTCCTCAACAAAATGGAGTCACCGAGAGAAAGAAATAGGACGATCATGAATGCAGTAAGAGCTGTACTGAATGAGAGACAAGTTCCGAGAGTATTTTGGCCTGAAGCTGTTAGATGGTGTGTTCACGTACAAAATAGAAGTCCAACTTCAGCAGTAGATGACAAAACCCCTGAAGAAGCATGGACTGGTGTAAGACCAAGAGTTGACTATGGATTTTTGGATGCGTAGCTCATGCTCATGTACCAGATCAAAAGAGAAGCAAGCTAGACGACAAAAGCAAAAGGTGTGTATTTTGGGGAGTTAGTGATGAGTCTAAAGCTTACAAATTATTTGATCCTATTGCAAAGAAAGTCATTATGAACAGAGATGTAGTGTTTGAAGAAGAAAAGAGTTGGGACTGGGGAAGAACAGAAGAAGAATGCAAAGCTGATGTTCTAGATTGGGAAGAAGAAGAAAACGAAGAAGGTAGTGAAGACCAAGGACCTGCACAAAATGATGAACAAAACAATGGTGATATCAATCAATATGCATCCTCAAGCAGTTTAAAAGAGACCAGGTCACCGGGAAATGAAACAAATGATGTTGAACAAGATTTTTTAGAGATGGCAGCAAGGAATAGAAGAAAACCAGTTTGGATGGCGGATTATGAAGAGGGAACAAATCTTTTCGAGGAAGAATAAAGTTTAATGGTGATGACTGAAAATGGAAGTGATCCTTACCTCTTCGAAGAAGCATTCAAGAGCAGGAAGTGGAGAGAAGAATGAACATGGAGATAAAGGCAATAGAAAAGAACAAGACAGAGGAGCTAACTGATGCACCAAACGGAGTTAAGTTATTGAAGTTAAATGGATTTTCAAAACCAAACTCAATGAAAGTGGGAAAGTTGAAAAGTTTAAGGCGAAATTGGTAGCAAAAGGATATGCACAACGATATGGAGTGGATTATACGGAAGTATTTGCACCAGTCGCAAGACTTGACACTGTGTGAGTACTATTAGCTTTGGCAACTCAACGTGGATGGGAAGTATATCAACTTGACGTGAAAAGCGCTTTTCTTCACGGTGAGCTCAAGGAGGAAATATTTGTACAACATCCTGAAGGATTTGTCAAGAAAGGAGAAGAAGACAAAGTCTACAAGTTGAAGAAAGCATTATATGGCCTTAAACAAGCACTGAGAGCTTGGTACAGCAAAATTGAGGCATACTTTGCAAAAGAAAAATTTGAAAGGTGCTCCAGTGAACACACTTTGTTCAGCAAGAAAAATGAAGGTAACATTTTGATAGTTAGTCTTTATGTTGATAATTTGATCTTTACTGGAAATAATAGAAGCATGTGTGATGAATTTAAAAGCTCAATGAAGTTAGATTTTGACATGATTGACTTGAGAAAGATGAGACATTTTCTTGGAATAGAAGTGATACAATGTGAAGCTGGGATATTTATTTGTCAAAGAAGATATGCTCAAGAAGTTCTAGCAAGGTTCAACATGGGAAGCAACAACTCAGTAAGGAATCGAATTGTTCCAGGAACAATTTTATCAAAAGATGAGGATGACACTGAAGTAGATGCTACGATGTTCAAACAAGCCATTGGAAGCCTCATGTATCTAACGGTAACTCGACCGGATTTGATGTTCGGAGTGAGTTTGATGAGCAGGTTCATGGCAAATCCAAAAGAATCACATTGGGCTGCTACAAAAAGACTCTTAAGGTATCTAAAAGGAACCACGGAGCACAGAATATTCTATAAGAATGAAGGAAGAAAAACAAGTCTTATAGCTTATTCTGACAGCAATTACGCAGGAGATTTAGATGATCGAAGAAGCACTTCTGGTTTAGTGTTTATGATAGGGTCTGGAGTTGTTTCATGGGCTTCAAAAAAACAACCTGTTGTGAGCCTATCTACCACTAAGGCGGAATATATTGCTGCAGCACTTTGTGCTTCTCAATGTATTTGGCTTAGAAGAATCTTGGAGCAACTTGGAGCTGAAGAAAAGGAAGAAACTATGATTTTATGTGACAACAGTTCCACTATTCAATTGTCCAAAAATCCAGTTTTTCATGGCAGAAGTAAGCATATTGCAGTAAGGTTTCATTTTCTCAGAGACTTGGTAAATGATGAAGTGGTGAGACTGAGTTTTTGCTGCTCTGAAGAACAAGCTGCAGATATAATAACAAAGTCAATGAAGCTCGAGCATTTTGAGAAGCTTTGAAGCATGCTTGGAGTAATGAAGATCACAGAAATAAGCTAATCACAGAGGCATTAGCTTAAGGGAGGGAATGTTACTTAAAGTTATTTTTTAATTCAGTCCATGTTTACTAATTGTCGCAACCTGAAAAATACAGTGTGCGAAAAAACAACCGGCGAAAGAAAATGACAGAAGAGTTGCCACCGTGCGTTATTTATCCCAAAGGAGGGAAAGGAAACGCTCGAAGTAAACCTGAAAAGAGGAAAGGAAAAGACGGGGTCTCGCAACCAAATCTTGGGTTCGGGAGTCGGTTATGCGAAGGGAAGGTATTAGCACCCCTACGCATCCGTAGTACTCTACGGGATCCACTTTTATAGTTCTTGTCTAAAGGGTGTGAGTTTATCTTGTGCTGTTTACCAAAAAAAAGGGTTAAATGAAAATGACTCGCGCGGATGTCGCATCCACTGCATACGTATCTCATCTGAATATGAGAATCAGAGTCTTCAGAGCAAAACGTAGTTCGGCTAACTACGGGGTTATGGATTGGGTTTTGGACGAACGACGTCACTACGCAACCTACCGGATGCTCGACCTTTGGAGACTTACTCGCCTGTAGTAGAAGGAGTTAACGTGTTGCTTTGGGTTTTAGGGTTTGGGATGCTCAAGGGCAAAAGGCAGTCCTTGACGAAGGAACCGCGCTACCTGCAAGGATACGAACACATACAAAACAAACATGTATAAAGTAAATGTGCCAACAAGGGGCTCAGAAGTAAATAAACAAAAGAAAGAAAATGCCTCCTATCGAGGTCTTCCAGCTAAGAAAGCGATAAAATGCGGAAAAGAGGTAAAAGTACCACACGGATGAAGATCCGAAGTAACAACAATTAAAGGAGTAAGAAACCCAGGGATCTCCCAAGCTAATGCCATCAAAGAAAGGTGAGTCAGTACAGGTAATTGGAATGAACCTCCAGGGGGTATCCCACAAATAAAGTGGGAAAACCACGCAAACCATCTCTGCAAGAGTCTGTGAGCCCTCACAAAAACTCAATAAAAGGGTTAGTGAAACACGATAAGCATTTTTTTCATGGATAACAGTATGTTTCAGAAACCTCAAACCCTGTGGCATACACTCAAAAATTAAACGGTTAAACATTCAAGGCATTGTTTATACATTCATATACATATTAAACCCATGGGCGAAAAACCTAATGAAATTCATCCATCATACCTCATACATTCATATGATCCAAATTAAGAGCATAAAGGTAATGGGAATAAGGGCAAACCTGATTGGAGAGATCGGTTGAAATTAAATGGCACGGCTGGGTTTGCAATTCTCATACATTCTCTTCAGGTTTTGTCCAGGGTTTTGTTTCAAGGAAACCTCAGAGTATTTTGCTTCTCTTCCTTTTTCTCAAGTGAAGCCTTGACATTTATAGACTGAATTTCATGGCTTTGTGGGCTCAAATGAGAGAGGTCTAAGTCCAAGTTTTTTCTATTATATCTTATTAATTTTTTATTTTATTTATTTATTTATTTATTTATTTTTATCTTCTTTTTTTATTTATTTCGTTTTTTTTTCGTTTTTTTTTATTATTTTTTTTTCGTTTTTTTTTATTATTTTTTTTTATTATTATTATTCTATTCTTCGTTTTTTTTTCGTTTATTATTATTTTTTTTTACTTGGATCTAATTCTGATTGACATGATGAAATGCAATACGAAATGCTAAATGAATGCATGAATGAGGAGGGCAAATTTTGGGGTGTTACAGCTGTCCCTATTCAATCATCAGCTAACCCGAGTAGGATGAAAGCGAAAAGCTTATCAGACAAACAGGGTGAGCTGTGATTGAATACCAAAGACAGACTGAAAATGCGGAAATACACCGCGCTATTTATTTTTCTTCCGATCCTCTAGCTGAATCTGAATCAGTCTTCTAGCTTAATCTGGAGTGTCGATCCTCTGGATGAACCTATACTCAATTTAGTCCTCTGGTTGGATATTAATTTTGATCCTCGGGCTGGATACGATTTTGATCTTCTGGCTAGATCTTCTTCGATCTTCTGGCTAGATCTCCTTCATTTCGATTCTATGGCTGAATCTATTTCCTTTGATTCTCTGGCTGAATCTACTTCGATCTTCTGGCTAGATCTGAATTGTTGCGATTTTCGATCTTCTGGCTAGATCTTCTTTGTTTCGATTCTCTGGCTGAATCTACTTCGATCTTCTGGCTAGATCTGGATTATTTTGATGATAAATTCCTATCACTAGGATCCCGCATCTGAGGCATGCGCTGGTTGACCCTCTTTTGAAATCTACACCCAACCTTCATATTAGATATGCAGCTTCGAGAATATTCCACTTTTGGGTTTCGTACATATTCTTCGGGCTAGAACATGTTGTAACGACTCCTCAATTAGACTTGGGCTTGCTGGGGAAATAAAGCTTGTAGGCGACTTCACTGGGGAATCTTCAAATTGAGCCTTAGGCTGGCTTACTGGAACACGATTCTCAGGCTGAATCTTCGAAATGACCCTCAGGCTGGATCACTGGAACACGATTCTCAGGCTGAATCTTCAAAACGACCCTCAGGCTGGATCACTCACGCTTGATCCTCTGGCTGGATCTCATGACCTTGGTTGTAAAGTAATTCTTCAGTCTGCTTGGAAGAACCTGTTTATCAGCTTATGTGTATGCTTGATATGATATGCATGCAAATGCAAATGTTATGCATGGTGTAAAAAGAAATCTGCTTGGGGAAGCAAACTCCGGTAGGGAACAAATCGTTGTATCAATCCTTGAATGCTCTGTGGGGAATGATCCGTCTACCAGGACTAATGAGCCACCAAAAATAAATTGGCTGCTTGAAAAGTTGACCTTGCAGGGGGAGTATCAACTATGGCAACTTTGTTCGGCGAGGCTCTGTGAGGAGAGTCTGTGGGGAGAACACTTCCTGGGGAAATGTCGTAGGAAACGACCTTTGCTGGGGATATGAACTTGCTAATTGCCCTCAAGCTGGGGATTAACAAATCTGTTAAAAATAATCTGCTGGGGAATGAGATGAACACTGGGAACACCACCCTCTCATCTGTTGGTTATGCAACCACTCCGTTGTTGGTAGGAAGATACAGTCTGACACTGTCAACTCCGCTGGGGATATATAGTCTGGATACGGTCAACTCTACTGGGGATATGCTCTGCTGAGGAGAGACTTTGTAAACCGCTTGGAGATGAGGTGAAATTCTAGTTATCAGACTTTAGATGTCACACGGGTTGTTATGACATCCAATTCTGCACAGACAAGAATTATGCAGAACTTAAAAGTAAGTGCAGTAAATAACACAAGTAATTGTTTACCCAGTTCAGTCCAACATGACCTACATCTGGGGGCTACCAAGCCAGGGAGGAAATCCACTATCAGTAGTATTAATTCAAAGCTAAACTCACCCGTTTACAACTCTTCACTTAATCCCTACCCAATGCAATTTCAATCTTACTCTAAGATCAGAGTTCCTACTCACTCCCCCTCAATCACCTCAGTGATTACTACCTTTAATCAATATTAAAGACAACTTTGAAGTCACACTTCAAACAACTCTTGATTGTGCTTAACAGCTTTAATCAAGATACACAGCACTCACGCTTAAAAGCTTTGAGCGACACAACACTTACAACTCAATGAACACCCTATGCCAAAGCAATCATCTACGTGATAATGGCTTGGCTTACAAGATATGTCTAATACAAGACTCACAAAAATACAGCAGTGAAGTATGATGGACACACTAAATCTTCACGCCTCAAAATCCCCAATTCTGAATGAAGGAACGACTTCCTTTTATATTGCAGTACTTGGGCCTTTGCACTTGTATTCTCCTGAATTTAAGGTCACGCGAGTTCCCCTAAATTCCACATCTAGGTTACTAACAAATAGACTATTTGTTAGGTTCATTAAATGTAGCTTGGTTGTTGATTTCCTGGAATTTCTCTAAGCTGTTGAATCCCTGAAGAATAGCCTGAGAAAAAGCTGAAACAGAAAACTGAACAACCTACAATATAGCATATGCTGTCAGGAATGAATGTCACGACATTCAGCTTGACATCAAGGATCATATGCTAAGTCTGTTTTTCTAGAAAACAGACTGTACAATTTTGCTGACCTGTATATGACCAAAATGACCATACTACAGTAACAACTTACATTAATAAATGTCAAAGTATCCAATTTGACATTTACACATTTGGCCTTAAGTCAGTTCTGTTATCCTCTTGAAGAACAGACTAAGAAACATGCTGAAGTATAGCAGAACACCACTCTGTCTATTGTTCAGTATATGCTGTCAATGATGAATGTCATAGCATCCAGTTTGACATTCAGTCAGTAGGCCTTATGCCAGGTCTGGTATTTCCTTGATAACCAGACTGGAAATAAATACTAAGTTCTAACAGAACACCAGTTGTTCTATTCCTTAGTATCTGCTGACAGGGATGAATGTCACAACATCCAGTTTGACATTCAATAAATCCTGTATTAGCTAATCCTGCAGTAACTACTCAAGTGTGTCATGACATCAGTCAAGACATCAGAGTACAATTAGATATTCTAACCTACAATGCAATCACACATACACACCATGTCATGACATCAGTCAAGACATTAGAATCCAGCTAGTGTTTTACCATATAATGCAGCCAATTAAACACCTACAAACTCCCCCTTTGGCAAATTTTTGGCTAAAACACTTTGATCCCCATAACAGAGTTCATAGCAGCGGAATCACACATCTAGCAGGAAATAGACCTAGCTAATACACTCAGAGTGGCAGCACACTCACACACATGGAAGTTAAGTAAAACTTCACATAACAGCACACATACAGAAGTTAAATAAAATCTTCTAATTGCAGCACACATCCACAACACACATACAGAGGTACAGAAGTTAAATAAAAACTTCAACACACATCAGCTGCAGGGGAAGGAAGTTAAATAAAAACTTCACACACACACATCAGCATACAAACAGAAGTTAAATAAAACTTCATCACACATCAGCTGCAGGGGAGGGATCTTGACTCTGTCATGAATCTCTGTTTTAACACAATAACCTGTTGTCCTGGGGTATCACCTGTTACTCCCCCTTTTTGTCAAAAATGTTGCCAAAGCAACACTTTAAGTTACAAGCCAACACCATAAACAAAATTACAAAAACATGACAGAATTACAGACAATGATTTATTCCTAAGCCTCATCATCAGCCTCCTCTTCAGAACTGGCCTCCTCCTCATCCTCAGAACTTTGCCTAGCAGCTCCATCCGTATCCTCAGCAGACGTCTCCAATTGAAAGATCAGCTTTTCCAAAGCATGCTTCCTAGCCTCCAGCTCTTTGCAAGTCTCTCTGAGTACAGCAATGACAGCAGCTTTATCTGGTTGGTTGCCAGCTTTGGATGCTTCTTCCGATGTCATGACAATGTCAGGGACATGCTTGCCCTGGAACAGTTTGTAACTGAAGGCCAATGGACTCTCTCTTCTTTTCACAAAGTCATTGTCTGTCAGGATGTGGGGGAATTGATTCAGCACAATACCACATATGAGAGATGGAAAGGCTATAGGTCCCTTCACACTGAAACTCCCAGCATGTTTCATGGTCTGATCAAAGATGTAGGTACCATAGTCCACCTTTGCCTTGGTTCCAACAGCATAGATGAACTTTCCTAACATCACAGACACAGTTGACTTGTGATTTGGGGGTACCCAGTTGGTTGCTCCAACTTTGTGTAACATGGCATACTTCACACTGAGTTGGCTGGCCACCAGCTTCCCTTTGAGAGGCCATTTCCGGACTTGCTTTGCTGTGATGACTTGACAGATTCTGTTGTCAGTCACTTCAAGCTCTGGTTGCACTTCATATGCTCTTCCCAAGTACAGATTGATTACTGAGGGGGAAAAGGTCACACACTTGCCACGCACATAGACCTTTCTAAATTCTCTGGACTTCCCATCAGCACACTCCTCAGACAGATTGACAATGAACTCCTTCACCAAAGTCTCATAGCACTTGGGGAGTTGAGTCACAGTTCTCATCAGCCCTGCCTCTCTGATAAGATCCACAATCTCCTTACACTCCAAGGCGTTCTGAGCCAGTTCCCTCTCCAAGGCCAGCCTCTTGTGGTAGACATACTTCCACCTGTTCACACTAGAGGCAAAGTGGAAGGACACATTGTCTATAGGTACCTCTGGAACACTAGCAGCCAACTTGCTAGAGGTTGGCTTCTTCCTGGACAGGGATGTTGTGACATCACAGGGAACATCTGAGTCAGACTCCACCATAACAACCTTGGTCTTCAGTTTCTTGGGCACCTCTTTGCTCCAAGATTTTGCAGGTCCATGACCTTTCCTTTTGCGTGCACTTTCTGTCACTGTTTGCTTGGGAGAGGTTGTCTCATCAACTTCCTTGGTTGGGGACCTTTGCACCACAGTCTTTTTCTCCCTCCTAGTCCTAACCCTTTTGGCTATGCTAGGGATCACTGAGGCCAATGGTTCATTATCAGAGAACTCTTCCAGGTTAACTGTGTTACCTCTAGGGTTGTCATCGACATCATGCGTGACACTGACCTTCTCACTTTTCACCTTGTCTACAGGTTTATCATTCTTAGAACCCTCATGACCATCAGGTTGACCAGACACATTCTCTCTTAAAGCTACTGCGGTTTCTCGACATGCAACATCATCGGGTATGATAGTGTTCAAGGGAACGGAAACCCTAGGAACATTCTGATCACCAGACATAATCTTAGTGACAATGGATGCAATGGCATTATGTACATACCTCGATCCTTCCTTCGAAGGTTTGTCCAGAGCGATAGCTGAGGAGATTCTGGAGACCGTTTCTTTCGGTCTTCTTGCATGAGAAGATGTTGCAACGTTAACACCAATCTCCTCCCGGTTAGGGTTGCAGGACTCCGTGCTGGGGGAATCGGACACAGTAGTGTAGGAGGTGGAATCGGATTGGTGAGCCATGCTGAATATCTCAGAGGAAAGTTGAACCGTTTCTTTGGAAGAAGGTTTGCACGAATGAGAGTTGAAGCGACAGAATGTGAAACGCTTGTTGCAAGAGTAAGGTCTATTAGCTTTTGACCACTCAGAGCACACTATTTGTTGTTTAATAATTTGACTTACTAAACAGTAGCTAACTAACTTCATTAGTTGCTATAAATTATCAGACGTACACATTCCCTCTTTGCCCTTACTATTTTCAAACTGAGTAACGTACAATGTCATGACATTCTGGGTGACATTGTACTCAGTCTGCATCAGGTTCCTCCATACTAGGGTTGACCACCTGCTACCAGAGGCTAGGTATTTAGTTTCTGCAGATGACAATAATACACCCATCTGTTTCTCCCTTGCTGTCATATCATGACCAATAGGTGCCACTGGCTCATAACCTTCAATCAGACATTTTCCACAGTCTGTCTTTTTATCTAAAGACAGATATGGGACTCCTCTCATAGTTCCCTTGGAAATGCTCTTCTTCATTCCTTTTACATGAAGTTGATCAAGTCTTCCACGTCCCAGCTTCCCTTCCTGATCTCCCTTGGCTAAGGAGCACTTGGGAAAGTGGCCTGAGTCTTTAGATTTCCATAGATAGCAGTTATCTTTGGATCTGTCTCCTCTCATCACTTCCTGATTGCACCCATTCAACACCACACATCCTCCCTTAGTGAATTCCACCTTGAATCCTTGGTCACATAGCTGACTTATGCTTATGAGATTTGCAGTCAGTCCTTTTACCAACAGTACATTGCTCAGTATTGGGGCTTCAGGATAATCCAGTTCACCAACACCCTGTACTTCTCCTTTAGCTCCATCACCAAACGTCACACATCTGATGGTAGAGGGTTGTGGATTCACCAATAGGTTGCTCATCCCAGTCATATGCCTTGAGCAGCCACTATCAAAGTACCAGTCGTGTCTGGTAGGTGCCCTGGGAGAAGTGTGAGCTAGTTTAGCAACACATTGTTGATCCTCATGGGAGAGATTAAGCTCAGATGTCTGCTGCTTTGGTTTGACATGAGGTGTCTGATTCGCAACCCCTTTTTGTTTCTTAATGGGGGCGTTGTGCTTGGACGCCTTCTTCTTAGGTCTTCCCTGAGAAGTCTGGTTTGGATAACCATGCAGCCTGTAGCAGAAGGGTTTTATGTGACCGAATCTACCACAGTAATGACATCTCCATCTTTGAAATTTCTTCTTCTGATGTTTACTCATTCTGGTTCCCTGATGTTGAGACATCGGATGTGACTTCCGCTTGAATTTCTGAACTCCAGCCTTAGACTTTTTGAGTTCAGACGAAGAATTCTTAGCGAAGCCTAAGCCAGACATGGATCCTGACATCTGTCCTACCTTTAGAATCTCTTCCAAGGTGTCAGTTCCTTTATTCAACATCTTGATGGATTTGGTCATTTGGTCTAGCTTAGAAGTCAACACGGAAATCTCACAATTTAGACCCTCTATGATTTTCAGCTGCTTCTGTTTCTCAGCTTCCAGCTCTTTGATGAGTTTCTTCTGCTTCTCTCCTTGGATGCATACTTTTGCACTTTTAACACATAGTTCTTTATATGAGGCAGCAAGTTCATCCAAGGTAAGCTCATCTCCGCTTGAGTTATCCTCTGAGGCACAGACACTGGTCAGAGTTGTGACATGTTTAGCAGACTCTCCTTCAGATTCACTCTCAGTGTCTTCTTCTGACCAGGTGGCAGTCAGCCCTTTCCTTTGCATCTTGAGGAAGGTAGGGCATTCTGCTTTAATATGACCATATCCTTCACATCCATGGCACTGGATTCCCTTGCCTTGGTTGAACTTTTCTTCATAAGTTGATCTTTTCCTTATGTCAGACGGGATGTTCTTGACATTGGGTCTACCCTGTTGATCAACCTTCTTTATGAACTTGGTGAACTGTCTTCCAAGCATGGCTATGGCTTCTGAGATGCTTTCATTTCCTCCACAGTTTCCTTCTTCTGATTTCTCTTCAGTATTTGAAACAAAGGCTATGCTCTTGTTCTTCCTTTCAGTATCCTCACCTAAGCCCATTTCAAAGGTTTGGAGGGAACCAATGAGCTCATCTACCTTCATCTTGCAGATGTCTTGAGCCTCTTCTATGGCTGTGACCTTCATAGCAAATCTCTTAGGCAAGGACCTGAGAATCTTTCTTACAAGTTTCTCTTCAGCCATTTTCTCACCTAGTCCACCAGAGGTGTTTGCAATTTCAAGAATATTCATGTGAAAGTCATGAATGGTCTCATCCTCTTTCATCCTCAGATTTTCAAACTTGGTGGTCAGCATCTGAAGTTTGGACATCTTCACCTTGGAAGTACCTTCATGAGTTACCTTGAGGGTATCCCAAACTTCCTTAGCTAGCTCACAGTGGTGCACCAGCCTGAAGATGTTCTTACTGATTCCATTGAACAATGCATTCAAGGCCTTGGAATTGCCAAGAGCTAATGCCTCTTGCTCCTTGTCCCACTCTTCTTCAGGAGTCTGCACACTGACTCCATCTTCACCTGTCTTTGTTGGATGTTCCCATCCTTTGTTGACAGCTCTCCAGACTTTGCTATCTAGAGACCTTAAGAAGGCTATCATACGAGGCTTCCAGTCATCATAGTTAGAGCCATCCAACATGGGTGGTCTATTTGAGTGTCCTATATCCTTGTCCATGGTACTAGAAAGTAACTTCCCTAGATCTCACCCAGAACTTAACAGGCAGGGTGCCTGCTCTGATGCCAATTGAAATTCTAGTTATCAGACTTTAGATGTCACACGGGTTGTTATGACATCCAATTCTGCACAGACAAGAATTATGCAGAACTTAAAAGTAAGTGCAGTAAATAACACAAGTAATTGTTTACCCAGTTCAGTCCAACATGACCTACATCTGGGGGCTACCAAGCCAGGGAGGAAATGCACTATCAGTAGTATTAATTCAAAGCTAAACTCACCCGTTTACAACTCTTCACTTAATCCCTACCCAATGCAATTTCAATCTTACTCTAAGATCAGAGTTCCTACTCACTCCCCCTCAATCACCTCAGTGATTACTACCTTTAATCAATATTAAAGACAATTTTGAAGTCACACTTCAAACAACTCTTGATTGTGCTTAACAGCTTTAATCAAGATACACAACACTCACGCTTAAAAGCTTTGAGCGACACAACACTTACAACTCAATGAACACCCTATGCCAAAGCAATCATCTACGTGATAATGGCTTGGCTTACAAGATATGTCTAATACAAGACTCACAAAAATACAGCAGTGAAGTATGATGGACACACTAAATCTTCACGCCTCAAAATCCCCAATTCTGAATGAAGGAACGACTTCCTTTTATATTGCAGTACTTGGGCCTTTGCACTTGTATTCTCCTGAATTTAAGGTCACGCGAGTTCCCCTAAATTCCACATCTAGGTTACTAACAAATAGGCTATTTGTTAGGTTCATTAAATGTAGCTTGGTTGTTGATTTCCTGGATTTTCTCTAAGCTGTTGAATCCCTGAAGAATAGCCTGAGAAAAAGCTGAAACAGAAAACTGAACAACCTACAATATAGCATATGCTGTCAGGAATGAATGTCACGACATTCAGCTTGACATCAAGGATCATATGCTAAGTCTGTTTTTCCAGAAAACAGACTGTACAATTTTGCTGACCTGTATATGACAAAAATGACCATATTACAGTAACAGCTTACATTAATAAATGTCAAAGTATCCAATTTTACATTTACACATTTGGCCTTAAGTCAGTTCTGTTATCCTCTTGAAGAATAAACTAAGAAACATGCTGAAGTATAGTAGAACACCACTCTGTCTATTGTTCAGTATATGCTGTCAATGATGAATGTCATAGCATCCAGTTTGACATTCAGTCAGTAGGCCTTATGCCAGGTCTGGTATTTCCTTGATAACCAGACTGGAAATAAATACTAAGTTCTAACAGAACACCAGCTGTTCTATTCCTTAGTATCTGCTGACAGGGATGAATGTCACAACATCCAGTTTGACATTCAATAAATCCTGTATTAGCTAATCCTGCAGTAACTACTCAAGTGTGTCATGACATCAGTCAAGACATCAGAGTACAGTTAGATATTCTAACCTACAATACAGTCACACATACACACCATGTCATGACATCAGTCAAGACATTAGAATCCAGCTAGTGTTTTACCATATAATGCAACCAATTAAACACCTACATGAGGATACACGCATGCCCCGGGGGATTACTCGGTTTGAATTCACCGTCCGGGATTAAGCACATTCAAAGCAATTTTGACTGTTTTCCTGCGCAAGTCATCTGCAAAAGCCACCATTATGTTCATATGCAATATGTTTTATCAAAAATTCGGACATTTTTGCAAACAAACTGATAAATGAAAAATAAAGAGGCTCTTTAACTGAATTATTCGACTCTTACTGGGGAGAAAATTTGTGCCAGGAATAGGCGAGGGTATCAGGAAGCTGATCCCTGAAAAGAGGTGATCGCTATAAAAAGAGAACTATCCTAATGACAATGGGGATACGGGGTCCCACCGAGTTTCGACTCTGCTATGGCTCGTATGTCCTCAAGACGCTATGCTCATCTTGCTTTCTGAAGTGGATGATTAGTCGATCTTTAACCTTCGAAGATTGTCGGATTGAATGAAACGGTGATATAACACTGATGAACTCAGATCACAGTCATTCGCTTATTCCCTAACTTTTGCCTGGATCGCCCCCTTTTCGGGTTTTCAATCCACTGGGATACCCATTTTTGCCTGAGCCGCCCTTTTGGGTTTTCGACTCACCGAGTGTACTCTTTTTTTATATCCCTAATTTTTGCCCGAACCTCTTTATTCTTTTTTTTTGGTTCGTCGGGATGCCCTTCTTTTTGCCTGGACTATTCTTTTTATCGTCCAGCGGGTCTATTTTATGCGAAGTATTTTTTTTACTGCATCTGAGTTAATAGCGGACGGGAATCCTTCGCCATCCATGGCTGTTAGTATCAAAGCTCCTCCATAGAAAATCCTTTTAACCACGTACGGACCCTCATAGTTCGGTGTCCATTTGCCCCTGTGATCTGTGTTGGGAGGAAGAAATCTTTTGAGTACCAATTCACCGACTTGATACCCCCGAGGGCGCACTTTCTGACCAAATGCTTTCTTCATTCGTCTCTGACCGAGATACGTCAATTCTGGGTATGTAGTTCCGGCATAGCACCTTAATCGTCGAAGACAAGGTAAACAAAGCATCAGCAAATTGGTTTTCTTCAAAAGAAAGTCAACAATCTTCTCGTGTAGTCTCTGTAAGGAGCCAGATGAGGCTGAGGTGTATACCATTTCCCGTTGGTTTGATTGATGACCAAAGTTGAATCCCCGTATACATCCAGGGTTTTAATCTGTATATTGATGGCTTCCTCAAGTCTTAGGATACAAGCTTCGTATTCGGCTTCATTGTTGGTGCAGGGAAAAGTTATTCTGGCACCGAATGGCATATGAACCCCCTTCCGGTGTGATCAACACTACACCAACTCCGCGACCATTGACGTGGACCGCCCCATCAAACATCATAACCCATTTGGATTCAGGGTCAGGCCCCTCCTCCGGGAGTGGTTCCTCTCAATCTTTCGATTTGAGAAACATGATGTCCTTATCAGGAAAGTCAAACCTCATAGGTTGGTAATCATCAATCGGTTGCTCTGCAAGATAGTCTAACAAGACACTTCCCTTGATGGTTTTTTGTGAAGTGTATTGGATGTCATACTCTGTCAGTATCATTTGTCACCTAGTAACCTTTTCGGTAAGTGCTGGCTTTTCAAAAATATACTTGACTGAATCCATTTTTGATATCAATAGAGTCGTGTGAGTCAACATATACTGTCTTAGTCGGCGAGCAGCCCATGCCAAAGCGCGGCAAGTTTTCTCGAGCAATGAGTATCTTTGTTCACAGTCGGTAAACTTTTGCTAAGGTAGTATATTGCATGCTCTTTTCGACCTGACTCGTCATGCTGACCGAGCACACAACCCATTGACCTTTCTAACACAGTCAAGTACATGATCAATGGTCTTTCCTCTCGGCCTGTAGACTTGCCCCGATCTTGATCTCTTTCTTGTCGTCTGCGGTACCGATGTTAACGGTCTCAATCACCTCCTGATAAGGTATAATAGCTCGGTCCTCTTGTTTCAACAATCTGGCTAACCCTTCAGGCAATTCACAATCTTCCTCAACCCCTTCTTCGGCTTAATAGATAGGATTATCGAAGTCATACTTGGCCATAGCAGTGTCGTTAGTAGTGAGATCCGGGTGGTCCGCTCTGCATGATGGATGATCATGCTTTACCTTAGAATGAGAGATTTTTTGGAAAGAAAGAAAAAACGAAAAAAGAAACATTGCCATTTTGTAAAAGTAAAAAAAACTGAAAGAAAGAGAACACAAAATTGTTTGCAAAAAGTCGTCCTTTACTGATGATAAAAATAATTGCGAAATGTAACTAAATGGATGGCCCTACAAATGAGCCGTTACACCTTGGGCAAAGTGTAAGACTTTATTATGCATGTAATAAAGGAAAACAATAAAAATCACTCTTTCAGTAGAGTAACCCGGACGGTTTTTTCAGACGACCAATTGTCGAGCTTTTCTCCCGGGACACACGGGCGAATCCAGCTATCTAAGTCACAGTCGCTGCCAGGCTTGTCTTCATCTGCAGCATTGACGATGTGGGGAGAAACCAAACCCCCGCTGGAGAGAGTACCGGTTTCATTCTTCTGAGATCCCGGAGCATACCCCAATCCAAACTTGTCTTCTTTGATGACTGGCTCCACAAATTTGCCCCAGCCTTGGGCATTACCAACTTTAACCACTTCGACAGCTTGCTTGTATGAAGAGATAGAAGTCCCGACCTTCTCAAACTCAGGTGAAAAGACAACTTCGGGCGCGACCTCATTGATGTTTATGGCTTCGAAGCCCTGACACAGCATCTCGTGCATCTCGCCGTCAATCTCTACATACTTAAATGTAGACAGGTGGCTAACAAAAATATCCTCTTCACCACAGACAGTGACGACCTGACCTTCTAGTTCATATTTAAGGTTTTGGTGGAGGGTAGAAGTAACAGCACCGACAACATGAATCCAAGGCCGACCTAGCAGACAGCTGTAGGCAGGCTGGATATCCATCACATAAAAGGTGCTCTTGAACACCTGCGGTCCAATCTTAACTGGCAACTAAACTTCGCCAAAGACAGCTCTCTTAGAGCCATCAAAAGCCCTCACAACTAAGTTACTTGGCCTCAGGATGGTGTCATCGCAATCCAACTTCATTAAGGCTTTCTTTGGAAGAACATTCAGAGAAGAGCCTGTATCAACCAAAACATGGGAAAGCATCACCCCTTTGCACTCCATTGTGATATGCAAGGCTTTGTTGTGATTCCTGCCCTCAGATGTCAGGTCATTATCGGTGAAACCTAGCCCCCGGCTAGCGTTTACATTGGAAACTACCGACTCCAGCTGGTTAACAGTT
Organism: Lathyrus oleraceus; assembly: GCF_024323335.1. NCBI lineage: Eukaryota > Viridiplantae > Streptophyta > Magnoliopsida > Fabales > Fabaceae > Lathyrus > Lathyrus oleraceus. The sequence continues at coordinate 42,461,045 of NC_066582.1, forward strand.
ATCTCCGGTGGAACATAAGCCATATTCAGTACTTTCAACAAGGCTGCTCTGTGCGCCTCAGAGTACAGCGATAGTGAGAGAATGGAGATCTTTGAGGGTGTCTGATTTAGCTGGTCGACTACCTTGTAGTCACTTTTCTTGATAATCCTCATAAACTCATCCACTTCCTTCTCGAATGCGGTCTTAGGAGGATCTTCCTCAGTAGTAACCTCTTCGGCGGCCATCTGTTTCCCTTTAGCCTTGGCAGCTGCCTCGGCTTCAGTATTCGCGCGTAATGTTGATGGTGCAAATAGGCGTCCACTGCGAGTGAAGCCACCAACCCCTCCAACATTGTCTACAGCGGAGCTACCAATGTCAATGTCTTCTTCGTTAACTTTCTGCCCCTGGCAGTAGATATCAGCCCCATAGTGCCACGGGATAGCACTGTCTTTCTCATACGGAACGGGTCCTGGTACTGTGATGGTGATCGGACCAACCAAAGTCGGTTGAGGGCTGTCAGAGTAAATTGCAACTGGTGCTGAACTTTCGATGTTCACCGCTGCTGGTTCTGTACTTTCTGGGAAATATATTGTTGTCGTAGCGAGTCTCTCGGAAACATATATTTCTTTAGGAGTGAAATAAAACGTCACCGTCGATACATCATTCTTCACTGGACGGGCCTGATCGAACTGAAGACAACCTTCATCTATCAGTTGCTGAATACCCCTTCTCAAACTGTCACATCCGTTTTCGGCAGCTTGACAATTTCTGCATTCTTCCCCACAGCCCGGGAAAATCTGTCCTTTCAGAAGTCGGTCTTTAACCACCGATAGCGAAGTCTTCACCTTAGTCACATCAGAAACCAAATTCAAAGTTTCCCCACTATCAACAACATTAATCCTCTGCCCGCCGTGAGCCGGCATCGGGTTCTGGATAACATTAGGCACCGGAGCAAAATTGATAGCCTGGGCATCTCTCAAATCTTGTACCTTTAACTGGAGAGCCTTGCAATTATCTGTAGTATGGCCAGGTGCGTTGGAGTGAAAAGCACATCTGGCGTTGACATCATAACCTCTAGGCAAATTATTGGGATCGATTGGTGGGGCAAGAGTTCTCAACGTAACCAGATTCATGTCAATCAGCTTGGGAAGTAATACTGAATAAGGCATTCGGATTGGCTCGATGACCCGATCCGTCTGCCTTGGACGTTGTTGATAGTGTCTCTGTTGACCCGGATTACCTCCTTGTTGTTGATTGTTGTACCTGGGTTGTTGTTGCGGATGATATTGCGGTTGAGGAACATGTGTTGGAATAGTGACTGCGGCCACTTGATCTTGATAATAATTAGGGCGTCCTCTACCCCTGCCTCTGCCAGCATACACAACGCTTGCCTCGCCTTCTTTTCTTCGCTGACCGTTACCAGCAAACGGTCTCTTGGGACGTGATGAGTTGGAAGCACTATTGTCTTGAATTCGGCCCATCTTCAACAGACTCTCAATTCTTTCTCCAGCAATTACTATCTCTGCAAAGCTGATTGACGGGCAAGCAGCCAATCTCTCAATATAATTGCCTTGAAGAGTGTTCATGAACATGTCCGCCATCTCCCTTTCAGACATAGGGGGTTGGACGGACGCAACAATCTGTCTCCAACACTGAGCATACTCTCTAAAGGTTTCCTTGGCAGTCTGAGACATACCTTGCAACAAGGTCCGATTTGGAGCCATGTCCAAGTTGTATTGATATTGCTTCACAAAAGCCCCTGCCAAGTCTTTTCAGCTCTTGATGGTAGTGCGAGACAAATGAGAATACCATTGATGAGAAGCTCCAGTTAGACTGTCTTCAAAATAGTACATCCACAGCTTTTCATCTTCCGTGTGAGCTCCCAACCTTCCCAGATAAGATTGGAGATGAGTGCGTGGGCAAGAAGCCCCGTTGCATTTCTCAAAAGTAGGGGGTTTGAACTTGTGAGGAATCCTTACTCCCTGAATCGGACCAAGATTTGTGACATCAAAGCCTAAGGTATTTTTTAAGACTCCAAAGATTTAAGCTTCTCAGCAAGCTCATCCATACGGCGAGTGGTCTCGAGGGCCTCGTCGTGCAAAGAAAATTGATCATACTGATAATCTTCAGTAACGGGACGCCCGTTAATCCGAATTCCTTGATTCACATTGTACCTTCCGCCAATACCATTTCCAACATTCCCCGTGTTGCCAACATTACTCGGGTTTCCATCAGCATTTGCGTTACCCGCGTTACCAGTGTTCACAGGGTTATCAGCGTTCCCAGGGTTACCAGGGTTTCCCTCAGCATTTGGTATCTCCACCTCCGGATCGGGTCTCGGTTGCTCAACCAATTCCCTCAGTTTTTCCTAGCCTTCTGCCATACCAGTCATTAATGTCATGAACTGATCCATCCTTTCACGCATATCAGCCAGCTCTTTCTGTACTTGGTCCATCGCTAGTTGTGGACGATTTTCCTTTGTCGGGTACCTGTGGACTCTCTTGGGACCAATAACTGCCTGATACAGGGAACAAACATTAGACACTGCGGCGACACCTGCAAAACAGACAAGGGTTATATGCATGGTATGCGATGCACTGCTTGTTCAGTTTTAAGGCACCCCCGTTTTGAAAGGGAATACCCTGCAAATGAAATAGCATGAGATGTTGGATGCAAATATGCAGATGATGTTATTCAATGCAAAGGCATGTCAATCAGAATTGATGGATCCGCTTGAACATCTGTCAGGTTGCACTGCCTGGAGAGAAGTTCACTGAGGAATATAATACAAGATCAAAACTCTGCTCCAGAAAACCGGGTTGGTTGGAGGTTAAGGTTTCCTGAATTTAGCCCGCCCCTCACTGGTAGGTTCTAAGAACAGAAGTTCGTCAGCTTCAGCCCTTCAGCCGCGAATAATACGTTTACCACTGAAGGTTTGGTATTATTACGGGAAAAAGACCTCCATTGACTCCCCTCAACAGGACATCCTAATAGCAAGTTCCCAGTCTCGGGATCCTCGGATTGAGCAGCAAGAATGCGCCCACCAGAGCTAACATAATCACGTCTCGAAGGAGAGGCCTCGACTGAGTTCTCGGAAAATGGTCACCAGAGTCGACGATTTCTAGAGGAACATCATGCCGTTACGGAACACCCGTAAGACATAATATATCCAAAAGAAACCTCGTCTGGGTGTGGTTCTTCACGAACGACTTAACGTAGCAACACGGCACGCAAGCATCATGATTATCCACTCTAAAACCTGTGTGTACACTTAAGCCTGGGTAATGGGCTTATCTCTCATAGAACACCCCATCCCAATAAACAAACAAACAGATCCAACAGATACAACAGATGCATGCAAGCAGGTAAGCAAATAAATGTACAAAAGCATGAACACCCAATAAACAAGAAATCACACAAGCTAGGAGGGACTCGCTTAGGGAAGATGGACCAGCAAGAGGTCAACTTCTTAGTGTCCCCAGCTGTCGCAACCTGAAAAATACAGTATGCGAAAAAACAACCGGCGAAAGAAAATGTCAGAAGAGTCGCCACCGTGCGTTATTTATCCCAACGGAGGGAAAGGAAACGCTCGAAGTAAACCTGAAAAGAGGAAAGGAAAAGACGGGGTCTCGCAACCAAATCTTGGGTTCGGGAGTCGGTTATGCGAAGGGAAGGTATTAGCACCCCTACGCATCCGTAGTACTCTACGGGATCCACTTTTGTAGTTCTTGTCTAAAGGGTGTGAGTTTATCTTGTGCTGTTTACCAAAAAAAAGGGTTAAATGAAAATGACTCGCGCGGATGTCGCATCCACTGCATACGTATCTCATCTGAATATGAGAATCAGAGTCTTCGTAGCTCGGCTACCTAGGGGTTAAGGGTAATTGTGCTCGCTAAGACATCGCGTCTTATGCCTACATATCTCATCTGGCCTGAGAATCAGAGCAAAACGTAGTTCGGCTAACTACGGGGTTATGGATTGGGTTTTGGACGAACGACGTCACTACGCAATCTACCGGATGCTCGACCTTTGGAGACTTAATCACCTGTAGTAGAAGGAGTTAACGTGTTGCTTTAGGTTTTAGGGTTTGGGATGCTCAAGGGCAAAAGGCAGTCCTTGACGAAGGAACCGCGCTACCTGCAGGGAGACGAACACATACAAAACAAACATCTATAAAGTAAATGTGCCAACATGGGGCTCAGAAGTAAATAAACAAAAGAAAACAAATGCCTCCTATCGAGGTCTTCCAGCTAAGAAAGCGATAAAATGCGGAAAAGAGGTAAAAGTACCACACGGATGAAGATCCGAAGTAACAGCAATTAAAGGAGTAAGAAACCCAGGGATCTCCCAAGCTAATGCCATCAAAGAAAGGTGAGTCAGTACAGGTAATTGGAATGAACCTCCAGGGGGTATCCCACAAATAAAGTGGGAAAACCACGCAAACCATCTTTGCAAGAGTCTGTGAGCCCTCACAAAAACTCAATAAAAGGGTTAGTGAAACACGATAAGCATTTTTTTCATGGATAACAGTATGGTTTCAGAAACCTCAAACCCTGTGGCATACACTCAAAAATTAAACGGATAAACATTTAAGGCATTGTTTATACATTCATATACATATTAAACTCATGGGCGAAAAACCTAATGAAATTCATCCATCATACCTCATACATTCAGATGATCCAAATTAAGAGCATAAAGATAATGGGAATAAGGGCAAACCTGATTGGAGAGATCGGTTGAAATCAAATGGCACGGCTGGGTTTGCAAGGCAATGTTAGGGTTTGCGTGAGATGAAAGTGTGTGAGTCAGATTGAATTTTTCAGAGCTGCCTGGGGGTTGCTCTGAGTTCTCTGTCAGGTTTCTCTTCAGGTTTTGTCCAGGGTTTTGTTTCAAGGAAACCTCAGAGTATTTTGCTTCTCTTTCTTTTTCTCAAGTGAAGCCTTGGCATTTATAGACTGAATTTCATGGCTTTGTGGGCTCAAATGAGAGAGGTCCAAGTCCAAGTTTTTTCTATTATATTTTATTAATTTTATTATTATTATTTTATTTATTTATTTATTTATTTATTTATTTTTGTTGTTGTTTTTTTCGTTTTTTTTTTATTATTATTATTTTCTTTTTCTTTTTTTTTTTCGTTTTTATTTTCTTTTTTTTTTACTTGGATCTAATTCTGATTGACATGATGAAATGCAATACGAAATGCTAAATAAATGCATGAATGAGGAGGGCAAATTTTGGGGTGTTACACTAATAAATTCTAGTCCTAAGGGAAGTTAGATTCTTTAGGAGGAAGTCCTATATTTTAGGATCAGTTTCTTTTATTTCTAATGAAGAACACAACTTTCCTCTCAACGTTTCTATTATTTTTAGTTCTTACAATTATGGTATGTTATTCAAACTCAACATAAATGTATTTAAAGCTATGATGCAAATATGTATACTAGAGAAGTGTTTAGGCTAATTAGAACAGTGTTGGAAAGGGAATGTCGATGCAAAGTTGAAAGGGTATTACAAAGTAGTCATTTCTTTGAGTATGTTGTTTTCGAGTACTCTAGACAGGATAAATATTGGATTGTAACTTTCAGTCAGGAAAAGTTAAATTTTAAATGTTCTTGTAAGAGATTTTAGACATCGGGTCTTCCTTGTGAACATGTAATGTGTGTTTTATTTTATTTAAACATTATGGTGATGCCTGAATATGTTTTGTTAAAGAGATGTACTAAGTCTATGAAGGAAGAAGTCAATGCGGTAAATGCTAACAGTTCAAGTCACCGTGGCCCAGCATTTATAACTGTGTATGTAACATTTGTTGAGCACTGTAATCGGATGGTAAATGCTGCATTTGTTTATGGAAAACTTGAATACAATTGTAATACAATTGAAATGGTATAAAGACAAACTAAAGTGTTAGAAATAGTGGAAATATATGACAATGAGTCAGATGCATTTCTAGATGGAAAATTAGGGAATCAACCAAAGTTTAGGCATAAAAACAGTGTGTTGTCATCTCAGAAATTAGTTGATAAACCAACAAGGTAGACACCAAAGTGTGAGGTATATGGAAGAAAGGGCCATAATAGACAATCATATTGTATGCTTGAAGAAACAAATTTTGTTTCATAATTGCATTCTATGGAAAAATTGACATATTTGGATGTCGCAGAATATACGGATGATGATGCCTGCAATGTCAAAATGGTATAACATATGTGTTTAAACATCATTGTTAGAACATGGCTATAAAGGTTAATTGATATTCTTATTTCTCTTTATAATGTATGATGTGATGTAAGACGAGTAATGTATGGTTGACATGATAGTGAGGTACATCCTGTACATTTTAATATATTTTTAGGTTTGAACTGGTTGTTGTTCTATTGTGTGTTTTTGAAACATGTTTCATGATTTATGCAGGTTTATTAAGACATTTATAGAGAATGGTTTGGCAAAAAAACTTATTCCAGTGTTGATTTGTTTGTGGTGTTTTATTGTATTTAAATGTTATTCTTTAGATAATTGTGCTACTAGGATGTTTGATTTAAGTATTTTACGTATGGAGCAGTGGTTGTTGGGTTATTTAAAAAAAGTTACATTATTTAACATTTGAACTGTTCCAATGGAACTTTAATTATTATAGTTTGAACTTCTTTAGTATTCCATTTGAGTATACATCATTTGGAATACATGTGTCTAGCAGTGAAAAATATTAGTGAGATACAGTTGTATGTTGAGAGAGAGAGAGAGAGAGAGAGAGAGAGAGAGAGAGAGAGAGAGATTTTTTATGCCGCAATGCATCTTAAAACTCCCAGGTGTATGAAACAAAATGTACAAAAATAAATAAGAGCAAAAGTCACATGCATGGTAATACAAGTTATGTAATAGCAAAAAAAACTTGCTAAGTTAGTACATGAAATGGGAGTTGAATATCAAATACATAATAGTCATTTCCATAACATTAGAAATAGAAACGATCATTGGATTTGAAATATATATGATCATTATCAAAATAGAAAAGACATGTGGCAAAGGAGTTATTCTAAATGTTTGGATCACACGAAAAAAGACACACACAAGCAACTAATTTTCTAAATTGATGGGTTGGACATTCAACATGTTGTTGATAAATTCCTTTACTTTCTTAGCAACATCACTTCTAATTCTCAATCGCATTTCCATTCCTATCGTCATTTTCAACCCTCTCGTCGTTTCCAACCTGATTGTCCTTCTCATTAGAGTTATCTTTCTCACACGATTTATCTTTTTCACGCGGAGGTTTTTTTTTCATCACAAGATTTTACTACCTCAATCAAATGACACAAGACCTTTGCGTCTAGGTACTTCAGAAAAGTGGTCATTATAAACTCTATCTTATAATTTCCTATTTCCATGCTCAACGTACCCCTTTTCACATCAATGATAGTGCCATCATTACACAATAAGGGCCTACCAACAATGATAGAAACTTAAAGGTATTATTTGATATCCATGCTGATGAAATCAGTTGGGATATAAAGATACCCTATATTAAATGCAATGGCATAAGGCCAAAGTTTCTAGTTTGCAATATGGTCAAAGTTTAGAAAACACAGTTAAAGAAGATTTTTAAAAGGAGGGATAGATTTTGAAATTAAAGAAGTGGGGAGGAGATGAAGAGACTAATCCTAAGCACAAATTTAAAAGTTAAGAGTTGAAAAGATCTAACCAATGGGTTGCAATCCAATACACAAGAATGTCATATAGAAACCCAAATTTCCCTTGGACTTTAGAATCAAGCAATAATCAATACACAAATAGCAAGTTGAAGAGCAAGGAATCAAATAAAGATATTCACATCCAAGCTTAGCAAATTCATGATTTTCTTCAAAAATTTCCCATGTATTAGATGACTTCAAAGATGGCATAAGTCACAGGTTCAAAATAACAGCTTCACAATGATCATGTTGCAGATGAACTCAAATTGATCTTCAAAGTTGTATCAGATGAATGTTCACTTCACAAGCAATTGGTTTCATGAAAGTTGGCATTGGCCAAGTCTTTTGCATAGGGATTGTTGCCTAAATTCTAAATCCAATAATCTCAAATCAAACCAACAGTACACACAACATGTTTTTTAGAGTTTTTATTCTTATCATGTACATTAAGGTCAAAATACCACACAATCATACAAGTATATACAAACACAATATATCACAAAATATGGCCGAAGTGGACAAAGTGAAAATGACATAAAACTAAACAACTTGAATGGTATGAATAATGGCAAATGAATAAGGCTCAAAAATTAAAGTACATTAAAAGTAAATGACTTGAAATTAAATGTTAGTTGTTAGTGAATTAGAAGTTAGTATTGCTTTTGTTTTGCTTTTGTTTAAGTCATTCTTTGGAGAACACTCAACCCACTTATCACAAGCATGGATCCTTGAACCAAGACATCTTCCAAAGGAAGGAAAAAAGGCCAAGTTTCCATACAATATCATGAAAGAGGGGAGACTTACAATCTCACTAACTAGAATGCTATTCCTTTTGTATCAAAATTTAGTGCTATGTTAAGCAATCGTAATTGGACTTATGTAGAAGTCAAGGCTATTTGAGGTCGGGCAATATAATTTTGGTGTTAATGCATGTTAGAGACATAGTATAATGGACTATGCTCATGAAACATACCACACACAAAAAGAATATGCAAAGTGGGAGACCTAATCTCATCCATACTTATGTTGATTTTGCAATCAACTAGCCATAGGATATAGAGATATCATAGGTCCATGACATGAATGGATAAAGAAGGGGAATGAGATGAAGAGGGAGGGGGAATGGATCAAACACAAATTGGTCAAAGGAGGACTTTTACCAAATTAAGATCATTCATTCATTTTGGAAGATGGAATGTACATTCCATCAATCCCCTAAATCCAATGATCTTAACCTAGCAAAGTTAAATCAACTTTGACCAAGGCCCAACAACACAAGTCAAACTCACAAAGTCAATTAAAATGGCTCTACACAATTAATTTGACATTTAAACAATTACAAAAATAATAAAAATATGCATTAAATTAAATTATGGTTGGTCAATTTCCTAAAACCTCATCAAAACACCAAAGAAATGGCCATGAGATTTATCATAGGTCAAACAAGGTCAAAGGACCTTGGAGAAAAAGTTTTAGAATTTTTGGAAATTTAAAAGTATTTTTAAACAATTAAAAATATTCACAAAATCAATTAAATCATGAAAAATATTAATAATGATCCAAAAAATAATTTTAATTCAGAAAATGAAAGAGGATTTTATTTTAAAATTTTTGGTGAAACTCTCATTTTTTTGGATCAATATTAAATTTAATTTGAGTTAATGAAAATAAAACAAATAAAATAAAAATAAATTAATCAGAAAAAACGTGGACTACTTGATCTCCCTCATTAATTGAGGTGGCAGATCAAGTGGTCTGAAACGCACGTTCCACCAAACACACGAGTCAGCCCACTACACCAATGGTATTCAAAAGCAATGCTCAAGATTAAAACGTCAAGGCTTGATCATGTGGCTCATAACACGTCCAACACATCGTCAGAGCAAACCCCCGGTCATCTTCTCCGATTACCTTGGTCGGACTGGTTCTCTCGTTACCATCACAAAAATGAAAAAGAAGGACATGATCTTAAAGAGAAAATGGCATTGATCACGAATCTGACCTAATTCAAACTAACTCCAAGTATATTGAGAGATACATGGAGTTGAATTTTGAGGTGCATGAACTGAGTTGCTTCGATTTGACCTCAAAGAAACTCAATCTTCTTGCCTACATTGGTAGGACTTCAGGCAACCAAGGATCCAAGAGAATTGATGAGAATTGAGAGAGAATCGAAGAGAAGAAAAATTTGAAAAAATACCTTCAATGTTGTGTAGAACTTGATCTCTCTTGCTTCAATTCGTGTTTGGTCTTGCTCAAGAAGCTTGTAGAAGTAGCTTAGGATTGGTACAAGGCTTTGGATCCTGGAGTTTTTGAATCTCCAAACAGTGAGATTCAAACTCAAATTTCAAATGAAATTTCTCAGGGTTTCCTTTCAAATGTGAGGGTTTCAAGTGTGGGAGGCAAAGCTGGCACGCAAGGGTCCAATTTCTGATGCCAAGGGCATCTTATTTATAGCTCAAGCAAGTGTTATTTGCACCTTTCAAAATATTTCCAAATTTGGCAAAGTGAAGTGCATGCTTGCATAGACGTGTACATGCCCATGAAGCTACTCAATTCATTCCATATGCAAGTGTAATTGAGTTTGAATGTGGATTGTAATGCAAGGCAAAAGTGTATTGATGTTTGAAGATTGATTCTTACCAATTGATGCATTCATGTTCCGACCATGTGCATACCCCTCAAACCTTGTCCAAAATGAATGAATTTGGACCCTATGGAAAGGTTAGATCAAGAGGTACAACTCTTATGTTGAACACTTTTCCATTTGGAGCTTGTATCGTGATGAATTTTGAGGTGGAAGTTTGCAAATTTCAACATGTTAAATTTTTTTCTAACATGACAAGATGATTATGATTGGAGGTGAATAAGATATCCTAGTTAGCCACTTAACTTCTTTCAGACATATTGAAATGGACGGAGAAATTACTAAGACACCATTCCAGTCCTTGGAAGTAGTGAATGTAATGACCGTTCAGCAGACATCTGAGTCACCAAAATCAGAACCATAAATGGCCTCGTGGAAGAGGAGCTAAGGCTGCTATAGAGAATGGGAATGCTCAAGGTTGGGGCAAGGTGCTAGAAGTACGCGAGAAGCGAGACAAGTTTGGTTTGGGGTATGAACCATCATCAGTAGAAGCCGGGAATCAACATGATGAAGAGCAGATTCCTTCTGTAGAGGAGACCTTCACCAGTGTTGGCCATATCTTTGGTGATCTAGTGGCAATGATCAACGAAGAAGCTTATAAAGAGGTGGTATCCAACCGGATACGTCAGGCAGCACCAGATGAAGAACTAAAGAATTGGAAGACAGTGGAAATCCCCCAAATGTTTTCAAAAGTAATTATATTATTTTAATCAAAACCCTGTGCTCTGCCCAAGGCACAGTGGCGTGTTGTAGGGCCTCCTTTATCTCATAGAAGTTTTGACTATCATTAATAAAATGGCGATTTGCATTCAAATTTTTGTTCCTTTCATTTCATTTTTTATTACAATAAAAAATGGCATTAATTCTTATGCACACACTTTCTAAATAAATTGCATAAATCAAAACATGCAGAGACACCACCGAGACCATTGATAACGACACTGCTAGGGTCTAGCATGATTTTGACTGTCCAATTTACCAAGCCAAAGACGAAATGGGGGAAGATTGTGAACTCCCTGAAGAGTTGGTCAGATTACTCAAACAAGAAGAGAAGGTCATTCAACCACACCAAGAGGACGTCGAAGTTATCAACCTCGAGACGGAGGAAGACAAGAAAGAAGTAAGGGTAGGCGCCACACTTCAAGAGGCAGTGAAGACAAGACTGATAGAGCTCCTTCACGAGTACGCAAATGTGTTTGCTTGGTCATACCAAGATATTCCCGGGTTAGACACTAACATCGTTAACCACAAGCTCCCCCTCCAAGAAGAATGCTCTTCCGTCAAACAAAAGCTAAGAAGAACTTGTCCGGATATGACTCTTAAGATTATAGAAGAGGTGAAAAAACAATTTGACGCCGGTTTCCTAGAAGTCGCTAAGTACCCACAATGGGTTGCCAACATTATACCGGTACCAAAGAAAGATGGGAAAGTCCGCATGTGCGTTGACTACCAAGACCTAAACAGAGCTAGTCCCAAAGACGATTTCCCATTACCTCACATTGATGTATTGGTAGATGACACAACTCAGTTCTCCGTATTTTCTTTCATGGATGGCTTCTCCGGGTATAACCAAATTAAAATGGATCTAGAGGACATGGAGAAAACCACGTTCATCACCCATTGGGGAACCTTTTGTTACAAGGTGATGCCATTCAGTTTGAAAAACGATGGGGCAACATATCAACGTGCTATGGTGACTCTCTTTCATGACATGATTCATAAAGATATTGAAGTGTATGTTGAAGATATGATTTCCAAATCTCAGACAGAAGAAGAGCACATCACTAACTTGGAGAAGCTATTTGCTCGGCTGAGGAAGTTTAGGTTGAGACTTAACCCTAATAAATGCACATTTGGGGTTTAATCTGGGAAGATTTTAGGCTTCATTGTAAGCCAAAAGGGAATTGAAGTGGATCCCGACAAAGTCAGAGCCATTCAGAACATGCATGCACTGAAAACTGAGAAAGAGGTTTGTGGGTTCTTGGGAAGACTGAATTACATCGCCGGGTTTATCTCACATCTCACTGCCACGTGCAAACCAATATTCAAGCTCCTAATAAAAAATCAAGGGGTAGAGTGGAATGATGACTGCCAAGTAGCCTTCGATAAAATCAAAGAATACTTACAAGAGTCATCGATTCTGACGCCCCCTGTAGAAGGAAGACCTATTATCATGTACTTAACAGTACTCGATGAGTCCATGGGCTGTGTATTAGGACAACAAGATGAGACAGGTAGAAAAGAGCATGCCATATATTACCTAAGTAAGAAGTTCAACGATAGTGATACTAGATATTCATTACTCGAAAAGACTTGTTGTGCACTCGCATGGGCCGCTAAGCGTCTCAGGCAATACATGATGACTCATACGACTTGGTTGGTATCTAAAATGGGCCTCATCAAGTACATATTCGAGAAACCAACTCTTACCGATAGAATTGCCCGATGGCAGATGTTGTTATCAGAATATGATATCCAATATGTTGCACAAAAGGCCATCAAGAGAAGCATACTAGCAGACCATCTTGCTCACCAAACGTTAGAGGATTACCAACCGTTGAAGTTTGACTTCCCAGATGAGGACATCATGGTTATCAAAGATGCTGAAGCCTCCGAACCTGAGGAGGAACATGAACCAAATGAACGCTGGACTCTCATGTTCGAAGGTGCTTCAAATGCAATAGGTCATGGAATTGGGGCAGTGTTGATGTCTCCCAAGAACTTTCATTTACCATTCACTGCAAAGCTTTGTTTTACCTGCACGAACAACATGGCTGAGTATGAGGCTTGCATATTACGGCTAGAATAAGCTATCGAGTTAAAAGTCAAAGTACTTAAAGTATTCAGAGACTCCTTTTTAATGATACACCATATCAGAGGTGATTGGGAAACGAGACATGCTAACCTAATTCCATACCGGAATTACGTGCTAAAGTTACTCCCAAAATTCGACAAAATCTCTTTTTCTCATATTCCTCGGGAGGAGAATCAAATGGAAGATGCTCTGGCAACCTTGGCCTCCATGTACAAGTTAATATGGCCTAACCATCAGCCTAATATTGAAATCAGGCGTTTTGACGAACCTGCGCATTGTATGACAATAGAAGAAGAGACGGATGATAAACCCCGGTTCTTCAACATCAAACAATATCTGGAGAAGAAAGAATACCTGACGGAGGCTTCCAACATTGATAAGAGGACTATACGGAGATTGGCAACGAAGTTCTTCTTGAATAGGGATGTATTGTACAAGCGGAAATATGACATAGTTTTGTTGAGGTGTGTGGACAAACATGAAGCTAATCAGCTTATGAAGGACATACACGAAGGATCCTTCGAAACATACGCGAATGGACATGCAATGGCGAAGAAGATCCTGAGGGACAGTTACTATTGGTTAACGATGGAAGTTGACTGTTATCATTACACCAGAACATGCTACAAATGCCAAATTTATGTTGACAAAGTACATGTACCGCCTACCCCACTGAATGTTATAGCCCACCCTGGCCGTTCTCTATGTGGGGAATCGACATGATCAGAATGATAGAACCCAAAGCATCTAATGGACATAGATTTATCTTGGTGGCCATAGACTACTTCACCAAATGGGTTGAAGTCGCATCTTATGCGCATGTCACAAAGCACGCAGTCGCTCGTTTCTTAAAGAATAATATCATATGTAGGTACGAGATTCCCAACAAAATCATCACTGATAACGAGTCCAATCTCAACGACAAGACCATGGAAGAATTATGTGCAACATTCAAAATTGAACATCATAACTCATCACCGTATCGGCCCAAGATGAATGGGGTTGTTGAAGCTGCGAACAAAAATATCAAGAAAATCATCCAGAAGATGGTAGTCACGTATAAGGATTGGCATGAGATGCTGCCTTTCGCGTTACACGGTTATCGCACATCAGTACATACTTCAACAGGGGAACCCCTTATTCCCTGGTATATGGCATGGAAGCAGTCCTCCCTATAGAAGTGGAGATTCCCTCAATGAGAGTCTTGATGGAGGATAAGTTATACGACACATAATGGGTTCAATCAAGGTTCGATTAGCTCAACCTTATTGAGGAGAAACGCTTGAAGGCGTTGTGTCACGGGCAACAAAGAAGGCATTCGACAAGAAAGTCCGTCCTAGAGTATTCCAAGAAGGAGACTTACTGTTAAAGAAAATCTTAACCATTCACATGGACACCAAATTATGAAGGTCCATTTGTGGTGGTTAGGGCCTTTTCCGGAGGCACCCTAATCCTGGCAACCATGGACGACGATGAACTGCCACTTCCCACAAATGTTGATGCGGTTAAAAAGTACTTTGCCTAAAAAAATGGAATAATAAAAGCCGCTAAATCGAAAACCTGAAAGGGAAATTTAGGCAAAAATGGCTATCCCGGTGGATCGAAAACCCGAAAGGGCAATCCAGGCCAAAATTAGGGATAAGAATAAAAAAATCATGACCCGCTGAGTTGAAAACCCGAAAGGGCGGCTCAGGCAAAAAAGGGTATCCTGGTGGATCGAAAACCCGAAAGGGCGATCCAAGCAAAAATTAGGGATTAATTCCAAGGCAAAGAATTGTACTTCCAGGCATCTAGCATATCTCTCAAAGACAAAGAATCAATCTACCTAACTTTTTCAAAGGCAACGTACTCGGACTGTCAGAGACATGAGGATCATAGCAGTGTGGAAACTCAATGGGAACTCAATTTTTATTGTTGTTTTGTATCTATGCACAACAATTACCTCATTTAAGAATTGCATCTTTATGTACAATTGTCTATTTAAGGGTCAAATCAATAAAAAGAGAAATTTTTTCATCAAAGTTGTGCCCAAATTATTTTATATTATCTATTTGTCTGCAAAACACCTTTATTCTCGATAAACATCACTCTTAAGGATTTTGGAGAAAATAAAACGCATTTTTGAACGAAATGATAAAATTACTTTTGAGATAGTAAAAGGGGGGAGACTCATAACCTCCAAGATTGTTCTTATTTCATGAAGGTGTAAGACCATTCGCAGATACCTATGGTCGTTCCAACTGCTAATCAACGTCTCTCATAGATGTACTCATGGATAGCCAAACCCCGGTAAGTATCTAGCGCAAGTCCAGCAAAAACATTAATAAATTGTGGTTGAAGTATCGCGCGTTGAAAAGTTTGAACCCTTCAGTGGCTTGGAGCGACCCAAATATATTCCCAAAATTACCCAGTGGGATATCAAAACTTGACCACCATTGGTCACCCCGATAACAAAAGTCCATGTCGTTGGCATCATTACCAAAGCAAAATGCCTTAACAGGGGCAAACAAAAAACCCTTTATCTTCGAAGAGGGAGAGCCATTCAAAAAGGGGCATATCCCAATTACCCATTTGCATGCCCACATACATCATATGCACCATGTGACTCATCACATACATTATCTCCCTACCAAAATAGGAAAGTTCATCAAGAAACAATCATACCAACCATCAGCATACATATGCATAGCCTTATAAAATTCGTGTTCCTATATGCACATCCAAATATCCCCCGCAATTGCATGTTCGCATACATCGCATGCATAATTTCATACATGGTGCTTCCATCCAAAGTGGAACATCATACAAAAAGTATAACATAATTCAGGATCAGGGACCAATATATCATATATATCCCACATCTTCCTCATTTAATTCAACAGGGTGACTACCCTGCGGGCGCTCATGGAATTATTTCCTGGCCAGTCATTTTTCAACTTTATGATTAATAATGATATTCCCCCAGCATCTTTGCTTCTATTGATCCCCAAGC
This sequence comes from Lathyrus oleraceus, assembly GCF_024323335.1. Taxonomy (NCBI): domain Eukaryota; kingdom Viridiplantae; phylum Streptophyta; class Magnoliopsida; order Fabales; family Fabaceae; genus Lathyrus; species Lathyrus oleraceus. The sequence goes on from NC_066582.1 coordinate 42,477,172, forward strand.
AGAGGTTACTTTAAAAATTCTTTTATAAGCTTTTCCTCTGCAGAACATTTCTAGTAAATCTCCTCCAAAAGGAGTATTTTCTAAAATATTTCCCTCAACAGACGAACATTGGAGATGCTGCTTCATCAATACGGAGAGTCTCATTCCAATTTTTAGAGATACTGCTCTAGTATCCTTGAAGAGTCCTAAATTCAATTAAGATATCATTCCTTTTGTTTGGAATATCTTAATTCTATCAGATAAGATGCTGCTTCGATTTGATACAGAGAATCTCATTTTGCTGTTCGAGATGCTGCTTCATCAATATGAAGAGTCTCAATCCAATTTTTAGAGATACTGCTCTAGTATCCTCGAAGAGACTTAAATTCAATTAAGATATCATTCTTTTTGTCTGGAATATCTTAATTTTATCGGATAAGATGCTGCTTCGATTCGATACAGAGAACCTCATTTTTCTATTTGAGATGCTACTTCATCAATATGAAGAGTCTCATTCCTTTTTAGAGATACTGCTCTAATATCCTTGAAGAGTCTTAGATTCAATTAAGATATCATTCCTTTTGTCTGGAATATCTTAATTCTATCATATAAGATGCTGCTTCGATTCGATACAGAGAATCTCATTTTTGTTGTTTGAGATGCTGCTCCATCAATATGAAAAGTCTCATTCCATTTTTTAGAGGTACTGCTCTAGTATCCTTGGAGAGTCTTAGATTAAATTAAAATATCACTCCTTTTGTATGTAATATCTTAATTCTATCATATAAGATGCTTCCTCGATTCGATACAGAGAATCTCATTTTGCTGTTTGAGATGCTACTTCATCAATATGAAGAGTCTCGTTCCATTTTTTTAGGGATACTGCTCCAGTACCCTCGAAGAGTCTTAGATTCAATTAAGGTATCATTCCCTTATTCGAAATATCTTAATTCTATCATATAAGATGCTGCTTCGATTAATACAGAGAATCTCGTTGATCTGTCTAGGATACTGCTTCATTAATTTGAAGAATCTTATTTGTCTGTTTGAGATACTGCTTCATTAATTTGAAGAGTCTCATTTGCTTTAAAGGTGCTGATTCGTTTGATCTTCAGAGAATATTGTGTGTCCAGTTTAAGACGTTGTTCTGCTAATTATCAAATAGTCTTAGATACAGTTGAGGTATCATTCCATTGATGGAATATCTCGATTGTAATCATCCAAGATGATGTTCTGACGACTCCCAGAAGGTCTTAATTGTTCCATTTACCTTACAATAACTTTCCTTACCATATTTCTCGCTACATTTTCTTTATGAATTTCATCCTTGCATCTCAAAGGACAAAATTTGGGTCTTTTCGTATTTAATTATCTTTCACCACAAAGGTATGAAGACTGTTATCATTCACACCTTCTAGCTCAAGGTAGTTAAATAGGGGCAGCTGTCATACCTTAAATTTTGTCATACTCAGATTACTTTGCATTCATCTACATTCATTTAATCATCTCACTCAATAATGTCTCTTTTAATATTGATCATGACATATGTTTCAATAAAAATTCTTCTTTGTAGCATCTTTGTCGCATGACCATTTCATTTGGTCATGGACCCTAAAAAACACACACATTTAGCCCATTTAAAAGAAATGCTAAGGAAAGTCCACATTTGATTTTCTATTTAACTATTGATATAGTCAGAAGGATACATCCGAAGGTTAAAATATGCGCGAACTCATTCATACATTTCGCCCATCTCATCCAATTTCATCATCTTTTTTTCTCCATAATAAGATCTAGGTGAGTTGTCTTTTTTTTTCTCTTTAAAAAATGAATGAAGTTTGTTTAATGTTTTATAAAGCTAAAACATGTATTTAAATTTCCCCATTCTAAGGTACAAGGGCGTCTAATTATGGGATTGTTTTTGTTTCCATTTAGGGCAGGTGTGGCTTTGGTTTTTTTATATTGTCATTTATTTGTTGCACATGTTTTAATTTTAAGCGTAGGCAAGCAATTAATGTGCTTCTCCTTTTTGAAATCCATTTTCACTTAAGGAGTTGTCCCTAAGCTTAACAGTCCATTAATGCAAACTTAAAGAGAGACATTGGTTTTCGAAGTGGATTTTCAAAAATACATTGAATGAATACTTGGAAAACTAAATAAAATCCCAAAGAAACCATCATTAGGCGTGTGAGTGTATGGTACATTTGGATACGTTTCGCTTATGACGTCACTTCATCCCTAAGCTTCAGAATTTCTTCTACACGATTGAAACTCCATTTTGTTAAAAAAAACTCCCACGTTAAGTCGTATCCCTCACTTGATGTTCCATGGTGACTGCAAAAAGAAAAGAGGTTAATCCAAAACCGTCGTATAACCTCATCACATAGTGACTAAAATTAACATGTCATTAACATCATAAGCTGAAAACAATTACAAACAACTCAAACAATAGATTAATAACTTAAGTAAACAGTTGGCATAAGGGACCACAAGGAGTACAATTTTCGTTTTGCTAGAGTAGTGGAACCATTCAAGGCAAGGAGCTCACCATTTGGATCCCCACGAAATCTGGGATGCACAAAGGATTTCCTAACGGATTTATCCTAAGATTACCAGCTCATCATTAAGGGAATATCTTTCACGATCTCCCTATGAATACCAAGCCATTACGCCAAACAGAGGATATTGTTATTCTGCCAAAAAATCCCTAAGAACCTTTTCATTAAAGCTCAAGAGTTTTCAGGTTTAAGCTAGAGTTTCATACCGAAACTCTAACCTAAACGAGCTCAGACTCAAAATACAGCGTCAAAAAAATAGAAGAAAGAGAAAGAATCGAAATTAGAAGAAGGAGAAAGAATCGAAATTAGAAGAAGGAAGCTTATCTCGGAAAGTGGAAGAAAAGACATCGCCGACGATTCGTCTCCAAACAAGTATACCATCTTTCCTTCTCTTTTGTTTGAAAGGTTTTACCTCGTCTTACTCGCTTTGATACACAATTCGTAAAAAAAACAAAATAATCACGCCGAAACGCCTTCGTTGTAGCTTTGAATCCGTCTTATTTGTTTCTTTTGAATTTCCTCTCTAACCGCTTTGATTTTGTTGCGTTGGCCTGAATGCTTTGTTCTTTCGTTTGACTTTTTTTTTTGGTGTGGGTGGAGTTCCGATCTGGTTGTTTGAGGAGCTTTTAGAGCAAAGTAAGGTCTGATTCATAATCACGGGCCTGAAATAAGGGGGTTAGGGTTTAGGTTTTGGTTTGGAGGGGTTTCGTCGGAGAAGAAGGTGGCGCCGCCGCTGTCGGCCGACAACCACCGTCTTCTCTGGTAGGTGGCGACCGGGAGAGAGAGTGGAAGTTACAGAGCAATTTTATGATCTTGTAAGAGGAGAGAGAAACACTAGCGAGAGTGATCTTTCTTGGTGTGTTTCTGTGGCTTTAGTTTAAGCTGGTGGGTAAGTGGTGGTGACAAGTGTCTCCACCATTGGGACACTTGTCACCGTTCGGTTGACACGTTCCAAGTGATCCCATGCGATGCCCTCACCTCATTACCACGGTCTAGCACCGTTATCTTTCGTTCATTCGCGCTGACTAGATTTGAGTCATGGGATCCAACAGTCCTGGTTGGGTCTTCTCGGTCAATTCGTTGACCAAAGGCCTCCTTGAAGTCTTTGGGCCTGCGTGTGAGGCCTCCAAACCAGCCAACTCAACCCTTCTGTTTCCAGCACCTCCCTTGCTGGATAAGGGAGCGTTTTTGGTCATGTTTGGGCCAAAGAAAAGTCCATTTTATTTTTAAAAAGGGCCACTCCCTTTTGATTTGTGTATATATTTATAATTTATTTTATTTAAAATCAATTGTTACATTTTAGAATTCCCAACCAATTAATATTTCGATTAAATAATTAAACTTTATTACTTGTAATTAATCCTTTTCATTTCTAGGTTTTATTATCCGATTGATTATTTTGTTCATAAGACTTATGATTACTCTTTTAATCCATTTATACAATACTTTGTACCACTCGAGCCATGATTTTTTAGGATATGCAATTGATAATTATTCCAAGCATTATAATCACATTAAACCACATACTTCTCGATTCAATGTCGAGCCCATTCCCCAAATGCCCTTGTAAGTCGATCGCTTCTAGCATCGCCATCAACCTCACATAGCTTACTCTTGGGCTTTCTTACAATGAGACCTATTCGATTTTGATTAATCGAGTAGATGATCGATTCACTAAGCAATAATGCAATCCATTTACCAATACTAATTCAAATCTTGATCCAATATCAAGTATCTCTATTTAAATTAATTAAATCATCTAATTACGATTAAACACCATTTTATTTGGAAATGAAAATGGAGATGGTTTTGAGTTTTCAACTCCTTTCCTCGATTATTTGAATATGAGTTCTCTTACTCGGTTAGTCAAATAATTGTCATTTTTTATCCGCTTAACCATAACTAAATCGAACTACTTTTCATAACAACGAAATGAAAAGGGAGATGGTTTTGAGTTTTCAACTCCTCTCCTCGATTATTTGAATACGAGTTCTCTTACTCGGTTAGTCAAGTAATTGTCATTTTTTATCCGCTTAACCATAATTAAATCGAACTACTTTTCATAACAACGAAACGAAAAGGGAGATGGTTTTGAGTTTTCAACTCCTCTCCTCGATTATTTGAATACGAGTTCTCTTACTCGGTTAGTCAAGTAATTGTCATTTTTTATCCGCTTAACCATAATTAAATCGAACTACTTTTCATAACAACGAAATGAAAAGGGAGATGGTTTTGAGTTTTCAACTCCTCTCCTCGATTATTTGAATACGAGTTTTCCTACTCAGTTAGTCAAATAATTATCGTTTTTTTCCGCTTAAACATAATTATGATCAAACTATTTTTCATAATAATAATATGAAAAGGGAGATGACTTTGAGCCTTCAACTTCTCTCCTCAATTGTCTGAAAACGGGTTCTCTTACTCAGTCAGTTAGACAATTGTCATTCATATACAAACCTCTAACCCGATTAAATTAAAACATTCTCATAATAAACTATACGAAAAGCGAAGATGGTCTTGAGCCTTCGATTCCTCTCCTAAAATGCTTGGATATGAGTTGTCTAACTCAACCATTCGAGTACTTGTCGTTTATTCAAAGTACATCAACCATACATAAACCTATTTTCATAATTACTCAAATGAAAAAGAAAGTGGTCTAGAGTCTTCTATTCCCTTTCCCGACTATTAGGATACGAGTTGTCTTACTCGACTATCCGAGTAATCGTCATTCAACAAAAATATCTCAACACATTAAATCTCTTTCTCGCCCTCGTGCAATTGAAACCAATCGAACAAAACATCAAACACATTAACTTTACTTGTCACCCCCTCGTGCAATTGAAATCAATCGAACAAAACATCAAACACATTAACTCTACTTGTCACCCCCGTGTGACAAAAACTCTTTTTCGGAAAGAACATTGTTTATCCTTTCTAACGCGCACAACAAACTAGTGTTTAAGCCTCCGCCGAGAGTAGACAAGCCAATGTTTAGCCTTTGGAACGCGATCTAAACGGCTGTTCGGAAAAGACACCAACCAACCGTAGTTCCCCAAACTACGAATGCTCTGATTTCCTAATTGCACCATAGGGATACGTAGGCACGAGATTGCGAGACCTTGGCGAGCACACTAATGAAAACCCTCCCTTTTCCCCCTTTCCGGGGTTTCCATCCATCTCTATTTATCCTCTATTCACTCAAAGAAAACAAACAACATTAGCTAACATTCAAATCTCAAATTAAACTAAAAGGTTCCCGTTGAATACAACGGACGTGAGGGGTGCTAATACCTTCCTCTTACGTAATCGACTCCCAAACCCGAATATGGCTGTGACTACCATTATTCAATTTTCTAAAGGTTTTATCGATATTTTCCTATTCCTTCATTGGGATAAATAAAGTTCGGTGGCGACTCTATTCGAACATAATTTTTTCCGCGACCATTGCGAGGAATCGTATTTTTCGAGATGCGACAATTATCACTCATACTTTCGCGCAACATCATTAAAACCCATTAACATTGAGTCTTGGGAAGTTTCAAATGTCCAAAAATTACAAAAACACCTGAAAAACTCTTGATTTCGTAATTGCTGTTGGGGAAAACATGGGTGTGTCACCTGACCGTGTCAAACAACACGACCCATGTTAGAGGATACGGCTAGCCCATGTTACCCCCAGTTTCTTTGTATAACACAACAACTTTGGGCCAACACGACCTGTATCAGCTGATACGTCCCAATCGTGTTGGCCTCAAGTGTTTTGTATGAGGAGCATTCCTTTTTGTGTGATCTTTGATATTTTTAATTTCAGTTGAGTCCATTTCTCTCTTATTTCCTAAAAACATCAAAAGAATACAAAAGCGTATAAAATTGAACTAAACAATAAAAACACACAAGGAAACGGAAAGAAAATAAGCTAAAAGAATGATGAAATAATCACCTATCAGTAAGATGACACACCTATTGTTGAAACTGAACGGTGGTTGTCTCCTATTTGACTAATCAGGCTATCAATCATTTTGAAGCATGTTTTGTCGGCCATGAGCCAATGAAAACATTAGTTATGATTACTTAACAAATATGACTAATGACTTAACAAAATATGGCAAATATAAATTATTTTATTAATGATATATCAAAAATGGATGTCACTCATAGTACAATACTAGAGAGAGCCAGTGATAGAATGAGTGATTGCAAATGTCATAATTGAAAAGTAAAAGAAGCTTCTCAAAAATTTCCAACCAATGGACATAGAAATAGAGAAGTTAGACTCGCTAAATCACTCATACCTTAGTCATTACTACTAGTTAGTTTTAGGGCATTATTTTTTCTACCCTTAAGGATGCTGGTTTATTATACTGAAAAATCACAAAAGCTCTTGGATTCCGGAGATGCATCTCTAGACGTACCCAAATTACACACCCTTAACTCTTTTCTGTGTGAGCCACCCCATATTGTCTAAAAATATTTTCAGAGATGCATCTCTATAATAACCCTTATTTCGAAATCCAATGTTTTTGCGCTCAATGAAGTTTACAGAGATGCATCTTCAAATGGGATTTAATTGATATACCTCGGGCCAAAACCTTCCCATTCCTTCTTAAGTTTTTTCATTTTCACAAACCCTTTTCAGGCTTCAACATTACTCCAACTACATTATAATCAATCCAAGTATACTTCGTTCAGGCTTTTGCGCAAGAAATCTCTCAATCAGTAAGTTTCTCATTTTATTTGTATTTTTTATTTGTGATGCATGTATTAGATAAAATAGGTTGTTTAGAATGCATTACTTTTTAGTTACATTCAATACAGGTACTTTGTTTTTACATGAATATGAATTTGTTAGTGTTAGGGCATTGACTGCATTATTTGCAAATTTCTGCTATCGCACAATTTTACAAAGATATGTCTCTGGATTTTTCTGGATTTTGTTGTCTTTCCCGTTTTAATGAGATGCATCTCTAAATATTTATGGAATTTGTTTTTCAATTTTACGGAAATGCATCTCCGAAATTTACTTGCCTTCATTTTCATATTGTTTACTATTTTGTGTTATAGGAACAATGGTTGATAACCAGGAAAGATTGAGGCACAATTGTGTATCCAAACATGTGTTCGTTCGTAGGCAGAGGGAAGCTCTCTTAAGGCCACAAGTTAGTGTCAATTTGTTTGATCCGTAAGCGTCGACTTCACGCGGTCGGGTTTCTCAGGCTTCACAAGGTCATGTGTCTCAGGCCTTAACCTCTTGAGATAGGGATGTAAATGGATATCCATGGGGACGAATACTATAATATTTGTATATGTCCCGTTGGATAAATATGATATTCATATTGGCCCAATATTTGTGCGGGTATCTACTAAACGGGTAATTTGCGGGTTTTAAGGTACTCACGGATATTTACAGATATCCATGGATAACATTTTTTTCTAAAATTATTTTTTGATTATATATATAATTTTTTTATTATACTTTTAATAAGTTTATGCTATTCTGCGAGTATACATAATATTTTTTCATTATACAAAGTAGACTTAAAATAATTTTTTGCCATCCCTGGGCATGTATATTCTGCTGACTCTCCAAGTTATGGAGTCTATGAAGCCCGTGAAACCCTTGATGTTGTTGATCTCATTCCTGGAGGTTCCTATAACACCTCCTTAATTCCTATATATGATGAACATGTTGCTAAGCATGTGTCGAAAAGAGAGAGATATTTATTTACTTTTACGTTATATTTGTTTCATACTAATTGAGTTACGACTGATATTGGTATTTTTTTACAGGAGCTTGAAACGATAAAATTTGTAAACCATGCCAGAAAGATTTTAAACCTAGAACAGAATACAAACGCATGGTTCCAAGATCGTGTTCGTAACTCTGAACTTGCAGGTTTATGCGTCACTGGATACATGACTGTTAACCATGGCATGTTGACGACTTTTGTGGAGAGATGGCATAAGGAGACGTCATCTTTTCACATCCACCATGGTGAGATGTCCATCACACTTAATGATATTTCATGCCTTCTACATCTTCCGATTAGGGGAAGATTACTAAATTATTTCTAGATCGACAAACCCAAGGCACTTGATTTGATGGTAAACTTATTGGGAGCTGACCCATGTGAGGCTTAACAGGAGCCTGATGTCACGAGAGATGCTCATGCCTGATTGACTTGTACAAATCCAACTTGGTTGCGGCAGTAAAGGCCAAAGGTGATGACGAGCAGGTTTTGTTCCACAGACAATGTGCAGCCTATAATTGGTTGGCACATAAATATTCATGGACAAAAGTACAACATATATCAATGTATTTAACATGACATCCTTCATTGATTTAGAGCGGATCCATGAGTACAACTGAGGAGTCGTATCTTTGATTTATCTGTAATCAAAACTAGGTGAAGCTTGTCTTTGAAAGACAAGACAGATGACCGGTATATGCACATGATGTTAGGGTATTGCACAGGTTGCGAGAGATGTCATTGAGAGATGAGACATTGTGATTACATACCATCTTACCTGAGGCACAAAGTGCCTTGGGGTACAGGCGGCGGCAGAAGAGAAACGGGGGGTTAGAAATACCCATTAGTTTATTTTTATTTGTATTTGTATTTTGGTAACAGTTATATTGTGGTAACATTTAGATTATTTATCGTGATAACATTGAGATTTCTATTATTGTTTGAATTTATATCAAACATCCTTAGTCTCCATTAATATGATTAGCATGATATTAATGTATTTTTAATATAATAATCATTAATATAATCGTCATTGGATAAAAAATATCAATTAAGGACGCTTGCTGCCTAAGTAAAATCTATTAAATGTGTTCAAAAATTATTTTGTAGATGCATCTACGAAATCACCCTAAGAATTTACGGACATGCATCTCCGAATTATATTTTAACAAATATAAAGTGGATGATTCACTTATAAAAAAAAAACTGTGTGCATTTTAAATACGTCCGAAAATATATCTCTAAATTATAGAAGAAGTAAATTTGCAGTTAGTTCACTCTCGTCGTGATAAAATGGGTAAAGTAGTACCCTTAATCCTTAATATTATATACCCCTTCAACATCCTTTAACATGATGTTAGGATATTTAGTGCTCTGGCTAAATTTCTTAATCACTAACAACTTTCATTTCCTTTTGTAGCCAAATTCTCTAACTCAACTCAAGATGTTGTAGATCCTCTTCACTTATTGGAAGTCTTGCACTAACAGTATCACTCACTTTGAAAGAATGTTTACTGAAATTATGAAAAACTAAAACCATAATCACTTATGAGGGTATTCAATTCCTATTCCTTACTAATGATTACAAAAAGTATCTACAAGTCTGGCACCGCTCGGTACAAGTCTGGATGGGAAAGAGTATTTTTTAATAAAATAATATTAAAATTTTATTTTAAATAAATAAAAAATATTTTTAAAAAAAATTAATTTTATAACAAAAATATAATATTTTTTATTAACCAATTATATTATTGTATTAACTACGAATATATATATATATATATATATATATATATAATTAATCACATATTTTTTTGATAATTTACTAATCAACTATTTTATTAATCAATAAAATATATAATATTAATTAAATTCTAACGTTAATTTATAATATTTATAATATTGATCTATTTTATTTTCTTATTTATAATTTATAATTTTTAAAATTTATTAATCAAATTATAAATTAATTTTAAAACTTAATTAATATTATATATTTTATTAATTTATGAAACCATCAAGAAAATAAGTAATCAATAACAACATTTTTTATTTAAAATAAATTTTTAATATTATTTTATTTAAAAAAATATTATTCACCTATGATATAAGAATAACATTACTCCACAATTAACTATTAAAATTAGAGTTTAATTTAATTCTTCCCTAAGTCACATTCCACATAAACTTCATATCAGGTAGACTTGATGATGAACCGAATTGTGTAACTTGATGCGTTAATATTGGCTCTATCATTATCCAATATGGAACTTGGATTTCTCCCACCAAATAACAACAATTACAAATTTAAGTGACCTATTCATTAAGAAAAAATAGTGTCTTCATAAACTCTCCAAAATACTTAACTAAAACTTATGACATGTCCATGAATTATTTTCATATTATTTTGCATATGCTTTCTAATATGAGTTTTAAAAAACAGATCAATTTAATTTTACAATTAACAACTAGTTATGCTATAAACTACAAATATATTATTTATTCCAATAGAGCTTATGTCATTAAAACTAAATAAAAACAAACTATAGTAGTAGTTTTAAATAATTAAACCCAAAAGTTCCCCATTCCTTCCGGGATTTCAGGTCAGGTCATCTGCACAAGCACGAATTATAGATTTCAAAATACCAAACATCTTAGTAACTCAAAGCTACTAACCTCAGCAATACTGGTTATGGGGCCTGCAGCAACTTAAAACCATGGCCCCTACTCATTCCCATTAGACTTTTAAATAAAATTTGACAAACAACAATAAAATGAATCTTTTTAACCACAATCGACACGGAAGCAAATGCTAAACCACTCTTGCAAGAAAAGGATCCATGGTTCCATTCCATGTACTAAGAAGTAATGTAATTCACTAAATTTACATGATAACTCTTTGCAAAATCAGCTCATAGTTAGACAAGTAAAATCTATCTAATTTCTACATTCAATTGTATTATTGTTATAATTCTATCTTCACCATCACCTACCAAATCTTTCGATTCTCCTGCGGCGCAATTCATCCATAGAAAGACCATCAGAATCATAATAACTATCCCGGCGATCCCGTTGTAAAGAAGAAGAACCCCTACTAGTACCACACATCTCACAAACATTCAACAAACCAGAATTATCATAAGTACAATCCTGGCATCTCCAATCAACAGCCGGGCGAGCATTCACATTCCTCCCCGCCCGTCCAACAGTCCCCCTACCAGTAATCCGCCCCATCCGAAACCCAAACAAATTACCCAAAAACCTCACAGGCCATCTCAACAAAGAACCAAAACCCTTGAAAATAGAACTCAACGGATTCGAACCCGAATAATTCCGTCTCAACCTTAGATAAACAAGTCCAGCAAGTATACCACTAAGATGACCAATAAACGATACACCAGGCACAGACATTTGAATAAGAAACAACTCAGCCCAAGCCGCATAACGCGACGGAACTAAAACACCGTAAACATTAGTGTAATTATCCGATTGTGAATTGAGAACTACTTTCATAGCGAATAGAACGCCGGAGAAACCAACGGAGTATTCGTAGTAGTAAGATCTTTCGTAATCGAAGAAAATAAGCAACGATTTGGATAGAATTAGGGTTACACTCTGTGATAAAGCGAGAAGAGAAGCTACGGTAGAAGCGAATTCGAGACTTCCCATGGAGTTTTCTAATTGAATACCTTTCCAGAGAAGAGAAATCATGTTGTAAACGAGGTGAGAATCTCCGATATGGTAGAACGGCGATAAGAAGAATCGTTGTAGATCCTTGTTCTGCGAGAGATTAGGTTAATTTATTAGCTTAATTAATTGATTGAACTGAATTGATGATGAATTGATTGAAATTGAAATACCTTGAGGATGAGGTGGGGATTGAACCAGACATGATCGATGTGTGGAATGAGGGGACGGAGGAAATTAGGTCGGAGATAGATGAGAGTGTTGGCGGCGATGAGGGCGGCGGTGACGGGAGGTTTTGAATCCGATCTGTAATATTCGGTGAAGGTATGAAGAGCTAGTAATGGCAGCATTCCCCGCGAAATTCCTCTTCCGGTGTTTGCTTCCATGATTTTGTTTCACTTTTCCGATGGATTCAATTGAAAGATGTATATATAGCGATTCACGACTTGGCCATTAAGAAACGTATATTATTATATAAATTCATGAATATTGATTTAGATTTTGCGGAAAGAAACTTCTAGATTCTTTTTGTTTTCGGCTAGTTTTGCGAGGTGATCGGTTTTATTTTTATTTTGGATAAATTAAATATTTCGTCATCAAATCAATCAGATCTCTTCCACTCAGCTAACTCGACACTTTTAACTCATGTGGCATTTTAAATTAACTTAGTATTTTTATAATTTAATCCTGAGTGAAGAATTTATTTTTTAAAATAATCATTTTTTAAAAAATAAATTAAAATAACTAATATTTTTTAAATAATTCCAAAAAAGATGCGTCAGACGCATCATTTTAAAACAAGAGGAGGCGTCAATGGTGCTGACGCATGCTTTCAAAGCATTGCATGGAGACGCCAACAACCGTTGCGCCTATGTTTGGGCTATGATGTATGCGCCAATTCATTTGGCGCATACACCTTTTTATTATTTTATTTTTTATTTTTTTTAATAAATAATAAAATATAATATTAAAAAAAATTATTCATGATATAATAAAAGTTAAGGATTGACAAAAATTTATTGACCGGCCCGATCGAAACGTTCCTGTGTTCCACATTCAGGTGCGTTAGTTTGTCTTCGAGGTCTCCCACGATTTTCCGGAGGTGTTTAGGGTCTTTACGTGCTGACCTAGTCCAATGATGGTTGGTGTGAAGTGTTATACGGTGAACTGACTTTTGTGTTTTTTTTTGCTTTGAAAAGCAAATGTCGCGGATAGCAAGAGTCGCCACCGACTTTTCTTTTATCCAATAAGGAAAGGTGGAAAAGAACAGGAAAGACCTTAATTAGATTTTGGGTTCGGGAGGTACATTATACAAAGGGAAGGTGTTAGCACCCTTTGTGTCCATGGTTATCCATGGGCTCTTAATTGCTTATCACTTATGTTATTTTTGTCCGAAAAAGTGTGTGAGAGTTGTTTAGAAAATGTTTTGAAAAGAGAGTTTAACTTTGTAATGATTCTTGTACGAATGTATACAAAGTATTTATCTTGTTTAATTTTGAAAGCTGTTTAGAAAAATATAACTTGACAATGATTCTAGTACGAATGTATGCCAAGTGGTGATTTTCTAATAGATGTTTTGCAAAGTGTGAAGCATGAAAAGTATTTTTAAATTGTGAGTCAGCATTTAAGAGTTATACTTACCCAAGGTCTTTATGGGCATTTCCTATCCTTATGAGGGTAAAACTGTCCTTACTATTAAGAAGTAAGTAGTTTTATCCTTTGGATGTAAAGGGACATCGTAGGGTCATCGATTGGTCATTGAAGGCAACATTTGTAAGGATACCTTAGCATTCGAAGGGACGATCATCATTTAATCGTAGACTACAACAACGGGTCATCGAGGGACAAAATCATATATTCGCGAGCAACATCCGAGGGACTATGATTTATCTTATAGGGACATGATGATTTAATCGAAGGGTCTTTGCTAAGTGTATCCCCACATTCGCGGGACCTGGCCGTAATACCGTAATACCGTAAGGCAACAAAGAGAGGGCCAAGATCACATATTCAAAGGCAATATTTTATAATCAATTTGGTAATTAGGATGAATCTCCACATTATAATCAATTAGGTAATTAGGATGAATCTCCACATTATAATCAATTAGGTAATTAGGATGAATCTCCACAAGGGTATCCCACAAATAAAGTGGGATACCTAGCAAGCTACCTTTTCCGGGAATATGTGAACCCTTACAAAATTCAGCAAACAGGTCAGAATACCAAATCAGGGTGCAATCAAGAGTTGCACCAAACAAAAGGAATCACAACAGTAATAGTGCCAGGTAAACCATGCATGGTTACAATAAAACATGTCAGATGAGCGAAAATCAGAACAGAAAAATCAGCGACTGTCATGTTCGCTGCTGCCTCGCCTTGCGAGGGCCTGGCGAACACTCGCTACATGTTCGCTTAGCGATGTGCTAGCGAACGGCTGCGGGTTTTGAATTTAAGAACAGTACGATTTCAACAAGCTCCAAACCCTATGGCATCCATTACAGAAATTTTATGGTTAAACATTCAAGATATCCATACATATTTAAACCCACATGCAAAACCTAAGATATATTTATAAATTCAAACATAATACCACATGTAAATTGGAAGCATAAAGCGGTAGTGGTAGTGCAAACCTGTTTGCAATTGAATTGCAACGTTGAGTTGGCAGATCACTCTTAGGGTTGGTGTCGGATTGAGTTGGGCGGAGGTAACCTTTGTGCAGATGAGTTTCCCTCAGGGTTTCCTTTAAGGTTACTCTGAATTCTCTTGGTTAGCCTCCAGGGTTTGTTGTCTGTCTCCGTATCTGTCTTTGTCCGTCCCCTTTTTCTGAATGAGGTCTTGGTATTTATAATAGTTTTTGTGACCTAATGGGCTCAGAATGAAGCCCAAAATTTCTGGTATTCGCAAGCTTCGCTAGGCGAGTGGTGCAGCGAAGAGTTCGCTAGGCGAAGGATTTTGCTCGCCTAGCGAGCAAGCCAGTTTAAGTCATTTTCTGGATTTGGCCACCTGTGTGTTGGGTCTTTGTTATTTTAAGATCAATGTCTTGACAAATGAGTTGGAGTGCCTTGAAAAATATCTTGCAAGATTAACGGACAAATTTTGGGGTATGACATGAAGGTCTGGCGATATTTGATAGATGTGTCATCATTTGTTCCCAATAGCCATGGGGCTCTGGCCAACGACGCTTCCGTAATGGAGTTTGGTGCCCATGTTATCGTAGTTAGGTCGATTTGGTTAGATGGATTGTAGACGGTATAGTTGTCAGAATTGGGACATTGAATCGTTTTGGAAATGAGACAATGGTTATTGGGGTGTATTATAGTTAAATAATGGTTGGGTGTTTTGGTGATGGGATGTTTGGGTGGTCGTTGGTGGGGGCTAGATGAAGTGACCCATATGAATCATCTAGGCTATAGACGGTTGTGGTTGATACATATGATTGTTGGTGGGTAGGGTTTGATTCTTGGTTTTGTGGTTAGGTGGGTGACATGAATGGATTGTGAGGTTGGGTGTTTGGTTGTTGGGTGGGTGGCATGAATGGATTGCGAAATTGGGTATTTGGTTGTTGGGTGCATGTGGTAGATTGATGGTGTGAGGTTGGTTGTTGGGTTTGAGTGGTTTGATATTGGTGTTTGACGGGGACTTGTTGTTGGGCGTATGATTACGAAGCTAGTTGGCGTGGATCAATCAAATACCGTGGCTCAGACACAAATTGTTGCGTTGTTACCGACCTAAATCATACCATATATTGTTGAGTTGGTCTAGCATCATGGATGACTGGTTCGTTTAAGATGTGTTGAAGTCGATCCCTCCAATGACGACACATCTCTTTTATGAAGTCTCTCCAGTCGGAATAATCCTATTGGACATCAACTCTTTTTTGATGCCAATCTCTCAAACACGTCGGAGGTTCTAGAATCTGTTGCTGCATGCCGAGTTGCAGTTTTACCCGATCACTCTAGTGCATCTCCACAGTAGTGAACCAGATAATTGGTGTCTTTGTTGTCCAAACAGCATCGTCATCATGGTTAACCCGATGATCAAGACCCAGATATGGCCTCCAGATAAACTGTACAACAATACGACACGATTAAATGATAAATAATTTGATAAGTATTTTTAAATTAAAATAGAGTTGTGTATGAGTATTACATCGTCTGGTCCAATGTGGTTCAATAGATTGCGATAGACTATTATAGCGTGTTTCGAACACCTATTGTAGTTCATCCCTCTAACTGACCACCTAGATCATAAACAATTGAAAAATATTATTTACAGTTAATTGTAATATAAAGTATAATTAATTAAATGGTAAAGTGTTAAACTTACTTTGTTGCAAATGGGAATATGAATGAGTTCTTGTTTATCGAGGCGAGTGACTCTTTTAACCAACGGTCCAACGCCCGATTAAGACTTTCGAACGAATCTATATTCCAAAGTTGAATCTTTATCGGAGACGCGACGATGGAAAAGATTAAATCGACATTTCTCTTGTGAATGTGAAAAGACATGGTTAAAACTCAAAAACTTGAAGGAGATTGAAGTTGAATGAAAGAAAATGTGGTTGTAGGATAAAAGTTGTGTGAAAAATATGGTTGAAGGGCGACATATTTATAGAAGAAGTATGAAAATGCATGCGCCAAAGGGCTGCCCCACACATGTTAAGCAAGCACATGCAACTACATGCATGCGCCAACACCCTTGGCGTCACCATGCATTGCTTTTAAACTATGCGCCAATGGTGCTGGCACCTCCTCTTGGTGCAAAATGGATTCAACAGTTCATCTGACGCATTTGTTAAAGTTGGTTATTTTAAAAAAAATTGAAATATTAGTTATTTTAGATTTTTTTAATGAAAAAAGTGGTTATTTAAAAAAAATCATAAGTGGAGATCAAAATGTAGTCACTTACCAAAAAAAATCGAGAGATTCAAGTTATCCATAAATCTATTTTAAGAGGTTTTTAAATTTAAATTGATATAAATAAAAATTGAAATTAATTCTAAAAAATGGTGTAAAATTAAATAATATTACATGTGTTTGATTTTTTTTTAAACTCATCTGATTGTATTTTGAATTTATTTTTTTAAATTGAATCAAATCACACATATTTTTTAATACTTAATAGTATTTATTTATTTATTTTATTAGTAAGATATATTAAAGTAATATAATATTCTATTGATGCTTAATTTATTTTAATATTATTTATTATTTAATTTAATATTTTTTTTGTATTATTCATAACTAATGGTTTTCTTTCCATAATATTATTTTTAATACATTATATTTTATTTTTATAATTTTAATATTTATAAAAAAAATATAATTTTGATATTTAAAAATTGATTTAAACTAAACTCTATAAAATTGGGTCAAATTAAATCTTTTTTATTAAATAAATTTTTATTTAAAAATTGATTCAACTGCACTGCGAACACTCATAATTTCTAATAATATAAAAAAAATTACTTTAGTCTTTAATATAAATAAATGGAAATATTTAAGTCCTTAAGTGAATCTTCATCTAAGAATTCTGTTTTATTCATGGATGTGACTGGACCGGTTTTGAATTAAAAAGTGTTCTCTTGATTGGTTTGTTTGGTTCAATATGTTTGAAAAATGATTGATTATAAAAATATAGCAAGAAATAGTATGTTTTTTTAAACTGTCTGTTTTCAAACAAATTCTTCCATGATCTCTCTCTATATTTTTTAGTGGAAATATATTTTGTATTCCCAAATAGTTAATATAACTGATAGGATCTCTAATCAAAGCTTTCCTAGCTAGTAAACTACCCAATCATGTTACTTTATACATAAGTTGGTATTATCAACATGATTCCTTAAAGTTCTAGAGTGCTGAAAATTATATTATCTTTTACATTGGGTCAATTCTATTTTGAGAGAAAATTTTGTCATTCTTTGATGTCCATATAATGTAAATATTCTCTGCTACATCAACCTTCTATATTTGTCTTCTCCATCCTTTCTTCTTTGTTTCTTGAATTAGCCACTTTATTTTCTCTTCTCACTTTGTAGGGATTCTTTGATTAATCATTCCAAAGCAATACATCTTTCTATATCTGATTTGTGATAAAACATTTAAAAAATATGTGATCCATATCCTCTGCAAGCTCTTTACAGAAGTTGCGTAGTTCATCATTCTTTATTCTAAAGTGTGTGATTATATCTTTTGTAGGGAGACGCCCCAGAAAACTCATTCACATCACAAATAGTGCTCTAGATCTTGCATAGTTAGAGAAAAATATTTTCTTCCAAGTAAGATGTTCCATATCTCATCTCAATTCCTTGTACATACTAGAAGTTCTATATTTGTTTTGTTGAGTAGTCTTCTCCAAGTAGTTGCTATTACTCATAAGTTTTATGCAATTCAAAACTTTTTTTATCATCCTCGAGCAAGTTTTTAGTTCCTGCCATCTCATAATATCTCGCCCTTTTACATAATATGCATTTATCTATTTGATCCATAGCTTTCCAGCATTTGTCTGCAGGTTCTGGAGTAATTTCAACATCGTGGTTTGGTTCTATTTCAACATTGATGTTATATTTAGACCACCTGTTGTTTTGGGTTCACACAATTTTTCTCAAGCCACCGGCATATCTCTATTTTCAAACAACTTTGAATTAAATTAAATAAGTCTATGCAAGATACTCAAAATTTAATACATCCATACAATATAAATTATTCACCGTCAAATTAAATAATTTCATATAACATATTCCAAATGATGATAATTCACCATCAAATTAAATAATTTTGTATAACACACTCAAAATGATGATAATTCACCATACTACAATACATTAGTCCTCAAATTAAATAAGTTCATATAACATACTTAAAATGGTAATAATTCAATATCAAATAAAAATAAATTCATACAACATATTCGAAATGATGATAATTCACCATCAAATCAAATACAAATACAGTCCGCATAAAATCAAGTTCAACATCAAATTATAAGTATAACTAAAATAAAATTCTAATTCTTTTTCAAAGATGGATTGAGATTAATCATCTTTTTTGAACGAAGCAACACACATGTTGTTTTGTGTTTGTGTTGTGTTGGATCAACTATTTATGGGATATAGATATGAGATAATTATAACCATAAACACGGTTCATCGATTTGGTTTTTAAAAATGAAAACTGAGAACCGAACCAAACTAGTTAGATTTTTACTGGTTCAATTTGGTTTTCACTATCATGTCGTCAACACATACCTCTAGGTTCCTCCCTATCAGGTGGGAGAACACATCATATATGAGTCACTGGTAGGTGGCTCCATAATTCTTGGGGATGAAGGGCATGACGTTGTAGTTGTAGTTGCCATGATTTGACATGAAGGCCATCTTGGGGGCGTCTAAAGGATCCATTCAAATATGGTTATACCTTAAGTAGGTATCTATGAAACTCAATGTGTGGTAGCCTGAATGCTCATCAATCAGGTGATAAATGTATAACATAGGATATGGGTCCTTAAGGCAGAAAGTATTTAGGTTGATGAAGTCCACACACATGCGCCACTTGTTTTCTACTTTCCTCACCAATACCATGTTGGCTAACCAGGTAGGATATTTCATTTTTGTGATGAACCCGGTGTTGGATAACATGCCTATTTCCTCGCCAATGGCGTCTTTATTCTTCTCTCCAAATTTCCACTTCCTCTACGCCACTGGCTTGACATAAGGGTCGATGACGAGGCGATGACACACCACTCTAGTGTCTATCTCGGGCATGTTAAAGGGAGCCCAGGTGAACAAGTAGAAAATTTTAATGAGTTGGTCGACTAGCTCATGTTCTTCTTCTTGGGTAAGCAAAATTCATATCTTTGTCACTTGATGGCATGAAGGACATACTATGACTTCCTTCAAGTCCTTTATGGGTGTCATTTTCTAGTTGTCAGCACCTAACCTAGGATCCTAACAATCGATGTCTACATCTAGGGCTTCGAGAAGGGGGTACCCATAAGGGTGATCTTTTTCCTCTCTGTCATCGGGCTGATATGATAACAAGCGCTTTATTGGTCTCCTCAAATTGTCCTGACCCGCCTACCAGTCAATGAGTATTTTAGGGCTAGATATCGGGTGGAAATAAATGCCCTAATACATTGATGACAGGTTGACCTAGGATGATTTTGTAGGGTAACAAAATGTCTATTATGAGATAAATCACTTTAATCATATTAGAATTTGTTCCCTCACCACAGGTTGTTTTTAGGGTTACGTGGCCTCTCACTTGTACTTGTTCACCTCACAATCCTATTAATGAACCCCGAAATATTTTGATGTCGTTGAGATATAGATAAAGCTTTTGGAAAGCATCCTAGAATATGACGTCATCAGAACTTCAGGGTTTTATCATAACTAGCTTGATGTCTTAATTGAGATGTTGCATAATGATGACCATGGGTATTATCACGAGAGAGGATTCTGGAAGCATCACTTTTAGAGAAGGTAATGTCACTCTCTGATTCTCCCTGATCCCTTTTGGGGAACCCTAAGGATATAAAGTTCATGGTCAACACATGTCTGGTGTATTTCCCCTAGGAGAAGTTGGAACTTCCTCTACCAAAGAAACCCCCTATTATGGTGTTGACCCTGGAATGTAAATTTTTATAGGCCATCCTCTGAGGAAGATAGAAAGGATGCTAATGAAAGATATGTGGCCCAGGTTAGTTTTTCTGGGGGGCCATGGTGAGTGACACTGTACTTGTCAAAAAGTACAGGTGTATGTGGTATCTCTATTTGGGTAGGGGATACTTAGTAAATGATGGTGGTTAGGGTCGGCTTACGACGGTGAGATTCCTTATTTGGTGATGTTTATAATGTTTACGGTGGTAAGAAACGGTTAACTCACGTAAGGTGATAGGTTATATGTATAATTGTTATGCTAGTTAAGTTATGATCCCCCAATATCCTGTTAAGGGGGAAGTATTTATAAAGGTCTATGAGCCTAAGGTTACCTTTGGAATGATAACCGCTCACTCAGTCAATGATGGACCAATTAATCCCTACTTCCTAGGAAAACGTGGATCAACTATTGACTATGACTTCTCTCTGACCAAGAAACACATTTCCTCATGTTTCCTATAATTAGGCGAGTGAGAAACACTTAGGGCGAGGCAACTCCCACCGGAGGGCGAAATATGGCCATCGCCTATTCTGAGGGCTACAACCATCCCGCCTTTACAAGGCCCTTTACAAATATATCACTACACCGCATTACCAAAAATTTCTAAATCTTTTAAAATTGAATGTGATGCATCTAATATGTGAGTTTAAGGTGTTTTGATGCAACGTGATCATTTAATTGCTTATTTTACTAAAAATTTAAAAGGGTTTGCCTTTAATTATTCTACATATGATAAGAAGTTGTATCACTTGATGAGAACACTACAAGCTTGAGAATATTACATGTTACCCAAAGAGTTTGTCAATCAAAGTGATCATGAGTCCTTGAAACATTTGAAGGGACAAAGTGAATTAAACAAGAGACATGACAAATGGGTTGAATTTTTGTAAAAAACTTCTATATCTGATCAAGCATAAAAGAGGTAAAGCAAATGTAGTCGCATATACACTCTCTAGATGACATGCTTTACTTTCTACTCTTGAAACAAAATTTGTTAGTCTTGAACACATTAAGGAATTGTACGAGTGATATTGGATTTTATTCACAAAAATTATCTTATGAGCATGATACCTACAATTGATACTTTAGGCACATTGACTACTAAAGAAAAAAGATGTATGCCTAAATATTCCATTAGAGAATCACTTCTAAGATAGACACATAAAGGAAAGTTTGATGAGACATTTTGGGGTTAATGAAACCTTAGAATTATTTCACTGAGAATTTTTATTGGCCCCGTATAAAAATTGATGTACAATTTTTTTGTGAAAGATGCATTAAAGGCCAAATAAAAAGTCATATATCATGGTATTTACACACTTTTGTCTACCGTTGAATTTCTTTGGATTGAAATCTCCATGAACTTTGTGTTGAGTTTAACTAGAACATAGAATGGAAAATATTCTATTTTTGTTATCGTAGACATATTCTAAAAGATGACTCATTTTATAGCATACAAAATCATGGATAATGCAAATTGTGTTGCTAATTTGTTCTTTAAATAAGTGGTGCCCTTTCATGTTCTACTAAGAAGCATCATTTGAGATCATGACACTAAGTTCCTAAGTAATTTTTTGAGAACTTTGTGGGAGTAGAGTTGACACAAAATTACTTTTCTCCACTACTTGTCATCCACAAACCGATGGACAATTTGATATAGTAAACAAAACTCTTTCTACCCTTCTTATAAGTGTCCTTAAAAATAATTTTAAAATGTGGGAAGAACATCTACCACACTTGGAGTTTTCTTCCCATAGAGTTATGCATAATACTACTTAATATCCACCTTTTTAGATTGTGTATGCCTTTAATCCTTTAACTCATATTGATTTATTACTATTTTCTCACACTTTTTATTTGAATCATAAAATGGAAAAGTTAGGGAAAATCTTGTGAAGAAATTGCATAAACAAGTAAAATTTAAAATTGAGAAGAAAATAGAAATTTATGCTAAACATGCATACAAAGATAGGAAAAGTGTAATTTTTGAATCATG
Organism: Lathyrus oleraceus; assembly: GCF_024323335.1. Lineage (NCBI taxonomy): Eukaryota > Viridiplantae > Streptophyta > Magnoliopsida > Fabales > Fabaceae > Lathyrus > Lathyrus oleraceus. The sequence goes on from NC_066582.1 coordinate 42,499,801, forward strand.
TGATTAGGTTTGATCAGTACATATGAGGAAAAAAGTTTTCCTTCTTAAAGAAAATCCAAATTTCACCTAAGGGGCCATTGACCCTTCCAAGTGCTTGAAAGAGTCAATAATAATGCTTATAAAGTTGAACTACTCAATGAGTATGGGGTAAGTGCTACGTTTTATATGGATTGTTTTAGTTCAAGGTCTCTTTAAGAGGGAAGGTATGGCGAGGACATAATTGTCAAAGGTGCTAGTGATTCAATTCAACGAATAGGCGGACTTATGACAATGGCGTTGGTAAAGAAAGTTAAGGATACCTTCAATCAAATGATGATAATTATGATGGACGCAAGACCTAAATTAGAAGTCTCAATGACCAAAATAGTCAATTGCATAAGCTTACATGAGGAGGAGTGGAGTGTATGTTATGATGCCTCTTTTATTTAATTTTATTTGTTTTAGTTTGTAATAACGTGTTTGAGTCAAATTCGACTTGTTTTGGGCGTAAGACTTATATTTGTATGTTATTTAAATTTTAAGTGTGTTGATAAGTTTCAACCAATCACAAACTCTCATAGCTATGACTTGACATATTAAACAATGTGTTTATTTTGCAAATAAATATTGAAATATGAAAAGTGTAAAAAGAATCAAAATAAATTCAATGAAGAGAGAGACAAAAAATCTTGATCAAGTGAAGAGAGAATATGATGACAAATAAACAAAGACATGACTTACTATCATTTTGTTTATTTAATGAGTAATTCAAAGGAAAACCACATTTTTTTTCTATCAATTGAGCGTCCCCTTCCATTAATTTTATTTATTTTGTAACTCCTAATTTAATAATGGTTTAATATTATTTTTTATATCTTATATTAATTTTGGGGTTCATTTTGGTTCTTAGTGATGGACTTAGTGATAGATTTCTGAATTTTTCAGTCGCTAATTAAAGAAAATAACTAACATCATACATTTTGAGAGTTAAAGAGTCAATATAGACCAATTTAAGTTAAGGGAACAAAATGAACTTCGAACTTAGCAGCATACATGACCAAAAATGATATTAAACCTTTAATCATTTTGCCACCCTCTATAATTTACATTTATAGTAGAATTAACTTTCTCTTGTTGTTTTTATCGATTTACATTGTTTGATCTTATTAGAATCCTAGCGGTCTCCCTTCTTTCCTCAACTCTAGTTTTCTCTTTTTTTTGATCCATTAAAGAGGGTGATTTTTGGGTCAATTTTTTATCCAAAATCACCCCCTCTAAATTCTTTTTTCTTTCCTTTTTCATTCAAATAAGTGATTTCCCATATATTTTTAGTTTTTTTCTTCGTGGTTTGGTTGTCTTATTGCAACGTTTCTTTGTTTTCCAGTCTTGGTGCGGTGTTTGTTCGGTTCAGATTGACAAATTAGTTTTGACTCAGTGTATATTCAATCAATGACTTTGACATCGTCAACGCGGTAGACTCGGAGACACCAGTATTCTGAACATTTAAATTTTGTTATATTTGTAGATTTTGTCACATTTGTAGGCATTTTGTCTTTATATGTCATTAATGTGGGCATTATGAGTTTGTTCGCAAATTCATCTTTTAAGTTTATAACGATTTTAAATTTGTATTATTCGATGTATTCTATCAATTTGAATGAATGAGTGTTGTTTTTAGTCAAAAAAATTTAATTAAAATCCTATATTAATTATCTCATAAAAGGCAAAAATAACGAAAAAGATATAATATTTTTGTGAGAAAATAAATCTTTATACATAAAAAAATTCATAATAAAAAAACTTATTTCTGCCATAAATATTATGACCTTGTTAAATTTTGCACTAATCCATAATTTTCATACAAAATTATAGTTGTGATAAAAGGAAGTGATGAAATGACTATTATTCTATCATACATACTAAATACATATTTATAAATAAATAAAAGCACATTAACTGAAGTACAAAAGTTATAACTCCCATTTCCAATGTTTTTTTCCGACATTTTATATTTTCAATGCTAATAACTTTACTTAATAACTCAATCTAAAATTGTCTATAGCTTAAAAAATATAAATATTTAAATAACATAGATCTAAAATAGATATACAAGAGCACCAGTGGTCTAGTGGTAGAATAGTACCCTGCCACGGTACAGACCCGGGTTCGATTCCCGGCTGGTGCATTATATTTTTTTATTTTTGATCTTATTTTCATCATATGCCTGACTTTGAGATGTAAAAAACCTTTGTTATATTTTTACGATGACTACGCAGCTTCAGCAAATCCTACACGAAGATTTCCATAATCAAAAACTGTATGGTATGCCCCCAAAAATATATCTCCAAGAACCCTGCAATATGATTCAACCATCATCATCATACACCATGAAATCAAAACCATATGCAACCATAATCATAAATCAATAATCATTCATTACCATAAAGGACCCTGTGGAGGAGGCACATCTATACCAACAAAACCTCCATAACACACACTAGAACACCCTTCTTCAACTCTTAGAATATACTGAAAAATCAAACCCGAAAATATTAATCTTCTATACACTTCAATAATACTAGATAATAGTAACAATATATGAAACTTGAACCTGTTCTGGAGATAGCGGAAATGATCTGTTTCCAATCTTGAATATAATTTGCGGCATTGTTGGAATATTATCACAGTTTATAAATGATTGTCCCACCGGATTCGGAAGCTTCTCGCATAGCTTTTTACACAAGAATGGTGAAAAAAATTAAAAATAAAGCTTGTTAATTAATTAAGTAGTGTTTAATTTGGAAAAATGTACCTATAGAATAGTTTTTTACCTCATCAATGTAATTTAATATTCTTTCTCTTGTGTTCCTCTGCTTAAGCTGAACCTGAACCCAAAAGACAATCATGTCGCATAATGTACACAAGGGACTCTCTCTAGTTTGTTGCGAATCATCCAAGTTTTCATCGTCTACCATTGTTTCAATATCATCACTGCATGATTTTGTTGGATTTTTGTTAAGAGAATTGAAACGAAGAAAGAAGGTGTATCAAAAGAATTCAATGTAAACAAAAATTGTACTGGTACTTCATTCTACGTGATCCGTTACGCGAGCAGAGTCCAATGTCAACGCATATAATTTCAGGTCTTAACTGAAAAAATAACAAAATACATTAACAATGGTTCATTGAAATTTCAATGACAATCATTTAGAGTATGAGGATTATAGGACTAGAGAACAAACCCCGGAAGTTATGAATTCCCATATCAAATCGCCGTAGTTATGAATGATGTTTTTACATTCATAACTCACGTATCCTTCCGCTCCAATGGCGTGGTTAATTTGAGTAACAACGCTCTGAAAACGAAGTACTAAGTAAGAAAAATACACCATAGTAATAATATAGAAGTATAATGTTTGGATTTCATACGGTTGGACCAGCAATCAACGATGTTCCAGAGTCAATAATCGCAGCACAACCTCCTTGACATAATCCTGTTGAGTTGTTTTGAAGGAGAATGTCTCCAACATCAATCTAAGGATGAAAACACCAAAAGTTAACGTTGATATGGTTGATGATAAAAGTCACACATGTAATTTGTTAATATAATATACCTGCCAATAGCCCTTTTGGGAAACAGGAACATAAGTATGGTCACCCCTAAAGTGTCTCCAATCAATACCACCAAAGACAATCTCACCACCAATGTTTGAATCTGGATTTTGGTTTAGCCAAAGAGAGAAAATCTTTTGAGTCATGTACCCTTGTTCAATCATATTATACCTGTATTTATTAACATAACTTAGCATTGTTTTTTAGGTTTCATAAATAACTCTAGAAAAAATAGGCCTTACCACACTGGTTTGACTTGTCCAACTGATATATCCTGAAATCCAAGTCCAAGTATCCCATCAAAATGCATTGCTAAAAATTCCAACGATCCTTCCTTCGTAATCTCAGTAAACTCCTAGAGGATCATCAGATACTGACACATGTTAGACACTTGATATATTTTTAGTATAAAGTGTCGGTGTTATATATAAATAAAGTGTATAAAACTATTGATTGACCTGATCTCTGATGATGATATTCCCGACTTTTAAATTATCTTGGCTGAAGAAGCCGGGAATGTACCCGCGGCTAAACGGGATCTTGCACGATGTTCCTGAACATTTTCCCAAACAAAAAACAACATTTAAATAGAAGAACTTTAGAGTTTAGAGTTTAGATTGAATTTCATGTCAAATCAGAAATCAGAGTTACCATTTTTTGTATAAGTGCTAGACAACTTGGACCTATACTTAGAATGTATATAGCAAGCAATCTGCACACATAGCTAAACTCAATTACTCACATCTTGCATTCAAAATAAGCTTAATCAAATAATTCTGAAACTTACAGACAATCTGCATTTGGAAGATGGGACCCAAAGATTTGAGCTTCCAGTATCAAACACAACTTTGAACATTTGTGGAGGTGATCCAATACCAATTTCACCAAAATACTGTGCATCAAGATAATTCTTTAAATAAACTATATCAGTTGATAAATAATTACCATCATTAACACCTCTTAATCCTCCATGATTAAAAACTTCCTTAATCCTTGCAGAATTAAGAGTGTTAACATCTAAATTCCTTCTTTGTAGACTAACTCTCATTAACCCATCATCAGAAGTTACAAAAGGCAAAAACTTGAACAAAGCCCATAAGAACATCACAGTTAGAAAATACTTGAACTCCATATTTTCAACAAGTGTGTAACATAACATTCCTATGATTCATATTCATATACTATGTACTTATATGTTTTATATAAATATAATAAATACTTCAACTCCTTTGTTCTCTTCTATTTTTTTTATCTACTTTTGATGTTGCAAAGCAACAATTTACACTTGCATAGAAACAAGTAGGTAGTTTCGTGTGGTGTAATGAATGCAATTTCCAGTACGGTGAACGAAATAACTTTGCTATAAAGGACATGAATGGAGGCCTTCGATCAAACTAAGATTGTAAGCTGTATCATGGAGTTTTCTTTCACTATACTCTTTTTAGTTTTTATCAAAACAAAAAATAATAATCTTCAAGTACACTCTAATATAGTCTATAAAAAAAATACTATATACTATATTTTTGATAATTTCAAGAAAATAAATAAATGAAGTTAATTTTATATGACATAGGGATAGTAAGTGATTTTGCAAATTTGTCGTTTTATTAAGGATGGTATAAAAAAGAAAAATTAAAATAATAATTATTTTTTGGAAAAGACAATATTATATTATAAAAGAAAAAATAATTTAAAATAAAATAATAAATAATAAAGAGTATAATAGAATGAAGAAATATTAAAATAAAAGTAAATGACATGATTTTTATGTGTTTGATTGTACTTTTTATTAAGAGAATGACTATAGTATTAAAACAATATTATGTGTTTGAGTATATTGTTTTTTATTTTGTTTTTAATTAGCAAAGAATAATATCATTCTCATTGATATATTAAAAAGATACATGACATGATTTTTTATACTAAAAGATCTGATCAACATATATAAATACAGTTGAATATAATATTAATCAAAATGCTAAATAAATAATATGTGTAATTAATATTAATGATAATAATAATAATAATAATAATAATAATATTAATATTAATAATTAAATTAAATTAAAGTTGAGCATGTAATATACAAGGGACTCTGAAATATGAATGATAATTGATACAGTTTGGACACGTTAATATGTATAACTCCATATATTTTCATACTTGCAGTTGTTTAAAAAATATTCATATTCAAATTCTTGGTTTTTTTACCGAGATAACCCATTTTTTCGAAAAAATTCCCAAAATACCCCACTTTTAGGAGGAGGCGTCAATTGGATTGGCGACCCCTCTTAAAAATTGCAAGGAGGCGCCAATCCAATTGGCGACTCCCTTAAAAAAGCCTCAAATGAAAAAACCTCCAACATGAAAGTTGTAGATCTTTTCAAGACAATGAATTTGGATATAAATTTTGCATCATTTGGATTTTTTATGAGAAAGTTATGGGTAGTTAAAGTTGGACTTCTGAGTTTTTCAACTGTAATCTGACCTATAATGTCTTGCATTATTTCATGTGTTTCTTTTAGAGTTATGAAATTTTGTCCAACATAACAACTGAAGTAGACATCTTAAATTTTCCAATGCACTTGGTCCCACCTCAAAATAATTAAAAATGAGTGAGTTAGGTCCCTGCGAAGTTGACCCAAAATTAGGGTTTCTGTCAAAATGACCTATAATGTTTTGAAATGAATGATGAGCTTCCAAGTTTCAAATGGATTTTTGATGAACATGAAAGTTGTTCATATGGAGACTGTTGTTAAAACTTGAATGGAGGCGCCAATTGGATTGGCTAGGGCAGGTGCCTTAGCCAATCCAATTGGCGCCTTTGTGTAGGTTTTAAAAGGAGGCGCCAACTCAATTGGTGAGTCCCTCATAAAATGCCTTTTTTGTCTTATAAATAGATGCGTTGTGTGACCTATTGTTCCACAACTCATATAATCATTTGGCTATCATGTTTGGTGTTCGTCGCCGATACGGTAAGGTGATTTATGCGAGAGACAAACCTCAATTGGTGATGCTGTTTTGGAACATCACCACGTTAGATCAACTGAAGAGGGAGCTGGTTCGATGGTTAGACGGGAAAATACCAGAAGGGGAAAAAATCAGAAGTATTGAGAGACTTGACAGTATCTTTGGTTGGGTGCGAATCAAGACTGATAAGGATGCTAGGGAAATGATGTTCGGTCGAGACGACATTAATTTGATTGTTGTAATCAGTTAGAATTATTTATGTTTTCAGATGTTTTGTACTGATGTTGGTTATGAAACTCGTTGTAACAAGAACTTAATGATATATAATGATTGATTGTTACAGAAATACAATGTTACAAAAAGCTTAAGATCTAGATAAAATGTAGGCATGACTAGGAGGTATTAGTGGTGGTTGAGCCTCATCTTCATCGTCGTTGTTTAGGATGTGATCAACCTGTATCTCAGTCTCCTCTTCTTCTTCATCAACAACGTCGACTTCTACTTCTGCTTCTGGGTTGAGTTCATCTGACCATTGTGCATCATCTGCAGCATCTTCACCAGCTGCATCCTGATCGGTTAGTTGAGACTGTTGAGACGGTATACATGGTTGTAGAGTAATGTACAACTCGATACAATCCATGCCTGAATGTTCATGACTAAGAAACATGTTTTCAACATCTTCATCGTCTCGTATCTTAAAGGGGAAAAACTTGCATTGACCATTCTAAAAAAATATAGGATTTTGATATGTCATCTTTGACACAATACCTGATCCTATAAAGGATTGTATTCTTTTTTTCAAATGCAAAAAGGTTGCATTTCTCTTCAACGTGACTCTAATGGTATCAGTGTTTCTAAAACAAAAACCATGAAGCTCAGACTCAAAAGTTTCACCGTTGCAGTGAACGTTGACACTGTATAATGATGAAGATGACATTTTGGAGATGAAAACTATTTTGCAAGTGCAGATGAATGTGAGTGAAGTGTCTTGGATGTTGATAGTAAGACACTTAAATAGATGGTATCAGTGTCTCACATGCTAGCTAGTTCTGAGATGATGTGTCGGACATTGAAGCTACTCTGAGATAATGTGTCAAGCATGCAAGTCAGTTCTGAGATGAGGTGTCTGTCATGCAATACAGTGTGAGTTGATGTGTCAAGCATGCTAGCTAGTCATGAGTTGATGTGTCTGTCATGCAAGACAGTGTGAGTTGATGTGTCAAGCATGCTAGCTAGTCAAGACAGAAGTGAGTCTTCAGCATGCAGGATACTAGAGAGCCACGTGTCTGAGATGATGTGTCAATCCTGCAAGACAGTGTGAGTTGATGTGTCAACCAGGCAAGCTATCAAGAAGTGACTCTTCAGTATGCAGGAGATAAGATAGCCATGTGTCGGACATGTAAAATAGTTCTGAGATGATGTGTCAGTCAGGCAAGACAGTGTGAGTTGATGTGTCAGATAGGCAACCTATCAAGAAGTGAGTCTTCAGCATGCAGGATACTAGAGAGCCACGTGTCTGAGATGATGTGTCAATCCTGCAAGACAGTGTGAGTTGATGTGTCAACCAGGCAAGCTATCAAGAAGTTAGTCATCAGCATGCAGGAGACAAGACAACCACGTGTCGGACACCTAAGATGGTCAGACATGACGTGTCAACCATGCAAGCTATCAAGAAGCTAGTCATCAGCATGCAGGACACAAGACAGACACGTGTCGGACACCTAAGATGGTCAGAGATGATGTGTCAATCATGCAAGCCATCCATAAGTGAGTTGTTCAGCATGCAGGAGACAACAATGCCACGTGTCAGACATGCAGATGGTGGCGCCAATTGGTTTGGCGCCTACACTTAAGGCTTGTACATGGTCGCCAATTTGAATGGCGCCCCCATGGAGTCAGTCCTCGAAACCAAGCATTCAGAACTAGCCTTGCATGCATGTACCCTATGGTGTCGCCAATTTGAATGGTGCCCCCTTTTTATTATTGTACATGGTCGCCAAATGAGGTGGAGACACCATGCAAACACAATTTTTTATGCTCTCCTCCATTTGCCTATAAATTCATCCACTCCTTCAACAATTCTTCCACACCAACATTCTCACTACTTCATCTACATTACTTCTTTTACAATTTCATCTTCAACAAAATCTTCCAATTTCATCTACACCAACTCCCCAACAATATGTCTTTACTCACAATGGGCGAAGCACGCAGAGGAACAGTTGCAAACATCGCAACATACGTAAGTTTTTTCTTATACTAATTTTTTATGTTTCATCTCCACCAACCCCATTTTATTTTGAAATACCAACTTAGTCAAGTGTTATATTATTTCTATTATAGGATGTATCAAGGTTTCGAACTCGAGTCCACGAATTTGTCCCAATGGACCCGATGATTCAACCTTATGTTGAACTCACCGGTTTTGGTCACATTAGCAAGATTATGTCTTGGTCTATAGATAACAAGTTCATTCTAGCCTTATGTGAAAGATGGAGGCCAGAGACACACATATTTTGGTTTCCAACCGGTGAGTGTACCGTGACGTTAGAAGACGTCTACATGCTTTTAGGACTACGAATTGAAGGCAAAGCTGTTAATGGTAAGACCAACTATGCAAATTCAATTTGCATGGAGCTTTTAGACACTGATTTGTTAGATGATAATGCTAGAGGTCAAGGTATACTACTCTCACGCCTAAAGTCATATTATAATAGTTTATATTTAGATGAGCATTCTACCGAAGATGCTCAAATAATCAAAACTAGATGTTACATTATGTTGTTACTAGGATCCTTTTTATTTCCCGAAGGTAGTGGTTCTAGCATGCATATTATGTACTTACCTTTACTTAGACATATAGATAGAATAGGTAGTTACAGTTGGGGATCCGCATGTCTAGCCTATCTCTATAGTTCGTTGTGCAAAAACTCCCACAAAGACACATCTACATTTTCTGGATGTGCTGTTTTGCTACAAGCATGGGGATGGTCAAGACTACCGTCTCTAGCACCGGTCAATAGCAACCCCTTCACTTTTTCATATGCAAAAAAGTAAGTTGTTTAAATTGCTATATATTTACTTACTTCCTTACAGTTTAGTACCCATAACTAATTTATTTTAACTTTTTGGTGTAGATGGTCGGCACATGGTATGAATTACAGTAGATGTCCGAGACACTGTATTACTCAGTATCGCAACCTGTTGGATCACCTTCGACCGACAGACGTAAGCAAAATAACTTCATCAATTCGTCATATTATGTTGACTTTTTCTACATTCATTTAAATCCTATCCTCTTTAACATTTCAGTTCATTTGGCGTCCATACCTTAATATGGATCATGAGCATCAGGTCAACCCTGAAGACGCGGCCGTATGGACAACATGCACACCGATAATACGGTTCACAACAGTGGAGATGCACAACACCGATCGTGTGAAGCTGCAGTTCGGTATGGTCCAGAATATCCCAGACCCCCCAGCTAGCCTAGGAGAATGGCATATGCGTAAAGTGAACAACCAATGGAACTACAACCCTTGGCAAACCTTCGCAAGATCAGAGTGTCGCAAGTGGAAGCACCGTCATGACCATGTCTTAACTGACGCAGTCATGCCAAATGAGGTAAAACCAAGTCGTACTTATATGGCTTGGTACAGATCGGTTGGATTTCAATTCATCGCTGATGATATGTACCTCTACGACCCACGCCAGACAAGTTACACACAAGAAGGATCAATATCTAACCCCCAATAACATTCTCAGCCAGGTTACTCACAACCACCTATCCGTCAAACTTTCCGTTCCACAAACACACAAACATACAACCAAAACATGCCATTCACCCAACCCCAATACCAAGAACATCCCCCATACCACCACCAACAAATGGACCATCAACCTCAGACCGAACATCGCTTCGCACCCACACCATCACCCTACCAAAGTCGCCTTAGCCAAAACACTAACCGCCCCTCCTCCTACCGTAGCCAAGAACCCCAAACATCACAATACCAAAACATCCCACAACCATATCTCTTCCAAACACCCCAACAACCTTTCCAACCGTTCCTAAACCCATCATTCACACCCATGTCTCCCTTCAACCGTCCTGGTCGCCCATCCATGAGTCAACCACACCCCAACTTCTCTGGCATGGGTCATGAGCTCAGCTACGCCGGTACACCATCATTGAATACTGAAGACTATGCTGAGTTGGCTGAATACCTCAACGGATCTTCTCTTGTAGGAGGTAATGACGCTCCTGGACCATCAGATAAACAAACACCAGTGCAGAATCGTCAACGGGGGTTAGGGCCAAGGGTTAGGGTAGCTAGGGGATGTGGGACCGGAGGTCGGTTAGGTGATCCCGGTCATCACCATTAGGATTCTTTGTGTAAAATCCAAATTTTATTAATATCAATTCGTATTATATCAAATTTATCTTTGTGTAAACTCCAAACATTAGGTTTCTTTGTCTAAACTCCATTTTGGCAAAATTCACATACACATGTTTTGACTGAAACTCCATTGAGATGTCTACTTAAATTGTTATGTTGGACAAAATTTCATAATTCTAAAATAAACACATATGATAATACAAAATATTATAGGTCAGATAACAATTGAAATGTCAAAGAGTCCAACTTCAGGTGCCCATACCTTTCTCATAAAAAATGCAAATGATGCAAAAAAATTGTCCAAATTCATTATCTTGAAAAGATCTAAAACTTTTATGTTGAAGGTTTTGTCATTTGAGGCTTTTATCATTCAAACAGAAGGGCTTGAATTTGGTCCCTTTTGGCAAAATTCACATACACATGTTTTGACAGAAACCCTAATTTTAGGTCAAGTTCGCAAGGATCTAACTCACTCATTTTTAATTATTTTAAGGTGGGACCAAGTGCATTGGAAAATTTAAGATGTCTACTTCACTTGTTATGTTGGACAAAAATTCATAACTCTAACACAAACACATGCAATAATACAAAACATTATAGGTCAGATAACAGTTAAAATGTCAAAGAGTCCAAGTTCAGGTGCCCATACCTTTCTCATAAAAATTGCAAATGATGCAAAACTTTAATTCAAATTCATTATCTTGAAAAGATATACAACTTTTATATTGAAGGTTTTGTCATTTGAGGATTTTATCATTCAAACAGAAGGGCTTGAAGTTGGTCCCTTTTGGCAAAATTCACATACTCATGTTTTGACATAAACCCTAATTTTGGGTCAAGTTCGCAAAGACCTAACTCACTCATTTTTAATTATTTTGAATTGGGACCAAGTGAATTGGAAAATTTAAGATGTCTACTTCAAATGTTATGTTGGAAAAAAATTCATATTCCTAAAATAAACACATGCAATACTACAAAACATTATAGATCAGATAACAGTTGAAAAACTCAGAAGTCCAAATTCAACTGCCCATAACTTTCTCATAAAAAATCCAAATGATGCAAAATGTATATCCAAATTCATTGTCTTGAAAAGATCTACAACTTTCATGTTGGAGGTTTTTTCATTTGAGGCTTTTTTAAGGGAGACGCCAATTGGATTGGCGCCCCCTCTTAAAAATTACACATAGGCGCCAATTGGATTGGCTAGGGCAGGTGCCCTAGCCAATCCAATTGGCGCCTCCTTGCAATTTTTAAGAGGGGTCGCCAATCCAATTGGCGCCTCCTCCTAAAAGTGGGGTATTTTGGGAATTTTCCTGAAAAGTGGGGTATTTTGGGAATTTTTTCGAAAAAGTGGGTTATCTCGGTAAAAAAACCCAAATTCTTCCTATATGTGTACGAATTTAATTTTTATTCATGTGGTCCTACTCTATGAAAATTTAAGTACCCATATTCCTATATGTTATCTACAGTAAAAATAAATCCATCTATTATAAAATATTATATGATTGTTGATTTAAAAACTAACATTTATACTAAAAATATATAATAATTTAATAGTGATGTATTTTTTAGAATTGATATATACATATTCTTATATAATTTAAAATATATAAATATATATTTTGTGGGTATAGTAGGGTGGATACTAAAGTATTTGTACTCACACCTTATCCGTTGATTTTAGTGGGTAATTACTTAAAGTATTTTTTTTATTTTTATCATATTCATTGTGAGTATTTTTTGTGTGTATATTCACTAAGTGTAAATCTAATTACCATCCCTACTATGAAGATCACATAGGTCAAGCTTGAATACCAAAGAATTGACAGTTGGAGACCTAAGGGGTTTCATCAACAAATACGTTATTTAAGTAGAAGATGAAACATGCAAGAGACAAATGAGACCATCTTCAATTCTTTTGCACATAACATGACAATCAATCTTGACGTACTTTATTCACTCGTGAAAGGTGGAGTTATGAGCAAGATATATGACTGATTTATTGTCACAATATACCAAACTAGTTGTTGAAAGTTGATAGGAACATCCTAGAACAAATAAAAGAGTCTTCTAATTCACAATTAAGATTGGTTTATACTCAAGACTCATATTCAAAATTAGATATAGAAATAATTGTTTTCTTCTAAGACTTCCATGAGAGAGAGAGAGAGAGAGAGAGAGAGAGAGAGAGAGAGAGATGGTACCCCAATCTGAATTAGCAAAACTTAAAAGTTTAACGAGAGATGAAGAGGAATATTTCAAACAGTGGTAGAATCTGCCTTTGAGATCAAACAGCGGGTAAGCTCTATAAGACTTTCTCATTTGATTCTTTCTCAAACAAAGCTCTATTATCTTCGAAGCTTTCAAGATCAAGATAAACTTTTAGAATATATTTATTTCTTGTTAAGATTCCTTTTAGAATATGATAATTTCTCCTTAGGAACTCTTTAAACAACATCTTTCCAACCTCCTTGATCTTTTGAATTTGATATTAGGCTTTATCATCATACTTTCGATGCCTCTTTCGCATATAAAACATTTAAACTCAACTGAAAGGTTAGTAAAACATAATTTTGAATGAGGTTACATATAATAAACCGTTTTCTAGAGGTTTAATCAATTTTTTACGATTGTTCATCCTCTATTAAGCGTACAACCTCAAATCTCAAGACACCTTAAGAAAAACTCTCGCTTTCGAGGGAACGACGAGCAATCGTTAAAAGTAAGTTTACAAGTATCATTTAATATGGGAACTGGCTAAATATTATCTAGAGCAATACAACCACCATCGATCCTTAGGCTCTGAAATCAGCGGGACCATCAAGACTGTTGAGCATCTTCATCAATGTCAATGAACGGTTAGGTCGAAAACAACTTGTGGAACACCACAATCAATGCCAACAACCATTGTTGAGCACTGCCCTCAATGACATTCCACAACTTTATCAATTTTGCAATTGGCACTCATTTCTCCAAACACAGTTATAACTCAAATAGGCCATTAGTAAAAATAACTTTAAGTGACCAAGCAGTAAATAAACCACTTATTTAGAGGGTTAATCAAAATTTTCTGATTTATCAACCTCTAAAAAGTGTACCACCTTAAATCTCAAGTAACTTTAGTAAAACTCCCCTTTTGAGGGAACGTCGGAATAAATTCATAAATCATTCTCTATGAATCGTTTGGCATAAGAGTTGGTTTAAATAACAAGACTGGTAAATCAATCACAAACTTAACATCCCAACCTACTAGGAGGTTAAATGATCATCACTGATCACTATGAACATTGAGATACATCCTCAACACAAGCGCTTTGATCATGTTCGTTGAAATACACCATTAGCAAACACACTTGGATCACAAGCATCAAACTACATCTAACATACATTTTACTTGTATACTTAGAGGTATACATATTTATTTTCATAAGTTTATTTAATATTCATTAAGGCTTTATTAAAGCTGCAAAACATTCTTGGAAAACAAATGAGGTTTTCATCTTTGGTACCCAAATATTTTTGAATCTTGGTGTGTTAGTATTTCTAAGAGGTCAAGGGTTACACCTTTAGACCTTTTTAATTTATCATAGCAAAAGGGCTCTAGTGCCGATGCTTATCATAAAATATGCATTTAAAAATATGATGATTTACTTTCTTTATATTAAAGTCTTTACAATGTGATCTGCTTGATTTAAAACCTAATCCAGTTTTATTAAAGGAAGGACTTTGATTGGATACGATCAAATCTAGGTTTTATTTCCTCTTAGTAAATTTACTTAGGGGTTCATGCAAATTTTTTACTTCCTTTTTTATCGAGACACAAGTCTCACATTTACTTGCTTGGTTTCTAATATTATCCATTTCTTATCTTAACATTTATTTTTATTCTCTAGAAACTCGATGTAATCTTTAAGATGTAAGTTACATCGTTCGGCTTTATCATGTTCCGCAATTAACTTAGTGTTTAACTTAAACAATTTCTTGTACCATAAAGTTGTTACCTCAGAGATTTCTTCATCGTATGAGACCTTCAAGCAAATAATGTTCATCTTCTTTGATTGATGAATATTCTTCAAAGGTTATACCAAAGATTGATTCCCAAGATTTCTCTTTAATGTTGAGTTTTTAAGGATATTGCTTGTTGATACTTCTTCCTCATTTCTTCTTTCAAAGGTTATACCAGATGAAGCTTTTCCATCTTACTCATTGGTTAGGGTAGATATTCTTGATGAAGTTTTCTCAATATTAGACGATGAATCTTTTGAGAATCGTTCGTCAGGCGAGATTTGTTTTTCAAATGAAACTACTAGAGTTAATTTTTCTCCTTCTTCTTTAAATGAGTTATTTGATGAAGTTGCTGGAGATTCTTCTAGGTTTTAGTTCATCCCTTAATCTTTCAACAATTGCATCAATTCATTTAGCTTCTGGATGATTTCCTCCTTCTTGTATTTTTCCTGAAAATAAAAAATACTTCCATTTTTTTATTTAAGGATTATTTGAGGTTTTTTATTCAAATTCTTAACTATTAGATATTTTTTAACGACGAAAGTTCTAACATAGCTTCCAATATTTCCAAATGTTGAACACCATCTGTGAAAGTAATATCCACATTCATTTGGTGTTTCACTTTCTTCACTTCACGTGTTCGATCCCTCTTGTTGGATACTAGGAGAAACTTTATAGATCAATACAAGAGTATCTTACATTTCCTTGGAGGAATTACATTTAAAGATATAAATAAATAGATTTTTATTTTAAGACATGACTAAAATGCTTTTAGCTTTAAAATCTAATTCAAACTTTCTCTTGTATTCTTTGGTCCAAAGAAAATCAGGTTTATTTACTACTTCACCGTAACATGGTGGGTAGTGATAAACTGGCCACTTATTATCATTTCCAATAATTCAAGATTAATATTTTGAATGAAAATTTTAATTCTAGATCTCCACATTTCAAACCTATCACCATTAAACAATAATATGTATTTAGGAAAGTCCTCTTGTTAAAAGAAGTGTTGGAAGACATCTTCCTCCTGAGATGATTAGTCTTTAAACATGAGTTAGACTCTGATGCCACTTGTTGAACATGTGACTCCATGCACAAAATGGAGTGTGTGAACTGTGGAGGTTTAAAAAACTTTAGTTTAAAATAAAATCATTTGCAAAATCAGAGTTTGAAAATATTTTATAAAACAATTAAGTAAATGAGTAGCGGAAAGAAAATAATTGAAAATAAAAGAGACACGGGAAGAGAAGAACACCTGAATTATACAGGTTCAGGCTTAAGCGACCTACTCATATCCCCAAGAATTATTCTTGAGAGCATCCATTAAAACTTAAGAGCTTTTAGAAGAATGTGCCCACGAACTCCCTTACACAAAGAAATTAAGTTTAAAGCTAACTTTCAACCAAACAAAGAACAAGATCTAAATTGATTATTCTTCAAACCAAATAGAGATTTTCCTAGACTAATCTCGAACCAAAAATAGAGTTTTAGTTGGCTATTCTCTAAATTGAATCATAGTTTTATATAGGCTAACCACAAACCAAGTTGATATTTTCACCGGGTTGATATCAAACCAACTAGGCTTTTATACTAGGATGAAGTCAAAAATCAAGAGGGATTTTCACCAGACTTGTCTTGAACCTACTGAGCTTTTATACCAGAATGAACTCAGAAACCAAGAGAGATTTTAACCAAACTGATCTCGAACTGTTATTGACATTTTTACTTACTGATCTTCAAGAATCAAAAGAGAGATTTTTCTTTAATAGAAAACTCACGAACCAAACAGGCACTTCCTAAGATAATCCCCCCAAAACAAAACAATTTTTTTTAATGGTTTAGCTCTCAATCAAACAAAAACTTTCTAAGGAAGAATATTTTGCACAAATTCACTCTTGGAAAATTACAAATTAACCCTCATCCAAAACAAATATCATCACTTAGACTCAAGAATACTCTTGAAGCATTATGACTAAATATATGTGAGAAAAAAGAGAGATTTAAAGAAATGATGAGAGAAGTGAGAAATGAGATTTCTACTCATTTTCTGGATGTGAAAAAGGTGATAGATAAGCTCTTTATTTAAAGGTTAAGGCATGATGTACACTTGGAAACTTTCCATGGAGAATTTAATAACCTAATCAATTAGATAATGGACTTAATCGATTATTTGACCTAATAATTGATTAGACAATGAACTTAATTGATTATTTGACCCCAAAAAGGAATAATTTGATTTCTAGTTGTTACCACACATTGAGGGACTTTTCCAATTGATTCTAAACTCAACCAAGTGAAAATAATCTATTATGAACTTGTTCTAATTGATTATTTAGTTGGAAAAGGCCTTCCAATCAATCAGACACTTCCCTACTCAGTTGACTAGGCTGCAAAAACATTTTCGGGTGATTTAAATAAAAAATGAGAGGCTTCTCAAATGTTTGTGTGTGTGTGTGTGATTTAACCCTAATATTTCAAAAAATATTGTTGCGTCTTTACAAGACACTGGTCATTCAAACAGATATAATCAGACGAGCTTTTACACTTCCTCTCTTTCACAACTCTGGAGCTTCAAGTCTTGGCATCATTATCTTAGACTTTAGCTTCACATAAGAATATTGGATATTCTTAATGAAGTTTGAGATACTTCATGTTAATTACCATCATCTGAGAGTTGAGATGTTAAACCACCGACGTTTCTTGAAACAAAAATCTTCACATGAACGTCGTTTGACCATAGTGTTGACTTCAAAGAGATGACTTGATCTTCAAGAACATCTTCGAAAGGATAGCTTGACACACTTTGACTAGAATCTTGAATCTTATTCCGATGAGGCTTTGAGACAAGTCTTCATAATAAACTCCATCATCAGGCGAACTACTTGATCAAAAATATTTGCTGACTTCACTGAACAACGTTTGACATAAGGTGTTGTCTTCACAAATAGGGAACATATAACTTGATCTCCAAGCACGATAATGATATTCAAACTTCATCTTGATTAAGCAAAATCACTTGAGTAACATATCAAACACCATTACTTGATAAATAACTTATCATGCATCATCACCTGAGCAAACACATCAAGCACCATCATTTGAACAATCATATCCTTGAACAACAATATTGATGGACAACAACTTGTCAAACACCATTAATTGAGTAAACAAATCAAGCACCATCACTTGAACAATTATATCAATGAACAACAAGATTGGTGAAGACTCCCTTTTAAGAGCGTTGACAACATCAAAATCAAATCAACATGTTGTTGCAGTCTTCATATTGTCATATGTCATCCAAATGGCCCAACAAAGCCATCTTAACTCCAATGATCAAATCCATAAAATCCTCCCAGGAGAATGTGAATAGGTGGACCTCTCCAGAAGATCACACACGAGATCCGATCTGTTTTCCCATCATTAGCCGCAAGATTCAATCAGACGATCTCCCACACCTCACGTCGAGTCAAGCGAAAATGGTTCGAACCACCCATCATATATAAGTCTTGCCACGCGCCAAAACATGTATTTTTTCATCCACTCTTGCAAACTTACACCTCTCAAACCTCACTAGTATAGTTGTTTTAGAAATATCTCCACTCCACCACATCAGAGATATACGTACCACATCACAGAAAAACGCTTTATGCTTTATGATGATATTATGTTCTGCAACGGAATAAACCCATTATCAGACGTTGCAAAAGGCAAAGATTTGAACCTCATACTTTCAAGTGATAGAGGTGTAGCATATGCCTCTCAATTCCCTTCATATACTATATGTAGCCATGAAATGGACACGGTTTCTTCCAATATTCACTATCTCTTTCTCTTAAAAACAACATGTACTTGATCTCTTCTATTTATTTATTTTGACTTTTGATATTGCAAAGCAACAACTTACACTTGCATATAGAAACTACGGGCTTGTTTCGTGTAGGATAATGAATGCAATTTCCATTACGGTAAACGAAGTAGCAATTCTGTATATATTATTCGAATCTAGATTTCTCTTGTTTCGTCTACAATTTTTTTAACGCATACTATAATTGAAACATAACAAATACATCAAAGTAACGGTTGTTGATATAAACTAGGCACTCAATTTTAACTAGAAATAAAAGAAAATAAGAATTCATTCATAATCTCAATTTTAAATTTAGTTAAATTAGTTATCACTAATTTTCTCTTTTATGATTTGTAATTAAATTTAGTTATCAAATTATTTATTTTACTCTTTTTTATTATTTCTAGTTACATTCAGTTTGTTTTCTCTATTCTAAAACAATTTTAAAATTGATAATATCAATTAATTTTTATTTTATTTTATTTTAAAAAGACACTTTGTTAAAATTGATTTAGAAAATAGAACTTGAAAGCTAAAAACCTAAATTCTTTAAAAAAAAATTCTTAATCTTTGATACTAACGTTAGATGATTTTTATTTATGTTCAAAAATAATATTATTTTATATTTATAGTATAGTTTTTTTTAATTAAATTGTCTCGTTTTAGAAATAATAAATCAATTTAAAATAATTTTTTTAGAAAATGCAAAAAAGAATTTATTAAACAATTAACCAACCATAAAATTATTTTAAACATTTTTTTTTCAAGATATGATGTTTTGTTGTGATTAAATACAAAGAAATTGTGTAAAATTTGTAATTATTTAAAAGTATTAAATCATATAAGTTTCTTAAACACATTTATATTATATTTGATATAATTTAGGCTTAATATATGTTTTAGTCTCTTCATTTTATTTAACCTTTCGTTTTAGCCTTTTAACTAAAAAACATTATAAGTTAGTCCTTTAACTTCATTTATGTTATCCTATTTGGTCAATTACGTTAATTTATGGCAAAAAAAAAAGTTACGTTCGGATGACGTGGCATGACAACAAGGACATTGATACAAATTTAAGTCAGCATATGTAGTTAAAAAATTATAGACGGTTTAAATTGTAGGGGTTTTGTTTTTGAATATTGAAAATAAAATCCCAGCAGTTTAAAGAGTGTATCAATTTTTAACTTACATATGGTGACTCAGGTTTGTACTAATGGTCTTGCTGTCACGCCACGTCACCAAACTTAACGTTTTTTTGCCAAAAATTGATGGAATGGGACAAATATGGTAATAGAAGTGAAGTTAAGAGACTAACTTATAACATTTTGTTAGTTAAGAGACTAAAGTGGAACATTAAATTAAGTTAAGGGACTTGGTGGTTAATTATGGCTATAATTTATAACAATTCCCTAGTCATATATCCACACATTGGGTGAAGATTTTCTGCCGTGTAAATTGCTTGCAGTGAACTTTTACCCACTTACTATTTTTGTACAATGAACACTTTGAGAGAATTAAAGGATTGTGATATAAACTAAACACTCTCGATGGTGATATAAATTAAGCATTCCCTAGTGAAAATTTCACTAGAGATGATCCTCTCTAGAGCAGGACATCAATTCAGGTTGGTTCAAATTCGGGCCAAAATCCTCAAATCGATATTAAGTCTAGGTTGGGTTAGTTAAATCGATTTTTTAAAGTAGTGATAATTAGGCCGGTTTAGAATTCAAGTGAAATTTTAAAATCAATCAAAATATATAACTTCTCAGTACATATAACTTCTAGTGTGGATTGCTTATTTCACTAAACCCTACACTGAACATATAACTTCTCAGAATTGGTTAGAAAAAAATTATATGAACAATTATGTTATATTTGAATAACAACTTATATTGATTAGTGATTTTGAAGCATCCTGCAACTCATCATTCATCTCAAGCTAATTTATGGTTAAAATTGAAGGTGACGAGAAACACAAGAAGTGTGTGTGTGGGGGGGGGGGGGGTGAATTTGTTTCTAAAAACTAAATCTTTTTCTATCCAACACAACAAACAGAAAACAAAGAACAAAACTAATGAAACAACTATTTTTTTCCTGGTTTGTTGTTAACTAAGCTACATTCAGTTCACCCGTCAATGTGATTTCGCCTTATTAACAAGGACTTAATCCATTATAATCAAACTTGATTACAACACAAAGACCGACTATCAATGTCTTCTTGAGTAATACTGACTAAACCTTAGTCACTCAAGAAATTACAATCAAATAGATTGAGATACAAAGTGTTTCTAAGAAAGCATAATACACAAATGAATCACAAGTATATCATACAAAATATATTCTATAAAGAGTATGAACAAAATATTTTGTGTGTGTTTCTTTTCTCTTAAATGTTTCACAAAATGCATTATTCACATATATGATAATCTCTTAGAATGTGTAGCACTTTTCAATTCTTCCAAGTCTTCTTTATATAGGCAATGAAGAAATCCGTTGGAGGGTGGAATTGGAATACCGAAATGCAGTTGTATCCTTGCATAATAGTTTGTGAAATAGGAGGTTCATTAAAATAGATTATTCTCTTTTTGAACTTAGTGAAAAATCCAAGAGGGTTGTTCTTGGTGTGATTGTTAGTGTCTATATAGAAAGACTAGGAGGAGTCGTGTAAAAGTCCTAACAATAGTAAATTCTCTTTCATATTGAAAGGAGACTGGAGTACTCTCGATCTGTGAGGGGAACCATGATATCTCTCTGTATTCTTTACTTTCTGCACTTTACCATTCATTGCATAACCTAACTAGAAAAGGAAGAACAAGTTTTTATAAAACAAGATTTTTTTTCCAAAGAACCTAATTCACCCCCCTTCTTAGGCGCATACTCAACTTACAGTAGTTTGACTTGCAATTGAGGATTAGTGAAGTTCAAAATCTGATCATGGTAATTTCTTCAGTTCCAAGTCACCATGTTCAACTTAATGTGGCATCTTACTCAGGAGGCTTTTTTATCCCATTCTTCTTGAAATTTGTTGACATTATATCAAATATCACAACATGCTAAGAAAAGTTGCATTTGGATGCTTGAGCACAAAGTTATGATATGTTAAAGTTGACACGAAAATCTGGTAATGTAACTTAGAAAATTCTAAGTCCACAATGGCTGAAAATGACCAATAATGTCTCAAAGAAATTCATGGCCTTCCAAGCATAATTTGACTTTGATCCTTGAAGAAAACTTATAGAGGAAATCACAAATAATGTTGTGAAAAAATAATCATCCTCAAATGTTGAAAATTAGAGAAGTTGTAATCTTTGAAAGTTGAGAAAAAGTCAATTGAATATAGGTCAAATTTCACTAAGTCCACAAATGACCTATAATGTCTTCAAACTTTTGATGATCCTCCAAGCATAATTGGTTCTTGGCATGTAAGGAGAAGTTATAGAGGATATTTAGAAGATTCATATGCAAAAATAAGCATTAAAAATGTTTAGAATTGAAGGAGTTGTGATCCTTAGAACTTTGACTTCAAATGTTGACTTTTTTGGTCAAACCTTTTGGAATAAACTTGTGTACTTGGACTTATCTTGCATTTCAAGATACATGGATGATTATATGAACTCAAAATAAGGTGTACTTAAATGTATCTTGATTAAATTGCTCAAAGTTTGAGGTAACTTGTTGAAAAAGGCATGTAAATAAACACATGAACCTTTGACTTCTCTTGAGAAATAAGCAACAAAACTTTGAGATGCTCTTGATCAAAATGAGATTGAAAGATGCCCGAGAGCCTTATGGATCATGCTTTGAGAGATAATCCCCTTGAGAATCAATGGTTGACCATACTTTGACTTGAGGAATCAACACAAACCTAGCTGGGGAATCATGCTTGATGCTCTTGATGAAAAGTCCTACCTTGTACAATAAACTTACAGAAAATAAGACATATTTTTGCTATTTTGATTAGTGGTTAGATAAGCAATGAACATGTAAACACAAAGGTAAAACACCAACAAGGAGGTGCTTGATGATCCCTACAAAAGGCAAAATCAAAGATGAGAGGGAGAGAACAAAGATGTGATCTTGTTTGTATGCAATGATGCAAATGACATGTGGGATCTTAGAGTTAAAAATTAGGGTATGACAACCGTGAACCATGCCACGTTACAACATTCAAATGACCTAATTGAAGTAAGGTTTATTTGGAAATCATACTAGAGCAAGATTGCGTTAACTTAAATCCAAAAGATCTTTGCTAATAACTTGTATTGATCATATCATCTTTCACTCGGTGAATGGTTAGATCAACATTGTGTTCTGATCATTGACTCATTCACTATATATCACCATCATTTCAATAATGATTGATTTCAAAATTTGCATTTGTATTGCATTAAAATTACCATTTTTTTAATACAATTTTATTTGCAAGATAAGCACTTAGCATCAAGAAAATTCCAACTAAAGCAGTCAGTTGAGGAGCTTGATCATGTGAAAGAAGTCCAGTACGGGGAAAATCACGTATCGATCAATCCGAGCCAATCATCAAAGAGCCATTTAGTCAAGAAAAAAACTCTTTGACACTCAGACTAGGGCATACCACTTCAAAAGTTCAAATATTGGGACAAGCCATCTAAAGGCCGGGTTATGAGAAGTTTCTCCCAAACTTCCTTCAAGGCTAATTTCTCCAAAAGGCCCAACAGATTGGGGAAAAATGGCAAGTCCTCTCCATACTTGGAAGTTCCTCAAGCAAGAGTCCTGCAATTCATCAGTAGCTGTTGAGTTCGAAATGAGTGTTAGGAAATCATGTTGGAAGTATCATCCCATCAAATAACCTTTTACCTCAACAAAGAAACATTGATGCAAAGGAATCCTTCCCACCCACCTCAGGGGCATTGTTGGAAACCCTTAAGTCATTGCACAAATCATCTTCATGCATTAATCATGTCGCTTCGCTCTAACATCATGTCATGCATATCATTTCATTCATATGACATATTCCCATAGCATGGATCCTTGAAAATTGAACATATAAAACAGGAGTTCAACCTTTCTTAGCACCCCTCAAAGTCAAATCCTCATTGGAATGCATACACTACTGCAAAATAGACTTTTCGCCACACTAAACTACAATAGTCTGTTTGTTAACTGTGGTAATACCTTAATTGTGGACATGTTTTTTTAATTTATATTTACGAAAATACATTGCACTTTGGTCAAACTAATAAATCGTGGTTATACATTTATGAAGTGACATAGTTCGAACCCCATCTCCAACAATTTTCTACTTTTTTGTTACAATTGATGTTCTCCTTATAATTATAATATATAGATTAAAATTGAAATACCTATCGCTACGGTTGATAGTGAGAACCGTTGTGAAATTCATTGCATTTCACCTCGGTTTTTTAAAACAACCGTGGTAAAATTACTTACTTGTTTATAATATAAGTGAATTAGCTCTCGCTTATTGACAGTATCGCTGTATCTCTCACAACAAAATCCTAGCACACATTTTCTCTCTTATTCGTCATTAGCTCTCGCTTCATACATAAATGTATTCTTCTTCTTCTTCCTTATTCGAGAGTTTATGTTTTTTTTTGTTGTATGTTGTTGTAGTTTCATGTTGTTGTTGTTGTATTTTCTGATTTCAGATCCTTCTCTCATCACGAATAGTGGGAGCAACAAACTTCTCCACGAGATTCAGGTTACAAAAGAGGTTATTTATACGGTGGAGTTATGGTTGAACAAAGTCAATGACGCTGGATCTATTAGGGAACAAATTATTATTGTTGAATCTTCTGATGGAATAAGCTATAAGAAGATTCATTTCAAAAATCTTAACCCTGAAAAGATGAAGAAGGTAAAAGCTATTATGAATGACCTTATGAATCTGGATGTAACTGATTCTGAATTAGATGAAAACCTTGAGAGACATGAATATTGAAGAGATTATTATGTTTTACATAATTTGTTGTTAGTTGTTGTTGTTGACATGTTTTTGATTTGTTGCTGATTATTGTTGCTTGTTATGTTACAATGTTAATGGTAGTTATGTTATGGTTGTTGTTGTTTGTTATGTTATGATATTAATGCTAGTTTATGTTTTCAAAACATGTTAACTCATATTATGGGTGGTTCATAAATGTTTTGTTTTGCTATAGAGAAACAGTACAAGAAATATGAATCAATTTTGGAAACTTCATCTGTCTTTCACAATTTTTTTCAATAAAAGATATAATGTTGTTGTTTTGTTGATGTATATGTTGTTGTTGAATTTATTATAATATATGTAGATTATTTGTTTCACTCCCTTCATTGAACATGTATTCATTTAAAATAATTTAAAAAATAATAATTTAAAATTTTAATTATATTTAAAATGCAACTTAAATTAAACATGATTTTTAAATTGCATCCATTTCTTAATTCTTCTATATCACTAACACTTAGAATTTGATTTATTGTCCCAAATTCTTCGAAGCATCCAAAACAAATGTTAATAGTTTAAATGTGTAATTTAGAAGAAAAAAAAAGAGAGCACGATTAATGATAATTAAGCAAGTTTACACAAAAAAAATTAAGACATCTTCGTGATTTCGAACTTCATACTTAGTGCCGTGGTTCTAAACGACGTCGTTGACAGTGCTCGAGACGATCGACGACCGACGACAATGGAAGAACGACGACGGAGAAAGAGCGGAAGGTGGAGATACATATGGCCGATGTGGATAACGCTGTTGCTTCACCTCATCGCCATTCTTCTCTTCACCACCGGTTTTCTCCTCACTAGAACCGAACTTCCTTATTACAGCCACTGCTCCGATGTTTCCACCTCCCCATGCTTTCCTTCTTCTTCCAATAACGGATCTTGCTGGACCGAACCTTCCGTTAACCGCCTCGTTATCATCGTTCTCGATGCTCTCAGGTACTCATCACTACACTACACATGTATGCTTCGGAATTAGTGTTACGATTGAATAATTTTGTTTTGTGATTTTTAGGTTTGATTTCGTTGCTCCCAGTACCTTCTTTGCAGGTTAATTACCTCTAATCTCTGTATTACTTGTTTTAATGTTGACTTTAATTTTTGTTATTATAATTAAGTTGATTTTGGTTATACGCATTTTGTATTACAGAACCAAAACCCTGGATGGATAAATTGCAAGTTTTGAAAAATATGTCGTCTTCACGACCTTCCTCTGCCAGGATTTTCAAAGCCATTGCTGATCCACCTACCACAAGTTTGCAGCGCTTGAAGGTATATTAAATTTCATTCTAGTCAAGTTTGCCACACGAGAATAAAGTAAGAGTAGCCAAGATGAGGATATTGTGTTGTATATGTGGTAAGACTAGACAAGATAGAATTAGAAATGAAAATATTAGGTGGTTTGGGCATGCATAGAGAACTATAAGAGAGTTATTATGAAATATCTCGAGATTACCGATTTGGATAGAAGCATGGTCGGTCCTGGATAGAACATTAGGACGAAAATTGATCCATGTTGTCGACCCCACTTAGTGGGATAAGGCTTGGTTGTTGTTGTTATCACATCACAATTTATAATTAATGGCCTTTTTGGATTGACTTATTTGAACTTATCTACTAGTATAAATACTTATTGGACTATTTGAGAGAACTTATGAAAACAACTCATAACAGGTTCATAAGTTGTTTTCAGCTTGTTTTCATAAATTCTTCGGGCTAGCTTCTGAAAACAGTTTATAGCTTTTGCGAAAACAAATATGGAAATAGCTTTTAAATTTGTAGTGTTCTACATCAAAAGATTATTATGGCTGTGTTTCCTATGGATATCATAGGATATTGAATGTTTCTTTGTTTGAGCTAATAGATTTCATCCGTTTTTTCTATAGGGTTTGACAACTGGTGGACTTCCAACTTTTGTAGATGTTGGTAATAGCTTTGGTGCACCGGCTATTGTTGAAGATAACTTCATCAATCAGGTGGTTTTTCTTTTCGATTTTTCCTTGTGTCTAATATTTATGGTTTTAAATATTGGTTAAGTTTTAAATTTGCAATTACTCCTTGTTTCTATATTACCTAATACGAATTACCGACAAGGCAGTTAAACCTAATTTTAATTCTAAATACATATCTGTCTACCTACAGTTGTTTCAAAATGGGAAGAAAGTTGTTATGATGGGGGATGATACATGGACACAGTTATTTCCTCATCATTTTGAAAGATCCTATCCATACCCTTCTTTTAATGTCAAAGATCTTCATACGGTAGGCCTTATATTGTGTTGAGTTTGACTTTGGACTGACTTTTTAATCCTTGCAATACATGTTAATTGAGTAGTGGTGGTTTGCATTTTTGTCTGGTCTATTATTCAGCAACTGTAATATGGCATTGCTTATTTTTTAGGTTGATAACGGATGCATTGAACATTTATTTCCATCCCTATATGAAGAAGATTGGGATGTTCTTATTGCACATTTTCTCGGAGTGGTATGTTTGATATCATTTCTTATGATGCACCTAATAATGATGATATCCATATTCTGTATCTTGTTATTCCTATTCTCACCCCTCATCATTTGGATAGGAAATGTTACATGCCCTGTATTTTATTGTTTTGGTTTAGGATCACGCTGGACATATATTTGGTGTTGACTCCACTCCAATGATAGAAAAGTTGGAGCAATACAATAACCATTTAGAGGTTAGTTTTGGTAATCCCTGATTATCTATGGCCTACCCTACATGATTGTCTGTTCCTTTTCAGTTTTTACCATGTTAAGTGGCATTTTTTGTTAACTAGTGAGTCTTGTATGGTCTATGCTTTCTGCTTCATTTATCTAATCATTTTTGTTATATGCCGAGTGCCAACTTCTGTAAATTAGTGGTACCTCTCCTGTATTTTTGGTTATCTATCCCAAATTTGTGGTCTTTGATCCAGTTTAGTTTTTGCTGATTCCCATGCCTGGTTAGTAACCAAACTAATCCAAATTTGCTTTAGAGAGTTATCAAAGTGCTGGAAAGTCAGGCTGGACCTGGGGGCTTACATGAAAATACCTTGCTTGTGGTAATGGGTGACCATGGGCAAACCTTAAATGGTGATCATGGTGGTGGGAGTGCGGAAGAGGTGTGTACCACTCTCCTGGTGTTTTGTTGATATGGTTTTCTTGATTAATACATAACTTCCCTCAATTTTACTTACGATAACATCTTGTAGGTGGAAACAGGCTTTTTTGCCATGAGTTTTAAGGAGCCTCTTAATTCTGTGCCACCAGAATTTGATAGTTACTCTTGTCAAACAGATCTGGTATTTACCATCCCTTTAAAGTTTGTAACATGCACAAACATGCTGATTTGCGAGTGGCTCTAAGAGCCTTTTGATCTATTTTCAACAATTTTCTGCCTGTTCTCAGTGTTAACTTCCCCCAGTGTTATAATAGAACAGCCAAGTTGGAAAGCACTAATAATTTGGAAAATTGAGAGTCATAGAATAATGCTCAGTGGATAAATATAAAATTAGGGAGCCACTGAAATAATGCCACATTGCACATAATATTACCTAATATGTCTTTAGATAATATTATGTATTCAATGTTTCATTTTTCCAGTGGTTTGTAATTGCTTATTTATCCATACCATAATATTGCGTAATACATCTAACTCAATAGATAGCTTGAATGCATTGTCATTGTACTCATTGACAGAGTGATCCTTTTACTCTTATCTGACTCTCAAGTTCATGAAACTAAGTTAGATCTTTATATTATACTTATGTGCTTTATTTTAATTATTTCTTCTGGGTAAATTACCTATATTGTCTTACATATTAGGATGGAAAGAATGTATGTATCAGCTCTATGCAACAGGTCAGGAAAGCTATTCTGTTCTAATGGTATTTTAAATTTTATATACTGTGCACAATTTAATTTGTTCAAGCCCTGTATTTATCCCTATCATCCTTTACAGCTTGATTTTGCAGTAACTATGTCGGCGTTGCTTGGCATACCTTTCCCTTATGGAAGGTGCAGTGTAAGCATCCTGTCTACGTGACTATTGTCTACTTTGTTGTTATATTTGTCTATCTATATAATTAATTGTAATGTATTCCTTAACCTACTACCCTCTATAATTCTCAGTAGCTTTTCATTTTTTGGGATGAGTTGTGGGTAAAATGGAAGCTATTTAGGTCTCATAACTTCTGATTTAGTCATTCAGTATTTTATGTTTAGAGGCGGCAAGGGAATAGGGCAGCTATTGCTTGAAAGTATTGTTCTAACTTTTAAGCGTTGTTTGATGTTGACAGAAAGTCACTGGAGTTGAAAGGGAACCTATCTTGTAAAAAGTTTTTTTTGAAGAGGATAAATAAATATATGTTCAATTTTTTGGCCAAATGTATCTATGAAGTGCAGAAAAACATTTAATCTTGATATGATCCCATACCGACCTATAAACAAAAGTAGTTTTTGTTAAGGCTTGGGCAATCGCCACCCTTTGAGTCGGGCCTTGTCTAAATTTTAATAAATTTCACGTATTTATCAGGCACTAGATTTGTGAAGGGATTATTGCACCCAAACCTAATGGGGTATCCAAAACAATTGCTTAAACCTTGGACTTTGCTTAAAAGAAACTAAGCTTCTTGATTGCCATTTGGGTCAACAGACATTCTTATTTTCATTGTATTAAAGTAGTAATTTCATTTTAGCAACTTTTAAATAAAAAGACACGTACGAGGAAAAACATTCAAATTAAAGTGCAAGTAATGGGTTTGGATACACATAGGTATGGGCATTAAAGTTGTTGCCAGTGCAATTTATCTGGATAAGAGTGTTATAACCAAATTCTAGTAGGGTTACACTCCAGAATTATAGAAGGAAGTTAGAGGGAAACTAAAGCAAAAAGTAGGGAAGTTTCACATAATGATTCTCTTCCCTTTTCTCATTACTTACTGCATCTTTATAAAGAAGCAAAATACAACAAACTCTCCTAAATCATAGGACCTGTGTATAGCTAACAGTATCTCCAAATTATATTAGTTTCATATACAACAAACTCCCCTAAATTATAGGACCTGGGTATAGCTAACAGTATCTCAAAATTATATTAGTTGCATAAAGTATAGAAAATCCTAACTGCTTTTATTCTAAGGGTTGTATTGCATTTGCCGAAGCTTGATTCAATGCACTCCGTGAAGCTTGATTCAATAAAAGAAGTTTGATTCCTAAAAAACTACCCCTTCATTTAAAAAAAAAAACAAGTACGGGTATAAGCACATGGGCTGTAGTACTTCAACTAAACTTTTCCTATTGCCACTCCCATAAAAATATTCCTTCTGCTAAGCCATATTGATTGGTGACTCACATTGATACATTGTTGATTCCGTATGGCCTGAATCCCATTCTTGAATCATTTCTTCAATCTGGAATATTCTATTTTGATGTATAGTTTTACATTTTCTTGTGGCATGGTATTGTGTGGTATCCCGTTGTTATGAGAATTTACTTACTAGAACTATGTCAAGAACTCACAAGGTAATATTTTTC
Organism: Lathyrus oleraceus; assembly: GCF_024323335.1. Classification (NCBI taxonomy): domain Eukaryota; kingdom Viridiplantae; phylum Streptophyta; class Magnoliopsida; order Fabales; family Fabaceae; genus Lathyrus; species Lathyrus oleraceus. The sequence continues at coordinate 42,530,138 of NC_066582.1, forward strand.
ATTCCTCAGCATTGGTCGCATCAATCCTGAATTATATGCTTTAGGAGCTGGTAGTTGGAAATCTGAGGCATCTCAAAAGCTTCCAGGATCAGATGTCTGGATGAAGAATTATGCTAATGCACTTTGCATCAATACTTGGCAGGTACTTGTTGAATATTAGGTTCTCAATTACAAATTACCATTTCTAAAACTTTGTAACTATTGGATACTTGTTATATATTCTAAAAAATTGTGAAATGGACCTTGAGGTGCGCACTTCAAAAATACTCCATTGGATACCTCTCTTTCCTTGCTGCTGCATCTGCCCTTCACCTTTGAGATATTGTTGACTTCAAAACTCAGTAATGTCTCTCATTTAACAAATGACTGGTTTTTAAAGATCCCAATGTTTATATTTGACAAAGAACTTGCTGCTGGAATTTGATAATTGATACCACAATGCTGCCCAAGCACCTAGACAAGCAGTAGACTCTATAACATGTAAATATTTTCCAGAATGAACCAACACAGCTAATTTTCTTTTCCCATTTGATGCTACTAGGATTCCCATATTAAAACTGATATTTTCCAGATGGAGCCAACACAACTAAATTTAGTTTCCTTTGTTACAACTTACATTTTATAGAATAACAGGTATAGGTAGACACCAGCTAATGGGCTCAAATCAAATCATTGGAAGCCCATAACTTGGAAGGATTACTCATAAGAAATAGGAATTCTTAGACAGAGAGAATTGGTTATTAGTACCGAGTTGGCGAGTTTGTAAGGCCGTACAACATAAGTAGTTGAGAGGGGGAGTAAAGGGTAGGAAAAGGAGATGTTTGCTAGAAATAGTTTTTCTGAAGATCTTCGCTCTATGAATATGTGGGTCTCTCTTCTGTAATACCTCTTGTTTTTAATCTATAATACTGCTTTCTATTTCTCTTGAATTAGGTTTCTGTCGCATTCTAGTTTTTTATACTCTGAAGTGCGCACATGTGTGTGAAAGATATTATTTAGTCATTTTAACTATGTACTTTTTCAGGTGAAGAGATATATAGATGCTTACTCAGCTTCGTCAGCTGTTGGATTTTCTCATGATGACTTATCCCGAATAGCAAGTGTTTATGCTGAAGCAGAGAATCATTGGTTGCACTCCACCAAAAAGCTTCTGCTTGATAGTGATGGTGACAGTGATGCATTAGTGCCTGCACTTAAGTGGCAAATTGATGCATACTTCAAATTTTTAACCACAGTTTCTGAGTTAGCTCGCTCTAAATGGACCGAGTTTGATTTAAACATGATGGGAAGTGGCATCGGAATCATGTTAATGTCTCTTATATTTCAAGTTTTTGCTATTTTAAGGGCCACTAAACAGCTTGGTGTAAACTCTTCGTCGTTGTCTGGAAATTCTTCAATTATCACTTCCTCAAGTTTTACATTATTTTTACTAGGAATACGCTCATGCAGTCTCCTTTCAAATAGTTATATCTGTAAGTGTGAAAATTTTCGCATGCTCTCCACTTAGTATATCCAGAATGGTAAAAATTCATCGTCATTATGTTTCTCACTTGAACTTTGCTGTCAGTGGAGGAAGGAAAAGTAGCAAATTTTCTTTTGAGCACATCTGGGATTGTGGCATTACGTCAGTCAGTTATCAAGGAGAAGCTGCTAACAGAAGTACGTGTTTAGTTTAGTTTAATTTAATTTGCTTTCTTCTTTTGTTTTAAAACCAAGTATTTTCTTTGAATTTTCTTGCATGCTAAGGTATTTGTGCCTGCAGAGCATTGGGTTCCTTCTTTTGAGCACCCTCTGCCGATTCGCCATTGAAGTTGGGCTGTCCAAGCAGGCTGCAACGTCTGCTTTCATGAAAGACTACAGTTCATGGATTGCCAACATAGCATCAAATTTACCTGTTTGGGACTATACAGCAAAATTTATACCAATGCTGGTTTTGATTCTGTTAGCATTTTGGCTTTACAAGGCCACCAATTGCAGCTTCTTTGATTGGCCATGGAAGTATGTCATACTGGGTACTATCTTGTGTTATATGCTAATAATTGTGCATTGGGTCACAGACAGGGATGGATTTGGTGTTGCACTGATGCCTGAAAGCATTGGAAAAAGTTATATTCCTAGAATTGTTTACGCTATTTCTTTGGGACAATTGTTATTACTGGCATATGGTCAACTATTTAAGCGTAACTGTTTAGATTGCAAGACAAAATTAGTTACAAAAACAACGACCATGTTGTCTGCGTGGAGTTCAACTGTCATTCTTCTTTCCGGGAAACAAGGTCCCATAATTGCCGTTGCATCCATAGTTGGAGGTGCTCTTTATTTTTATGCTCATATGCTATATACTAAGTCTCTTTACTTGTTTCTTCAGACACTTATCTGGCATGGCTTTGTTTATGCTGTTAATACCTGTAGATTAGCATTGGTTTTTGTCATTTGGTTGTACTTTCATGAGCTGAAGAAGAAATATGTTTTTGTCGATGAATTTACCTTCCAGGTTATTGTATTATGAGGTTGGATAATATAGAAGACGTTGGCAAGAATAGACCTGGCAGGAGTTTTTCTATTATGCAATGGAGCCTCTTCGCCACATGTGTCTTTTTTTGCAGTGGTCACTGGTATGGTGCAACTTTTATAGTTTAACTTTTGGATATAACGATAATTTCTTTTCAAAGATTGTGTATAACTTCATAGCTTTCTTTGTCTTGAATTCTGTTGGTATTTTTTTCAGGTGTGCGTTTGATGGTCTCCGCTACGGGGCTGCATTTATAGGGTAAGTAACATGTTATAATGCATGCTTTTTATTTTTAATGAGTACATCAAACACCTAATATACATTTGGTGTTAGATGTTGGAACTCTAGCACAATTAAACAAATGTAACCACTGCAATCTGCCTACATTAAAATCATTTCTGTATGGAATGGTTGGTTATTGATTTTTAAGTTTTAAAGGGGTTTTATCTCTTTCTGTTTTTACTTTTATTATTACTGCTCACTTGGCAAATTGATCATCTAAATACTATTTAATTTTCAGGTTTGAAGAATTTATGCTTGTTCGCCAAGCAATCCTTCTTGCAATTGATACATTTGGTTTTTCTATCATCCTTCCAGTATTTGGACTCCCATTTCTTGTTGCGTCGAAGTATCATGATAATCTAGGAAAGCATTTTATTTTCACACAATTATCTCAAGTGAGTGTTCTTCTCCTTTTTGTAGATCCACTGCTTGATTACTAAATGGTTTGCTTGTTCATCGTAATGACAATTCTCTGTTTTATATAGATGTATACAACATATGGGCTCATAACCGCAGTTATAACCACTTTCACTATACTGTGCGTCACTATCCAAAGGCGGCACCTGATGGTAAATGGATTATTTTTGTTTCAGTAATTCTCATCTACACATATCTGGGTATTTGATGTCACATGATAATACACTCAAGGAATAATTAATTTTAAATTTTGCAGGTTTGGGGCTTATTTGCTCCGAAGTTTGTTTTCGATGTCTTTGAACTTATTCTTACTGATGTGTTGATTTGTTTGGCTTCAATTTATTATTTTGATCAAGGGAATGACGATGAGCTTGAAGTGAAATCATCTGACTACTGAGGAACACAATGATCAATTTACATTTTGCTACACATGTTTTTGAGTTTCCATAGTAATACTGTTGCTTTAGTTTAGATTGATAGTTATTTATTTGATTTTTGTTTTTGTTTGTGTTTAACATAGCAAAACTGTGAAAGTATGCGGTAGTACAAGGACTTAAAAGTTTAGATTGATATTTATTTGATCTTTGTTATGACAACCCCTTAAACTAATGGCATTCACGCACTTGCGTCCACTTTACATGGCATGAAAGAATTTCGAAATTTTATCATGATTTCTTAGCTAATAGACTTTTGTGCATTGTTTTCAAAACGGCTCCACTTGGGCTAGGAACTTGCTTTACCTGTTAAATGAGTTATGGATGTTCAGAGAGTTATGATTGTAAACCAATAGTGGATACGATCAATGGAGGTTGTTACACTTGTGCAACCGAGTATAACTCAGTTTTGCGGCAATGTTAATCCGTTTGCATTTTCATCAAAACAATAGGATTAATTTTATGAATAGGCAAACAAATCTTGTTTCTGATGATACCCTTGCGAGAGTGTCAACGATGTATTGTTCCCATGTTTTTGGTTTGGTTCCTCATGTATTCGTGAATGTTTTAGATGCTCTAATAATAATCATTGGGCATGACTAATCTTGAAGATGGTCGCCTCAACTTAAATATTAGAGACCAACGGCCGTCCTTAAATGGGCCTATAGTCCGGACTCAGCTCATAATTCAAGTTGATTTTTATCTGCCATCCTACACTTAAATCTAACACCTCCACTTGAACAACGTTTTTACTCTTATGCCCTTGTTTAATATTTATGTTTTTTTTAAAGTACCGTCTAATATTGGGTTTTTTTGACTTAATGCTGGATTTTTCGAGTTTATTTAAAGAAATACCCTTTTACTCTTATGCCCTTGTTAATATTTCTGTCTAGTACCGTCTAATATTGGTTTTTTTGATTTAATGCTGGATTTTTCGAGTTTATTTAAAAAATACCAAATATTACAAAAAAAAAAACACATAGGATTTTTTGTGTTTATTTGAAGAAATACTGAATATTTTTGAAATATTTAACAAAAATGCATTGTTTTATGAAAATTGTATGATTAAATACCAAAATTTTTAAATATCCGATACATTTATACCGAATGTTTCAAAAAATTTGATATCCTATACTACATACCATATATATTAAAAAATTCAGTACATATCAAATTTTCTGAATATTTGAAAAAGTCGGTAGACATCGGATTCTTTTTTTTAAAAAATATTTTTGTTTTTTAAACTAAATTTTTGACATTTTTAACAAAATAATGACAATATAGTAATTAACCCGATAAAATATTTACATATAATGCAAAATATATATGGTATCAATACAAAATAAATTATGCTGACTTCCTAACTTCTTTTTTCCAGTGCTTTATACATCCCATTTCTCATGTTTTTACATCTTCACTATAATTTTGTTTCCAGCGGTCAGTGAAAGGAGGCAATGGACAATCTGATTTCAACTTCACCTGAACCCAATGACTGTTGTTAACAAAACTAACTGCAATAAACTTATGTCTACTTGCAGCCATGGATGGAGATATCAGTAGTGAAAAGAAAGTGATGTTAAGGTTCTTGGACAACGAGACCAATTTGACACTGTATGTGGAAGCAATAGGGTCACCCATATCAGGAATCTTCATCCATTTCTCACAATCCTGCACATCCAAGCTAGCTACTCGCAACAAACTCCTACTTTTGAGACTGTGTCATTGAACACATTATAATACAATTGATGGTGTTGGTAAAATTCAACATCGAATTGCGTCCGAACCAAAGGTCATGACTCTTTGTCCCATCCAAGTAAAGGTGCAATAGAGCGGAAACAACAATTTCCATCTTGACTCACATCAATAATGTCATTAGTGTATTAATGTAAGAAAATATAAAATTGAGACAAGTAAAGAAGTCTTGAAGACTGGCTAGATGGTTGACTTCCAATTAGTTTTGTACATGATCTCTTCGTAGTATGATTTTTTAGTGAGCCATCAACATACTCCCACTGTGAAGGATCACGATGCACGTCACTCTCTTGCCCCTTTTTACTCTTTATTTTTCCTCTTTGACTTGTACTTCACTGGTGGTGGACACATGGAAGTTGTGGATGATTGTGTTAGTTCTCGAATTTTTTTCTTCATCATCCTCTGGCCTACAATATCCAATGTATTAAAATGTCTCTTTAACTCTTCACACTCTTCTTCTAAATCCAACTGCGTTCCACTATCTTCTTGAGTGATCTCATGCTCTTCAATGTTTAATTTCTTTTAAAATACATGAATCGATTCTAACGGAACATGCTTACCTTGTATTTGAAGACTAACAAATTGACACACACAAGGTAACTTATGCGTTGTTATAATGAAGCAATCACATGCATTTTTTTTTCAGAATCAACAAATTTTCAAAAAACTCAATTTTTTTTTTCATGTTTTCTAGATTTTTCAAAAAATTTGGTAGGCAATATAGGATTCCCTAGAAATACTGGATTTTATAGAAAAATTTGGTATAAATGCATCGACTTTTTAGAAAGTTCAATAAAAAAATCCCCCAAAATTCTGGATTTTTGAGAGTATGTTGTATAAATGTTCAGAATATTTAAAAAGTTCGATAAAAATACAACATTTTTTCTAGAAAATAATAGATTTTTTTTTAAAATTATGTAAAAACTCATACCAAATTTTTAAAAATCCGGTAAATATGTTTAAATTTTGCCAATCCTGACATTTTATGTACTAGATTTATACATCTTTTCCAAAGTATATTTTTTTGACTACATGTAATTTTTGGAAGGTTTATTACGCTTTTTAATCCTGTATCTTAACCTCAGAGTTCATTTTGGTCAATAAACTTAAAATTGTCCATATTGGTCCCTTAACTCTTTAAAAAGTATCATGTTAGTCATTTTCGTCTAATTTATGACAAATTTAACGACCAATTTTTGAGTTTTTCGTTGCTAATAAAACAAAAGAGACTAATATGAAATATTTTGAAGAGTTAAAGTACCAATATGGACCTTTTTGAAGTTAAGGGATTAAAATAAATCACGAAGTTAAGATACATGACCAAAAAAGATATTTAACCTTTTTGGATAGATAAATAATGAGAAAGACATTTTGGTCAATATAAAAATAAGCGGGAAGCCATGTTTAAGTGTGGAGGTGGCATGTACTTTATAGTGATACTTTATACTATCACACCCTCACATTATCCCACCTGCCCATCCTATAGATGATGTTGGACCTTCCCATAACGGAGGACCTTCAGATAACATGTCATTGTCTCCACTGCCTCCACCTAGTATGTCTGACCTTAGCAGGGATTATGGAAGATAACACTTCTTTCAGATAACCTCGTAGGTTTGACGAACCCATATAGCGAGATGTATGTCTGGTTGTCTCAGATAACACACATTGCCCATGGTGGACATGGGTAGATTTTATTAGTTTGTTTATTTTTTTATGTTGCTGATGTTGTATATTATTGACATTTTATCTTGACATTTCATTAGATGAAAATTAATATTACATTATTTAATACTAACATTGTTTAACAAGAAAATAATATGAACAAAAACTAATTAATATTTGATGATTCACAACGTTTCAATATTTTAATAATATTGTCGACATATTGATTGGATATTAATTTTTTTATTAGTTTATTAATTTTAAGAGGAATATTTTTTATATTAAAAAAATGGAAAATGCCATATAAAGTAAAAAAGATATCATGACAAATTCTCGATAATCTAGATGAAAATAAGATGACCTATTATTGGTCCAAAAAGCATTCTAGAAAGAAAAAAACATAATCCGAATAATCAATATAAGAAAACCCATTTTAGGTAATGTTCAAAGTTCAATAAAATCATTCTGGTTTCAAAACACAAATGATCAATGGAGATACCAAAGACTCATTAGTAATTTAGTAGTATTGGGTTCATAAAATGAAATTTCTTAATGCATCATATATATTATTTAGGCATCCCGTAAAAATACTAAAATGCTCTCAGATTCCGAAGATGTATCTCCAGGCGCACCAAATACACATACAACATAGGCCATTCCGAGTGACACCCTATTAATTGGTTTTTCTTTAACCCGGAGATGCATCTCCGAAACCTATCCGTAGATGCATTTCCGTAACGTATGCGCAACAGTATCAGAGGCAGGAACAAAAAACTTGTAATTTGACAAATTAAAATTACCATTTATAACATAAAATCAACATTATATAGATGATTTCAATATAAAATACAAGATTACACTTTAATATCCAGGTGAACGCTTCAACATCATCACAATATCTTTGAACGATCTTGAAATTGTCACTTCCAACTCGAGCAAATTTTTTGTTTTGAAACGAATAATGTATTCCACATAGTCCTTACATCTGCATCCGTTTTGAGCTCAAATTTGCTAAACTCAATCTTCCTCCCGTTGTCAATCGATGGTGAACAGTACTCAAGCTTCACAATTTTTCAATTGTCTCCGTAAGGTAGGAAATTATGGACTTCATATTGTAGATTTGTAAGAGAGGTGTACTCGTTGAGCTTAAACTTTCGTCCGGGTGTCGTGCTGGAGAAGAAGACATTTGCGACATATTAGATGATGTTTATTTGTGACATTTGAGACATTTGAGACATTTTCTGTTTGTATGAAATAAAAAACTACACCCTCTAAATTTATAGAAGTTGTAGACAAATGTGCACCACAAAAATTCTATCAAGCATCAGTTCTGATTTCGGAGATACGTCTCCGGTACCGCCCTATAGTCTTATTCAGAAGATACATCTCTAGAACGTCTACTGAACAAACAAAAAACATAACCTAATTAATGACTTTGTTTGAAAAATGAACAAATATTTTGACAAAGATAAAAATATATTAAAATATTATGAAATTGAATATATTACACTTCATTAATATTGAGACACAATTATATACACTTATTTGTCTGGCTAAACAGAAAATTAAAACGAATCGAAATATTTATCCCCAGAAAAATCTATGGGTGGTACCCCCCTTTAACTTTTGTGCATTTGATTCTCTTTCAATGTTATAAATTTCTCAAACTCTTGCATCCTTTTTACAAAATGGTCCGGTCAAGTCTCGGCTTTTGTTGTTGAATGAGTTGTCAACTCCGATGATGTAAGTGGTATAGGGTATTTCGATTTCAAATAAGTTTGAACAAAATGTCATGATTTTGAAAGCCAAAAAATATACATAATGCGATCTTTTGGATTTTGAGGCAGAGTAGTGCGCAGTGGGAAAAAGGTTTCTGAAAAACTGTATCGTGGAAGATCAATACAAACTCTATCATACACACATGCTATGAGGTGATCCATTTTAGGGAAGCACATCCATTTAGTCTTCGATGCCATTCCACTAAGGAAAGGAACAAGAGACTCATAAATTACTAGTTGAGAGGGTGGTTTTAAGTCGGTGGTTTCCGGATAAGCAATCATCCTTAATTGTTCTTTTATGTGGAGTTTCATATTATCCCCGGGTTTCAAAAATCTCTCTTGTATCACTTCCCATTCGGTCAAGATAAAGATATTCAATTTATTGTCTTTCATGATACCATCATCATCAAACCTAATCCTCTTCCGCTGAGTGTAAACCTCATCCATTCTAATCGGACTACCAAGTTTCACCTTTTTTTACAATAACACAAGCACATGGGAGACCATATATTTTCATAATTGTGCATCCACACTTTGCGCCATCAGAGCCTACATTATCAACTTATTTAGCTTTGTGAAAAATATAATTCAAACCCACTCGAGATATGTTGCCGACCAACTGAGAATAAAAATTGTTGTCTTTATATCTGTGTTCCAAAGTTATGATGCTCCGACCAAATGATGTTTGTATCTCATTATGTTGCTTCTGAATCATTTGGTTCACGGAGTCACAATCTCTACACAAATCTCTCTTACTATTTCCCAACCAATTCTTCAATGTATGATGGGCAGACTCAACTCGATTTATTGTTTTATTCCCAAGGTGTCTAACCTGATCGGTCCATCTTAGGACTTTATTTGTTTCATTCCTACCGCGAGTTTAACCCAACTTCTCACATTCTTTGTTATGTGATACCTACAAAGTAATGCATAAGAAATAGGAAATGACTTTGTAACCAAATTCATCAACGCGCTATCGCGGTCGATAACAATCACTTTAGGCATCTCTTCTTGGATGACCGACTAACTTTTCACACAAGTTATGGTTATGTAAACCACATATGACATTAAATATCCATTTATTATTTTCCAACATATAACCACACAACTTAAAGGGACACTCACATTTTCTTGAACTAGTGTCGTCTTGTCTAAAATTTCGGAGAGGAGGTATATGTTTCCCGCTTCTTTCGCACATCATTGTCACAAAAGCACATCATCTATCCGAACCATTATCAGACCTTCCGATTACTACACCAAATTCTAGTTTGGAGGCCTCCGTACGAATCCATTGAAGCATGTGATCACGAAATTCAAACTATTGCTCATTTTAAGATTGATTGCCAACATCTACCTCCCTCACAACAACACCTTTGACATTCAGAGACACAACATGTTTGGGGAAAACATCGGGGTGCACCATATTTAATGAAAACAATTACCACAAAAAAGTAAATAAGTGCTAATTCTGTAAACAGAGCTGACGAAATGAACACAAACAAATACCAGAAATGCACTTTCGGACGAGTTCATACTCGTTCCGAAATGTATCTCCGGAATAAACACACATTTTTTAGTCAGAAAATAAGATTAATGTGAGCAATGAGACTTGAAATAAATGATCTTTACCTGAAATTCCAACTTCTTCTCCTCCATTTGATGTGATGAAACACACGATTGAAGATTTGGAATGAAAATGTTGATTGAGAATAGAAGGGTTTTTGGTGAGGGTTTTGAGTGGAAAACGAGTATGACTATGTGATCATGAAGCTCAACGTTTTATCAACTTATTTCGGAGATGCATCTCCGAAAATATCTGACATGCAAAGGTGACAATTTTTTTTTAAAATCCCACCCAAACCTCTGAAGATGCATCTTCTGTATATCCACTGGACTGATCAACTATCAATATATTTGTTCAAAATATCCAGAGATGCATCTCCGAATTTTTTTAATATTCATCTAGGGTGACACTCATTTGATGTGTAATAACGCTGGTCATGATGCGTCAGAGATGCATCTCCAAAATATAAAGAGCAATTTCGATTTTTGATAAAATATTTTTTCATCCTGTAAGCTGCAATAAGAAATTCCCTTATAAAAGAAAATACTTATCATAGACTAATACAAATCCTTCAAACTTAGGTTCCTTAATGGAGTTCTTTTTTTATTTAACTAAATTTATTTATAATATTTTTAGTTACACAAATCAATTAATTGTCTTAGACAAATCAATTAAACATTTTATTTCGATGAAAAACAATTACAAAATTATGATTATTGTAAAAATTATAATTAACAATAGCTTTATTTTTGTAAATAAGCGATAATTATGAATTGTAAATAATATCACACCATTTCGATACAATTTTAACCATACAATATTTATGTATTTAACCATCACCATAAATTCATTTTACATGATCATAAAATTTGTTAATACACGATAAAAAAATGTTATAAATAGTTGTATTAGTTAATTTTACATGAATTGATCATAAAATTTGTTAATACACCATAAAAAAAGTTATAAATAGTCGTAGTTGATCATAAATTTAAAATTCGTTGATTAGACATATCAAAAAAAAGTATTTTCTTTTTTCTTATTTTTAAAACTATTTTATGAGAACTTCAAAAATTATATAAGTTATTTTAAACTTATTTTTATAAATTAAAATATTAATTTTAACATCTAATAATTTAAATATTTATTATTTAATATTTAAAATGATATAATATTTTAAAAAAATATATCTAAAAATTTATTTTTAGGAAAATTTATTTATAATAGTTTCAAATTTAAATAATTTTTTAAATTTTGATATTAAAACAAAGTAATAACAAAAGGAAGTAGTACTTACAATAATTTTTGTATGAGAAATTATTTAAAGATATTTTTCATTAGAAGTTTTTATTCAAAAAAAATATTTATTTATTTTTGACAAAAATGTATAATATTATGAAAGTTCATTTTCAAAAAAACATCATTCCATAATATTATCATTTAAAAAAAATAAAAGTATTATATATATATATATATATATATATATATATATATATATATATATATATATATATATATATATATATATATATATATATATATATATATATATATATATATATATATATATATATATATATATATATATATATATATATATATATATATATATATATATATATAAGTGATGGGAGTTCTTTAGGCAGTATTCTACAATCATATAAGTAGTTTAATTATCAAAATAAACTGTGTATTAAATATATAAAATATATAATAGAATTTCATGAATATATAGATAACTTATTGGTAAGTGGTTATGTTTTTATTCTTGACATCTGTTTTAATATCACATGGGATATTTCATCTTATATTTTTTAAATTTTAAATAATCAAATTTCTTATTTTGATTTAGATCGAACATATTTCTAATTTTCGATTGGACGATTCGACCAATCTATTTGATTTTTAAAATACCTAATACATTGCATTATAACTAATTAAATTTACCATTAAATTATATTAAAATTATTTTTAAATTAGATCAATATAAAATAGAATATATGGATGCTCGATTTTAAGCAGTTTGATTGCCTAAGTGATAAATAGCTGTTGGTTCGGTTTATAAAACACTAAATAAATATATAGGTTGAAATTAAAGAGTTTACATGATCTTTTATATATAACTATTAAATATATTATTAAATTATATTAAAATAAATTTAAAATTTGATCAACACAATGTTAAAAAAATCAATGAACAAGTATAGCAACATTATATAATCATTCTTATAACATCACACCTATTAAAAATTTTAGGATCATTTCAATACCTGCGATTGTTAATATATGTTGTTGCTTTGTTAAGGTTATTTGTTATTTATGTTAAGGTAAGTGTTGTACCCAAAATTTGTCCTCCCTTTTCTTAATTATTGATCCAACCACTTGATCAAGAGATCACTTTTATCCACATGCATCATTCATCATGGATTCAAAAACTTGGGCTTATAAAGCTAGAGTTTGTGTGGATGTCAAAGCTCAAAGGCATGATCTAACCCTATCATCAACATGGGGATCTGAAACCCTAATGGTGGGGTGAAGGCTTGAATTCAACAAAGATGGGACCAGACAATCCTCTAGGGTCTTCAACATTTTTATTTAAGTTCGATAAAAATACAACATTTTTTCTAGAAAATAATAGATTTTTTTTTTAAATTATGTAAAAACTCATACCAAATTTTTAAAAATCCGGTAAATTTGTTTAAATTTTGCCAATCCTGACATTTTATGTACTAGATTTATACATCATTTCCAAAGTATATTTTTTTGACTACATGTAATTTTTAGAAGGTTTATTACGCTTTTTAGTCCTGTATCTTAACCTCAGAGTTCATTTTGGTCAATTAACTTAAAATTGTCCATATTGGTACCTTAACTCTTTAAAAAGTATCATGTTAGTCATTTTCGTCTAATTTATGACAAATTTAACAACCGATTTTTGAGTTTTTCGTTGCTAATAAGACAAAAGAGACTAATATGAAATATTTTGAAGAGTTAAAGTACCAATATGGACCTTTTTGAAGTTAAGGGATTAAAATAAATCACGAAGTTAAGATACATGACCAAAAAAGATATTTAACCTTTTTGGATAGATAAATAATGAGAAAGGCATTTTGGTCAATATAAAAATAAGCGGGAAGCCATGTTTAAGTGTGGAGGTGGCATGTACTTTATAGTGATACTTTATACTATCACACCCTCACATTATCCCACCTGCCCATCCTATAGATGATGTTGGACCTTCCCATAACGGAGGACCTTCAGATAACATGTCATTGTCTCCACTGCCTCCACCTAGTATGTCTGACCTTAGCAGGGATTATGGAAGATAACACTTCTTTCAGATAACCTCGTAGGTTTGACAAACCCATATAGCGAGATGTATGTCTGGTTGTCTCAGATAACACACATTGCCCATGGTGGACATGGGTAGATTTTATTAGTTTGTTTATTTTTTTTATGTTGCTGATGTTGTATATTATTGACATTTTATCTTGACATTTCATTAGATGAAAATTAATATTACATTATTTAATATTAACATTGTTTAACAAGAAAATAATATGAACAAAAACTAATTAATATTTGATGATTCACAACATTTCAATATTTTAATAATATTGTCGACATATTGATTGGATATTAATTTTTTTATTAGTTTATTAATTTTAAGAGGAATATTTTTTATATTAAAAAAATGGAAAATGCCATATAAAGTAAAAAAGATATCATGACAAATTCTCGATAATCTAGATGAAAATAAGATGACCTATTATTGGTCCAAAAAGCATTCTAGAAAGAAAAAAACATAATCCGAATAATCAATATAAGAAAACCCATTTTAGGTAATGTTCAAAGTTCAATAAAATCATTCTGGTTTCAAAACACAAATGATCAATGGAGATACCAAAGACTCATTAGTAATTTAGTAGTATTGGGTTTATAAAATGGAATTTCTTAATGCATCCTATATATTATTTAGGCATCCCGTATAAATACTAAAATGCCCTCAGATTCCGAAGATGTATCTCCAGGTGCACCAAATACACATACAACATAGGCCATTCCGAGTGACACCCTATTAATTGGTTTTTCTTTAACCCGGAGATGCATCTCCGAAACCTATCCGTAGATGCATTTCCGTAACGTATGCGCAACAGTACCAGAGGCAGGAACAAAAAACTTGTAATTTGACAAATTAAAATTACCATTTATAACATAAAATCAACATTATATAGATGATTTCAACATAAAATACAAGATTACACTTTAATATCCAGGTGAACGCTTCAACATCCTCACAATATCTTTGAACGATCTTGAAATCGTCACTTCCAACTCGAGCAAATTTTTTGTTTTGAAACGAATAATGTATTCCACATAGTCCTTACATCTGCATCCGTTTTGAGCTCAAATTTGCTAAACTCAATCTTCCTCCCGTTGTCAATCGATGGTGAACAGTACTCAAGCTTCACAATTTTTCAATTGTCTCCGTAAGGTAGGAAATTATGGACTTCATATTGTAGATTTGTAAGAGAGGTGTACTCGTTGAGCTTAAACTTTCGTCCGGGTGTCGTGCTGGAGAAGAAGACATTTGCGACATATTAGATGATGTTTATTCGTGACATTTGAGACATTTTCTGTTTGTATGAAATAAAAAACTACACCCTCTAAATTTATAGAAGTTGTAGACAAATGTGCACCACAAAAATTCTATCAAGCATCGATTCTGATTTCGGAGATACGTCTCCGGTACCGCCCTATAGTCTTATTCAGAAGATACATCTCTAGAACGTCTACTGAACAAACAAAAAACATAACCTAATTAATGACTTTGTTTGAAAAATGAACAAATATTTTGGCAAAGATAAAAATATATTAAAATATTATGAAATTGAATATATTACACTTCATTAATATTGAGACACAATTATATACACTTATTTGTCTGGCTAAACAGAAAATTAAAACGAATCGAAATATTTATCCCCAGAAAAATCTATGGGTGGTACCCCCTTTAACTTTTGTGCATTTGATTCTCTTTCAATGTTATAAATTTCTCAAACTCTTGCATCCTTTCTACAAAATGGTCCGACCAAGTCTCGGCTTTTGTTGTTGAATGAGTTGTCAACTCCGATGATGTAAGTGGTATAGGGTATTTCGATTCCAAATAAGTTTGATCAAAATGTCATGATTTTGAAAGCCAAAAAATATACATAATGCGATCTTTTGGATTTTGAGGCAGAGTAGTGCGAGTGGGAAAAAGGTTTCTGAAAAACTGTATCGTGGAAGATCAATACAAACTCTATCATACACACATGCTATGAGGTGATCCATTTTAGGGAAGCACATCCATTTAGTCTTTGATGCCGTTCCACTAAGGAAAGGAACAAGAGACTCATAAATTACTAGTTGAGAGGGTGGTTTTAAGTCGGTGGTTTCCGGATAAGCAATCATCCACACTTTGCGCCATCGGAGCCTACATTATCAACTTATTTAGCTTTGTGAAAAATATAATTCAAACCCGCTCGAGATATGTTGCCGAACAACTGAGAATAAAAATTGTTGTCTTTATATCTGTGTTCCAAAATTGTGATGCTCCGACCAAATGATGTTTGTATCTCATTATGTTGCTTCTGAATCATTTGGTTCACGGAGTCACAATCTCTACACAAATCTCTCTTACTATTTCCCAACCAATTCTTCAATGTATGATGGGCAGACTCAACTCGATTTATTGTTTTATTCCCAAGGTGTCTAACCTGATCGGTCCATCTTAGGACTTTATTTGTTTCGTTCCTACCGCGAGTTTAACCCAACTTCTCACATTCTTTGTTATGTGATACCTACAAAGTAATGCATAAGAAATAGGAAATGACTTTGTAACCAAATTCATCAACGCGCTATCGCGGTCGATAACAATCACTTTAGGCATCTCTTCTTGGATGACCGACTAACTTTTCACACAAGTTATGGTCATGTAAACCACATATGACATTAAATATCCATTTATTATTTTCCAACATATAACCACACAACTTAAAGGGACACTCACATTTTCTTGAACTAGTGTCGTCTCGTCTAAAATTTCGGAGAGAAGGTATATGTTTCCCGCTTCTTTCGCACATCATTGTCACAAAAGCACATCTTCTATCCGAACCATTATCAGACCTTCTGATTACTACACCAAATCCTAGTTTGGAGGCCTCCGTACGAATCCGTTGAAGCATGTGATCACGAAATTCAAACTATTGCTCATTTTAAGATTGATTGCCAACATCTACCTCCCTCACAACAACACCTTTGACATTCAGAGACACAACATGTTTGGGGAAAACATCGGGGTGCACCATATTTAATGAAAACAATTACCACAAAAAGTAAATAAGTGCTAATTCTGTAAACAGAGTTGATGAAATGAACACAAACAAATACCAGAAATGCACTTTCGGACGAGTTCATACTCGTTCCGGAATGTATCTCCGGAATAAACACACATTTTTTAGTCCGAAAAGAAGATTAATGTGAGCAATGGGACTTGAAATAAATGATCTTTACCTGAAATTCCAACTTCTTCTCCTCCATTTGATGTGATGAAACACACGATTGAAGATTTGGAATGAAAATGTTGATTGAGAATAGAAGGGTTTTTGATGAGGGTTTTGAGGGGAAAACGAGTATGACTATGTGATCATGAAGCTCAACGTTTTATCAACTTATTTCGGAGATGCATCTCCGAAAATACCTGACATGCAAATGTGACAATTTTTTTTAAAATCCCACCCAAACCTCCGAAGATGCATCTTCTGTATATCCACAGGACTGATCAACTATCAATATATTTGTTCAAAATATCCAGAGATGCATCTCCGAATTTTTTTAATATTCATCTAGGGTGACACTCATTTGATGTGTAATAACGCTGGTCATGATGCGTCAGAGATGCATCTCCAAAATATAAAGAGCAATTTCAATTTTTGATAAAATATTTTTTCATCCTGTAAGCTGCAATAAGAAATTCCCTTATAAAAAAAAAATACTTATCATAGACTAATACAAATCCTTCAAACTTAGGTTCCTTAATGGAGTTCTTTTTTTATTTAACTAAATTTATTTATAATATTTTTAGTTACACAAATCAATTAATTATCTTAGACAAATCAATTAAACATTTTGTTTCGATGAAAAACAATTACAATATTATGATTATTGTCAAAATTATAATTAACAATAGCTTTATTTTTGTAAATAAGCGATAATTTAATCCTTCTGTAGCGGTAAATTCATGACCATTAAGCTATGGATAAACTTAACGTTAATTAAACCAGAGTCACCACCGTGCTTTTATTGTTTCCAAGGGAAAAGGGAAAAGTACGAACAAAACCCAAAAAAATAAGAAGTTTTCAAATAAAAACTAATAAAATGCCAGAGATTACAGGTAAGGGGGTTGATTACACAGAGGGAAGGTGTTAGCACCCAAAGTGTCCTAGGTACTCCTAGGGAGCCCTTTCTTGTGTGCATATGTATTTTTGTACAAAATGATGTTTGCAATAAATAGAGTGGAGGGATGAGAAAAGAATTCATTGATTATATTTTTGTGTTTGACAAGACCTTCGGACTTGTGCCTATGTACCAACATAAAATGAGGGATCAAAACCTCGTAGTTCGTGGTAACAATTTCAAAGTGGATGCATTGCTTTTAACAAAAGTTTAGGTTTAACAAAGGCACAAAATGCCTAAAATGTTTTGAATGAGTGTTAGTTATTTTTGTATTTTGAAATTTTAATTCAAGTATAATTAAGTTCATTTACAAATTTGATTAAGAAAATAGTTTAAAAATTCAATGGCATAAGGCCAAAGTTTCTAATTTGCAATATGGTCTAAGTTTAGAAATCACAAACAAAGAAGATTTTGAAAGAGGGGAGAGATTTGAAATTAAATAAGTGGGGAAGAGATGAAGAGACTAATCCTAAGCAAAAATTTAAAAGTTAAGAGTTGAAAAGATCTGACCAATGGGCTGCAATCCAATAGGCAAGAATGTCATATAGAAACCCAAATCTCCCTTGGACTTTAGAATCAAGCAATATCAATACACAAATAGCAAGATGAAGAGAAAGGCATCAAATAAAGATAGCCATATCCAAGATTAACAACTTCATGATCTCCTTCATAATCTTCCATGTATCAGATGAATTCAAGGATAAACACTAGGTATAGGTTCAAAGTAACAACTTCAATAAGACCATGTAGCAAATGAACTCAAATGGGATCATAATACTTGCTTCAGATGAAGTTTCAAATCACAAGCACTTGGTTTCATGAAAGTTGGCATTGGCGAAGTCCTTTTGCATAGGGATATTGCCTAATTCTAAGTCCAATGTCTCAAATCAAATCAAACAGTCCACACAAATGTCTTTTAGGGTTTTTGTTGTTATTATGTACATTAAGGTCAAAAGACCACAAAAACAAACAAGTATATACAATCACAACACAAAATGAGGCTCAAATGAGCAAAGTGAAAATGACATTAAAGTAAATAAGTTGAATGGTATGAATAATGGAAAATGAATAAAGACTTAAAATTAAAGTGCATAAAAGTAAATGACTTGAAATTAAATGTTAGTTGTTAGTTGGTTAAAAGTTAGTATTGATTTTTCTTTTGTTTTGTTTAAGTCATTCTTTGGAGAACACTCAACCCACTATTCACAAGGATGAATCCTTGAACCAAGACATCTTCCAAAGGAAGGAAAAAAGGCCAAGTTTCCACACAATACTGTAAGAACCCAATTTTGACCCTAAGATCCCTCATGCAATTTCATCATATGCATTAGCATTGGGATCATACCTTGGCATTCTCCTTACCCCTCCTTCATTGGGTTTGTTTTGGGAGAGATCACCAAGCACTTTGTGATTATATCATACTTTTATTTTATCATTTCACTAACCAAAATACCAAAAATATGTCTTTGCATTTGTCTAACTCTTTTGTAGGTAGGGCTTGATCTCATTTGATTCATCAAGTTCACATCTAGGGTTTGAGACCCTCATGAACAAAGAGCACAACCAAGAATTTATTCAAGAATGGTTATAAGCATCATATATAAGTCCCATTGATCTCTACATGTTATATTGATCAAGTTTTCTTCAAGAGTTTGTGGGTGATTTGCCTTGGAAACCCTAGTATGACTAGGTATCTTGAGTAACTTCTCCAACAAGCTATCTCACCAATTGATCAAATTTCTCAAGGGACACTTCAAAATTCATCATATTATGCATATGTGATCTACCATAAGCCAAGAAAATCAATATATTTGAAAGTTAGCAAGTTGGTTGATGGTGGTTGGCTAGATGAATTCATCTGATCAAAACGGGGTCTTCCTAGACCTTATCTCCTACAATTTTCACCATATGAAAATGATTCCAAGAGAAAACTTACTCTAACTGACATTACAAACAACTTTGTTGAGAACTAGAGCTAGTTTTGCTTGGAAAACCATTTTCTATGTTGAAACATTATAGGTCATTTTGTCTAAACCCTAATTTTAAAGTCAACTTCCCAAGGCCATAACTTGCTCAATTTTTATGAGATGAAATATTTCCAAGTTGCAAAATCAAACTAAATGTGTATAATTTAACTTTTATGTTTGGAGTGGGAGCTAATTCAACTTTTTTGAGCATGTGATATGAGGCTACATTATAGGTCACTTTTGACCTATACCATTGATCAAGTGATTTTTCCAAACTTCAAAAATGCATAACTCTATCATTTCAAATCCAAATGACATGAAATTGGTGACCATTTTGAAGGTATTTTATATAGCTACAACTTTGGTGAAGACACGTTTCTCATTTGAAGCTCATATAAAAAGTTAAGCAAGGTGGAATATTGAGACATATGGCTTGACACTTAGAAATTTTTTGATATGTCAAATTTTTCCAAACTCCCACCTCAAATTTCTCCAAGTTCCAAGCTCCAAATGAAAAAGTGTTGAACATCAAAGTTGTTCCTCTTGATCTCACCTTTCCAAGGAGCTTAAGTTCATTCGTTTTGGATGAGAAATGCATAGGTTGCGCTTGGCTTAAACAGGCTGATATCATTTGGCACTGATCAATCTTCAAGCATCAATGTACATGTGCCTTGCAATCCAAGCCTACTTCAACACATGTGATCTTCAATTATGGACTTCATACCATCATTTCATGGGCCTATGCGCGCCCATGCAGCATTACATCATTTGCTAATTTTGGAAAGTGAAAGTGAGTGTGTAATTATCAACCAATTCAGCTATAAATAGAGCTTCAATTGCTCAGAAACAAGGACACCATTGCGCCAGCTTTGATCCCCCATTGAAAACCCTTCACTCTCATAGGATAAACCTGATAAATTCTTTTGAATTTGAGCTTGAATCTCCAATGTTTTGGAATTCAATTCTCCAGGAATCCATTGCTTCTAAACCATTCAATCCTTCTCCTGCAAGCAAGTTGAGTGACTCCAAACATAAGCAAGATCAAGATCCATCGAATTCAGACCTCCATTGAAGGTAATTTGCAGAAATTTTAAACTCTTCGATTCTCTCAAATTCTTGCTCAATTCCATTGATTCTTTGGTTGTCTGAAGTCCTACCAATATAGGCAAGAAGATTGAGTTGCTTTGAGGTCAAATCGAAGCAATTCAGTTCATGTACCTCAAATTTCAATTCCACATATCTCTCAATATATTTGGAATTGGAGTGAATGGAGGTCAGATTTGAGCTCAGTGCCATTTTTTCTTTAAGATCATGTCCTTGTTTTTCTTTTTGGTGATGGTTCATCTTGACCAGTCCGGTGAGGTTCATCAGAGAAGATGACCGGAGCTCTGGCTTCGGCGATGACTTGGCAAGGCTGTGAACCATAGGATCCATGTATCACGTTTTAATCTTGAACGTTTGTTTTAATTACCATTGGTACAATGCAGTTGACTAAGGTACATGTGGAACGCGCGTTTTGGATCATCAGATCTGCCACCTCAATTAATGAGGGAGATCTGATTTTCCAAGTAATTTTGAATTTCTGAAATTTTATTTTAATTGCATTTTCTTCAATAATTCATATTAAATTCAATATTGATCCAAAAATATGGGACTTTCACCAAAAAATTTCAAATAGTTTTTTCTTTCATATTTTGAATTAAAATTATTTTTTGGATCATTATTAATATTTTTCATGAATTAATTGATTTTGCATTTGTTTTTAATTTTTTAAAAATATTTTTAAATTTCCAAAAATTATGATTTTTTTTCTCCAAGGTCCTTTGACCTTGTTTGACCTATGATAAATCTCATGGCCATTTCTTTGGTGTTTTGATGAGATTTTAGGAATTGGACAAAATATATTTGAATTAAATGCACTATTTTATTATTTTTAATTGAATAAATATCAATTTAATTTTGTTGACCATTTGTATTGACTTGTTTGAGTTTGCTTATTGTTATTGGGCCTTGGTCAAGGTTGATTTGACTTTCTAAAGTTAATATCATTGGATTTAGGGGATTGATGGAATGTACATTCCATCTCCCAAAATGAATGAATGATATTAATTTGGTAAAAGTCCTCCTTTGACCAATTTGTGATCTCATTCATCCCCTTCCCACTTCATCTCATTCCTCTTTTTCATTCATTCATTTCCATTTGGCCTATGACATCTCAAAGTCCTAATGCTAGTTAATTGAAAAATTGACATGAGTATGGATGAGATTAGGCCACACCTTTTGCATATTTTGCGTGTGTGGTATGTTTCATGAGCATAGTTTATAATACAATGTCTCCAACATGCACTAACACCAAAAGTATATTGCCCGACCTCAAATAGTTGTGACTTCTACATAAGTCCGATTACGATTGCTTAACATAGCGCTAAATTTATGACACAAAAGGCATAAGCATTCTAGTTAGTGAGATTGTAAGTCTCCCCTCTTTCATGGTATTGTGTGGAAACTTGGCCTTCTTTCCTTCCTTTGGAAGATGTTTTGGTTCAAGGATCCATGCTTCTGATAAGTGGGTTGAGTGTTCTCCAAAGAATGTCTTGAAATGAAAAGCAAAACAAAACTAACTTCTAACTTACTAACCATTAACTTTTAATTTAAAGCTTTTACTTTAGTGCAATTTACTTTTAGCACTTTATTTCATTTGCCATTGTACATATCATTCTAATTGTTTATATTAATGCAATTTTCACTTTGTCCATTAGGACCATATTGTGTGATATATTTTGTTAGTATTATTTGTTTGTGTGGTCTTTGACCATTAATGTACATAATAAAAACAAAAACCCTAAAAAACTTTTGAGTGGACTGTTAGTTTGATTTTGAGCAAATGGACTTAGAATCTAGGCAACCTCCCAAAGCTAATGGACTTGGCCAATGCCATTTTTTTGAAGAACCAAATACTTGTAATTTGAACCTCATCTGATACATCTTTGAATACATCTCTAGATTCATCTGCAACATGATCATTGTGAAGCTGTTATTTTGAACCTGTGACTTGTGGAATTCATCTGTTGCATGGGCTATTTTGAAGGAGATCATGGAATGGATAAGCTTGGATGAGGCCATATTTATTTGATGCCTCGCTCTTCAAGAATACAGTTGTGAATTTGTATGTTGTTTGATTCTAAAAGTCCAAGGGAATTCTGGGTTTCTATTGACGTATTTGTCTATTGGATTGCTACCCATTTGGTCAGATATTTTCAACTCTAAACTTTTAATTCTGTACATAGGATAGTCTCTTCATCTTCTCCCCATTTCTTTAATTTCAAAATCTCTCCCTCCATTTTCAAAATCTTCTTTGTGTGAACTATTTTTGTTCTAAACTTTGACTACTTTTTGCAAAAAGATAGAAACTTTGGCCTTATGCCATTGCATTTTCAAAACTTCTCTTCTTAAATCAAACTTGTAAATAAACTTAACTATACTTGACTTAAACTTTCAAAAAAACCAAAAAAAGAACTAACCCATTCAAACCATTTTAGGCCTTTGTGCCTTTCAAACTTAAATTTTGTTAAAATCAATGCATCCATTTTGAAATTTGTAACACAAACTACGAGGTTTTGATCCCTCATTTTTATGTTGGTACGTAGGCACAAGACCGAAGGTCTTGTCAAACACAAAAATATAATTAATGAATTCTTTTCTCATCCCCCCGTTCTATTTGTTTGTAAACATCACTTTGTACAAAATACATATGCACACAAAAAGGGCTCCCTAGGAGTTCCTAGGACACTTTGGGTGCTAACACCTTCCCTCTGTATAACCAACCTCCTTACCTGTGATCTCTGACTTTTATTAGTTTTTATTTGAAAACTTCTTATTTATTGGGTTTTGTTCATACTTTTCCCCTTTTCCCTTGGAAACAATAAAAGCGCGGTGACGACTCTTGTTAATTGATCTCTAGCTTGTCAATAGCTTGATGATCATGATTTTCCCGCTACAAATACCATGAAAGAGGGGAGACTTACAATCTCACTTACTAGAATGTTATGCCTTTGTGTCAATAATTTAGCACTATGTTAAGCAATCGTAATTGGACTTATGTAGAAGTCACAACTATTTGAGGCCGGACAATAGAAATTTTAGTGTTAATGCATGTTAGAGATATGGTATTATGAATCATACTCCTAAAACATACCACACTTAAAAGAATATGCAAAAGGGGTGGACCTAATCTCATCCACACTTATGTTGATTTTGCAATCAACTAGCCTTAAGATATAGAGACATCATAGGTACATGAAATGAATGAGAAGAGAATAGGATTGAGATGAAGAGGGAGGGGAAATAGAATCAACACAAATTGGTCAAAGGAGGATTTAATCAAATTAAAACCATTCATTCATTTTGGGAGATGAAATGTATATTTCTTCAATCCCCTAAATCCAATGATTTAAACTCAACAAAGTCAAATCAACCTTGCCCAAGATCCAATAACACAAGTCAAACTCAACAAGTCAATATCAAAAGCTCAACACAATTTATTTTACATTTAAACAATTAAAATCAATTAAATAATGCATTAAATTAAATAATGGTTGGTCAAAATCCTAAAACCTCATCAAAACACAAAATAAATGGCCATGAGATTTATCATAGGTCAAACAAGATCAAAGGACCTTGGAGATTTTTTTTAATTAATTTTGGAAACTTAAAACTATTTTTAAACAATTAAAAATAATCACAAAAACAATTAAATCATGAAAAATATTAATAATGATCCAAAAAATAATTTCAATTTAGAAATTGAAAGAGGAATTTATTTAAATTTTTTTGGTGAAACTCTCATATTTTTTGGTTCAATATTAAAATTAATATGAATTAATGAAAATAAACCAAATAAAATGAAAAATCAGAAAATAGAAAAAACGTGGTCCACTTGATCTCCCTCATTAATTGAGGTGGCAGATCAAGTGGCTGCTAGCGCGCGTTCCATGGCGGACACAAGTCAAAGCGTTGTAGGGATGGTATGCAAAACCAAGGCACGAGATTAAAACATTTGAAATGGATCATGTGGTTCAGATAAGTGCCAACACACCGCCGGAGTCAAAGCTCCGGTCTCCTTCTCCGGTGAGCTCCACCAGACTGGTTCACTCACAACCATCACCAAAATTAAAAAGAAGGACATGAATTTAAGGTAAAAATGCTCAGGAGCTCGAATCTGGCCTCAATTTCTCCTAACTCCAAGTATATTGAAAGATACAGGGAGTTGAATTTTGAGGTGTATGATCTGAGTTGCTTCGATTTGACCTCAAAGCAACTCAATCTTGTTGCCTATATTGGTAGGGCTTCAGACAACCAAAGATCAAGAAGAACTATGGAGAATTGAGTGAGAATCGAAGAGATGAAAATTTCTGAAAAATACCTTCAATGCAGGTCTGTATTCAATCGATCTTGCTCTTGCTTGCTATTGATCTTGCTCAGGGCACTTGATGGAATGGAATTGGATGAACAAAAGGCACAGGACTCTTGGAGTTTTGAATCTCAAAACAGTATAGATTTAAACTCAATTTCGAATGGAAATTCTCAAGATTATCCTTTGAATGAGAGGGTTTGAAGGTTGGGAATCAAAGCTGGCGCACAGGGTCCTTAATTCTGATGGCAATGGGTTCTATTTATAGCCATATGGATTCATATTTGCACACTTGAAATGAAGATCCAAAAATAGAAATATACATTCGTGTGATAGGCCCATGTATTCACTCCTTCTGGTCCATAATTGAGTACAAACATTGCTGAAGTCATGTTGGAAAGCTATGCAATTGTGTGTGAAAGTTTCAAGCTCACTTATGCCAAATGATGATCCAATGTTCAAGCCATGTGCATGTCACTCATATCTTGTCCAAATGGGATGTAATTGGACTTTTTTGGAAAGGTTAGATCAAGAGGAACAACTTTCATGTTGAACACTCTTTCATTTGAAGCTTGGATCATGATAAATTTTGAGGTGGAAGTTGGGAAAATCAAACATGTCAAAAAAAATTCTAAGTGTCAAGCCACATGTTCACTTATTCCACCTTGGCTAACTTTTTATGTGAGCTTCAAATGAGAAACGTTCCTTCATCAAAGTTGTAGCTATCTCAAAGGCCTTAAAAATGGTCACAAATTTGACCTCATTTGGATTTAATATGATGGAGTGATGCATTTTTGAAGTTGGGCAAAATCACTTGTTCAATGGCATTGGTCCAAAATGACCTATAATGTACCCTCATATCACATGCATATAAAAGTTGAATTTTCTCTTCCTCCAAACATCAAAGCTGAATTAGACATCTTGAATTTTATTTTTCAACTTGTAAATATTTCATCTCATAAAAATTGAGCAAGTTATGGCCTTGGGAAGTTGACCTCCAAATTAGGGTTTAGACAAAATGACCTATAATCTTTCACCATACAAAATGACATTCCAAGCAAAACTAGCTTATAAACTCAACATGAAAGTTGTTTGGAATGTCATTTATAGTGACTTTTCTCTTGGAATCATTTTCATATGACAAAAATTGTAGGAGATATGGTCTAAGGAACCCCAGTTTTGATCAGATGAATTCCTCTAGTCAACCACCATGAACCAACTTGCTAGCTTGCCATTATCTTTACTTTTGGGACTCATGAAGGATCATATATGCATAAGATGATTGAATTTGAATTATCCCTTGAAATATTTGATCAATTGGCGAAGAAGCTTATTGAAGAAGTCACATAAGATACCCAGATGAATTAGGGTTTCCAAGGCAAAACAACTCCAAACTCTTGATGATTTCTTGATCAAAGTAACATGTGAAGATCATGGGATTCATATAGTATGCTTAGGGCCATGGTAAACCAATTCTTAATTGAGCTCCTTGCAATGAGGGTCTTAAGCCCTGGATATGAGCTTGATAGAGCATAGATGAGCATGTGCACTACCTAGAAAAGAGTTAAACTATACAATGACATATTTTTGGTATTTTGGTTAGTAAAAATGATAAAAATACAAAGTATGATACGATCAAATGGTGCTTGGTGATCTCTCCCAATGCAAACCCAATGAATGAGGAGTAAGGAGGATGCCAAGATGTAATCCCAATGCTAATGCATATGATAATAATAACATGAGGGATCTTAGGGTCAAAATTGGGGTCTTACACCTTCTACATAAAGAACATAAAAAATAGAGAGAAAAGATCCATTACCAATTGTTCTAGAACCTCTGATTCTTCCTTTCTGATTTCCCCCAAAACCTACGAAGCCAACATCTTTAAGTTCCAGGCTTTGGAACATATGCTTTCTTCCCGTCATGTGTCGCGAGCGTCCAGAGTCCATGTACCTTGATTGGTGTCTTAAATTTTCTGGAAACTTTGGGTTTTCTGGCATTATTAAAATTTTGTGTTTGTGCATGTGTGTAGTGATAAGAGAAAGGAGATTTAGGTTTATCATCTGCAGAAGGTATTTTCTCATCTTCATCAGAGTCATATCTAATTCCTCTTTTCTTATTCTGACTAACTCCATAAATCATAGAAAGGCATTTTGCTTCTTTCTAGCCCATCTTTCATAAATTTTTGAAACGCTTTTTCATATTTGTATGTGAGTGTCAGAAGTTTGTGGAGCTTTGGATATAGTTTCTTCAAGTTTTAACCATTTTTTGGTAGAAAATTCGTTTTCTTTTTCCAAAACAAAAATGTTGCCTTTTAATTTTGAAATTTCTATCTCGAGCTTATCACATTCTTCAACAGTTTCTTCATGGACCCTTTTTAGGGCCTTGAATTTATGTCGAAGCTTCTGATAGGAGCTTAGAGATTCTGATAAAAAAGCTTCTAGGTCAGATCGAGAGATATCAGAAAATACCTCTTCAGAATCAGATTCTCTTTCAGATGTACTTCCAGATGTGGTAGCCATGAATGCAACATTTGCCTGTTCCTCTTCAGAGTCTGATTCTGAGGTGTCAGGTTCAGAGTCATCCCGGATAGCCATGAGTCCCCTCTTGGTTTTGAAGGAGGTTTTCTTGAATCCTTGTTTTCTGGAATTGTCTTTCTTGAGCTTTGAACATTCGTTTTTATAGTGTCCTGGTTCTTTACATTTGAAATTCTAGTTAACAGACTTTCGATGTCACAAGGGATGTTATGACATCCAATTCTGCGCAGACAAGAATTATGCAGAACTTAAAAAATAAGTGCAGTAAATAACACAAGGAATTATTTACCCAGTTCGGTGTCACACACACCTACGTCTGGGGGCTACCAAGCCAGGGAGGAAATCCACTATTAGTAGTATTAATTCAGACCTTAAACCAACTGTTTAATCCTATCACTTAATACCTACCCAATGCAATTTCAATCTTACACTAAGATCAGAGTTCCTACTCACTCCCCCTCAATCACCTCAGTGATTACAACCTTTAATTAAGTTTAAAGATAATTGTGAAGTCACACTTCAAACAACTCTTGATTGTGCTTAACAACTTTAATCAAGATACACAACACTCACGCTTAAAAGCTTAGAGTGACACAACACTTACAACTCAATGAACACCCTAGTCCAATGCAATCATCTAGGTGATAATTGCTTTGCTCACAAGATACACCTAATACAAGACACACAAAAAATACAGCAGTGAAGTATGATGGAACACTTGAATCTTCACGCCTATAAAAAATCCCCGAGTTCTGAATGAAGGATTTCCATCCTTTTATATTGCAACACTTGGGCCTTGTACTTGTATTTCCTGAAATTAAGGTCAAGCAAGTTAACCTAATTTCCACATATTAGGGTACTAACAAATAGGCTATTTGTTAGGTTCATTAATTGTAGCTTAGTTGTTAGTTTCCTGGATTTTAGCTCAGCTGTTGGATTCCTAAAGAATAGCCTGAGAAAAATGCTGAAACAGAAAAACTAACCAACCTACAATTTAGCATATGCTGTCAGGAATGAATGTCACAACATTCAGTTTGACGTCCAAAGCATAGACCATATGCTAAGTCTGTTATTTTCCTTAAAACAGACTGTACAAAATTGTTGTACTGTAGAGGACCAACCCGTTCATACTTCAGTATCAGCTTACATTAATAAATGTCAAAACTTCCAATTTGACATTTACACATAGAGCCTTATGCCATGGTCAGTTGTTCTCCTGAAGAACAGACTGAGATACATACTGAAATGTAGCAGAAAACCAACCTGCCTATTATTC
This sequence comes from Lathyrus oleraceus, assembly GCF_024323335.1. Taxonomy (NCBI): domain Eukaryota; kingdom Viridiplantae; phylum Streptophyta; class Magnoliopsida; order Fabales; family Fabaceae; genus Lathyrus; species Lathyrus oleraceus. The sequence continues at coordinate 42,559,229 of NC_066582.1, forward strand.
AGTATATGCTGTCAATGATGAATGTCATAACATCCAGTTTGACATTCAAACAGTAGGCCTTGTGCCAGGTCTGTTATTCCCTTGATAAACAGACTGAAAATAAATACTGAGTTATAACAGAACACCAACTGTTCTATTCCTCAGTATCTGCTGTCAAGGATGAATGTCATAGCATCTAGTTTGACATTCAGTAGATCCTGTATTAGCTAAACCTGCAGCATACTACTCAAGTATGTCATGACATCAGTCAAGACATCAGAGTACAGTTAGATGATCTAACACAAAATGCAGCTAATTAAACATCTCCAAAGCAGGTCATGACATCAGTCAAGATATTAGAATCCAGCTAGTGTTTTAACATAAAATGCAGCCAATCAAACATCTACAAACTCCCCCTTTGGCAAATTTTTGGCTAAAACACTTTGGCATCACAACAGAGTACACAGCAGCGGAAAACACACATCTAGCAGGAAAAAAACCTAGCTAATACACTCAGAGCAGCAACACACTCAACAGACAGATAGAAGTTAAATAAGAACTTCACAAATCAGCACACATACAGAAGTTAAATAAAACTTCTACCAGCATCACACACATAGAAGTTAAATAAAAACTTCTAATAGCAGCACACACAAACACACTCACACTCATAGAAGTGGAACATCAGCTGCAGCATAACCTCTGGATTAAAGGGTCTTCAATATCTGTTTAACGCACATAGCAATTAATCTGTTGTCCAGGGGCACCACAAGTGTTACTCCCCCTTTTTGTCAAAAAATGTTGCCAAAGCAACACTTTAAATTACAGACCAAAATAAAACAGAATTACACACATGACAGAAATATAGTAAATGATTTATTCATCTGACTTAGAGTCAGCCTCATCATCAGTGCCATCATCAGAACTGGCCTCCTCTTCACCCTCTGCACTTTGCCTTGCAGCTCCTTCTGTAGCCTCAGCAGCTTCACCAAGCCCACCATCCTCAGACATCTCCAATTGGATAATCAACTTTTCCAAAGTGAGCTTCCTTGCCTCTAGCTCTTTGCAATTTTCTCTGAGTATGGCAACGACAACAGCTTTATCTGGTTGATTGCCAACACCTGATGTTTCTCCAATTGTCATGGCAATGTCAGGGACATACTTACCCAGGAACAATTTGTAATTGAAGGCCAACGGACTCTCTCTTCTTTTCACAAAGTCATTTTCTGTCAAGATGTTTGGAAATTGATTCAGCACAATGCCACATATGAGGGAAGGAAAGGCTATAGGCCCCTTCACACTGAAGCTCCCAGCATGTTTCATGGTCTGATAAAAAATGTAGGTTCCATAGTCAAACTTTGCTTTGGTTCCAACATCATAGATGAACTTTCCAAGCATCACAGACACAGTGGATTTGTGATTTGTGGGCACCCAGTTGGCAGCTCCAACTTTGTGTAGCATAACATACTTCACACTGAGTTTGCTGGCCACCAACTTACCTTTAAGAGGCCACTTCCTGACTTGATTTGCAGTGATGACTTGACAGATTCTGTTGTCAGTCACTTCAAGCTCTGGTTGAACTACATCAGGTCTTCCCAAATACAGGTTGATTACTGAGGGAGAGAAGTTCACACACTTGCCTCGCATATACACTTTTCTGAATTCTCTGGACTTCCCATCTGCACATTCCTCAGACACATTGACAATGAACTCCTTCACTAAAGTCTCATAGAACTTTGGGACTTGAGTCACAGTTTTCATTAACCCTGCCTCTTGAATAAGGTCTACAATCTCCTTACCCTCCAGGGCATTCTGAGCCAGTTCCCTCTCCAAGGCCAGCCTCTTGTGATAGACATACTTCCACATGTTCACACTAGAAGTAAAATGGAATGACACGTTGTCAATGGGTACCTCAGGGACACTAGCAGCCAACTTGCTAGTGGTTGGCTTCTTCTTTGACAGAGATGTTGTGACATCACATGGGACATCTGAATCAGATTCCACCACAACAGACTTGGTCTTCATTTTCTTGGGCACCTCTTTGCTCCAAGATTTCGCAGGTCCATGCCCTTTCCTTTTGAGGGAACTCTCTATCACCTTTGGATTGGGAGAAGTTGCCACATCAACCTTCCTTCTTAGGGACCTCTGCACCACAGTCTTCTTTTCTCTCCTAGTCCTAACCCTTTTGGCTATGCTAGGGACAACTGAGGTCAACAGTTCATTATCAGAGAACTCTTCCAGATTAACTATGTCAGCTTTAGGGTTGTCATTGACATCATGAGTGACACGGACCTCCTCACCTCTCACATTGTCTAAGGGTTTGTTAATTTTTGACCCCTCATGAGCATCAGGTTGCTCAGCATCGTCATATACATTCTTTCTTAAGACGACTGCGTTTTCTTGACGTGCAACATTATCAGGTATGATAGTGTTCAAGGGAATAGAGACCCCATGAACATTCTGATTACCAGATAGTATCTTAGTGACAATAGTTGCAATGACATTATGCACATACCTCGATCCTTCCCTGGTTTGTTCATCAAGTGCGATTGCTGAGGAGAATCCGGAGACCGTTTCTTTAGGTCTTCTTGCATGAGACGAAGTTGCAGCGTCAGCCACAGGATCTTCCCGGTTAGGGTTGCAAGACTCAGAGCTGGAGGAATCAGACATGGTCGTGTAGGAGGTCGAGTCGGATTGGTGCGACATGATGAATATCTCGGAGGAGAGTTGAACAGTTTCTTTGGGAGAAATTTTGCAAGACTGAAAGTTGAAGCGATGGAATAGGAAACGCTTGTTGCACGAGCAATGTCTATTATTTGTTGACCACTCAGAGTGCACTATTAATTGTTTAATAAGTTGACTTACTAAACAGTAAATAACTAATATCATTAGTTGCTATAATTTCTTAGAAGCGCACATTCCCTCTTTGCCCCTAACTCTGTCAAACTGAGTAGCCTCCAATGTCATGACATTCTGAGTGACATTGCACTCAGTCTGCATCTGGTTCATCCATACCAGTGGTGAACACCTGCTACCAGAAGCTAGGTACTTAGCTTCTGCAGTGGACAATGATACACACTTCTGTTTCTCCCTTGCTACTACACCATTTGAATGAGGTCCAATAGGTGAGGATGACTCATGGCTTTCAATCTGACATTTTCCACAGTCTTTTCTTTCATCCATAAGCAGATTTGGGATTCCTCTAATTGCTTCCTTGGATATGATCTTCTTCATTCCTTTTAAATGAAGTTGTCCAAGTCTTCCATGCCACAACTTCACTTCCTGCTCTCCCTTGGCTAAGGGGCACTTTAAGGAGTAGTGTGAGACTTTAGATTCCCATAGATAACAGTTATCTTTGGATCTGGATCCTCTCATAACTTCCTGATTGCAGCCATTCATCACCACACATCCTTCCTTAGTGAACTGTACATTGAAGCCTTGATCACATAGCTGGCTTATGCTGATGAGATTAGCCGTTAGTCCTTTTACTAACAGCACATTACTCAGTTTTGGAACTCCAGGACAATCCAGCTTACCAACACCCTTGATTTCTCCTTTAGCTCCATCACCAAATGTCACATACCTGGTAGCATGGGGTTGTAGATCCACCAATAAGTTGCTCATCCCAGTCATATGTCTTGAGCAGCCACTATCAAAATACCAGTCTTGTCTGGTAGATGCCCTTGGAGATGTGTGAGCTAGTTTAGCAACCCATTGTTGTTTCTCAATGGGGATATTATGCTTAGATGCCTGCTGCTTAGGTATGACTTGAGGTGTCGGATTAGCAACCCATTTTTGTTTCTTAATGGGGGCATTATGTGTAGATGCCTTCTGCTTAGGTCTGACTTGAGTAGTCTGGTTAGGATAACCATGCAGCCTGTAGCAGAAAGGTTCTATGTGACCAAATCTACCACAATAGTGACATCTCCATCTCTGAAATTTCTTCTTCTGATGGTTACTCATCCTGGTTCCCTGATGTTGAGACATAGGTTGTGACTTCTGCTTGAGTTTCTGAACTTCAGCCTTTGATCTTTTGAGTTCAGATGAGGATTTCTTAGCAAAGCCTAGACCAGACATGGTTCCTGACTTCTGCCCCACCTTTAGAATCTCTTCCAAGGTGTCAGTTCCTTTATTCAGCATTCTGATGGATTTAGTCATTTGTTCTAGCTTAGATGTCAGCAAAGATATCTCACCATTCAGACCATCTATGACTGTCAGTTGCTTCTGTTTCTCACCTTCCAGCTCTTTGATGAGTTTCTTCTGCTTTTCTCCTTGGATACACACTTCTGCACTTTTAACACATAGTTCTTTATATGAAGCAGCAAGTTCATCAAAGGTAAGTTCATCTCCACTTGAGTCATCATCAGAGGCATAGACACTGGTCAGAGGAGTGACATGTTTAGTAGATTCTCCTTCAGATTCACTCTCAGAATCTCCTTCGGACCAGGTGACAGATAGCCCTTTCTTTTGCATCTTGAGGAAGGTAGGGCATTCAGCTTTAATATGACCATAACCTTCACATCCATGGCACTGGATTCCCTTGCCTTGAGTGACATTTTCTTCATATTTTGACTTTCTACTGATGTCATATGAAGAGTTCTTGACATTAGGTCTACCCTGTTGATCAACCTTTTTTATGAACTTGTTGAACTGTCTTCCAAGCATGGCTATGGCTTCTGAAATGCTTTCATTTCCTCCAATGTTTCCTTCTTCTGAATTCTCTTCAGTATTTGATACAAAAGCTATGCTTTTGTTCTTCTTTTCAGCATCCTCACATAAGCCTATTTCAAAGGTTTAGAGTGAACCAATAAGCTCATCAACCTTCATATTGCTGATATCTTGAGCCTCTTCTATGGCTGTGACCTTCATGGCAAATCTCTTTGGCAATGATCTGAGAATCTTCCTTACAAGCTTCTCTTCAGCCATTTTCTCACCTAAGCCACCAGAAGTGTTGGCGATTTCAAGAATATTCATGTGGAAGTCATGAATAGTCTCATCCTCTTTCATCCTCAGATTTTCAAACTTGGTGGTCAGCATCTGAAGTTTAGACATCCTCACCTTCGAGGTACCTTCATGAGTTATCTTGAGGGTATCCCAGACTTCCTTAGCCAGCTCACAGTGATGCACCAGTCTGAAGATGTTCTTACTTATTCCATTGAACAATGCATTCAAGGCCTTAGAATTTCCAAGGGCTAATGCCTCTTGCTCCTTGTCCCACTCTTCTTCAGGAATTTGCATACTGACTCCATCTTTACCTGTCTTCGTTGGATGTTCCCATCCTTTGTTAACAGCTCTCCAGACTTTGCTATCTAGAGACCTTAAGAAGGCTATCATACGAGGCTTCCAGTCATCATAGTTAGAACCATCCAGCATGGGTGGTCTATTTGAGTATATTAAATCCTTGTCCATGGTACTAGAAAGTAACTTCCCTAGATCTCACCCATAAATTAACAGGCAGGGTGCCTGCTCTGATGCCAATTGAAATTCTAGTTAACAGACTTTCGATGTCACAAGGGATGTTATGACATCCAATTCTGCGCAGACAAGAATTATGCAGAACTTAAAAAATAAGTGCAATAAATAACACAAGGAATTGTTTACCCAGTTCGGTGTCACACACACCTACGTCTGGGGGCTACCAAGCCAGGGAGGAAATCCACTATTAGTAGTATTAATTCAGACCTTAAACCAACTGTTTAATCCTATCACTTAATACCTACCCAATGCAATTTCAATCTTACACTAAGATCAGAGTTCCTACTCACTCCCCCTCAATCACCTCAGTGATTACAACCTTTAATTAAGTTTAAAGATAATTGTGAAGTCACACTTCAAACAACTCTTGATTGTGCTTAACAACTTTAATCAAGATACACAACACTCACGCTTAAAAGCTTAGAGTGACACAACACTTACAACTCAATGAACACCCTAGTCCAATGCAATCATCTAGGTGATAATTGCTTGGCTCACAAGATACACCTAATACAAGACACACAAAAAATACAACAGTGAAGTATGATGGAACACTTGAATCTTCACGCCTATAAAAAATCCCCGAGTTCTGAATGAAGGATTGCCATCCTTTTATATTGCAACACTTGGGCCTTGTACTTGTATTTCCTGAAATTTAGGTCAAGCAAGTTAACCTAATTTCCACATATTAGGGTACTAACAAATAGGCTATTTGTTAGGTTCATTAATTGTAGCTTAGTTGTTAGTTTCCTAGATTTTAGCTCAGCTGTTGGATTCCTGAAGAATAGCCTGAGAAAAATGCTGAAACAGAAAAACTAACCAACCTACAATTTAGCATATGCTGTCAGGAATGAATGTCACAACATTCAGTTTGACGTCCAAAGCATAGACCATATGCTAAGTCTGTTATTTTCCTCAAAACAGACTGTACAAAATTGCTGTACTGTAGAGGACCAACCCGTTCATACTTCAGTATCAGCTTACATTAATAAATGTCAAAACTTCCAATTTGACATTTACATATAGAGCCTTATGCCATGGTCAGTTGTTCTCCTGAAGAACAGACTGAGATACATACTGAAATGTAGCAGAAAACCAACCTGCCTATTATTCAGTATATGCTGTCAATGATGAATGTCATAACATCCAGTTTGACATTCAGACAGTAGGCCTTGTGCCAGGTCTGTTATTCCCTTGATAAACAGACTGAAAATAAATACTGAGTTATAACAAAACACCAACTGTTCTATTCCTCAGTATCTGCTGTCAGGGATGAATGTCATAACATCTAGTTTGACATTTAGTAGATCCTGTATTAGCTAAACCTGCAGCATACTACTCAAGTATGTCATGACATTAGTCAAGACATCAGAGAATAGTTAGATGATCTAACACAAAATGCAGCTAATTAAACATCTCCAAAGCAGGTCATGACATCAGTCAAGACATTAGAATCCAGCTAGTGTTTTAACATAAAATGCAGCCAATCAAACATCTATAACATTCATAGCAGGTTACCTCTTTGTTTGGTTTGCTTCTGGAAGTTGATTCTGATCGATCTCCCTTTTGTCTAGGTCTTCTGAAGTTGTTATTACTTTTTCTCCAAAGTTGTTTAACTCTTCTGGTTAGAAGAGATAACTCTTCTCCATCATCAGAATCATCCTTTTCAGAGTCACCATTGTCTTCTTCTTCAGCTTAAAAGGCTTTGTTCCTTTCTGGCTTGCGTCTTTCTAAGCTAGAATTCAGAGCCACGCATTTGCTTTTCTTTTGGGGCTCGTCTTCTTCTAGTTCTATCTCATGACTCCTTAGGGAGCTGATGAGTTATTCCAGGCTTATGTTGTTCAGATCTTTTGATAGCTTCAATGTAGTGACCATAAGTCTCCACTTCTTTGGCAAGCTTCTGACAATCTTTTTGACATGATCTGCAGTTGTGTAGCCCTTGTCCAAAACCTTGAGTCCTGCAATTAAAGTTTGAAATCTAGAAAACATTACCTCTACAGATTCATTATCCTCCATTTTGAAGGCTTCATATTTTTGAATTAGAGCCAGAGCCTTGGTCTCTTTGACTTGAGTGTTGCCTTCGTGAGTCATCTTTAAGGAATAAAGTATTTCTTTAGCAGTTTTCCTTTTGGTGATCTTTTCATATTCTTTGTAGGATATAGCATTCAACAGAAATGTTCTGGATTTGTGGTGATTTTTGAAATCACGCTTCTGATCATCAGTCATTTTATTTCTGGCAATAGCGATACCAGTATCAGATACAGGTGGTTCATAACCAATTGTGACTATGTCCCATTGGTCAACGTCATAGCCTAAGAAGAAACTTTCGATTATGTCCTTCCAATAATCAAAATTTTCTCCGTCAAACACTGGAGGTTTAGCGTTGTAGTTGTCTATTTCATTGGTGTTAGTCATTATGTTTTTCTCACGCTAGATCTTCTCCATACTGTTAAGTGTTTGATTTGAAAATCAATAACAGAGCCGAAGCTCTGATACCAATTGAAGGTAGAGAAAAACAAGAAAGGGGGTTTGAGTTGTTTTCGCTGATAATAAAAACTTTTGCAAACACCACACACACGAAAAAACAAAGCAAACAACACAGAAGTTTATCCTAGTTCTCTTGAAATTCAAAGCTACTCCAGTCCACCCGACCAAGGTGATTTCGTCTTCAATAAGGACTTAATCCAATAATCTAGAAATATTACAACAAAAATGTCTAAGAGAACAATGATCTCTTAGCCCTCTCAAGTCTACAGACTTCACAGGTCACTTGAGGAGATATTCAACAACTATTTGAGAATTACAAGAAAGTGTTTAGTGCTTCTAGGTAAGCAATTTTAACACAGTAAGAACAATAAAAGTTCACACTAAGAGAAGCAATTCGTGTGAAAAAATTTGAACAAGAATTAATGAAATATTGAATTTGAGTTTGCCGTATTCCTGTGTAATTGCTTCATTATCTTGTATGATGATGATTTGGCCTTTATATAGTGCTTAGGATATGATGTCGTTGGCTGAAGCATTTATGTTGATATCCTGCTAATGATGAGACTTAATTAACATTAAGTTTATTGTCCTTTCCATAGCAATTTGGTAGAGTATTTATTCTTATCCAAATAAATATTATACCATATATGAAATATTTCGTTACTAAGCCTTGAGGTTGATCTGTTAGGCGTGAATCAGAGTGCGCGGAATCCAGATCTTCTTGTGGAACTAGTATTCTTGAGATAGTTGTTGGAAGTGATTTTCTTCAGAAGTTCTTGATTAGTCTTCAGTTGGACCTTCTTCAGATGTACGAATCAACAGAGTAACTATGAGTGGAATCCTTCAGATTCAAATTGTCTGAGTCTTCAAACTTCAGATATTGTGAACGTCGTTGTCTTCAGAGTCAGAGTGACTACTTTTTGACTCTAAGTCAATTGTTCTAGACTCGTGTAATAACATATGTTGTTTGTCAGATCCATTTTCTGTTAGAGTCCTGGATACTTAGAGAAATTTGTTAGGGTACCAAAATGTTTCATCCTTTGTTATCATCAAAACTTAGAGATGAATTGTAGACACAAAATCTTGTTCCAAAAAAAAACAAGAACAAACAAAACATGTAACTGCAAAGGTTATCAAGATACAAGGTACAAGAAGAATTATAAGTCTAAGCTTCAAGAATATGATGTTAGTGATTAACTTCTTGTGACATTCAAAGAAGATAGGAAAACAGATTACCAACGAGTACATCTAAAAGCAGTTAGATCCTCAAAAGATAAACTTCACTGAACTCTCAAGTGTTTAGATTAATTGTTTACACTCAAAGCACAACATTAAAGTTAGTACTACCATAAGCATGAAAACACTCTAACATACACAATTGAAATACATGCACATAAAGATCAAAAGGACTTTTATTTGGTTGTAACGTGGCCAAGGTAAGGGTGAGATAAATCCTAAGGGGGTACTAGGATAAAATTCAAAGAGACAAAAGATAATTGAAAGAAACTGCGGGAGTTGAATTTACAAAATATTTCATTCACTTCAATAACTCTATAGTAACTGTTTTCATTCATACTTTTTTTTCTTTTTCATAAGGAGTATGTATTGGCATGTATACATCTTTCTATTTTTTTTCATTCATTTTTTTCTTTTCTATTTTTTTTCTTTTTCTACCAACTTCTGAAATATTACAAACATAATTATTCAACCCCACACAACTCCAGGCAAGACGCTTTTAATCCTTTGAATAGGGTGATAACATTCTTTTTCACTTCTCGGTTTATAATGAGTTTTAAACAAAAAAGGATAATATGCTCAAGGGGGCTTCAAACAATGGATGCTATTATTTTAGGGTTGACTTTTTGACTAATGGCTAAAAAAATAAACAAAACAAAAACAATTTGCCTTTATCATATCAATGTGTATAAGTAAACAAAAAGTTTCAACAAGAGTCAATTCAAGTTCTAGAGACTAACATACATGAGTGGAATCACACAAGAAAGAAAGAGATGGATTTTTTAATGTTATCCATTAAAAGGCTCAAAATCTCACAAGGTAAATTGATCTACCACAAATGATGTACAATTTAGAGTTTAGTCATACCTATCATACTAAAAATGCACATCAAAATTTTCATATCACACCAAATACTTTAGTTAAGAGAACTAAGAAAAACACTCATAATTGTAACTCAAAAGCCAAAGTAAAAAACATCCATTTTTTTTAATTTAAGAAAGCAAACAAAAATCAAAACAGAGAAAAACTGAAAACAAAACAAAGAAAACAAAACAAATAAATAGTTCTCTCCCCCACACTTAAAACATACATTGTCCTCAATGAAAGAACATAAATATAAAATAAGAGTGAGAGAAAGGAAAGAACACACCCGAGGAGTCAAGGCGGATAAATGATCACATAAGCAGCCTTCCCCAAAGAGATCTTTTCTACAGTCTCTTCTTCCAAAGTTGAGTTCTCATGGAGTAGCTTTGGGTAGTGTCAATTGACCTTGAAATTTTGATTAGTGTATTTTCCTTGTATTCCATGATCAAAGAAGAATCTTAGATAAGTAAAAGTGTTGAACATGCACGTGAAAGTGATTTTCTTTTTCACAACATCAAGAATCAAAGGATTATGGGGCTGCCTCACTACTTTTGTTTCACCTTTAAGTGAGATCCTATGCATACATATGGATGGGTTAATATCACGAGTGTCAGTCAAGGTCCATCTAATTCCCTTCTTGTGTTTCTGCTTAAGTTGAAGCTTTGATGAATAATATGAAGCCTCGGGAAATGGTTTAGGCTCTAAAGAATATGGTTGTTCAATGGATTGTATGTTTGAGGCAGCCGAAATGTCAAGAGCTTCAGCTACATAAACAACTTCATTTACACTGTCACCCTGCAAGGCATCTTCAATCTCAGCACAAATAACATAAAGGTTAGTGTTATTACAATCATCATATGAGTAAATATCATCAAAACTAGAAAAAGTTAAAAAATCAGCTGAAAACAAATCAGAATAAGCTTCATCAACAACTTCAAAAAGCAACTCTATTTGAAAAACAAAATGCTCTTCCTCGTCAATCTTCTTATTTTTCAATACTCTTTGTGGGAAAGGGATTGGTGATACATACTTTTTTTAAGCCTCAACAACAATAGAAGGTTCAGGTTTATGTTCAGGTGTTACACTAACAATTTTTTTTATTTTTTTCTGGGGCTAGTTTTGTAACATTTTTGGATCTCAAGGAAATTGCACTCACATTCGGGCATTTTGGATTAACTACTGTTTGGGAAGGTAGATGGTTTTATCCTTGAGCTTGTTGCATGACATTCATTGAAGTGGCAAGTTGTAGCGTTAAATTCATGACCATCAAGCTATGCATAAGCTAGACGTCAATAAAACCAGAGTCGCCACCGCCCTTTTATTGTTTCCAAGGGAAAAGGAAAAAGTACGAACAAAACCCAAAGGATAAGAAGTTTTCAAATCAAAACTAATAAAATGCCAGAGATTACAGGTAAGGGGGTTGGTTACACAAAGGGAAGGTGTTAGGCACCCAAAGTGTCCTAGGTACTCCTAGGGAGCCCTTTTTTTGTGCATATGGATTTTTGTACAAATGATGTTTGCAATAAATAGAGTGGGGGTATGAGAAAAGAATTCATTAATTATATTTTTGTGTTTGACAAGACTTTCGGACTTGTGCCTACGTACCAACATAAAATGAGGGATCAAAACCTCGTAGTTCGTGGTAACAATTTCAAAGTGAATGAGTTGTTTTTAACAAAAGTTTAAGTTTAACAAAGGCACAAGAGGCCTAAAAAATGGTTTGAAAGAGTGTTAGTTCTTTTTTACTTTTGAAATTTTAAGTTAAGTATGATTAAGTTCATTTACAAGTTTAATTAAGAAAAGAGTTTAAAAAAGTGCAATGGCATAAGTCCAAAGTTTCTAATTTGCAAAATGGTCTAAGTTTAGAAAACAAACACAATCAAAGAAGATTTTAAAAGGAGGGAGAGATTTTAAATTAAAGAAATGGGGAGGAGATGAAGAGACTAATCCTAAGCAAAAATTTAAAAGTTAAGGGTTGAAAAGATCTGACTAATGGGTTGCAATCTAATAAACAAGAATGTCATATAAAAACCCAAAATTCCCTTGGACTTTGGAATCAAGCAATATAAATACACAAATAGTAAGATGAAGAACAAGGTATCAAATAAAGATAGCCACATCCAAGCTTAGGAACTTCATGATCTTCTTCATAATCTTCCATGCATCAGATGACTTCAAAGATAAGCATTAAACACATGTTCAAAGTAACAGCTCCAAAAGATCATGTTGCAGATGAACTCAAATGGGATCACAATACTTGCATCAAATGAAAGTTCACTTCACAAGCACTTGGTTTCATGAAAGTTGGCATTGGCCAAGTCCTTTTGCATAGTGAGTGTTGCCTAATTCTAAGTCCAATATCTTAGAGCAAACCAACAGTCCACACAAATGTCTTTTAGGATTTTTTGTTGTTATTATGTATATTAAGGTCAAAAGACCACAAAAACAAACAAGTATATACAATCACAGAATAACCACAAGATATGGCTCAAATGAGCAAAGTGAAAATGACATTAAAGTAAACAAGTTAAATGGTATGAATAATGTCAAATGAATAAGAGCTCAAAATTAAAATGCATAAAAGTAAATGGCTTGAAATTAAATGTTAGTTGTTAGTTGATTAGAAGTTAGTATTGCTTTTGCTTTTGTTTTGTTTAAGCCATTCTTTGGAGAACACTCAACCCACTATTCACAAGCATGGATCCTTGAACCAATACATCTTCTAAAGGAAGGAAAAAAGGCCAAGTTTCCACACAATACCATGAAAGAGGTGAGACTTACAATCTCACTTACTAGAATACTATGCCTTTTGTGTCACAAATTTAGCGCTATGTTAAACAATCGTAATTGGACTTATGTAGAAGTCACAACTATTTGAGGTCGGACAATAGAAATTTTGCTGTTAATGCATGTTAGAGACATAGTATAATGGACTATGCTCCTAAAACATACCACACAAAAAAAGAATATGCGAATGAGGTGGACCTAATCTCATCCACACTTATGTGGATTTTGCAATCAACTAGCCTTAGGATATAGAGATATCATAGGTCCATGACATGAATGAATAGAGAAGGGGATTGAGATGAAGAGGGAAGGGGAACGGAATCAACACAAATTGGTCAAAGGAGGATTTTTATCAAATTAAAATCATTCATTCATTTTGGAAGATGAAATGTATATTTCATCAATCCCCTAAATTCAATGATTTTAACCCAACAAAGTGAAATCAACCTTGACCAAGGCCTAACAACACAAGTCAAACTCAACAAGTCAAGATTAGAAGCTCAACACAATTTATTTTGCATTTAAACAATTAAAATCAATTAAATAATGCATTAAATTAAATTATGGTATTTCAAAATCCTAAAACCTCATTAAAACACCAAATAAATGGCCAGAAGATTTACCATAGGTCAAACAAGGTCAAAGGACCTTGGAGAAAAAAATTCATAATTTTTGGAAACTTAAAAGTATTTTTAAACAATTAAAAATATTCACAAAATCAATTAAATCATGAAAAATATTAATAATGATCCAAAAAATAATTTTAATTCAGAAAATGAAAAAGGAATTTATTTAATTTTTTTTTGGTGAAACTCTCATATTTTTTGGATCAATATAAAAATTAATATGAATTAATGAAAATAAACCAAATAAAATAAAAATCAGAAAATGAGAAAAAAAACGTGGACCACTTGATCCCCCTCATTAATTGAGGTGGCATATCAAGTGGCTGCTAGCGCACATTCCACAATAGTCACAAGTCAAAGCGTAACACAAGTGGTAATCAATTTCAACGCACGAGATTAGATCATTTCAAATGGATCAAGTGGCTCAGATGACTGCCAACTTACCACCGGAGCCAAAGCTTCGACCTCCTTCTCCGGTGAGCTTCACCAGACTGGTTCATCCACAACCATCACCAAAATTAAAAATAAGGACATGAATTCAAAGTAAAAATGCCTCTGAGCTCGAATCTGGCATAAATTTATCCTAACTCCAAGTATATTGAGAGATACAAGGAGTTGAAATTTGAGGTGCACGATCTGAGTTGCTTCGATTTGACCTCAAAGCAACTCAATCTCGTTGCCTACATTGGTAGGACTTCAGACAACCAAAGATCCAAGAGAATTATGGAGAATTGAGTGAGAATCGAAGAGATGAAAAATTCTGGAAAATACCTTCAATGCAGGTCTGTGCTTGATTGATCTTGCTCTTGCTTGCTCTTGATCTTGTTCAGGACACTTGGAGGAGTAGAATTGGATGGATGAAAATCTCAAGAATCTTGAAATTTCGAATCTCAAAACAGTGAGATTCAAACTCAATTTCCAATGGAAATTATCAAGGTTATCCTTTGAAATGAGAGGGTTTGAAGGTATGGATTCAAAGCTGGCACGCAGGGTCCTTGTTTCTGAGCATAGAGGGCTCTGTTTATAGCAAAACCAATTGATATTTCCACACTTGAAATGGAATCCAAAAATAGCAATGTACATTGCATGGGTGCATGGGTGTGATATTTTAATTTTAGAGAAGTGAATTGGTGACCAAATATTATATATGTGGATAAATAGAATTAAATTTTATTGATGATCAAATTTGAAAATGCCCAAACAATGTTCACTTCTCCCTTAGGCATAGGAGAAGGATTTTCAAAAAACAAATAAAAGCAATTACTTAGATCGATGCACAATAGTAAGAACATCAACAGCAGTCCAATTGTCGCAAGCTTTTTCATGCGTCACAAAATTGGTGCAATCTTCATCTTCATCACCCTCGATCACAACAGGTAAGTGTTGTTCATTACCATGAATGAACCCTCCGCTACGGAAACTGGGTTGCACATCTTCAGCTCTAACCACAGATGAACCTCGTTGGAAACCCAAAGTAGCTCTGCTCTTGTTGTCGGTGACCTCTACTATCTGTCCCCCATGGTCAGAAATACCATCGTCAACAATCTTCTGAGCGTCTTTGAATGAGGACATAGGTGCTCCAAATCTCTTTTCCTCAGCAATAGATAGAGTTTGGAACAGAGTTTCAATCTCATCCTTAGCTTCTACATACTAGAAAGACGACAGGTGGATTACCAACAAAGCCTTCTCCCCACCGACAATAACAAGCTTACCATTCTTGACAAACTTCAGTTTCTAATGTAATGTTGAAGTAACGGCTCCTGCCTCGTGTATCCATGGCCTTCCTAACAAGTAGCTATAGGCTGGGTGGATATCCATTACCTGGAAAGTAATTTGGAAATCACCCGAACCTATCTTCACAGGAAGGTCCACTTCACCGATCACAGTCTTGCGAGAACCGTCAAAAGCTTTAACGATCACACCACTATATCTCATCGGAGCTCCTTGATACGACAATCTTGACAAGGTTGATTTTAGGAGTACATTTAATGAAGAACCGGTGTCAACCAATACATTTGACAGAGCATCCTCCTTGCGGTTCATTGAAATGTGTAGAGCCAAGTTGTGATTTCTGCCCTCCTCGGGGAGTTCTTCATCACAAAAACTAAGATTGTTGCAGGAAGTGATGTTAGCCACAATATGATCGAACTGATCCACCGTAACATCATGCTCCACGTAATCTTGTTCTAATACTTTTTTCAATGCTTCTCTGTGCGCTTCAGAGTTTATAAGCAGAGACAACACTGAAATCTTGGAGGGGTTTTGGAGCAACTTCTCCACCACATTAAATTTGCTCTTTTTGATCAAACGAAGCACCTCATCATCATTGTTAGGCTTCAAACCGTTGGATTCACCAGAATGACATCATGGAGCAGTAACAGGATCTACTGCAGGCACTTCAACCTTCTTATTGACTGAACCATCTTCCACATTCTTTGGGAACACCGGCCCAAAAACTCGACCGCTACGGGTCACCTTCGTAACATCAGCAATGCTCATAACAGAACTAGTTGTAGGAAAAGGAACCTTTCGACCATTCTTTAACATGGTAGCATTATACTAATATGGAACAACCTTATCGGATGCATACGGGATGGGGCCCGCTAACCGTATAACCATCAGTGATACCGATCTATTGTTGACATTGTTACTGCTGCTACTGTCGAACTGGATTATTACCCTCTCCGGAGTCTTGAATACTAGAACTATAACATTCACATCATTATCCACATGACAGGACTGGAGAATCTGAATCATACCCTCATCCAACAACCTCTGGATGTCTCTCTTCACAACCACACAACCTCGAGGATTGACACTACAGATTGCACAACCATCATGGTCATGCTCACAATCACTCACCAAACAGATATCTCTGTGCATCGTTACTAAGGACCTTCTAATGAAGCAGACATCAAATACCTTGAACAACCCAAGACAACCATCTACCCTGTTGACAGAAGGGTTACCATGAGCAAGTAGTGGAATAACTTTGACATTAGGCACACCGCCTCAAAGGACTTCATTCCACTCTTTACCAACTTTTGGACTTCATACTTCAGGGGGTAATAGTTCTCAATATCATGGCCAGGAGCCCCTTGGTGAAAGACACAGTGAAGCTCTGGTTTGTACCACCAAGGAAGTGGTTCAGGAATTTGTGGAGGATTTCTAGGTTGCAAAAGGTTCTTGAGAACCAATGATGGATACAGTTCAGCATAAGACATAGGAATCGGGTCGAAAGAGACCTTCTTCCTCTCAAAGTTTTGTTATTGTTGATGAGTATTGGTATTGTTGTTGTTGTAGGTGTTTGTTCTTTGTGGTGGATGTTGTTGATGTTGTTGTTGAATTGGTGTTGATTGATTATTAGAAAATACCGGAATGACAGATGATACTTGATGATGGTGTTGACGGGATTGTGGATTCCTTCTAACATGAGGCCTCCTCTGCCTCCCAATAGATACTTCATTGGTCTCGTTCTCTTTCTTTCTGGAAAACCCACTGCCATACTTCTTGCTAGATGAAACCTCCTCTTTAGAAAATCGTCCCTCTCAGACACCTTCTTCTAACCTCATCCCCATATTTACCATTTCGGTAAAATCACTGGGGGAACTGGAAATCATGCGCTCATAGTAAAATGAGCTCAATGTCTTGAGAAAAATCTTGGTCATCTCCTTTTCTTCCAAAGGAGGGGTAATCTGAGTGGCAAGCTCTCTCCATTGTTGAGCGTACTCCTTAAATGTCTCTTTGTCCTTCTGAGACAATGACCTCAACTGGTCCCTATCCGGCGCCATATCCATATTGTATTTGTACTGCTTCACAAATGCTTCACCCAAATCATTGAACATGCGGATGCTTGCACTATCCAAACCCATGTACCACCTCAGAGCGCACCAGTCAGATTGTCTTCGAAATAATGCATCAGTAATTGATCATTATCAGTCTGCGTTGACATCTTTCTAGCATACATGACAAGATGACTGAGCGGACAAGTATTCCCCTTGTACTTTTCAAAGTCAGGGACTTTGAACTTCATCGGGATTTTGACATTAGGAACAAAACAAAGTTCCGCAACACTCTTAGCAAACAAATCTTTTCCCCTTAAGGTCTTTAACTCCTTTCGCATCTCAAGGAATTGGTCTTTCATTTCATCCATCTTTTCATAAACATTCGGACCCTCAGACGGCTCAGAATGATAAATGGTGTCCTCAACACGGGGTAAAGTATGAACAACCGGCAGCGGCACAGACATGACCAGGCTAGATGTCGACATGTAAGCAAAAGTAGGCACGAAACCCTCGGGCACAGAGTTAGGTGGAATTCCCCACAGGAATCCGACAGGCATGGTAGGCACAAAGTGAGCAGCAGTAGCAGGAATGGTAGTGGTGGCAACCTCTGAAATGACAGTCCTCTTAGGAGGAGGAGTTGCAGGCGTTGGAGATGATTGACTTTGAGCAGCTGACACTGACTCCATCATAGCAGTCAGGCGGGCGATCTCGTCTTTCAAGTATCTGTTCTCTTGCTCTAGATGTTCAATGTTCCTTGAGTGATTGGCGCAGGTATTGTAACGATGAGTCAGCTTGGTTAAAGCAAAGAAGAAGAACCAATAAGACATCTGACGAAAGAGAAACCTGCTTATGCAAATGATGCATGAAATGCAATGCTTGATTGTTTTTATTTTCAAGGAACATACTATTTTATTTGCAAATATATAATAATAATAATTTCACAATTTGATTGACCATAAAATATCTTTTATTTATATAATTGGAAGGATTACACTGAGTACAATTTCAAAAACCAAAAATACAAAATACAAGAGAAAAGGAAACTAGTCATCCTAAGGATCCCTAACAACAATGTCAGAAGATCTAACTGTAGGCGAGTACTTCCTTCAGATGCGTTGTATCTTGGACTCAAAGGATGTCTTCATCTGAGCTTTGTCAAGGACAAGCTGATCAATAATCTTCTTCCAAGCACCGGAAGGCTGAGGCATACTAGAGGAAGGTAGACCCTCTGGCTCTCTCTGTCTCTTCACGGCTCGGTCTTCAAGAATTTCAATAAGTCCATCCTTGTCTCTTGACTCAAGATGCAACTCCTCATGCTTTCGGCTTAAAGCATGGAACCGCTCTTCCCATATATCTCTTTCTTGCTTCATCTAGGTGAGTGCGTATTCCAACTCCTCTACATATTGGTTAGGGAGAGTTGATGGCTCAGCCAAAACCAAAGACATAGGTTTTTCACAAGCATACGAAATCTTTAGTTCCAAACCTCTCTTCTTTACCCAAATAGTGTAAGCTTCCAAAACAACACAGTTGCACGGACCAAGCTCGGATCTTCCTTTCATATGCATATTATGCCAAGCATGTATCATCCTTTTCTTCAACTGTTGGGGATCTTTACCCTCTTGATAGAAAATACCTTCTAACAAAGTGTTATTAGGTTTGTCTCTCAAGGGGAACCCAAGTTGACGACGAGCCAAAGCATTGTTGTACTTAATTCCTCCTTGTGTACCAATGAGAGGAACATTAGAGAATTCACCACAACAATCAATAATCTCCAAGCTTCCCAATGAAGAATCATACCAAACTATATCATCATTAGTGAGATACATAAGTCTCTGAGACCACCTTAGACATCATTTATTCTCCACAAAAGCAGGTGTCTGAGGCAAGTGCAAAATAAACCACTTGTACAAAAGAGGAACATAATAGACAATAGTTCCACCACCCTTAGAATTCCTTAGATGCAAAGAGAAGTACATATCTCCTAACAAAGTAGGCACATGATTCCCAATCAAGAAAATTCTAATGGCGTTAACGTCAACAAAACCATCAATGTTAGGGAACAAATCTAAACCATAGGTGAGCAATACAAAGATAGCTTCAAAATCATCCACACTACCGGCTTGAGCAAAGGTAGTAGCTTCCTTGATGAGGAACTTAGAAGCCAACCCAAACAGTCCTCCTTTGTTCACCCAATGAGCCTCAATCTCAGACTTCTTCAGATGAAGAGCTTCAGCTATAAGATGAGATTTGGGAATCTCTTCCAATCCACCAAAGGGCACTTTGCTAGAAACAGGTATTTCCAAGAGATGGGCATATTCCTCTAACGTAGGCACGAGCTGATAATCAGGAAAAGTGAAGCAATGGTAGAGAGGGTCATAAAACTGAACCAACACACTCAAGAGTCCTTCAACCACACTAGCAGATAGAATAGACAGAAGCTTACCATGACGTTGCTTGAAGTCCAAAGGATCTAATACAAAAGATGACAGCTTCCTTAACTCTTCCAAGTCTGGACATCTAAAACTGTACTTCTTAGTGTTCCTTCGTCCACAATCCATGGTCTGAAAATATTTGCAAATAAGACCTCAGATCCTTGAAATTATTTTTCGTGTGATGAATGTTATGATACACATGAATGCTGAATGCAACAACCACAAATAAGGGATCACACGCAAGGCAAACAAACAAAGGTCAAGGGATGAATCAATTCATTGTCAAGATCAATCATCCATTTTGGTGGATTATGGTTTTCACCTTATCAATACCCAAGTTCCATTGATATTGACAAGACTTGATTAGATCAACCAAGAATCAAGGGTTTGTTGTAAGTCACGAGCATGGAGTATGGGTAAGAACCATCCCAAAGGAGTGAACTAAGGATAAAAGCCTGTAGATCATGTTCTAAAAATTTCCCAGAGTCTTAATTCCATCTATCGGATATTACAGGTTAGGATGACTGACTCATCAACCCATAATATTCTCAAGAGAAACTCGTCTGAGTGTAGTATCGCGTAACAACTGTTATTAAGTCTACACTTGAACATTCTCCGCACTACGTCCTAAATAGGCCAAAAGGGGTTAAATGTTTTACGATCCTCAGCTTCTCGGACCCCAAATCAAAGATAGTAATGCCTAACCACAAATAACTTGTGTGACATTCATAACTCCAAAAGGGACTCCACTGAGTTAATGGATCTCAAGTCAACTTGTTAAGAACTATTCCACACAAGTCGAACATGACTATACCATCCTCCTATCTCAGTTGCACTCAAGTTCGGGTTAGAACTTATCTCACCACTCAGAGATCACCAAGCTTAACAAGCAGATTATATCATACAAACAAATATACATACATCAAATATACAAATATATACACATAAAAAAGTAGGCTAAACCCACTGGAGACTACTCCCTAGTGGAGTCACCACTTAATTTCTGTAGCGGTAAATTCATGACCATCAAGCTACGGATAAGCTAGACGTCAATAAAACTAGAGTCGTCGCCGCGCTTTTATAGTTTCCAAGGGAAAAGGGAAAACTACGAACAAAACCCAAAGGATAAGAAGTTTTCAAATTAAAACTAATAAAATGCCAGAGATTACAAATAAGGGGGTTGGTTACACAGAGGGAAGGTGTTAGGCACCCAAAGTATCCTAGGTACTCCTAGGGAGCCCGTTTTTGTGTGCATATGTATTTTTGTACAAATTATGTTTGCAATAAATAGAGTGGGGGGATGAGAAAAGAATTCATTAATTATATTTTTGTGTTTGACAAGACCTTCGGACTTGTGCCTACGTACCAACATAAAATGAGGGATCAAAACCTCGTAGTTCGTGGTAACAATTTCAAAGTGAATGAGTTGCTTTTAACAAAAGTTTAAGTTTAACAAAGGCACAAGAGGCCTAAAAAAATGGTTTGAATGAGTGTTAGTTATTTTTGGATTTTGAAATTTTAAGTCAAGTATGATTAAGTTCATTTACAAGTTTAATTAAGAAAAGTGTTTAAAAAAATGCAATGGCATAAGGCCAAAGTTTCTAATTTGCAAAATGGTCTAAGTTTAGAAAACAAACACAATGAAAGAAGATTTTTAAAAGGAGGGAGAGATTTTAAATTGAAGAAATGGGGAGGAGATGAAGAGACTAATCCTAAGCACAAATTTAAAAGTTAAGGGTTGAAAAGATCTGACCGATGGGTTGCAATCCAATAGACAAGAATGTCATATAGAAAACCAAATTTACCTTGGACTTTAGAATCAAGCAATATCAATACACAAATAGTAAGATGAAGAGCAAGGTATCAAATAAAGATAGTCACATCCAAGCTTAGCAACTTCATGATCTTCTTCATAATCTTCCATGCATCAGATGACTTCAAAGATAAGCATTAGACACATGTTCAAAGTAACAACTCCAAAATATCATGTTGCAGATGAACTCAAATGGGATCACAATACTTGCATCAGATGAAAGTTCACTTCACAAGCACTTGGTTTCATGAAAGTTGGCATTGGCCAGGTCCTTTTGCATAGGGAGTGGTTCCTAATTCTAAGTCCAATGTCTCAGAGCAAACCAACAGTCCACACAAATGTCTTTTAGGGTTTTTTGTTGTTATTATGTATATTAAGGTAAAAAGACCACAAAAACAAACAAGTATATACAATCATAGAATAATCACAAGATATGGCTCAAATGAGCAAAGTGAAAATGATATTAAAGTAAACAAGTTAAATGGTATGAATAATGGAAAATGAATAAGAGCTCAAAATTAAAGTGCATAAAAGTAAATGGCTTGAAATTAAATGTTAGTTGTTAGTTGATTAGAAGTTAGTATTATTTTTGCTTTTGTTTTATTTAAGTCATTCTTTGGAGAACACTCAACCCACTATTCACAATCATGGATCCTTGAACCAAGACATCTTCCAAAGGAAGGAAAAAAGGCCAAGTTTCCACACAATACCATGAAAGAGGGGAGACTTACAATCTCACTTACTAGAATGTTATGCCTTTTGTGTAACAAATTTAACGCTATGTTAAGTAATTGTAATTGGACTTATGTAGAAGTCACAACTATTTGAAGTCGGGCAATAGAAATTTTGGTGTTAATGCATGTTAGAGACATAGTATAATGGACTATGCTCCTAAAGCATACCACACACAAAAAGAATATGCAAAAGAGGTGGACCTAATCTCATCCACACTTATGTTGATTTCACAATCAACTAGCCTTAGGATATAGAGATATCATAGGTCCATGACATGAATGAATAGAGAAGGGGATTGAGACGAAGAGGGAGGGGAATGGAATCAACACAAATTGGTCAAAGGAGGACTTTTATCAAATTAAAATCATTCATTCATTTTGGGAGATGAAATGTATATTTCATCAATCCCCTAAATCCAATGATTTTAATCCAACAAAGTCAAATCAACCTTGACCAAGGCCTAACAACACAAGTCAAACTCAACAAGTCAATATTAGAAGCTCAACACAATTTATTTTGCATTTAAACAATTAAAATCAATTAAGTAATGCATTAAATTAAATTATGGTTTGTCAAAATCCTATAACCTCATCAAAACACCAAATAAATGTCCATGAGATTTATCATAAGTCAAACAAGGTTAAAGGACCTTGGAGAAAAAAATTCATAATTTTTGGAAACATAAAAGTGTTTTTAAACAATTAAAAATATTCACAAAATCAATTAAATCATGAAAAATATTAATAATGATCAAAAAAATAATTTTAATTCAGAAAATGAAAGAGGAATTTATTTAAATTTTTTTGGTGAAACTCTCATATTTTTTGGATCAATATTAAAATTAATATGAATTAATGAAAATAAACCAAATCAAATAAAAATCAGAAAATGAGAAAAAACGTGGACCACTTGATCTCCCTCATTAATTGAGGTGGCAGATCAAGTGGTTGCTAGCGTGCATTCCACCATAGTCACGAGTCAAAGCGTAACACAAGTGGTAATCAGTTTCAATGCGCGAGATTAGATCATTTCAAATGGATCAAGTGGCTCAGATGACTGCCAACTCACTACCGGAGCCAAAGCTCCGGTCTCCTTCTCCGGTGAGCTTCACCAGACTGGTTCATCCACAACCATCACCAAAATTAAAAATAAGGACATGACTTCAAAGTAAAAATGCCTCTGAGCTTGAATCTGGCATCAATTTATCCTAACTCCAAGTATATTGAGAGATACAAGGAGTTGAAATTTGAGGTGCATGATCTGAGTTGCTTCGATTTAACCTCAAAGTAACTCAATCTTGTTGCCTACATTGGTAGGACTTCAGAGAACCAAATATCCAAGAGAATTATGGAGAATTGAGTGAGAATCGAAGAAATTAAAAATTCTCGAAAATACCTTCAATGCAGGTCTGTGCTTGATTGATCTTGCTCTTGCTTGCTCTTGATCTTGTTCAGGACACTTGGAGGAGTAGAATTGAATGGATGAAAAGCTCAAGACTCCTGGAGTTTCGAATCTCAAAACAGTGAGATTCAAACTCAATTTCCAATGGAAATTATCAAGGTTATCCTTTGAAATGAGAGGGTTTAAAGGTATGGATTCAAAGTTGTCGCGCAGGGTCCTTATTTCTGAGCATAGAGGGCTCTATTTATAGCAAAACCAATTGATATTTGCACACTTGAAATGGAATCCAAAAATAGCAATGTATATTGCATGGGTGCATGGGTGTGTAACAGGCCCATGTAATCACCTCTTCTGATCCATAATAGAGTACAAGCCTTGCTGAGATCATGTTGGAGTGTTATGCATTGGTGTATGGAATGTTTAAGTTCAATTTGTGCCAAATGATCATTCATGTTCAAGCCATGTGCAACCCATTAAAATCTTGTCCAAAATGGATGAAATTAGACTTTTTGGAAAGGTTAGATCAAGAGGAACAACTTTCATGTTGAACACTTTTTCATTTGAAGCTTGGATCATGATGAATTTTGAGGTGTAAGTTGGGGAAATCAAACATGTCAAAAACATTTCTAATTGTCAAGCCATATGTTCACTTATTCCACCTTGGCTAACTTTTTATGTGAGCTTCAAATGAGAAAGGTTCCTTCAAAAAGGTTGTAGCTCTCTCAAAGTCCTTCAAAATGGTCACAAATTTGACCTCACTTGGATTTAATATGAAGGATTTATGCATTTTTGAAGTTGAGGAAAATCACTTGTTCAATGGCATTGATCCAAAATGACCTATAATGTATCCTCATATCACATGCACATAAAATTTGAATTTTCTCTTCCTAAAATCATCAAAGTTGAATTAGACATCTTGAATTTGATTTTTCAACTTGGAAATCTTTCATCTCATAAAAATTGAGCAAGTTGTGGTTTTGGGAAGTTGACCTCCAAATTAGGGTTTAGACAAAATGACCTACAATCGTTCCCCATAAAAAATGACTTTCCAAGAAAAACTAGCTCTAGACCTCAACATGAAAGTTGTTTGGAATGTCATTTAGAGTAACGTTTCTCTTGGAATAATTTTCATATGACAAAAATTATAGGAGATAGGGTCTAGGGAACCCAGTTTTGATCAGATGAATTTCTCTGGTCAACCACCATCAACCAACTTGTTAACTTGCAATTATCTTGACCTTTGGGACTCATGGGAGATCATATATTCATAAGATGATGAATTTTGGAGTATCACTTGAATTATTTGATCAATTGTTGAAGAAGCTTGTTGAAGAAGTTACATAAGATACCCAGATGAATTAGGGTTTCCAAGGCAAACCATCTCCAAACTCTTAATGATTACTTTGATCAAACTAACATGTGAAGCTCATGGGGATTCATATATGATGCATAGAGTCATAGTAGACCACTTCTTGATTGGGCCCCTTGCATTGAGGGTCTTAAACCCTAGATATGAGTTTGATGAATCAAAGGTGAGCATGTGCACTACCTGCAAAAGAGTTAGACAAATACAAAGACATATTTTTGGTATTTTGGTTAGTAAATGATAAAGATACAAAGTATGATACAATCAAATAGTGCTTTGTGATCTCTCCCAATACAAACCCAATGAATAAGGGGTAAAGAGGATACCAAGTTGTGATCCTAATGCCAATGCACATGATGAGAAAACATGAGGGATCTTAGGATCAAAATTGGGGTCTTACACAAGTTGTCCAATTTGTGTTTGCAAAGTTTGAATACTATAATCTGTCCACTACTAAAATTGGAGACTATTTACAACCATTTGCTCGACAAGATCCTCTAGTGAAGGTTCAGAAGGTGAATAGGTGATTACTTGTGGAGGGTTATATGGTGGTGGTGATGGAAGGGGTAGCATTAATTATTTCACTAAAGAGGTAAGTTTATTAATTCTGGTTTCTAGAGTTTTGTTCGAAGAAGAAACCTGAATCTCATTCACACCTTTTGCTAGGACCACAAAATTATCCCTTGTTGTGAACTGTTGGGACTTAAGTGACATGTTCTCAATCAAGGATTTGACAACAACTAGAGTCTTATCAACAAGTGCTCTACCACTAGCAGCATCTAAAATGTTTCTTTCTATTGGTAGAAATCCCCCATAAAAGTATTGTATTAGCAATTGTTCAGAAATCTAGAGGTGAGGACAACTCAACACTAACTGCTTGAATCTCTCCTAGTTTTCGGACAATGATTCCATGTCAACCTGACTAATATCACATATTTATTTTCTGATTGAAGAAGCTCTTGAAGAAGGGAAAAATCTTTCTAAGAATATTTTCTTCATATTATTCCAACTTGTAATAGAATTTGGCTCAAGATAATATAACCAATCTTTTGCAGCACCTTGTAGTGAGAATGGAAATGCTCTAAGCTTGACATGATCTTCAGTAATTCCTTGAGGCCTCAATGGTGTAGAACACACAACCTGAAATTCTTTTAGATGCCTATGCGGATCGTCACCTGCAAGACCATTAAACCTTAGCAACACGTGTATTAAACCAGATTTCAATTTGAAAGATACAACAACAACATGATATTCAATATACAAAGCATTATAATCAACATTAGGGGAAACAAGTTCTCTCAGAGTTCTTTGGTCATTCATGTTAAACTCAATAGAAAAGAAAAAAATCAACAAACAATGAAAAAATAAATAACAAATTCAGCAATGCAGCAACAAATAGGAAAATATCGAGAATGTCCCTATTAAGCAAAAACAATTGAAATACGGAAAAAAATGATTAAAAGAGAAGATTTTAAAAAAAAAATACAAATATTAATCTAATAGAGTCAATTAAGAATTTTGAGATTTTTTTCGGAAGTTTCTGAAACTACCAAAACAGATTTTTTTTTATAAAAAATAGAAAAATAAGGAATTTTGGACTTTTAGAGCAGTGTCCACAATTTAGTCCCTAAATATGGGTTTTGATCCTTGATTTTTTTCTAACGAATCGACAAAGAATCAGAATAATCTGAGACGATTTTCTTAAAAACAAGTTTTTTTATTCTAAAACGCGAAAAGACCAGAATGCAAGAAAGTTGGGGCAAAAAATGCTAAAACACAATACCTATGACTATAATAATGGTTAGACTATAATAATGGTTAAAATCTACAAGAGTCCCCGACAACAACGTCAATTTGATCCATTGTCGCACACAAATCAAAAACGAGTAATAATATATAGTAAACGAGAAGCAACACTTCGAGTATCGTATCGCAAGGACTCTTGGCAAATTAACCAAGTATGAAAATAAAATAGGGGGGTTTCGATTCGATTAAGTGATTGTAAAAAGTGATTATAAAAAGTGATTATGAAAAGTGATTATAAAAAGTGATTATGAAATAAGCTGATCTACTGTTTTGGTTTCCTAACTTATCAATGGTTAATATACTTTCCATGCCCTAAGCAAATTCTAATCCCTTTTTGATTACAGTAACAATAACAAGCGCATTGATACTAATATATGATATGTGTTCCTAATTTATGAATTAAGCAAACAGGTTAAGTACACACAAATTAAGCAAACGCGATTATGGAACATTTATCAATCGAAATTAATTAACACATATTCTATAGAACTTGAATAAAGCATACACGACATAGAAAAAAATACTGAAAGGGAAAAGACATTTTATTGAAAATTAAGAAACCTCAAAGTATCGACGATTACAACAGATCAACCTTGTGAATTTTAGTTCTCCATAAAATATTATAAGCAATATTATATCATCAAAATTCATAATAGGATTCCTATAACAGTGAAAGACCTAATATAATAAAAGAGAAATTTGGGCCCTTATGGGATTCGACCCGAAAATTACAAAAACCGGCCCAAACTAACTATTTTAATTAAGTCTGGAACTTCAACGAATTATTCGACCCTTCTTCATTCTGAATCTGCTTTTGACTTCAACATGAAACTTGTATTTCTTTCTCTTAGCTTTCTAACGCATATTAGAACATGTGAATCTGACTCATATAGCTCAAGTTATAATCTGCATAATGACAAGGTATCAAATAACTGTTTATGCTGAAAATAAAGTACGAAAATAAAATAAAATAAAAAATAAACTTAAATATAAAAACATATTAAAATAGTAAAAATAATAAAATAATTTATAGAGTTGTCTAAGTAGAATAGAAGAAGAATGTGCATCAAAATGCACTAATCAAATTCCTCCACACTTGAAATTTTGCACTTCCAGCAAATTTATAAATTCAAAACTCAAAACTGAAAAAAAAAGAACAAACAAAACATGTAATTGCAAAGGTTATCAAAATACAAGATACAAGCAAAATTATAAGTCTAAGCTTCAAGAATATGATGTTAGTGATCAACTTCTTGTGACATTCAAAGAAAATAGGAAAACAGATTACCAAAGACTACATCTAAAAGCAGTAAGATCCTCACAGGATAAAATTCATTCAACTCAAGTGTTTAGGTTAATTATTTACACTCAAATCATAACATGAAAGTTAGTATTACCATCAGCATGAAAATACTCTAACATCCACAATTGAAATACATGCACATAAAGATCAAAAGGACTTTTATTTGGTTGTAACGTGGCCAAGGTAAGGGTGAGATAAATCCTAAGGGGGTACTAGGCTAAAATTCAAAGAGACAAAAGATACTTGAAAAAAACTGCGGGAGTTGAATTTACAAAATATTTCATTCACTTCAACAACTCTATAGTAGCTATTTTCATTCATATTTTTCTTTTTTTTCTTTTTCTTATTCATTTTTTTTCTTTTCTATTTTTCTTTTCTTTTTCTACCAACTTCTGAAATATTACAAACATAATTATTCAACCCCACACAACTCCAAGCAAGACTCTTTCAACCCTTTGAATAGGGTGATAACAGTGTTTTTCACTTCTTGATTTGTAATGAGTTTTAAACAGAAAAAGGATAATAGGCTCAAGGGGGTTTCAAACAAGGGACTCTATTATTTCAGGGTTGGCTTTTTGGCTAATGGATAAAAAAATAAACAAAACAAAAATAAGTTGCCTTTATCATATAAATGTGTATAAGTAAACAAAAAGTTTCAACAAGAGTCAATTCAAGTTTTAGAGACTAACAAACATGAGTGGAATCACACAAGAAAGAAACAAATGGATTTTTGAATGTTATCCATTAAAAGGCTCAAAACCTCACAAGGTTAATTGATCTACCATAAATAATGTATAATTTATAGTTTAGTCATACCTATCATACTAAAAATGCACATCAAAATTTTCACATCACACCACAAGACTTTAATCAAGAGAACTAAGAAAAACACTCATAATTGTAACTCAAAAACCAAAGGAAAAAGCATGCAATTTTTTTTATTTAAGAAAGCAAACAAAAACCAAAACAGAGAAAAATTGAAAACAAAACAAATAAATGGTTCTCTCCCCCAAACTTAAAACATACATTGTCCTCAATGAAAGAACATAAATATAAAATAAGAGTGAGAGAAAGGAAAGAACACACCCGAGGAGTCAAGGTGGATAAATGATCGCATAAGAAACCTTTCTCAAAGAGAGCTCTTCTACGGTCTCTTCTTCCAGAGTCGAGTTCTCATGTAGTAGTTTTAGGTAGTGTCCATTGACCTTGAAATTTTGATTAGTGCATTTAGCTTGTATTCCAGAATCAAAGAAGAATCTTCGATAAGTAAAAGTGTGGAATGGGCACGTGAAAGTTATCTCCTTTTTCACAACATCAATAATCAAAGGATTACGGGGCTGCCTCACTACTTTTGTTTCACCTTTAAGTGAGATCATATGCATACATATGGATGGGCTAATATCATGAGTGTCAATCAAGGTCCATCCAATTCCATTCTTATGTTTCTGCTTAAGTTGAAGCTTTGATGAATAATATGAATCCTCGGGAAGTGGTTTAGGCTCTAAAGAATGTGGTTGTTCAATGGATTGTATGTTTGGGGCAACCGGAATGTCAAGAACTTCAGCTATATAAACAACTTCATTTATACTGTCACCCTGCAAGGCATCATCAATCTCAGCATAAACAGTTCAAAGGTTAGTGTTAGTACAATCATCATATGAGTAAATATCATCAAAACTAAAAAAAGTTAGAAAATCAGCTGAAAACAAATCAGAATAAGCTTCATCAACAACTTCAGAAAGAAACTCTATTTGAAAAACAGAATACTCTTCCTCGTCAATCTTCTTATTTTTCATTACTCATTGTGGGAAAGGCATTGGTTTTACATTCTTTTTTTAGCCTCAACAATAATAGAAGGTTCAGGTTTATTTTCAAGTGTTACACTAACACTTTTTTTATTTTTTTCTGGGGCTGGTTTTATAACTTTTTCGGATCTCAAGGAAATTGTACTCATATTAGGGCCTTTTGGATTAAGTAATGTTTGGACAAGTATTTGGTTTGATCCTTGAGTTTGTTGCATGTCATTCATTGAAGTGGCAAGTTGTCCAATTTGTGTTTGCAAAGTCTAAATACTATAATCTGTCCGCTGCTGAAATTGGAGACTATTTACAACCATTTGCTTGACAAGATCCTCTAGTGAAGGTTCAGAAGGTGAAGAGGTGGTTACTTGTGTATGGTTATATGGTGGTGGTGGAAGGGGTAACATCAATTGTTTCACTAAATAGGCAAGTTCATCAATTCTGGTTTCTAGAGCTTTGTTGGAAGAAAAAACCTGAATCTCATTCACACCTTTTGCGTGGACCATAAAATTATCCCTTGATGTGAACTATTGGGAGTTAAGTGACATGTTCTTTGTAAGACCCTAATTTTGACCCTAAGATCCCTCATGGCATCATGTTATTGCACAAGTGCATTGCCTCAAGGATAATAACATGTTTGGCTCCTTAACCCTAGGGTTGGGACTTGTTTGAGTGGTTTGAGATTACCAAGCATGCTTGTATTGTATATTATTGATTTTCTTATTTGATTACTAACCAAAATCACAAAAATATGTCACTAACTCTTTTTGTTTTGAAGCTCAAGTGATCATGTGCTCCACAATGCTCCTAGGAGGCTCCTAAGCCCAATGCAATGGCTAGATGAAGATGAGAAAAAGCATGAAAATGGTCCACAAAGTTCCTAATCATCATATATGTCTACCAAGCATCTCAATTTTCCAATTTTATCAAGATAACCCAAAGGGCTTGAAGATTGTTTCCCAAGGAAACCCTAATTTCGTTGTGCTTTGACTATGCCTTGCCCATAAAGCAATCTCAACCTCTGATCAAATTTAATCAAGGGAAGTTCTTTCATTTATCATTTTATGCATATATGAGCCTATTTGAGGCCCCTCAATCATTTATTCATCAAGATTGGAAGTTTGGCCTTGAAAAGTTGACCAGTCAAGTCATCTGACTAAGCTGAGGATCAATGAGATATAACTTTTGATGTATTTGTCAGATGAAGATGACCCCAAAATAAAAAATGTTCCTAAGAACCATATGAACAACTTTAATGTTCATCAAAAATCCATTTGAAACTTTTAAGGCCATGATTCATTTAAAAACATTATAGGCCATTTTGACTGAAACCCTAATTTTGGGTCAACTTGCCAAGGGCATAACTTCCTTAATTTTTATTATTTTGGGGTGAGACCAAAGTAATTGGAAAACTTGAGATGTCTATTTAAAATTTTATGTTGGACAAAACATCATAATCCTAAAGGAAATACATGTGTTAATGCAAAACATTATAGGTCATCTTGGACCTAATTCATTGAATTTGAAAAAGTACCCAACTTAAAATGCCCATAACTTTGTCATAGAAAATCCAAATGATGCAAACTGTGAGTCTATATTGACCATATTGAAAAGATATACAACTTTGATGTTGGAGATTTGTTTATTTGAAGCTTTTATCATGAAGACAGAGGGGCTTGATTAAGCTTACTTTTGGGTGACTTTTTCAAAATGATTTGAATATGTTTTACACTTGAATTTTCCAAGCCAGTTTTGATCAATTTGCACATGCCAAATGATTTTTTGCCCAACATGACTTTTGTTCCTTATTTCAAGATATTTCCAACCATTACTCACAATAGTCCTTGGGGTCTACCATTTGGGAGATTCGAATTTATTTTTATTTAGGTGCATTCTTGATATGAAACTTGAATTGCAAGCATTTACCATCCAAAGTGCACGACCAAATGCCTTCCACATGATATCAGCAAGCTCCTTCAGCCATTCATGGGCCTCTCACACGTCCACAAAGGCCCATGCACTTTCAATTCTCATGCACATGAGTAAAGTGTGATGATCAACTGCATTCAGTTATAAATAGAGGCTTCATCTCCCTCATTTGAGAACCTTTTGGAGATCCCTTATGCTGCAGAACTGAAACCATAACCCTCACCAAAGGAATCACTCATAATTTTTTAGATTTTCGAGCTTGAAATTCAGTAACATTAGCTGAGTTTTAAAGCTAGATTCCTTAGCCAATCATCTTCCATACACTCAGAGATCAAAGAGGAGCAAAGAGCTTGAAGAATTCGTGGCTAGAGATTCATCATTTTGAAGGTATCAACTCAAACTTTTTGGATTTGAAACTCCTAATTCAATGTAGCTTTCTTGTGTTTTGGTGGTTCTCTGAAGTCCTCATACTTGAGGCAAGCTTTTGATGCATTCAATTTTCCATTTCATGAACAATCCGTGTGGACACCATGATTTTCTCCTTCATCTTTCTCTCAATATAGGAAGCATGAAAGAAATCTAATGGTACAGTGATGATCTACATCGCAAGAGCTTTATTTCCATGTCCTTGTTTTTTGTTTTTGATAAGATTCATTTCTCTGCAAATTTGGCCGGAATCTGTTGCTTGGCCGGAGAAGACGGTGGTTTCCACCACCACCACCACGTGTTATGATCCCTGGCCCTTGGATCTCCTTCTCAGGATCTAATCTCACGCGTCCATTTTAATTACTTGTTTTAATTCGTTGTGTTTCGCGTTTGACTTGAGCCTACAGTGTATCATCAGATCCAAGTCGTGCCTTGTGCCACGTCAATTAATGAATTTGGATCCGGTGGCTCTGCTTTTTCGCTTATTTCATTTTTTCTTTTATTTTCTTTTAATTCATTCCATTTTCAATAATTCATTAAAAATTCATTCAAGGTCAGAAAAATATGAGACCAACTCCAAACATTTTCTTGAAAAATCTAGTTTCATATTATGATTTTTAATTATTTTTGTGACTTCATTTGAAATTTTTCATGAATTACTTGGTTTTTAATGATTTTAATTCATTTTAAAATACTTTCTGACTTTTAAAAAATACAAAAATATTTTCATAGCATCTATGGATCATGATAAGTTAATGAAAAATAGTCTCAACAGTTTCTTGTTTGTTTTGAGATTATTTGAGATTTTAATTCATATGATGCTATTTTTGGTTGTTTTTAATTGATTTTAATTACTTTCTGACTTTTAAAATTTGTGAGAAAATTAGTCAAAGTTTGTTTGACTATGTTGAACCTATGAAAATTTAATTGGACTTTTTGAAGTTGCTTTGAATTGAATTTGAGGTTCAACTTTGTTTGTTTATTTTTTATTTGTATTTTCTTTTAATTCAAAAAATACCAAAAAAATATTATGGACTTCTTGACTTGTTATATTCATTTCTCTTCTGTTTGGTGTTGATTGAGGTTGAATTGATTCAACTTTGATCAAATTCATTGGATCTTGTGGTTTGAAAATCCTTAAGGATCATCACCTAGAAAGATGAATGAATTTGATCAAGGATGAGTTATCCCTTGATCAATTGGGATTGGTTGTTGACTTCTTACCCCCTCCCTCTCATCTTCATCCATTTCTTTCCCTCAATAGCCAATGAGTTAAAGTATTGAGGTTGGTCTTGACAAATAGAAGTTTAATCTTTTTTGATCCAAACCAAACTTAACTTGATCCATGATCAAGTGAGTTATTTTGTGTCAAAGATAGGTTACTTCTTGGTCAAGAAAATAACCAAAAGTCAATAGAAGACCCTTCCCCTTTTGTTTGGCATGGAAAGTTTATGGAGCTTGGCTTACTAGTCATGACCTCTAACTTGTGTTCTTTGCCTATATTCTTATTGACCGGCCTCAAATAGGTGTGACTACTATATTAGTCCACTTACGATTGCTTAACATAGCGCTACATTGTCTTATGACAAGCTAACATAACTCTACTAACTACTAAGTATAATTTGAGCTTTTAAATTCTTATCATTTACTTTTAATGTCATTTATTTCTTGCTCATTATTCATCTTGATTTTTATTTTGCTCACTTGAGCACATATTTTATGTT
Organism: Lathyrus oleraceus; assembly: GCF_024323335.1. Taxonomy (NCBI): domain Eukaryota; kingdom Viridiplantae; phylum Streptophyta; class Magnoliopsida; order Fabales; family Fabaceae; genus Lathyrus; species Lathyrus oleraceus. Next base: position 42,593,202 of record NC_066582.1, read on the forward strand.
TATGTCATTTTTCTTTTGCTCATTTGAGCCAATTATTGTATATAAATATATTTCTATTTGTGTTGCTTTGTGTTTGTTTTGATGTGAACCAAAATTCAAAAAGGAGAAAGGACTTAGAATTAGGATTTACCCATGCTTAAAGGAGTTCAAGAGCAACTAGACCTCGTGCCTTTAGAATGCAAAATTTGTTGAAGAGCAACTAGGCCTCATGCCTTTAGAATGATAAAATTCAAAGTGGACCTCAAAGGACTTCTCCTCAAACTTATTCTTTGTCCATTCCCTTTATTATGTTGTGAGCTTTTTAATGTGTGTTTTTGTGTGATAGGAATCCCATCTTAAGATTGTGAAAAGAGGACCATTGTCATGAGTAGCCAAGATTAAGAGCCAAGCCAAATGGAGATCCTAGGAGCTTGAATTCAAATTATTGATTTCTTATTTGTGTGCTAAATCTAAAGGAAATGAGCATCTTGAGTCATCTCTATATAACTCCAAGAAAAGGAACTCCAAGGGTTATCTTTCACCTCTTATCTTTGTTTGCTTTAGGAATAACCCTTCTCTCTTCTCCCCATTCTAACCAAGCCAAAAATCATTTTCAAAACTTTGACTTTATTTCAAATTAGAAACCTAGGCCTTAGGCCTTTGACTTTTCAAAACCATTTTCATAAATACTCATTGTAAATAAACTTTAGTCCAACTTTGACCTCATTTTGTAAATAAATTTAACTTGTAAATATAACCCATTTCAAGTTGTTTTGTGGTTCCAATGGCCACTTGTTAAAATCTTTTCAAAAAAATTAGTCATAGGTTTGAGTTATCATGGTGGTTGATGTAAATCTCACTTCATCCTTAGTGTTGGATTATAAGCCTTCCATGCTTATTATAGGGTTAACCCCTCACTAGCATGTTGAAGCCTTCCTCACATGGTGGATTGTTGGTTTAGGTTGAGTTTTCTCCCTTTGATAACAAAAGACCTTAAGGCTTTTGATTAAAATCAATTCACCAACCTTTGAAATTTTTACCACGAACTACGAGGTTTTGATCCTCCTTTGTGATGGTACGTAGGCAATGGGTTCATCCATTCAAACAAGAAAATTTGTAAATATAATCTATTCTCTTCTCATCCCTCCAATATTTTCTCAAATACCAACCTACAACACATATTTGCAAAAAGAGGTTCCCTTAGAGTACTAAGGATGTTTTGGGTGCGTAAAACCTTCCCATTTCATAACCAACCCCCTTACCTAGATCTCTGACATTTTTGTTAGTTTTTGATTTGAAAAACTTCTTACTTGGTTTAGTCAATAAAAGTGCGATGGCGACTCGAATTATATGTTGACTTTTGGTTTAGTCAATAAATTTAAAGGTAACGAAAACCCCACTACAGAAAAGTGGCGACTCTGCTGTGGAGGTACAAGCCCCGTGGGTTTAGCCTACTTTTTGCTTGAATGTGTTGTATGTTTATATTTATTTGTGGCATATTTTTGTGCAAATTTAGGATGAATGTATTGTTTGTAATGTATGAATTGCTTGATATATCAATTGCTTGTATGCTTGGTGGTTTCTTGTGAGATGAGTTCTATACCCGAACTCGAGTGCACTTATGAGAGGAGAGTGGCATAGTCTTGTTGACTTATGTGGAGTTATTCCTTAACAAGTTAACTTGCAAGTCCATTTACTTGGTGGAGGTCTTATTGGGATCACTAATGTCACACGAGTAGTCGTGGTTAGGCATTACTCTTTCCAATAGGAACCCTAGAAACCAAGGACCTTAGATACCTAACCCATCTTGGCCTATTTTAGGACGTAGTGCGAAGGTCGTTCAAGTGTAAGACTTGATGCGATTGTTACGCGATACTACACTCATAAGAGTCCCTCTCGAGAATATTTTGGGAGGACGAGTAGTCGTTTTATCCGATAATATCCGAAAGATGGGATGATGACTATGGGAACCTTTTATAACATGATTGTCAGGTTTAACCATAGTACACTCCCATTGGGTGGTTCTTAACCGAGACTCCATGCTCGTGACTTACAACAAACCCGTGATTCGCGGTCGATCCGTTCTCGTATATCCTCAAAATCAATGGAACTTGGGTGTTGATAAGGTGTAAACCATAATCCACCAAAATGGATGATTGATATTGATGATGACTTGAGCCATCCCGTGACCTTTGTGTGGTATGACTTGCTTGACCCTTGAGTGTTTTTGTTGCATCCATGCATTCATTCGCATTCATGTCATCAACAATAAAGATTTTACAAGGAACTTAAAAGGTCTATTTGCAAATTTTCAGACATGGATAAACAAAGAAGGAATAGAAAGAAGTACAGTTTCAGACAAACCGACTTGAGAGAGTTAAGGCGTCTGACATCTTATGTATTAGAGCCCTTAGAGTTCAAAGCTCGCCATGGGAAGCTTCTAGCTATTCTCTCTACCAAGGTGGATGAGGGTCTGATCAGTGTGTTGGTGCAGTTCTACGATCCTCTGTATCGATGCTTCACTTTTCCAGATTTCCAGCTTTTGCCTACATTGGAGGAGTATGCTTATCATGTGGGTATACCTATTCTTGACCAATTACCGTTCAGTGGTTTGGAGAAGATTCTGTCTTCTCAAGAGATTACTGACGTGCTTCACATGGAGATATCCGACATTGTTGCTAATATGACTACCAAGGGTGGAATTCAAGGTCTCCCGTCTGATTTTATGATTGCCAAAGCTACCTTGTTTGGGAAGGCCATGAGTAAGGAAGCTTTTGAAGCCATATTTATACTCCTCATCTACGGGCTAGTGTTATTTCCCAACATCGACAACTTCGTGGATGTGAACGCTATTAGGATTTTCTCTTCTCTTAATCCCGTTCCGAATCTGTTGGGTGACACTTATTTCTCTTTGCATATGAGGAATGCAAAGGGTGGTGGTTCCATTGTATGTTGTCTGCCTCTGTTGTACAAGTGGTTTATTTCACACTTGTCTCAGACGCTTACCTTCAAGGAGAACAAGGGATGTCTACGGTGGTCCATGAGACTCATGTCTCTCACTAATGATGATATCTCTTGGTATAATCGTGTTTATGATGGTGTTAAGATTATTGATTCTTGTGGTGAGTTCTCCAATGTACCTCTTCTTGGTACATGTGGTGGAATTAACTACAACCCTGCTTTGGCTCGCCGTCAGCTTGGGTTCCCCTTAAAGGATAAACCTAACAACATTTCGTTGGAAGGCCTATTCTTTCAAGATGGTAAAGATCCCCAAAACCTGAAGGATAAGATGGTTCGCGCCTGGCGCAAGGTTCATAAGAAAGGGAGGAATGAGCTTGGTCCGAGGAATTGTGTTGCATTGGAGCCTTACACCTCTTGGGTAAAAAAGAGAGCCCTCGAGTACCGCATGTCGTATGAGTACCCAAGACCTACCCCTATGGTTATGGTTGGGAATTCAACCCTCCCTAATCAAGGAGTAGAGGAGTTGAGAGACGAAGTCTGTTCGCGTGCTTGGGTTCGTGAGCGTGAGGAGCTTCTTCAGCAGCTCAAGGATAAGGATGCAATGATCGAGTTTCCAGAGCATCAGGTTATTGATGAACCCGATGATGTGGTTATTCTCTTCTACCTCACTCAACTAGGTTTTGGAAGAAGATATATGATCAGCTCGCCAAGGAGAAGGCCGACATGGAAGCAGCTTATGAGAGAGAGGTGAAGAGGCTTCGTGCGACGTATCTTCCGATCTCGAAGGCTTTAGACGACTGCTTCTAGGGCTCCATAGGATGTTTATTCTCCTTTTCTCTTGTATTGAATTTGGTTACCGAGATTGTACTACTTCTTTGGTGTAAAAAGTTTCCAAATATTATATTGCTATGAGTATTCCACATATGTCTTAAAAAGTTCAATATTTTCAAAACATTTGCAAATAGATCTTTATAAAGTTCCTTCGATTAAAAAACAAAGCATATGCACGAGCATTGCATGCATCATATGCATAAGCAGGTTTTTGTTCCGAGCTCTTGATACAATGGTCTAACTCTTTGCTCTTCATTCATTTTGAAGACAAGCTGACACACCGGTACAACACTCGGGCCAATAATTCAGAGATCATAACACCTTGAGCAAGAGAACCGAGATTTGAAAGAGGAGATTGCCCGACTGACTGCCATGATGGAGTCAGTTCTTGCTGCTCAGAGCCAAGCTTCTCCAACTCCTGCAACTCCTCCCGCGAGGACTGTCATTTCTGAAGTGGTTACCTCTACAGTGCCTGCTGCCACCGGCCACTTCGCTCTGAATCTGCCTGCTGGATTCCCTTGGGGAATGCCACCCAATTTTGTGCCAGAGGGTTTCACTCCCACTTTTTCTTCTATGCCGGCATCTAGCCCGGTCATGTCTGTGCCACCTCCCGTTGTGCATACTTTGTCGCGTGTTGAAGAAACCATCTATCACTCCGAGCCATCTGAAGGCCTGGACGTTTATGAGAAGATGAATGAGATGAAGGACCAATTCCTTGAACTACGCAAGGAACTGAAAATGCTGAGAGGCAAAGATCTGTTTGACAAGAGTGTTGCTGAACTGTGCTTAATGCCCAATGTGAAAATCCCAGTCAAATTCAAAGTGCATGACTTTGAGAAGTATAAGGGAAACTCGTGTCCATTCAGTCATCTTGTGATGTATGCTCGCAAGATGTCGACCCAGATAGATAATGATCAATTACTGATTCACTATTTCCAGGATAGCCTGACAGGTGCTGCGCTTCGTTGGTATATGGGGCTAGATAGTGCAAGCATCCGCACTTTCAATGATCTAGGAGAGGCTTTTGTGAAATAGTACAAATACGACGTGGACATGGCTCCGGACAGAGATCAGTTGAGGGCGATGTCCTAAAAAGATAAGGAAACCTTCAAGGAGTATGCCCAGAGGTGGAGAGAATTGGCAGCTCAGATAGTGCCACCATTGGAGGAGAAGGAGATGACAAAGATCTTTTTGAAGACTTTGAGCTCTTTCTATTATGAGCGTATGATTGCTAGTGCTCCCTCGGACTTTACCAAAATAGTAAATATGGGGATGAGGCTAGAAGAGGGAGTCCGTGAAGGACGTCTGTCCCGTGATGATTCTTCGGCAAAGAAGTATGAAAGATTTGCCAGGAAAAAGGAAGGGGAGACTCATGCTGTTTCTTCCCATAATAAAAGAAGACCCTCTGTGAGGAGGAAGGAAGTCCGACCAACTGTCAACCAACACCAGGTGGCTCATATAGCACCTGCTTTCAGAGAAGCTCAACAACCACAACAACAATCTCATCAACAACAACAGGCTTACCAGCCTCGCAATAACAACAACAACACCAGCAACTATGAGAGGAAGAGGGTGACTTTTGACCCGATTCCTATGACCTATGCTGAATTGTATCCTTCCTTGATTGATAGGAAGTTGATAACTCCATGTGATCCTCCTACTGTGCCAGCCAATCCCCAATGGTGGTACAAGCCTGAACTTCATTGTGTGTATCATTCCAGTGCGCCCGGACATGATGTGGAGAACTGCTTCCCGTTGAAAACCAAGGTACAAGACCTTGTGAGGAGTGGGATATTATTCTTTGAGGATGTAGGCCCGAATGTTAAGAAGAACCCATTGCCCGAGCATGGGAAGGAAGCTGTCAACATGGTCCAGTGTTGCTCTGGAAAATATGAAGTCCTTTATGTGAATGATATTAAGCAGTCCCTGGTGGAAATGCATAGGCTATTGTGTGAGCACAATCACTATGAGCACGATCACGATAGGTTCCATGTGTGCATTGTTAATGAAAGAGGATGTCGCAAGATAAGAAGGGACATCCAAGAGATGCTAGACCAAGGGATGATCGAGATACTTCAAAATCGTAATGAGGATGAAGTTGATGTTATCACTCCTGTGTTTAGTATTCTTGATCATGTTGTCATTAAGTATGATGGCAGCAAGAAGAAGGTGGTGCCAACTCTTGTGATTAAGCCAGCGAGCACTATCCCGTATGAGTCGGATAAAGCGGCCCCGTATCGTTACAATGTTGTTATGCTGGAAGATGGGAAGGAGGTTCTGTTGCCCTCAACCTCTGTTGTAAGCATATCCGATGTTAGTGGAGTGACCCGTAGTGGTCGTGTTTTCTCGGCTCAGTCGAAATCCCACGAAGACGCCGTGAAGAGAGATGTTGTTAGTCCTGCCGGTCCCGTGGGGACTTCTTCTTCAAATCATTCTATTCCTGCTGTGAAGGGTGTTGACCCTGTTGTTGTCAAAGCTGATAAAGCTCCTATCCTAGTTGGCCAGTCTGGCATATTGAGAGAGGATGGCGATGAGATGCTGGGGCTCATCAAGAGGAGCGAGTACAACGTTGTGGAGCAGTTTCTTCAAACTCCATCAAATATATATGTCCTATCTTTGTTGATGAATTCAGAGCCACACTGTGAAGCGTTACAAAGGGTGTTGGACATGGCATATGTGGATCACGATGTCACAATTGAACAGTTTGATAGCATTGTTGCAAATATAACTGCCTGCAACAATTTGAGCTTCTGCGATGATGATCTTCCGAGGAGGGAAAAGACCACAATTTGGCATTACATATCTCTATGAACTGTAAAGACGATGCCCTGTCCAATGTGTTGGTGGACATAGGGTCATCACTTAATATATTACCCAAGTCCACTCTCGCCAAACTTTCATATCAGGGACCTCCCATGAGGCAAAGTGGAGTGGTAGTAAAAGCTTTTGATGGATCGCGCAAGACTGTGATCGGTGAATTAGACCTCCCGATCAAGATTGGACCTAGTGATTTCCATATCACTTTCCAAGTTATGGACATACATCTGTCGTACAACTGTTTACTTGGTAGACCATGGATTCACGAGGCAGGCGCCGTGACATCCACCCTGCACAAAAAGTTAAAGTTCGTCAAGAACAAGAAGTTGGTGGTGATAGGGGGAGAGAAGGCTCTCTTGGTCAGCCATTTATCTTCCTTTTCCTACATCGATGCTGAGGATGAGGTTGGAACTCCATTCCAAGCCTTATCTATTGCTGAGCCTTCTAGGAAAGGACTTTCTTCATTTGTCTCCTACAATGACGCGAAGTTGGCCATTGAGCATGGCGCAACTAATGGTTTGGGGAAAATGATAAAGGTGGAAGATAATAAATCCCGAGCTGGTATAGGGCATTCTTCCGGTGTTTCTAATAATCTTGGGCTGTTTCAGAGTGGAGGTTTCATCCACACCGATGGAGATCAAGAAGCTGCTGCCATCATTGAAGAAGATGAAGAGGAAGACCTCGGCAACTTTGTCATACCTGGCGGAAGCTGCAATAATTGGGTCGCTGTTGATGTTCCAACAGTTATCCATAAGTCAACATAATATGTTCATTCTTGTTTAAAAACCCTTCTCTCATGCCAAAAGGAGAAGTGAAGACATTGTTGGCATAATTGATTAATACAATGATATTCATTCAATAATCGCATGTTAAATGTTTGTTTTTCAAATTATTTTTCATTTTTTCTTTTCGCATGAAATTGGTGATCACCATAAAACCCTAAAAAAGAGAATAAAATCAATCTTTTCATCTGCATAATGCTTTGCCTTGTTTGAATTCTGAAATCTGTTTTATACTCAAAATCATTATGCAGGTTAATCAAACCCATTGAACATAATGATCCAACACCATCTCCCAACTTTGAGTTCCCTGTATTTGAGGCAGAAGAAGATGATGTTGAAGAGATTCCGGATGAGATTACCCGTCTGCTTGAGTACGAGGAGAAGATCATTCAACCACATCTTAAGAATCTGGAAACAATTAACTTGGGGTCTGAAGACTGTATTCGTGAAGTGAAGATTGGAGCACTCCTTGAAGAGTCTGTTAAGAAGGGGTTGATTGAGTTGCTACGAGAATATGTCGACGTCTTTGCCTGGTCGTATGAAGACATGCCTGGTCTAGATACTAATATTGTGCAACATTTCTTGTCGTTGAAGCCTGAGTGTGTGCCTATGAAGCAAAAGAAGAACTCATCATGATATGGCAGTGAAGATTAAAGAAGAAGTTCAGAAGCAAATTGATGTGGGGTTTCTGGTGACTTCTACATATCCTCAATGGGTGGCCAATATCGTGCATGTACCTAAGAAAGACGGGAAAGTCCGAATGTGTTTGGATTACCGTGATTTGAATAAAGCTAGCCCAAAAGATGATTTTCCTCTATCACACATTCATATGTTGGTAGATAATACGGCTAAATTCAATGTCTTTTCATTATGGAAGGATTTTCCGGTTATAATCAGATTAAAATGGCACCCGAGGATATGGAGAAGACAACATTCATCACACCTTGGGGAACATTCTGTTATCGAGTGATGCCATTCGCTTTGAAGAACGCTGGAGCCACGTATCAACGTGCTATGACTACCTTGTTTCATGACATGATGCATAAGGAGATCGAGGTGTATGTCGACGATATGATTGCAAAGTCGAAAATGGAAGTTGAACATGTAGTACACTTGTTAAAGCTTTTCCAGCGTTTGAGGAAGTATAAACTCCGCTTGAATCTGAACAAGTGTACATTTGGAGTCCGTTCTGGGAAGTTATTGGGCTTTATTGTCAGCGAGAGAGGTATTGAAGTTGATCCTGCCACGGTCAAAGCAATACAAGAGATGCCTGCACCCAAAACTGAGAAACAAGTCCGAGGTTTTCTTGGCCGCTTGAATTACATTTCGAGATTTATATCCCACATGACTGCCACATGTGCGCCTATATTCAAGCTCCTCCGGAAAGATCAGCGTCATGATTGGACCGAGGATTACCAAAAGGCCTTTGACAGTATCAAAGAGTATCTGTCCGAGCCTCCGGTTCTGTCTCCTCCTGTTGAAGGGAGACCGTTGATTATGTACTTGATTGTGCTTGATGATTCCATGGGTTGTGTCCTTGGTCAACAAGATGAATCAGGAAAGAAAAAGTATGCAATATACTACTTGAGTAAGAAGTTCACTGACTGTGAGTCTCGGTACTCAATGCTTGAGAAGACATGTTATGCTTTGGCTTGGGCTGCTAAGCATTTACGTCAGTATATGTTGAATCATACAACTTGGTTGATATCTAAAATGGATTTGATCAAGTATATCTTTGAGAAGCCAGCTTTAACTAGGAGAATTACCCGTTGGCAGATGCTGTTATCTGAGTACGATATTGAGTATCGAGCTCAAAAAGCTATTAAAGGTAGTATCTTGGATGACCATTTGGCGCATCAACCAATTGAAGATTATCAGTTTGTGCAATACGACTTCCCTGATGAGGAGATTCTATATTTGAAAATGAAAGATTGTGATGAGCCTACGCTCGATGAAGGGCCAGAGCCTGGTTCCCGATGGGGTATGGTGTTCGATGGTGTTGTCAATCAGTATGGAAATGGTATTGGGGCAATGATTATTACTCCTCAAGGCACGCATTTTCCTTTTACAGCAAGGCTAACTTTCAAATATACGAATAATATGGCGGAGTACGAGGCTTCTATTATGGGTTTGGAAGAATGTGTTAATCTTAGGATCAAACATCTTGATGTTTATGGTGATTCGGCCCTTGTTGTTAATCAGATTAAGGGTGAATGGGAGACGAAACAGCCTGGTCTCTTCCCATATAGAGATTATGCGAGGAGGATTTCAACTTTCTTTACTAAAGTTGACTTCCATCATATTCCTCGAGATGAGAATCGGATGGCGGATGCTCTCGCTACGCTTGCTTCAATGATTGCTGTCAATTATTGGAATGAAGTCCCAAAGATTACCGTGATGCGCTTGGATAAACCAGCTCACGTGTTTGCAGTTGAGGAAGTGAAAGATGATAAGCCATGGTATTATGATATCAAGTGCTTTCTCCAAAGTCAGACTTACCTGCCTGTGGCATCTGTTAAAGATAAGAAGACTTTGAGGAGATTATGTGGCAGTTTCTACCTTAATGGTGATGTGCTTTACAAGAGGAATTTTGACATGGTTCTGCTCATATGCGTGGATAGACACGAACCAGACCTGTTGATGACTGAAGTCCATGAGGGTTCATTTGGTACTCATTCCAATGGGCATGCCATGGCGAAAAAGATGTCGAGAGCAGGCTACTATTGGCTGACAATGGAGTCTGACTGCTGCAAATACGTAAAGAAATGCCATAAGTGTCAGATTTATACGGACAAGATTCATATTCCCCCGACACTTCTGAATGTTATTTCCTCACCATGACCTTTCTCCATGTGAGGAATTGACATGATTGGTATGGTTGAGCCTAAGGCGTCAAACGGTCACCGTTTTATTCTCGTAGCCATTGATTACTTCACCAAGTGGGTTGAAGCAGCGTCGTATGCAAATGTAACCAGGCAGGTGGTTGTGAGGTTTATCAGGAACCAACTCATATGCCGATATGGTGTGCCAGATAAGATCATTACTGATAATGGATCTAACTTTAACAATAAGATGATGAAAGAGCTGTGTAGCGAGTTCAAGATTACACATCATAATTCTTCTCCCTATAGACCCAATATGAATGGGGATGTTGAAGCTGCTAATAAGAACATCAAGAAGATTATTCAGAAGATGGTTGTTACGTACAAAGATTGGCATGAGATGCTGCCATTTGCTTTGCATGGCTATCGCACATCCATCCGCACTTCAACAAAGGAAACCCCTTTCTCTCTTGTATATGGAATGGAGGTTGTGCTCCCCGTAGAGGTCGAGATCCCATCAATGAGAGTCTTGATGGAAGCCAAGTTGACTAAGGATGAATGGTGTCGCAACCTGAAAAATACAGTGCGCGAAAAAAACAATTGGCGAAAGAAAAAGACAGGAGAGTCGCCACCGTGCGTTATTCATCCCAAAGGAGGGAAAGGAAACGCTCGAAGTAAACCTAAAAAAGGAAAGGACAAGACGGGGTCTCGCAACCAAATCTTGGGTTCGGGAGTCGATTATGCGAAGGGAAGGTATTAGCACCCCTACGCATCCATAGTACTCTACGGGATCCACTTTTGTGGTTTTCGTCTAAAGGGTGTGGGTTTAGCTAATGTGTTTATAAAAAAAAAGGGTTAAATGAAAATGACTCGCGCGGATGTCGCATCCACTGCATACGTATCTCATCTGAATATGAGAATCAGAGTCTTCGTAGCTCGGCTGACCTATGGGTTGGGGGGATGTGTGCTCGCTAAGACATCGCGTCTTATGCCTATGTATCTCAACTGGAATGAGAATCAAAGCAAGCCGTAGTTCGGCTAACTACGGGGTTGTGGATTGGGTTTTGGACGAACGACGTCACTACGCAATCTACCGGATGCTCGACCTTTGGAGACTTACTCGCCTGTAGTAGAAGGAGTTAACATGTTGCTTTGGGTTTTAGGGTTTGGGATGCTCAAGGGCAAAAAGGCAGTTCTTGATGAAGGAACCGCGCTACCTGCAGGGATACGAACACATACAAAACAAATATGTATAAAGTAAATGTGCCAACAAGGGGCTCAGAAGTAAATAAACAAAAGAAAACAAATGCCTCCTATCGAGGTCTTCCAGCTAAGAAAGCGATAAAATGCGGAAAAGAGGTAAAAGTACCACACGGATGAAGATCCGAAGTAACAGTAATTAAAGGAGTAAGAAACCCAGGGACCTCCCAAGCTAATGCCATCAAAGAAAAGTGAGTCAGTGCAGGTAATCAGAATGAACCTCCAGGGGGTATCCCACAAATAAAGTGGGAAAACCACGCAAACCATCTCTGCAAGAGTCTGTGAGCCCTCACAAAAACTCAACAAAAGGGTTAGTGAAACACGATAAGCATTTTTTTCATGAATAACAATATGGTTTCAGAAACCTCAAACCCTGTGGCATACATTTCAGAATTCATGTGATTAAACATTCAAGGCATAGGTTTCACCCATTCATGCATAATTAAACCCGTGGGCAAAAACATAATGAAATTCATCCATCATACCTCATACATTCAGATGATCCAAATTAAGAGCATAAAATTATGGGAATGAGGCAAACCTGATGGGAGAGACCGGTTGAAATGTTAGGGTTTGCGTGAGATGGGGGTTGCTCTGAGTTCTCTGTCAGGTTCCTCTCCAGGTTTTGTCAAGGGTTTTGTTTCAAGGAAACCTCAGAGTATTTTGCTTCTCTTCCTTTTTCTCAAGTGAAGCCTTGGTATTTATAGACTAAATTTCATGGTTTTGTGGGCTCAAATGAGAGAGACCCAAGTCCAAAATTTTTTATTATATTTTATTTATTTTTTTATTATTATTTTTATTTATTTTTTTATTATTTTTGTAAAAAATTATTATTATTATTATTATTTTTTTTTCGTTTTTTTTTTCATTTTTTTTTTCGTTTTTTTTTTCGGATCTAATTCTGATTGACATGATGAAATGCAATATGAAATGCTAAATGAATGCATGAATGAGGAGGGCAAATTTTGGGGTGTTACAGCTGCCCCTATTCAATCATCAGCTAAACCGAGTAGGATGAAAGCGAACAGCTTATCAGACAAACAGGGTGAGCTGTGATTGAATACCAAAGACAGACCGAAAATTTGCGCTCCGAGAACACCACAAAAACGCAGAAATACACCGTGCTTTTTCTTCCGATCCTCTGGCTTAATCTGGAGTTTCGATCCTCTGGCTGAACCTATACTCAATTTAGTCCTCTAGTTGGATATTAATTTTGATCCTCGGGCTGGATACGATTTTGATCTTCTGGCTAGATCTTCTTCGTTTCGATTCTCTGGCTGAATCTATTTCCTTTGATTCTCTGGCTGAATCTACTTCGATCTTCTGGCTAGATCTGAATTGTTGCGATTTTCGATCTTCTGGATAGATCTTCTTTGTTTCGATTCTCTGGCTGAATCTACTTCGATCTTCTGGCTAGATCTGGATTGTTTTGATGATGAATTCCCGTCATTAGGATCCCGCATCTGAGGCATGCGCTGGTTGACCCTCTTTTGAAATCTACACCCAACCTTCATATTAGATATGCAGCTTCGAGCATATTCCACTTTTGGGCTTCGTACATATTCTTCGGGCTAGAACATGTTGTAACGACTCCTCAATTAGACTTGCTGGGGAAATAAAGCTTGTAGGCGACTTCACTGGGGAATCTTCAAATTGAGCCTTAGGCTGGCTTACTGGAACACGATTCTCAGGCTGAATCTTCGAAATGACCCTCAGGCTGGATCACTGGAACACGATTCTCAGGCTGAATCTTTGAAATGACCCTCAGGCTGGACCACTGGAACACGATTCTCAGGCTGAATCTTCGAAATGGACCCTCAGGCTGGATCATTGGAACACGATTCTCAGGCTGAATCTTCAAAATGAACCTCAGGCTGGATCACTGGAAAATGATTCTCAGGCTGAATCTTCAAAATGACCCTCAGGCTGGATCACTGGAAAATGATTCTCAGGCTGAATCTTCAAAATGACCCTCAGGCTGGATCACTGGAAAACGATTCTCAGGCTGAATCTTCAAAATGACCCTCAGGCTGGATCACTGGAACACGATTCTCAGGCTGAATCTTCAAAATGAACCTCAGGCCGGATCATTGGAACACGATTCTCAGGCTGAATCTTCAAAATGACCCTCAGGCTGGATCACTGGAAAACGATTCTCAGGCTGAATCTTCAAAATGACCCTCAGGCTGGATCACTCACGCTTGATCCTCTGGCTGGATCTCATGACCTTGGTTGTAAAGTAATTCTTCAGTCTTCTTGGAAGAACCTGTTTATCAGCTTATGTGTATGCTTGATATGATATGCATGCAAATGCAAATGTTATGCATGGTGTAAAAAGAAATCTGCTTGGGGAAGCAAACTCCGGTAGGGAACAGATCGCTGTATTAATCCTTGAATGCTCTGTGGGGAATGATCCGTCTGCCGGGACCAATGAGCCACCAAAAATAAATTGGCTGCTTGAAAAGTTGACCTTGCGGGGGAAGTATCAACTATGGAAACTTTGTTCGGCGAGGCTCTGTGAGGAGAGTCTGTGGGGAAAACACTTCTTGGGGAAATGTCGTAGGAAACGACCTTTGCTGGGGATATGAACTTGCTAATCGCCCTCAAGCTGGGGATTAACAAATCTGTTAAAAATAATCTGCTGGGGAATGAGATGAACACTGGGAACGGCACCCTCTCATCTGTTGGTTATGCAACCACTCCGCTGTTGCTAGGAAGATACAGTCTGACACTGTCAACTCCACTAGGGATATATAGTCTGGATACTGTCAACTCTACTGGGGATAGACAGTCTGGATACTGTCAACTCTATTGGGGAACATGCTTTGCTGAGGAGAGACTTTGTCAACCGCTTGGGGATGAGGATTCATGACTTGGCATCCGGTTCCTGTGATCTGCAACCAAAAATACACGTATGCCTCGGGGGAATTACTCGGTTTGAATTCACCGTTCGGGACTAAGCACATTCAAAGCAATTTTAAATGTTTTCCTGTGCAAATCATCTGCAAAAGCCACCATTATGTTCATATGCAATATGTTTTATCAAAAATTCGGACATTTTTGCAAACAAACTGATAAATGAAAAATAAAGAGGCTCTTTAACTGAATTATTCGACTCTTAATGGGGAGGAAATTTGTGCCAGGAATAGGCGAGGGTATCAGGAAGCTGATCCTTGAAAAGAGGTGATCGCTATAAAAAGAGAACTATCCTAATGACAACGGGGATACGGGGTCCCACTGAGTTTCGACTCTGCTATGACTCGTATGTCCTCAAGACGCTCTGCTCATCTTTCTTTCTGAAGTGGATGATTAGTCGATCTTTAACCTTCGAAGATTGCTGGATTGAATGAAACGGTGATATAACACTAATGAACTCAGATCACAGTCATTCGCTTATTCCCTAACTTTTGCCTGGATCGCCCCCTTTTCGGGTTTTCAATCCATCGGGATACCCATTTTTGCCTGAGCCGCCCTTTTGGGTTTTCGACTCACCGGGTGTACTCTTTTTTTATATCCCTAATTTTTGCCCGAACCTCTTTATTCTCTTTTTTTTTTGGTTCGTCGGGATGCCCTTTTTTTGCCTGGACTATTCTTTTTATCGTTCAGCGGGTCTATTTTATGCGAAGTATTTTTTTTTTAACTGCGTCTGAGTTAATAGGGGACGGGAAGTCTTCGCCATCCATGGTTGTTAGCATCAAAACTCCGCCATAGAAAATCCTTTTAACTACGTACGGACCCTCATAGTTCGGTGTCCATTTGCCCCTGTGATCTGTGTTGGGAGGAAGAAATATTTTGAGTACCAATTCACCGACTTGATACCCCCGAGGGCGCACATTCTGACCAAATGCTTTCTTCATTCGTCTCTGACCGAGATACGTCAATTCTGGGTACGTAGTTCCAGCATAGCACCTTAATCATCGAAGACAAGGTAAACAAAGCATCAGCAAATTGGTTTTCTTCAAAAGAAAATTAACAATCTTCTCGTGTAGTCTCTGTAAGGAACCAGATGAGGCTGAGGTGTATACCATTTCCCATTGGTTTGATTGATGACCAAAGCTGAATCCCCGTATACATCCAGGGTTTTAATCTGTATATTGACGGCTTCCTCAAGTCTTAGAAGCTTCGTATTCGGCTTCATTGTTGGTGCAGGGAAAAGTTATTTTGGCACCAAATGGCATATGAACCCCCTTCCAGTGTGATCAACACTATACCAACTCCGCGACCATTGATGTGGACCGCCCCATCAAACATCATAACCCATTTGGATTCAGGGTCAGGCCCCTCCTCCGGGAGTGGTTCCTCTCAATCTTTCGATTTGAGAAACATGATGTCCTCATCAGGAAAGTCAAACCTCATAGGTTGGTAATCATCAATCGGTTGCTCTGCAAGATAGTCTGACAAGACACTTCCCTTGATGGCTTTTTGTGAAGTGTATTGGATGTCATACTCTGTCAGTATCATTTGTCACCTAGTAACCTTTCCGGTAAGTGATGGCTTTTCAAAAATATACTTGACTGAATCCATTTTTGATATCAATAGAGTCGTGTGAGTCAACATATACTGTCTTAGTCGGCGAGCAGCCCATGCCAAAGCGCGGCAAGTTTTCTCGAGCAATGAGTATCTTTGTTCACAGTCGGTAAACTTTTGCTAAGGTAGTATATTGCATGCTCTTTTCGACCTGACTCGTCATGCTGACCGAGCACACAACCCATTGACCTTTCTAACACAGTCAAGTACATGATCAACGGTCTTTCCTCTCGGCCTGTAGACTTGCCCCGATCTTGATCTCTTTCTTGTCGTCTGCGGTACCGATGTTGACGGTCTCAATCACCTCCTGATAAGGTGTAATAGCTCGGTCCTCCTGTTTCAACAATCTGGCTAACCCTTCAGGCAATTCACAATCTTCCTCAACCCCTTCTTCGGCTTAATAGATAGGATTGTCGAAGTCATACTTGGCCATAGCAGTGTCGTTAGTAGTGAGATCCGGGTGGTCCGCTCTGCATGATGGAGGATCATGCTTTACCTTAGAATGAGAGATTTTTTTTTTGAAAGAAAGGAAAAACGAAAAAAGAAACATTGCCATTTTTTTTGTAAAAGTAAAAAAAACTGAAAGAAAGAGAACACAAAATTGTTTGCAAAAGCCGTCCTTTATTGATGATAAAAATAATTGCGAAACGTAACTAAATGGATGGCCCTACAAATGAGCCGTTACACCTTGGGCAAAATGTAAGACTTTATTATGCATGTAATAAAGGAAAACAATAAAAATCACTCTTTCAGCAGAGTAACCCGGACGGTTTTTTCAGACGACCAATTGTCGAGCTTTTCTCCCGGGACACACGGGCGAATCCAGCTATCTAAGTCACAGTCGCTGTCAGCCTTGTCTTCATCTGCAGCATTGACGATGTGGGGAGAAACCAAACCCCCGCTGGAGAGAGTACCAGTTTCATTCTTCTGAGATCCCAGAGCATACCCCAATCCAAACTTGTCTTCTTTGATGACTGGCTCCACAAATTTGCCCCAGCCTTGGGCATTACCAGCTTTAACCACTTCGACAGCTTGCTTGTATGAAGAGATAGAAGTTCCGACCTTCTCAAACTCAGGTGAAAAGACAGCTTCGGGCGTGACCTCATTGATGTTTGTAGTTTCGAAGCCCTGACACAGCATCTCATGCATCTCGCCATCCATCTCTACATACTTAAATGTAGACAGGTGGCTAACAAAAATATCCTCTTCACCACATACAGTGACGATCTGACCTTCTAGTTCATACTTGAGCTTCTGGTGGAGGGTAGAAGTAACAGCACCGGCAGCATGATTCCAAGGCCGACCTAGCAGACAGCTGTAGGCAGGCTGGATATCCATCACATAAAAGGTGCTCTTGAACACCTGCGGTCCAATCTTAACTGGCAACTCAACTTCGCCAAAGACAGCTCTCTTAGAGCCATCAAAAGCCCTCACAACTAAGTTACTTGGCCTCAGGATGATGCCATCGCAATCCAACTTCATTAAGGCTTTCTTTGGAAGAACATTCAGAGAAGAGCCTGTATCAACCAAAACATGGGAAAGCACCACCCCTTTGCACTCCATTATGATATGCAAGGCTTTGTTGTGATTCCTGCCCTCAGGTGTCAGGTCATTATCGGTGAAACCTAGCCCCCGGCTAGCGTTTACATTGGAAACTACCGACTCCAACTGGTTAACAGTTATCTCCGGTGGAACATAGGCCATATTCAGTACTTTCAACAAGGCTGCTCTGTGCGCCTCAGAGCACAGCAATAGTGAGAGAATGGAGATCTTTGAGGGTGTCTGATTTAGCTGGTCGACTACCTTGTAGTCACTTTTCTTGATAATCCTCATAAACTCATCCACTTCCTTCTCGAATGCGGTCTTAGGAGGATCTTCCTCAGTAGTAACCTCTTCGGTGGATACCTGTTTCCCTTTAGCCTTGGCAGCTACCTCGGCTTCAGTATTCGCGCGTAATGTTGATGGTGCAAATAGGCGTCCACTGCGAGTGAAGCCACCAACCCCTCCAACATTGTCTACAGCGGAGCTACCAATGTCAATGTCTTCTTCGTTAACTTTCTGCCCCTGGCAGTAGATATCAGCCCCATAGTGCCACGGGATAGCACTGTCTTTCTCATACGGAACAGGTCCTGGTACCGTGATGGTGATTGGACCAACCAAAGTCGGTTAAGGGTTGTCAGAGTAAATTGCGACTGGTGCTGAACTTTCGATGTTCACCGCTGCTGGTTCTGTACTTTCTGGGAAATATATTGTTGTCGGAGCGAGTCTCTCGGGAACATATATTTCTTCAGGAGTGAAATAAAAGGTCACCGTCGATACATCATTCTTCACTTGACGGGCCTGATCGAACTGAAGACAACCTTCATCTATCAGTCGCTGAATACCCCTTCTCAAACTGTCACATCCATTTTCGGCAGCTTGACAATTTCTGCATTCTTCCCCACAGCCCGGGAAAATCTGTCCTTTCAGAAGTCGGTCTTTAACCACCGATAGCGAAGTCTTCACCTTAGTCACATCAGAAACCAAATTCAAAGTTTCCCCACTATCAACAGCATTAATCCTCTGCCCGCCGTGAGCCGGCATCGGGTTCTGGATAACATTAGGCACCGGAGCAAAATTGATAGCCTGGGCATCTCTCAAATCTTGTACCTTTAACTGGAGAGCCTTGCAATTATCTGTAGTATGGCCAGGTGCGTTGGAGTGAAAAGCGCATCTGGCGTTGACATCATAACCTCTAGGCAAATTATTGGGATCGATTGGTGGGGCCAGAGTTCTCAATGTAACCAGATTCATGTCAATCAGCTTGGGAAGTAATACTGAATAAGGCATTGGGATTGGCTCGATGACCCGGTCCGTCTGCCTTGGACGTTGTTGATAGTGTCTCTGCTGACCCGGATTACCTCCTTGTTAATGATTGTTGTACCTGGGTTGTTGTTGCGGATGATATTGCGGTTGAGGAACAGGTGTTGGAATAGTGACTGCGGCCACTTGATCTTGATAATAATTAGGGCGTCCTTTACTCCTGCCTCTGCCGGCATACACAACGCTTACCTCGCCTTCTTTTCTTCGCTGACCGTTACCAGCAAACGGTCTCTTGGGACCTGATGGGTTGGAAACACTATTGTCTTGAATTCGGCCCATCTTCAACAGACTCTCGATTCTTTCTCCAGCAATTACTATCTCTGCAAAGCTGATTGATGGGCAAGCAGCCAATCTCTCAATATAATTGCCTTGAAGAGTGTTCATGAACATGTCCGCCATCTCCCTTTCAGACATAGGGGGTTGGACGGACGCAGCAATCTGTCTCCAACGCTGAGCATATTCTCTAAAGGTCTCCTTGGCAGTCTGGGACATACCTTGCAACAAGGTCCGATTTGGAGCCATGTCCAAGTTGTATTGATATTGCTTGACAAAAGCCTCTGCCAAGTCTTTCCAGCTCTTGATGGTAGTACGAGACAAATGAGAATACCATTCACGAGAAGCTCCAGTTAGACTGTCTTCAAAATAGTACATCCACAGCTTTTCATCTTCCGTGTGAGCTCCCAACCTTCCCAGATAAGATTGGAGATGAGTGCGTGGGCAAGAAGCCCCGTTGAATTTCTCAAAAGTAGGGGGTTTGAACTTGTGAGGAATCCTTACTCCCTGAACCAGACCAAGATTTGTGACATCAAAGCCTAAGGAATTTTGAGACTCCAAAGATTTGAGCTTCTCAGCAAGCTCATCCATACGGCGAGTGGTCTCGAGGGCCTCGTCGTGCAAAGAAAATTGATCACACTGATAATCTTCAGTAACGGGGCGCCCGTTAATCCGAATTCCTTGATTCACATTGTACCTTCCGCCAATACCATTTCCAACATTCCCTGTGTTGCCAACATTACCCGGGTTTCCATCAGCATTTGCGTTACCCGCGTTACCAGTGTTCACAGGGTTATCAGCGTTCCCAGGGTTACCAGGGTTTCCCTCAGCATTTAGTATCTCCACCTCAGGCCTCGGTTGCCCAACCAATTCCCTCAGCTTTTCTTGACCTGCTGCCATACCAGTCATCAATGTCATGAACTAATCCATCCTTTCACGCATATCAGCCAGCTCTTTCTGTACTTGGTCCATCGCTAGTCGTGGACGGTTTTCCTTTGTCGGGTATCTGTGAACTCGCTTGGGACCAATAACTGCCTGATACAGGGAACAAACATTAGACATTGCGGTGACACCTGCAAAACAGACAAGGGTTAATATGCATGGTATGCGATGCACTGCTTGTTCAGTTTTAAGGCACCCCCGTTTTGAAAGGGAATACCCTGCAAATGAATAAGCATGAGATGTTGGATGCAAATATGCAGATGATGTTATGCAATGCAAAGGCATGTCAATCAGAATTGATGGATCCGCTTGAACATCTGTCAGGTTGCACTTCCTGGAGAGAAATTCACTGAGGAATATAATACAAGACCAAAACTCTGCTCCAGAAAACCGGGTTGGTTGGAGGTTAAGGTTTCCTGAATTTAGTCCACCCCTCACTGGTAGGTTCTAAGAACAGAAGTTCGTCAGCTTCAGCCCTTCAGTCGCGAATAATACGTTTACCACTGAAGGTTTGGCATTATTACGGGATAAAAGACCTCCAATGACCCCCCTCAACAGGACATCCTAAAGCAAGTTCCCAGTCTCGGGGTCCTCGGATTGATTAGCGAGAATGCGCCCACCAGAGCTAACATAATCACGTCTCGGAGGAGAGGCCTCGACTGAGTTCTCGGGAAATGGTCACCAGAGTCGACAATTTCTAGAGGAACATTATGTCATTACAGAACATCCGTAGGACATAATATATCCAAAAGAAACCTCGTCTGGGTGTGGTTCTTCACGAAGCCCTGCAAGCCTGTGTGTACACTCAAGCCTGGGTAATGGGCTTATCTCTCGTAGAACATCCCATCCCAACAAACAAACAAACAGATCCAATAGATACAACAGATGCATGCAAGCAGGTAAGCAAATAAATGTACAAAAGCATGAACACCCAATAAACAAGAAATCACACAAGCTAGGAGGGACTCGCTTAGGGAAGATGGACCAGCAAGAGGTCAACTTCTTAGTCCCCAGCAGAGTCGCCAACTGTCGCAACCTGAAAAATACAGTGCGCGAAAAAAACAACTGGCGAAAGAAAAAGACAGGAGAGTCGCCACCGTGCGTTATTCATCCCAAAGGAGGGAAAGGAAACGCTCGAAGTAAACCTAAAAAAGGAAAGGACAAGACGGGGTCTCGCAACCAAATCTTGGGTTTGGGAGTCGATTATGCGAAGGGAAGGTATTAGCACCCCTACGCATCCATAGTACTCTACGGGATCCACTTTTGTGGTTTTCGTCTAAAGGGTGTGGGTTTACCTAATGTGTTTATAAAAAAAAAAGGGTTAAATGAAAATGACTCGCGCGGATGTCGCATCCACTGCATACGTATCTCATCTGAATATGAGAATCAGAGTCTTCGTAGCTCGGCTGACCTATGGGTTGGGGGGATGTGTGCTCGCTAAGACATCGCGTCTTATGCCTATGTATCTCAACTGGAATGAGAATCAGAGCAAGCCGTAGTTCGGCTAACTACGGGGTTGTGGATTGGGTTTTGGACGAACGACGTCACTACGCAATCTACCGGATGCTCGACCTTTGGAGACTTACTCGCCTGTAGTAGAAGGAGTTAACGTGTTGCTTTGGGTTTTAGGGTTTGGGATGCTCAAGGGCAAAAAGGCAGTTCTTGATGAAGGAACCGCGCTACCTGCAGGGATACGAACACATACAAAACAAATATGTATAAAGTAAATGTGCCAACAAGGGGCTCAGAAGTAAATAAACAAAAGAAAACAAATGCCTCCTATCGAGGTCTTCCAGCTAAGAAAGCGATAAAATGCGGAAAAGAGGTAAAAGTACCACACGGATGAAGATCCGAAGTAACAGTAATTAAAGGAGTAAGAAACCCAGGGACCTCCCAAGCTAATGCCATCAAAGAAAAGTGAGTCAGTACAGGTAATCGGAATGAACCTCCAGGGGGTATCCCACAAATAAAGTGGGAAAACCACGCAAACCATCTCTGCAAGAGTCTGTGAGCCCTCACAAAAACTCAACAAAAGGGTTAGTGAAACACGATAAGCATTTTTTTCATGAATAACAATATGGTTTCAGAAACCTCAAACCCTGTGACATACATTTCAGAAATCATGTGATTAAACATTCAAGGCATAGGTTTCACCCATTCATGCATAATTAAACCCGTGGGCAAAAACATAATGAAATTCATCCATCATACCTCATACATTCAGATGATCCAAATTAAGAGCATAAAATTATGGGAATGAGGCAAACCTGATGGGAGAGACCGGTTGAAATGTTAGGGTTTGCGTGAGATGGGGGTTGCTCTGAGTTCTCTGTCAGGTTCCTCTCCAGGTTTTGTCAAGGGTTTTGTTTCAAGGAAACCTCAGAGTATTTTGCTTCTCTTCCTTTTTCTCAAGTGAAGCCTTGGTATTTATAGACTAAATTTCATGGTTTTGTGGGCTCAAATGAGAGAGACCCAAGTCCAAAATTTTTTATTATATTTTATTTATTTTTTTATTATTATTTTTATTTATTTTTTTATTTTTGTAAAAAATTATTATTATTATTTATTTATTTTTCGTTTTATTTTTCATTTTTTTTTTCATTTTTTTTTCGGATCTAATTCTGATTGACATGATGAAATGCAATATGAAATGCTAAATGAATGCATTAATGAGGAGGGCAAATTTTGGGGTGTTACAAATGGGTTCAGAGTCATTATGACCAACTGAATTTGATTGAAGAGAAGAGATTAACTGCCATGTGCCATGGTCAGTCATATCAACAAAGGATGAAGAAAGACTTTGATAAGAAGGTCAAGCCTCGTGTGTTCCAAGAAAGTGACCTCGTGCTCAAGAAAGTCTTGTCTTTCGCACCCTATTCCAGGGGCAAGTGGACTCTAAACTATGAAGGTTCATACGTTGTTAAGAGAGCCTTTTCAGGCGATGCTCTGTTGCTCACAACTATAGATGGGGAGGATTTCAATCGTCCTGTGAACTCAGATGCAGTCAAGAAATACTTTGCCTAAAAATAAAAACAGAATAGCTTGCTAAGTTGAAAACCCGAAAGGGCGGCTTAGGCAAAAATGAGCGTCTCGGTGGATTGAAAACCCGAAAGGGCGATCCAGGAAAAAGTTAGAGACATAAAAAAAGGATGAATATATATATCCCGCTAGATTGAGTACCTCACCCTGGGGAAATCTAGGCAAAAATTAGGGATTTGGAAAGTAACTGCATCCTGACAAGACTTTGTTCTACAACTGTCATCTGTCAAAGATTCTTGCTCAGTCATCATCAACCGAAGTCTCGAATATAGTGGATTCAGAGTTGGTGGAGAAATGGTCATTATGTTCAATGTAGCCCTTTTTCTATGTATATCACCAATTTCAAATTTGTAAAGATCCATGGAGTCTCGCCATTTGCGGACTACCATTCTCTTAAATAAATTTGAGCCTTTATCCAATTCTTTGCACTCTTAGTTGTTTCTGTTTAACAAATGTTTACATGTTTTAATTGATGAATATCATTGTTTTAAACAAATAAAGTTTTCATGAATAAACTGTTTTAAACAAGGTGAACATTCACAGTGACTGAAAGGATAAGTGGAATATCCTCAGTGCTTTCCCAAGGATAGTATGATCACCAAAGGGCAAGACATTTGTGTATAGTTTGGCATTCTTACTCCTTGTATCCTCTTCATCAGCTTCCCAGAGGGTCTGATATGAGAAGTTCTCCTTGATGACAGTAGATTGATCTGTCTTGGATTGCTTTCCCCTAGTAGAATTTTTGGATGTTCATCCAATACACTCCCGGTAGTTTGTTTGTGTACACATACTTGTTCCTCCCGTGAAGTTTTAGCCATCCATGATTGGTATATGGATGATCTGTGAATGATCCCTTCTGTTCTATTTTTTTTGCCTCGATCTTTTAGAGATGTGTATCCCTTTATATCAGGCACTAGCATTTGTGTTTTATCATTTGTATGGTTGTCATCCCTTGTATGGACTGACCTAAAATCCCTTATAGATTGATAAAAGTTGATATGCTTTAAGTTGAGAATATTCCTTGTCTCACTATCCTGACTATCTACTCACGAGAAAGATTGTCTTTCCCCAGCCTGAGTAAGAATCTCCAGCGAAGTAAGCATGTGTTCCCTGCAGAGCTGTCTTTCTAGATAATTGTCTCCTCAGCAGGAAGTTGCCTAGTGCAGTTGATGAAGGGCTTGTTTCCCTTTTCATTTATTTTGAGAAGAGGTATCCCCGGTATGTTGCTTGTTTATGAAGGATTCATTTCCAATCTCTCCAGCAAGGGTAGTTTCCTCAAGAGCATTTGCAGTTTGTCCCCAGTGGGGTTGCCAGATCAGAGTTTGATGTTTGTATCTCCTCCGAGTCTGAAGATTTCTTCTAGCATTAAGAGCTACTGGTGAAGATGTTTATTTCCTTCCCCAATGGAGCAAAATGTTATTATTCCCCTTTGTAGAGTTTCCTCTCCGGCAGATAGAAGGGAGTGTTTTGATTGATGTACATCTGATTGGTGGTTGTTTCCCATGGAGTTTCACCTTGTTCCTTAATAAGCTTCCCCAATAGAGTTTCTTCTCCGGCATATCTTATTGTTATTAAACCACCTGCCCCCGAGAGAGTTGATGGAAACTCCCCGACAGATTTTTCTGCATCTTCCTTATGTCAGGATTATTTGCTCCTAGAAGACTTCTCCTGTGCAGAGTGTTATCTCCTGCAGTTGGAAGCTTTGACTTTGCCTATCCCCAGCTATGGTTAAAGTTTTCCCTTGTCTACTCTTATTCCAGAGAGAATCCTCATCAGAGTTGAGTTCTCTGTGTGATCATCTTCTTTCGCTGCTCCTGAATAAGTCTTCTTTGTATCCTCAGCGAGTGTAGCTTTGGGATAGGGTTTGATATCCCTGATGATTTATTTTCATCCTTCTCGGGTTATTCCCAAGCTGAGTTCTCCAGTAGGCTTCGCCTTTCTTGTCGAGATGTTTGTCGAGTGTCTGTTCGTGACTCTTGGACTTGTTTGTGTTAGATATGTCTGTTTGTTAGCATTAATTATACACAAATCAAGCATATACATACATAATCATAGCATTCAGATATTCATGATTGCATTCTTTGCCATATATCTTTGTTTGTTATCTCCTGCTTATGGTGGAATGTTCTTCCCCAAGCAGATGTTTGCGCCTGATCTCTCCATATAGAGTCAGCCCCATAGGCAGAAAGTGTCTATCTTTTCTTCTTTATTCCCCACTGAGTTATGTCCTTGTGGATGATTATTGTTTCAGTTTACTCCCCAGTTGTGTATCGGGATGGAATTACTCCCCTGAGTTATATCCTCATCGGGTTGAGTCTTGTTTGATTGTGTCCTTCTAGTTTGTTCCTAGATGGATTTCCTTTCTTGTTATCCCCTGCTGTTCCCTGTGGTTCAGTTGTTCAATTGCTCAGTAACCAATAATTGTTCATCCTTTCCCCAGCGGATCTTGTGGCCTTCTACCCAGTAACCGGTAGTTGTAAGTCCTATTTCTGTGGTTTTCTACCCAGTAATCGATAGATGTAATCCCCTCTTTGTTGGTTATCTTTACCCAGTATTCGGTATTGATATTCCTTTGTTTTTGAGTATACCACCCAGTAACCGGTGATATATCTCCTGGATAATTGCTTTTGTCAGGCAATTTATCCCTAGCGAGTCGCCTTTCATTTACCCTTGTTTGGTAATGATTGTTTCTCCTTCTGATTGGCCATCATTTTATACCCAGTAATCGGTATCGCGATGTCCTTTCTTTTCGGTCGATTTATCCTTTATTAACCCAGTAACCAGTTGTGGTTAATCTTCCATGCGAGTGTGTTATCTACGTTTTTACCCATATAACGGTAGTAGATAATATATCTCATGTGCTCTTCAGTCAAAGTCTTTTTCTTCCCCAGTCGAGTAAGATTCGTATTTCCTTGTGAAATCGAATGTCCATCCTGTAAGTCGAGTTTGCTTTTTCAGCCCTCCTTTCGGATGATGAGTGTCTTGGATATGTTCCCAATTCACGCCTAGTTGGTCACTTATTATATACCCAGTAACCGGTATCCCTGGTGCTCCTTCCTTCTGCTCCATATTATGACTTTTTGTCCCCTGTGGAGTCAGATTTTCCTGAGTTGATATGTGCCTTTTGGGTCCTCCTCATATGTTTCGGACGATTGATACCTTTCACCCTTATACAGGTCTTAGATATTCTTTCTCCCTGAGCGTGTTGTTCTCTCGCCCAGTAACCGGTGTTTTGATAACATGTCTCTCTTTGAGTTTATTACCCAGTAACCGGTATTATCTCGTTGTTTCTTCCTTAGCTGAGTCCTTTGTGGACATTCCCGTCTGAGTCCGGATTTTTTATTTGATGTATCCTTTGTGGATAATTTTGCTGTATTGACATATTCCCCAATACATGCATCTTTGCGTCAGCTCAAGTCTTTCCATCGATTTATTTTCGTGGAATCCCTTCGTGTCTCCCAGCAAGTTTTCAAGTCGTGACCTACTCACGCATTTTTACCTTATTTCCCCCAGAGTCTCTGTCTCCTTAGTGAGTGTGTTACTCCTATGGATCTTCAGTTCTTCCTGATTTCTTTTCCTTTGTGGCCATTATTCACCATGAATATCTTATTTTTGCATACATACATTTGCATCATGAGGTCTCTTAGGGACCAAAATTCGTCTCTTTGCTATTATTTAAGCCCATTCTATCTCGTCGAGACGAAGATTTTAACCTTCATATCTCCGGCTAGAATGACCTTAAATAGGGGCATCTGTAAGACCCTAATTTTGACCCTAAGATCCCTCATGGCATCATGTTATTGCACAAGTGCATTGCCTAAAGGATCATAGCATGTTGGGCTCCTTAACCCTAGGGTTGGGACTTATTTGAGTGGTTTGAGATCACCAAGCATGCTTGTATATTATATTATTTCTTTTCTTATTTGATTACTAACCAAAAGCACAAAAATATGTCACTAACTCTTTTTGTTTTGAAGCTCAAGTGATCATGTGCTCCACAATGCTCCTAAGCCCAATGCAATGGCTAGATGAAGATGAGAAAAAGCATGAAAATGGTCCACAAAGTTCCTAATCATCATATATGTCTCCCAAAAATCTCAATTTCCAATTTGATCAAGATAACCCAAAGGGCTTGAAAATTGTTTCCCAAGGAAACCCTAATTTCATTGTGCTTTGACTATGCCTTGCCCATGAAGCAATCTCAACCTCTGATCAAATTTAATCAAGGGAAGTTCTTTCATTTATCATTTTATGCATATATGAGCCTATTTGAGGCCCCTAAATCATTTATTCATCAAGATTGGAAGTTTGGCCTTGAAAAGTTGACCAGTCAAGTCATCTGACTAAGCTGAGGATCAATGAGATATAACTTTTGATGTATTTGTCAGATGAAGATGACCCCAAAATAAAAAATGTTCCTAAGAACCATATGAACAACTTTAATGTTCATCAAAAATCCATTTGAAACTTTTAAGACCATGATTCATTTAAAAACATTATAGGCCATTTTGACTAAAACCCTAATTTTGGGTCAACTTGCCAAGGGCATAACTTCCTTAATTTTTATGATTTTTGGGTGAGACAAAAGGCATTGGAAAGATTGAGATGTCTATTTAAAATTTTATTTTGTACAAAACTTCATAATCCTAAAGGAAATTCATGTGATAATGCAAAACATTATAGGTCATCTTGGACCTAAT
Source organism: Lathyrus oleraceus (assembly GCF_024323335.1). NCBI lineage: Eukaryota > Viridiplantae > Streptophyta > Magnoliopsida > Fabales > Fabaceae > Lathyrus > Lathyrus oleraceus. The sequence continues at coordinate 42,620,997 of NC_066582.1, forward strand.
TCATTGAATTTGAAAAAGTACCCAACCTAAAATGCCTATACCTTTGTCATAGAAAATACAAATTATGCAAACTTTGAGTCTATATTGACCATCTTGAAAAAATATACAACTTTGATGTTGGAGGTTTTTTTATTTGAAGCTTTTATCATGAAGACAAAGGGGCTTGATTAAGCTTACTTTTGGGTGACTTTTTCAAAATGATTTGAATATATTTTACACTTGAATTTTCCAAGCCAGTTTTGATCAATTTTCACATGCCAAATGATTTTTTGTCCAACATGACTTTTGTTCCTTATTTCAAGAGTTTTCCAACCATTACTCACAATAGTCCTTGGGGTCTATCATTTGGGAGATTCGGATTTATTTTTATTTAGGTGCATTCTTGATATTCTATGTTGAAACTTGAATTGCAAGCATTTACCATCCATAGTGCAGGACCAAATTCCTTCCACGTGATACCGGCAAGCTCCTCTAGCCATCCATGGGCCTCTCACACGTCTATAAAGGCCCATGCACTCAAACTTTCAATTCTCATGCACATGAGTAAAGTGTGATGATCAGCTGCATTCAGTTATAAATATAGGCTTCATCTCCCTCATTTGAGAACCTTTTGGAGATCCCTTATGCTGCAGAACTGAAACCATAACCCTCACCAAAGGAATCACTCATAATGTTTTCAGATTTTCGAGCTTGAAATTCAGTAATATTAGCTGAGTTTTAAAGCTAGATTCCTTAGTCAATCATCTTCCATACACTCAGAGATCAAAGAGGAGAAAAGAGCTTGAAGAATTCATGGCTAGAGATTCATCATTTTGAAGGTATCAACTCAAACTTTTTGGATTTGAAACTCCTAATTCAATGTAGCTTTCTTGTGTTTTGGTGGTTCTCTGAAGTCCTCACACTTGAGGCAAGCTTTTGATGCATTCAATTTTCCATTTCATGAACAATCCGTGTGGACACCATGATTTTCTCCTTCATCTTTCTCTCAATATAGGAAGCATGAAAGAAATCTAATGGTACAGTGATGATCTACATCACAAGAGCTTTATTTCCATGTCCTTGTTTTTTGTTTTTGATAAGATTCATTTCTCTTCAAATATGGCCGGAATCTGTTGCTTGGCCGGAGAAGACGGTGGTTTCCACCACCACCACCATGTGTTCTGATCCCTGGCCCTTGGATCTCCTTCTCAGGATCTAATCTCACGTGTCTGTTTTAATCACTTGTTTTAATTCGTTGTGTTGCGCGTTTGACTTGAGCCTACCGTGTATCATCATATCCAACTCGTGCCTTGTGCCACGTCAATTAATGAATTTGGATCTGGTGGCTCTGCTTTTTCGCTTATTTCATTTTTCTTTTATTTTCTTTTAATTCATTCCAATTTCAATAATTCATTAAAAATTCATTCGAGGCCAGAAAAATATGAGACCAACTCCAAAAAATTTCTTGAAAAATCTAGTTTCATATTTTGATTTTTAATTATTTTTGTGACTTCATTTGATATTTTTCATGAATTACTTGGTTTTTAATGATTTTAATTCATTTTAAAATACTTTCTGACTTTTAAAAAATACAAAAATATTTTCATAGCATATATGGATCATGATAAGTCAATGAAAAATAGTCTAAACAATTTCTTGGTTGTTTTGAGATTATTTGAGATTTTAATTCATATGATGCTATTTTTTGGTTGTTTTTAATTGATTTTAATTACTTTCTGACTTTAAAAATTTGAGAAAATTAGTCAAAGTTTGTTTGACTATGTTGAACCTATGAAAATTTAATTGGACTTTTTGAAGTTGCTTTGAATTGAATTTGAGGTTCAACTTTGTTTGTTTATTTTTTATTTGTATTTTCTTTTAATTCAAAAAATACCAAAAAAATATTATGGACTTCTTGACTTGTTATATTCATTTCTCTTCTGTTTGGTGTTGATTGAGGTTGAATTGATTCAACTTTGATCAAATTCATTGGATCTTGTGGTTTGAAAATCCTTAAGGATCATCACCTAGAAAGATGAATGAATTTGATCAAGGATGAGTTATCCCTTGATCAATTGGGATTGGTTGTTGACTTCTTACCCCCTCCCTTTCATCTTCATCCCTTTCTTTCCCTCAATGGCCAATGAGTTAAAGTCTTGAGGTTGGTCTTGACAAATAGAAGTTTAATCTTCTTTAATCCAAACCAAACTTAACTTGATCCATGATCAAGTGAGTTATTTTGTGTCAAAGATATGTTACTTCTTGGTCAAGCAAATAACCAAAAGTCAATACAAGGCCTTTCCCCTTTTGTTTGGCATTGCAAGTTTATGGAGCTTGGCTTACTTGTCATGACCTATAACTTGTGTTCTTTGCCTATATTCTTATTGACCGGCCTCAGATAGGTGTGACTACTATATTAGTCCATTTACGATTTCTTAACATAGCGCTACATTGTCTTATGACAAGCTAACATAACTCTACTAACTACTAAGTTTAATTTGAGCTTTTAAATTCTTGTCATTTACTTTTAATGTCATTTATTTCTTGCTCATTATTCATCTTGATTTTTATTTTGCTCACTTGAGCACATATTTTATGTTTATGTCATTTTTATTTTGCTCATTTGAGCCCATTATTATATATAAATATATTGCTATTTGTGTTGCTTTGTGTTTGTTTTGATGTGAACCAAAATACAAAAAAGGAGAAAGGACTTAGAATTAGGATTTACCCATGCTTAAAGGAGTTCAAGAGCAACTAGGCCTCATGCCTTTAAAATGCAAAATTTGTTGAAGAGCAACTGGGCATCATGCCTTTAGAATGCTAAAATTCAAAGTGGACCTCAAAGGACTTCTCCTCAAACTTATTCTTTGTCCATTCCCTTTATTATGCTGTGAGCTTTTTGATGTGTGTTTTTGTGTGATAGGAATCCCATCTTAAGATTGTGAAAAGAGGACCATTGTCATGAGTAGCCAATATTAAGAGCCAAACCAAATGGAGATCCTAGGAGCTTGAATTCAAATTATTGATTGCTTGTTTGTGTGCTAAATCCAAAGGAAAGGAGCATCTTGAGTCATCTCTATATAACTCCAAGAAAAGGAACTCCAAGGGTTATCTTTCCCCTCTTATCTTTGTTTGCTTTAGGAATAGCCCTTCTCTCTTCTCCCCATTCTAACCAAGCCAAAAATCATTTTCAAAACTTTGACTTTATTTCAAATTAGAAACCTAGGCCTTAGGCCTTTGACTTTTCAAAACCATTTTCATAAATACTCATTGTAAATAAACTTTAATCCAACTTTGACCTCATTTTGTAAATAAATTTAACTTGTTAATATAACCCATTTCAAGTTGTTTTGTGGTTCCAATGGCCACTTGTTAAAATCTTTTCAAAAACATTAGTCATAGGTTTGAGTTATCATGGTGGTTGATGTAAATCTCACTTCATCCTTAGTGTTGGATTATAAGCCTTCCATGCTTATTATAGGGTTAACCCCTCACTAGCATGTTGAATCCTTCCTCACATGGTGGATTGTTGGTTTAGGTTGAGTTTTCTCCCTTTGATAACAAAAGACCTTAAGGCTTTTAATTAAAATCAATTCACCAACCTTTGAAATTTTTACCACGAACTACGAGGTTTTGATCCTCCTTTGTGATGGTACGTAGGCAATGGGTTCATTCAAACAACAAAATTTGTAAATATAATCTATTCTCTTCTCATCCCTCCAATCTTTTGCACAAATCTTTTCTCAAATACCAACCTACAACACATATTTGCAAAAAGAGGTTCCCTTAGAGTACTAAGGATGTTTTGGATGCGTAAAACCTTCCCATTTCATAACCAACCCCCTTACCCAGATCTCTGACATTTTTGTTAGTTTTGATTTGAAAAACTTCTAACTTGGCTTTTGTTCGCTTTTTAGCCTTTCCTTTGGACAAATAAAAGTGCAGTGGCGACTCGAATTGTATGTTGACTTTTGGTTTAGTCAATAAACCTAAAGGTAACGAAAACCCCGCTACATTCTCAATCAAAGATTTGATAGCAACTGGAGTCTTATCAACAAGTGCTCCACCACTAACAGCATCTAAATTTTTTATTTCCATTGGTAGCAAACCCTCATAAAAGTATTGTATTAGCAATTGTTCAAAAATCTGGTGGTGAGGACAACTCGACACTAACTGCTTGAATCTCTCCCAGTATTCGGTCAATGATTCCATGTTAACCTGACTAATACCACATATTTCTTTTCTGATTGAAGAAGCTCTTGAAGCAGGGAAAAATCTTTCTAAGAAGATTTTCTTCATATTATTCCAACTTGTAATAGAATTTGGCTCAAGATAATATAACTAATCTTTTGCAGCACCTTGTAGTGAGAATGGAAATGCTCTAAGCTTGACATGTTCTTCAATAATTCCTTGAGGCCTCAATGGTGTAGAACGCACAACCTAAAATTCTTTTAGATGCATATGCGGATCGTCACCTGCAAGACCATTAAACCTTGCCAACAAGTGTATTAAACCAGATTTCAATTCGAAAGGTACAACATCAACGTGATATTCAATATACAAAGCATTATAATAAACATCAGGGGCAATAAGTTCTCTCAGAGTTCTTTGTTCATCCATGTTAAACTCAATAGAAAAGAAAAAAAATCAACAAACAATGAGAAAACAAATAACTCATTCAACAATGCAACAACAAATAGGAAAATATCGGCAATGTCCCTATTAAGCAAAAACAATTGAAATACGGAAAAAATTATTAAAACAGAAGAAAAAAAATGCAAAAATTAATCTAATAAAGTCAATTAATAATTTTGAGATTTTTTTAGGAATTTTCTGAAACTACCGAAACAGAAAAAAAATCATAAAAAATAGAAAAATAAGAAATTTTGGATTTTTAGGGCGGCGTCCATTATTTAGTCCCTAAATAGGGGCTTTCGATCCTTGATTTTCTTCTAATGAATCGACAAAGAATCGGAATAATTTGAGACGATTTTCTTAAAAACAGATTTTTTCATTCTAAAACGCGAAAAGACCAAAAGGCAAGAAAGTTAGGGCAAAAAATGCTAAAACACAACACCTATGACTATAATAATAGTTAGACTTTAATAATGGTTAAAATCTACAAGAGTCCCTGGCACCGACGCCAATTTGATCTTCTATCGCGCACAGATAAAAACGAGTAATAATATATAGTAAACGAGAAGCGACACCTCGAGTATCGTATCGCAAGGACTCTTGGAAAATTAACCAAGTATGAAAATAAAATAGGGGGGTTTCGATTCGATTAAGTGATTATAAAAAGTGATTATAAAAAGTGATTATGAAAAGTGATTATAAAAAGTGATTATGAAATAAGCTGATCTACTGTTTTGGTTTCCTAACTTATCATTGGTTAATATAATTTCCATGCCCTAAGAAGATTCTAATCCCTTTTCGATTACAATAATAATAACAAGTGCATTGATACTAATATATGATATGTGTTCCTAATTTCTGAATTAAGAAAACAGATTCTGAATTAAGCAAACGAGTTAAGCACACACGAATTAAGCATATGCGATTATGGAACATATATCAATCGAAATTAATCAACACATATTCTAAAGAACTTGAATAGAGCATACAAAAAAAATTGAAAGGGAAAAGACATTTGATTGAAAATTAAAAAACCTCAAAGTATCGGCGGAAACCGATTACAGCAGATCAATCTTGTAAACTTTAGTTCTCCATAAAATCTTATAAGAAATATTGTATTATCAAAATTCAGGATAAGATTCTTGTAGCAGTGGAATACCTAATATAATAAAAGGGAAATTTGGGCCCTTATGGGATCCAACCCGAAAATTACAAAAACCTGCCCAAACTAACTATTTTAATAAAGTCTGGAACTTCAAGGAATTATTCTATCCTTTTTAATTCCGAATCTGCTTTTGACTTCAATATGAAACATGTATTTCTTTCTCTTATCTTTCCAATTCATATTAGAACGCGTCAATCCGCCTGCTATAGCTCAAGTTATGATCTGCATAGTGACAAGGTATCAAATAACTATTTATGCTGAAAATATAGTACGAAAATAAAATAAACTCAAAAATAAACTTAAATATAAAAACACATTAAAATAGTAAAAATAATATAATAAACTATAGATTTTGCTAAGTATAATAGTAGAAGAATGTGCATCAAAATACACTGATCACCCATATCTTATTGTATACCGAAAATCACTTAAGCACGTGGTACCTTACCATATTTCGTATTCTACTTAAATGCATCGTACCTTACGATGTTCTATAATTAAATTAAGTGTATCTTACCTTATGGTGTTCCTTATTTACTCTGTCTCTCATCAATCCGTCATTTTGTGTGTGACCCTATAGGTTTTCACGATATTGACAATTATATTAAATCACGTATTTTACATAATAAACAGTGAGCGGTATCTAGCAACTCATCACCGCTACCCAAGACATGAAAATGTCATGTGATATGACAAATCCCTTTTTGTGATAATACTTATGTGTATAATTACCCTTTTTATCCTTATGTCTATATTGAACACAAAGCATATATCGTGTCATCCTTGTCCAATTCAATATTTGGCCCTTAGACATTTATCCTGTTATGCGGGATGGGAAAATTCCATCCAGGTCACTCATGTCCCTCAGCGTGCTTCGTGGAGTACCCATCAACCGTCTTTAATGTCACCCAGTTACGGACAATGTTTGATCAGCAATAAAGCACTCGATTCTACATCTAGGGTCCATAGTGGTTTCAGGTCGAAGGGTGGTATACACCACTATCACCATAAGAATAATTTATGACACTTTGCATAACATTCTATGTAGTATTCTCATAGCGGGTCAATCCAGTATAAATATTACTACTAATATTCATACATATGTTTAAGACTTGATAACTCCTTATCCATTATCCATGAGATGTGATCATCAGTCTATATACATAATAGTCTTAATGTTTTAATATTATCCCACTTCATAATAAAGCTCAACTTCAAATACTTTAAGCATAGTGCCCTTATGTTTAATGAGATCTCATGATTAAGTCACACTTGATACATTAAACGGACTAGCTATTCTATGGACTTTATTAAACAAACATAATAAAGAAAAATCTATTTATTAAATAATTCGATACAAGTACCAAAAGTATTGGCCTCTAGGGCTTACACAAACAATCTTCGACTAGTACTAGAGCCAATCAGGCATGCCCCCAGTACCCATAGATCTGTACGGCCATCATGATTCTGCTGCGCAAGAGGCTTTGTCAGTGGGTCAGCAATATTGTCAAGTGTAGGTGCTCTGCATATTTTCACATCTCCTCTATCTATTATCTCTCGAATGAGGTGATAACTCCTAAGTATGTGTTTGGATCGTTGGTGAGATCTAGGCTCCTTAGCTTGTGCGATAGCATCATTGTTATCATAATAGAGATCAATGGGATCCACAATGGTAGGAACTATGCCAAGTTCACTAATGAAATTTTTGATCCAAACAACTTCCTTCGCTGCACTTGAGGCAGCAATATACTCGACCTCAGTTGTAGAATCAACAACTGTATCTTGCTTTGAACTTTTCCAGCTTACAGTGCCACCGTTTAAGCAAAACACATAACCAAATTGCAATCTAAAGTCATTCTTATCTGTCTGGAAGCTAGCATTAGTGTATCCAATTACAACAAGCTCTTCCTGACCTTCACATATCAAGAATGAGTCCTTAGTCCTTCTTAAATACTTAAGGATATTCTTGACAGCTACCCAATGAGAATCACCAGGATCGGATTGGTACCTACTCGTTGCACTTAAAGCATATAAGACATTTGGTCGAGTATATAACATGGCATACATGATAGATCCTATTGCAGATGCATATGGAATCTTATTCATCAGAATCCTTTCTTCCTTATTTGAAGGGGATTGTGTTTTTGATAGACACATGCCATGTTGCATAAGTATGAATCCTTTCTTGGAATCATGCATATTAAAGCGTCTCAGCACTTTGTCTATGTATGTACTCTGACTTAGGCCAAGCAGTTTTTATGATCTATCTCTATAGATCCTGATTCCTAAATATAGGCTGCTTCACTTAGGTCCTTCATAGAAAAGCATTTCCCTAACCAAGTCTTTACTTGTTGCAGGGTAGGGACATCATTTCCAACGAGTAATATGTCATCTACCTATAATACCAGGAAGACAATCATGCTCCCACTAACCTTATTGTAGACACAAGGCTCATCTTCATTCTTGATGATTCCTTATTTTTTACTTTTTCATCAAAACGAAGATTCCAGCTTCTGGAAGCTTGCTTCAATCCATAGATTGATCTCTGTAACTTGTATATCTTTTGGGCTTCTTCTGGTATATCAAATCCTCCAGGATATGTCACGTACACATCCTAAATAAGATTCCCATTAAGGAAAGCAGTTTTGACATCCATCTACCATATTTCATAATCATGATATGCAACGATAGCAAGTAAAATCTGAATAGACTTAAGCATTGCAACTGGTGAAAAGATTTCATCATAGTCAACCCCATGAATTTTTTTATATCCTTTTGCAACCAATCTTTCCTTATAGGTATGTAGCTTACCATCCACGTCAGTCTTCTTTTTGAAGACCCACTTGTGTCCTATAGGGTAAACTCCTACATGAGACTCTACCAAGGTCCAAACCTGGTTTATGTACATGGAATCCATTTCAGATTTCATGGCTTTTAGCCACTTCTCATACTTAGGACCGGTTATGGCCTCTTGGTAGGTCACAAACTCATCTTGAACCATGAGTAATACATTACCTCGATCAGTTATGAGATATCCATATCTCTCAGGTAGGTGATGTATCTTGCTTGACCTACGTTGGTCTTGTTCTACTTGAGCAGGTTGCTCTTCCATAACTACTTGTGTTTCCTGCTCTAATTCCTCCTTAGGTGTATCAATTCTTTATGATTCTTAAATTTCTTCAAGCTCTATTATCCTCCCACTGAAGGATTGTAGAAGTAATACCATATTGTTTCTTTAGGATACCCCACAAATAATCATTTGTCAGATTTCAGCTCAAGCTTAGTTGAAATTTATTGTTTCACATAAACTTCTCAACCCCAAATCTTCATGTAAGACATATATGGTTTCTTACCACTCCATATCTCATATGGTGTCTTATCAACCTTTTTGGATGGAACACGGTTAAGTGTGTAAGCTGTTGTCAATAGTGCATGTCCTCAAAAGGAGTTTGGAAGATCGGCGTGACTCATCATGGATCGGACCATGTCTAACAAGGTTTGATTTCATCTCTCAGATACACCATTCCATTGGGGTGTTCCAGGAGGAGTAAGTTGGGATAAAATCCCACACTCTTTCATATGGTTATCAAATTCGAGGCTTAAATATTCACCACCTCTATCTGATCGAAGAGTTTTAATATTCTTACCTAGTTAGTTTTGTACTTCATTCTTGAATTCCTTAAATTTTTTAAAGGACTCTGATTTGTGTTTCATTAAATACACATAACCATATCTACTGAAATCATTAGTAAATGTGATGAAGTACTAAAAACCTCCTCTGGCTGGTATCTTCAGTGGTTCACATACATCAATATGTATGAGGGCCAAAAGATCATTAGCTCTTTCACCTTTTCCTGTGAATGGAGACTTTGTCATCTTTCCAATTAAACAAGATTTGCATGTCTCATATGATTCATAATTAAAAGATTCCAAGAGTCCATCTTTATGTACTTTAGAAACGTGTTTCTCATTTATGTGGCCTAATCGATAATGCCAAACGTAAGTTGGATTTAACTCATTAGGTTTCATCCTTTTGGTATTAATGTTATAAATAGGCATTTGAAGATCAAGGACATATAGTCCATTGTTTATTTGTGCAGTAGAATAGAATATATCATTCAGATAAATGGAGCAACAATTGTTCTTTATTATAAATGAAAAAACAAACTTGTCCAAACAAGAAACGGAAATAATATTCCTGCTAATTGCAGGTACATAATAACAGTTCTCTAACTGAATTATTAAACCACTAGGTAAAGTTGTAGCGGTGTATTCGTCGCTATATGATCTATTGATTAAATCATAAGCAAAGTATACAATGAACATAGAGTCGCCACCGCACTTTTATTTATCCAAAGGACTGGCTAAAAAGCGAACAAAAGCCTAAGAAGTTTTACACGTAGAAAACCAATGAAAAGATCAGAGATCGGGTAAGGGGTAAATTACGCAATGGGAAGGTGTTAGGCACCCATCACGTCCTAGGTACTCCTAGGGAACCTTTTTCACAATTGTTGTATAAGAAAAATATTTATTTGTTTTTGACATATTGTGCAAACATGAGTGGGATGATGAGAAAAGAATGTACAAGTTAATTATTTTTGTGTTCGAACGGATGAACCCGTTGCCTACGTACCTTCCATCAAAGGTAAGGATCAAAACGCCGTAGTTCGGCTAAAAACTTCCAAAAGTTAGTGGATTCAATTTTAAAACACAAGCTCAAAGGTCTTACGTTACCCACGGGAGAAAACTCAACCTTAAGAAACAACAAGTCCACCATGTGAGAAAAGCTTCAACTTTCTAGAGAGGGGTTAACCCTATAATAAGCAAGGAAGACTTACAATTCAATCAACTAAGGACAAATAGGTGAGATTAATATCAACCAACTAGGGTAAATCAAACCTATAGCTAATGTATGAAAACTTAACAAACATGGACAAAGCCACAAAATCATTTGAATGGGTGAAGTTAATTGATTTGGGTTATTTACAAAAAGGTCAAAGTATGATTAAAGTCAATTCAAAATGAAGTATTTACAAAATGAAGTTTGGGAAAATCATGGACTTAAGGTCCAAGTTTCTAATTTGAAAAGAAGGTGAGAATGTTTGCACAACATGTATATACAAGTTTGAAAAGTCAACAATGTGAAAAGGATTTGTAACAAAAAGTGGATGGATGGTGTGTAGTGTAAAACTTCCTAGAGGTTCACCTCTTGAAATCATATAGAAAATGATTCAAGTGTGTCCTTTGGAATGAGGGACAAAGCAAGTTAGTAAAATGAAAGACAAGGTGATACCGGATGCCATCAATGGTCTTACTCCAATCTCACAAAGGCGGATACCGGATACCAATAAATGGATTTACACCAATCTCCTAAAATAAAGCAATGATACCGGATGCCAATAAATGGTCTTACTCCAATCTCATAAAGGTAACATAAAACAAGACATGGAAGTCCACTGCCAATCTATCTGGGCTTAGGTTAACCTCCACATATGATCATAGGAAAAACAAATGCCAAATTACATGGACTTACAATGAATCCTCACATACAACAACAAGCTCAATCAAAGAGCAAAGAGGATATGAGTGACCAATGAAGTGGTCTTACACTCTATCCCTTCCAAATCATAGGAACAAAAGCCAATCAATATGGACTTACAATTGTCCTCAATGGGAACACATCAATGTCACAAGGACAAATGAAATGATCATGCACTAATGGCAAACAATGATGGTAAATGCACAATGGCAATCAATGATAGTAAATGCACAATGGCAACTCAAGTAATCATGTATAAATGAATCAAGTAATCAATCACATAAATTCAAGTAGCACACACTATAACCATTCAATGAGGCTCAAGCAAAAGGGTGAGGCATTAAAGCCAACTGTAATAGGGTTCAAGTTGCTCTTAACCTTGCCATTGAGGGGCTAAGGTGAAGCAGATGAAAGGGTATGAGGGGTGTGCCTCATCACTCTTATCTCTGGTCAGAGAGAGTATTGAATATCAGAAGGTGTGGGAGTTCAGAAAGTAGGAACTCTCTCCACATTTATTGACTCGATCGATCTTGGGTTTGGATCTCAATGCTACAACCATGTAATGGGAGCAAGGAGAAGACTCACAGAATAGTGGGAGATAGGCTACATATCTCTTATATCCACCAATTGCCTTTAAAAGGACTTTCCCTGCTTGGGACAAACATAAACAATCACAAACATCGCCTCTTAAGGAGGACTTCAGACAGTTGCCTGGCTAAATAACGAGCCAGGTCTTCCAGACTACATGAAGAAGAAGGTGCTATACCTCAATGCAAATGCTATACAAGCAAAGCAATGCGAGTTCTTAAGAGAACTGAGCAACTAAGGGTACCTTCTTGAAGTGCAGCTCGTGATTCGGTGTTTGTTTCGCTTCGATTGATGAAAACAGATGGAGTATAATGCTCTAGGAAGTGAATGATGATGATCTTTCAGCTCAAGAACGCACGAATCAATCGATCTTGCCAACCGCCATTGAAGAAGAAGCTTTGCACAATTGGAGTTTTGGATGGTTTTTGCTTCAATTTGCTACAAACAGAACTCTACTATCACCTGCAAATGAAGATTCAACCAAGAATTCGCAGAAACAATAGTGAATTATTGAAGAATTGATGAAAAAGTGTATGTGGAAATTGGAGAAAAAGTGAGAGAATTTGAGAGTTTTTTGGATGAATCTGAAAAAATGATTATTCATCTGAGTTTCTGTTATAATTAGGCTTATATACCATTGCCTAATCCACTCTTAAATCATGATTAGCCAAAAATGATAATTAGTGAAAAATGCACATGTAAGCAATTTGGCATTTTTGCCCTTGGATGGCTAGAAGCAATGAAACAGTAATTTTTCAATTTGAACAAGTCATAATTTGCATTTAGAAGCTATTGGAATTGGTCTCATGCCAAAATTCCATGTACTTTGAGTTTTGGACCATTTTGCCCTTGGTTTTTAATTAGTGCACTTGAAAAATGACCTTTTTATGTGAAGGTTTTTGGAAAAATGTGATGATGGATTATGAAAGTACATATCAAATGTGGTTTGCTCAAAGAAGAACCATCCAATTTGGACATTCCATGTGCAAGTTATGCCACTTTGAATTCGGGCATTTTCTGAAATTGATCTGACCATATCTTGCTAACCACACATGGGAATCGAGTGTTCTTGGACTTTTTGGAATGGTGAGAACAAGATCTTCAACTTTCATGTTGGACAAAATTTCATTTGAAGCTTGTATGATGAAGTAATTGTGAGGAGAAAAACTTTCCATTTTTGGCAAGTGAAAATTACAGGTCATTTCCATTTTGGGAAACTTTCTGTCTGGCTTCAAATCCTTCAACCTTGATCTTTGAAATGTCAAATGAAACTTGTATGGACATGAATGAGGTCTTTCTAACCATCTCACACCCTCCAATCCCTGATTAAATGCACAGTTGACCACAGTTGACTTTTGTTGACTTTTCTATGGTTTTGGATGACTGGGCCATGTTCTGATGAATTCCAAGCCTCTTTCACATGAGATCTTGATCCAAAATGATATCACAAGTTATATGAACTTATCATGAATGATCATGGTGCCCAAATTCTTCAAGAATGGTCACCATCTAGCTCAATGGCTGATTTTGACTGTTTGACTGATGATTGCTTCAGCTGCAAGAAACGAGGTTAGATGACAATATTTTTGTACATTTGGTTAGTAAACATATGAAAAGCAAAGATATACAAATGCAATACATGCTTGGTGATCAAGAACCACACTCACAAGATATCCCACCCACTAGGAGGGAAGCTGGGGTATGCAATGATCCTTGAGGCCATGATATGAGATGTTATGGGCCATGAGGGATCTTAGGGCCAAAATTGGGGTCTTACAGATGCCCCTATTTAAGGTCATTCTAGCCGGAGAAGTGAAGTTTAGAAATCTTCATCTCGACGCGGTAGAATGGGCTTAAATAATAGTAATGAGACGAATTTTGGTCCCTAAGAGACCTCATGATGCGAATGTATGCATGCAAAAAGACACAAACTCTGTGGGGAATATGGTTCGCACAGAAGAAAAGACGATCCATCGGAGTAATTCACTCACCAGGAACAGAGAATTTAATAATAAGACTCTTATTAGGGATAAAAAGAAAAAGGATGCGTGAGCAGGACACGACTCCGAATTGGGGAAAACAAAACTGACACAACGTGCGCAAGACACGACTCTGATTAGAGGGGGGTAACAGAAATCAGACTGGATACCTCACTGGGGAAGTAAAGGACTCAAGCCGGGGAAAGAGGCGACTCCAAAGGAAAAACACTCCTATTGGAAAGACCCAAGCTGACTCAAAATACATGTACTGGGGATAACACCAATACAGTAACACAAATAGCAACACAACTCCGCTGGGGACATCTAGAAAAAGACTCTCCAGGGGAAGCCAAGGATGAGATGTTACCGGTATAAGGGTAACAAATCGGGAAGAATGAACATCTAAGACCGGTATAAGGGTGAGAGATATCAATCGACCAAACATCTGAGAAAGACCTGAAAAAGGTACATCAACTCAGGAAATCTGACTCCACAGGGGACCAAAGTCATAATAGGGAGTAAACAGGAAGGAAACACCAGGGATACCGAGGTATATAATAGGTGACCGACCGAAATGTGAATTGGTATATATGCCAAAACACTCGTCATCCAAAGGAGGGCTTGAAAAAGCAAATCGAACTTACAGGATGGACATTCGGATCCACTACGGGAAGACGAATCTTACTCAAACGGGGACACAAACCCAAAGAGTGCATGAGATATAATATCCATTACCGGCAGACCGTGGATAAGAATACTCGCATGAGACATATTATCTATTACCGTCAGAACGTAGATAATAAACTCGCATGGTAAGAAACACCAGAGATACCGAAGCATATAATAGGTGATCTACCGAAAGCGTGGATTGGTATATATGCCAAAACACACATCCGAAACACAAATTGGTTAAAGGATGAAACATTCGATTCTACAAAGAATACGAATCTTGCTCAATTGGGGAAAATCAACAAAGGATTCCAACTAAAGAGCGCATGAGACATATTATTCATTACCGGCGGACCGTGAATAATATACTCGAAAGGACAAGACACCAGAGATACCGAAGTATATAATAGGTGACTAACCAAAAAAGAGAGACAATCGATACCAAGCATCCGGGTAAACGAAAGACCACTCAAAGGGATAAATTGCAAGCATCCGGCAATTATCCAACAACAAAGAAATATTCGACTCCGCAAAGGGAAATAACGAATCTTACTCGACCAGGGAAACACAAAAGGATTCGACTGAAGAGTACATGAGATATATTATTCATTACCGTCAGAACGTGAATAACATACTCGCATGGAAGATTATCCACAACCGGTTACTGGGTTAATAAAGGATAAATCGACCAAAAAGAGAGGCATCGGGATACCAAACAGGCATATAATGATGACCAATCAAAAAAGCAACAATCATTACCAAGCAAACGGGTAAATGAAAGACAATCCGCTGGGGATAAATTGCAAGCATCCGGCAATTATCCGCAGGGACTGGCTGGGGATGTATTGAGAATCAATCAATAATCCGGGGAACAAATCACTAGCAAACGGTGAAAAGACCCACTGGCAACTTCAAAAGGGATAACATTGCGGGCATACGGCAATGATCCAGAAGACTTACTGGGGATACAAGTGCTTACTCAAGAGCAACTACCCAGAAGAAATGAGGAATATCAACATCGAATATTGAATAAAGATAACCACAAAGAGATTAGGATTTACATCTACCGAATACGGGGCAGAACACCAAAATCTGGCTGAGGAAACAAGAGGTTTACACTACCGACTACTGGGTAGAACCAAAGACTCAGCTGGGATAAAATTGCAAGCAACCGACAATTATCCACCTGTATCATAAGATACAAAACTCCGACGGGGAGAACAAAACCAATCATGGGATTTACAACTACCGAATACGGGGTAGAAGACCACACACTCAACTGGGGATAAAAATCACCACAGGGAGATACCAACTCTGTTAGGGATGAAACCACAACAACAGAAAATTCACCAATAGTTAGATCGAACCACAAAGGGTTACCTCTGCTAGGGGAAAAGAGGTAGGACTCACAACTACCGAATACGGGGTAGAAGCCATACTCTGGTGGGAATAACCACAAATCAGGGTTTACATCTACCGAATACGGGGTAGAAAACCAAAAACTTGGCGTGGGGATAGAATAAATCACGAATCCGCACGAGGAACCAAAATGAGGTTTATAACAAACCACAAACTCTGTTGGAGAGTAAGAAAATAGGATTTACGACTACCCGCAACTAGGCAGAAAACCAACAACTCTTGTCGAGGAATAAAAGGTATATAACCACAAATCCGTCAAAAGGCAAGGAAAATCAGGACTTACAACTACCGGTATCAGGGTAGAGGCCAATCGATTCTTGCTGAGGAATAAAAGGTATATAACCACAAATCCCGCCAAGAGGAAAGGAGGAACAATAGGACTTACAACTACCGGTATAAGGGTAGAGGCCCGAAAACTCCGCTGGGGAACAACCCACTGGGAAGCACAAAACATTTGACAAAATGCCAATTCGGGAATATTCCGAAAAGACAGACTGAATTAAGACACGTCCTACGAGGGTATAACTCAATAAGAACATCCACCCCAATATATATGTTGGGAGGAAACGGAAGAAACCATCATCCACGAGGAAGTATCTCGGTGGGGAACTGCAGAAGGAAAGACAGACTTTTTCTGCTTATGGGGCTGACTCTATATTGAGAGATTTAAAACCCGACATCCGCTTGGGAAGATCTTTTAGAGAGATCTATGAAGCCCATAGCAGGAGACAAACAAACAAGAGATATATGGCAAACAATGCAACATGAATATCTGAATGTTTCATGAATATGCATGAATATGTGTTTTTATGTTTG
Source organism: Lathyrus oleraceus (assembly GCF_024323335.1). NCBI lineage: Eukaryota > Viridiplantae > Streptophyta > Magnoliopsida > Fabales > Fabaceae > Lathyrus > Lathyrus oleraceus. Next base: position 42,637,789 of record NC_066582.1, read on the forward strand.
ATGAATGCTGACAAAACAGACATATCTAACACAACAGCCCAGGAATCGAACGCCCGGTATTATACTTCCAGGGAAAAACCAGCTGGAAAGCCAATCTGCGGAGATCTAACATGCTATAAAGCAAAGATCCGCGGGTACTGCTGGGGAGCAGCGGATCGGAGATATCAGGGTACACCAAATCTCTGAGTAATGAATCAGCGAAAGTCCCATTTAGGGCACAGAAAGTCACAACGGGCGAACAACCACCAAGACGAATCTGTTGGGAACAAGAGAAATTCTCAAAACATCTGCAGGGGATCTCAGCATCAACTGAGAAACAAAAAATCACTGCAACTCCAAACAAATCCGGGGAACAACCCACTGCAGGAGAACAAAATCATCCAAGTAGAATCTAACTGCATAAGCAACTCTACTGGGGAACACTGTCAGCTACTCACTTGGGGAACAACCCACTGGAGGAGAAAACATCACACAAGTAGTTTCTGTTATAACCACTCTACTTGGGGAGAACATGCATCTGAAGGGTTACATCAGTAGATTCTGCAATAAACCACTCTACTGAGGATCAAGAACAATCAGGAGATCAATCCAATCTCTGGATGACAGAGCCGTCAACCGACCATACTGAGGATTGAAGGATTCGACAGGCAATATTGCCACAACAACCGTTCTGCAGACAATGCTGGGGAGATATGGATGAAAATACTGGAATATCAACCCAATCAACCGCTGAGTAGGAAAATAAATCCTGTTCTGCTAAGGAGAACCAACACTCTGATGGAGAGAAATCAACAACTCTACTGGCAACTGCACTGGAGAGAGTAATAACAACTCTGTTCGCGACTATGATGGGGGTATCAATAACCGCTCCACTCGCGACTGTGCTGAGGGGATAGGTAAAATACGGGGATGTTAACCCACTGACTGAATCTTCAAAAAAATAATATCCATGCTGGAGAGAAACTGCTGCTGGAAAAAACCGAGTCTTCAACAACACTCTGCTTGCGATTATGCTGGGGAACAACCCCACCAACAACTATGTTTGAGGGACAACCCCAACAAAGATCTGGAGAAAGGGATACAACCACACCAGGAATATGAACAAACGTTTTACCTGTTGGGAATCATACCACCCTTGGGAGAGCACTGAGACATCCTCAGGTATCCTTTCAATCTCGTGAATATTCACTTTGTTTAAAACAACAATTTTGAAAAATTTGTTTGTTTAAAACAATGACATTTTATCAATTAAATATGCAAAACATTTGTTGAATTGAAACAAATAAGAGTGCAAATAATTGGATAAAAGCTCAAATTTATTTGATGGAATGGTAGCCTGCAAATGGCAAGACTCCATAGATCTGTACAAAATTTGAAATCAGTGATATATATTGGAAGAGGGCTACATTGAACATAATGATCCTTTCTCTACCAATTTGAATCTCGATGTATTCGAAGCTTCAGTTGACGACGAATCGAGAATCCTCTGACGAAAAGACGGCTGATGAAACAGGAAGTCTTGTCAGGATGCAGTTACTTGCCAAATCCCTAATTTTTGCCTAGGTTGCCCCAGGGTGAGGTACTCAATCTAGCGGGATGCAAATATGCTTTTTTTTTTAAAAGTCTCTCTTTTGCCTGGATTACCCTTGCGGGTTCTCCATCGAGACGCTCATTCTTGCCTAAGCCGCCCTTTCGGGTTTTCAACTTAGCGAGCTATTCTGTTTTTCATTTGCCTATATTTTTTTCTTTAGGCAAAGTATTTCTTGACTGCATCTGAATTTACGGGACGAGTGAAATCCTCCCCATCCATTGTTGTAAGCATCAAAGCTCCGCCTGAAAAGGCTCTCTTAACAACATATGGACCCTCGTAGTTTGGAGTCCACTTGCCCCTGGAATCGGGCACGAAAGACAAAACTTTCTTGAGCACGAGGTCACCTTCTCGGAACACACGAGGCTTGACCTTCTTATCGAATGCTTTCTTCATTCTCTGCTGATATAACTGACCATGACACATGGCAGTCAATCGCTTCTCTTCAATCAAATTCAGTTGGTCATAACGACTCTGAATCCATTCAGCATCAGTCAACTAGGGACTTGAGGGTATAATTTTTCTTTTTACTCATTTGAAAAAAATTTGAATTTTTTTTCCAGATTTTTAATTTTTTTCATCTTTTTCACCCTCTCTCTTTTTTTTTTGATTGCATTTGCAATGCCCCAGTTTGACTGTTTTGCTGATTCTCATGATACAGCTGAATGAGCCTCTTTTTGTGCTCCAGAAGACGGGTAATCTCATCAGGAATTCCGTCAACGTCATCTTCCTCTGCCTCAAATACAAAGAATTCAAGATTGGGAGATGGCGTTGGATCATTATGTTCAATGGGTTTAGAAATCCCTGCATAATGATTCTGGATAATGAAAAGCTTTTGTATTTAAACAAGCAAATCATTTATGCAGATGAAAAAGCTGTTTTATTATTTTTCAGGGTTTTTTGTGATCACTGATTTCATGCAAAAGCAAAAAGTGAAAACAAATGGAAAAACAAATGTTTAACAATGCATTAATTGAATGAAAACATCATTGTATTAAATGCTGCCAACAATGTCATCACTTCTCCTTTTGGCATGGGAGAAGGGTTTTAAACAAAGCGAACAATTACTCTGATCTATGGCTGACTGTAGGAACATCTACAGCGACCCAATTGTGGCAGACACCACCAGGAATAACGAAATTGTTCACATCCTCTGCATCTTCTTCAATGATAGCAGCAGTTTCCTCTTCAGGCTGATCATCATGGATGAATCCTCCACTCTTGAAAAAACCTTGCTCATTAAATGCCCCAGAACAGTAGCCAATGCCAGCCCGGGATCGGTTAACCAGGAATAAATCCATCAACAGCACTTAGTCTGGCAAATCCTCCTTGAGTTCACAATTCTCTTGCTCAGGATGATCCATCAATCTGGCAGAGTTGGCTCTGGTATAATACCGGGCGAAGTGCGTCTCCAAAATAAATGAAGATCGCAGGGTCAGACCACAGGACGGGAGACCGGAACAAAACACCCGCTTATGCAAGTGATGCGTGAAGTGTTTATGCATATGCTTGTTTTTTATTTCAAAGGAACTCGAGGGTTTTATTTGCAAACTTTGAAATATCAACATTTTGATCATATATGAGAATATCTCATCAGATATATCAGGTGAAAAAATTTTCCCGGTTTTTTCCATGTTTGAAATTTTTTGCAAATAAACTCCTTTGAGTTCCTTGAAAATCTTCTTTTTATCTGATGATATGGATGCAGATGAATGCATGAATGCATGAATGCAACAATCACACTCAAGGATCAAGCAAATCACACCAAACAAAGGTCATGGGAAAGCTCATTGTATCCCTAATATCAATCATCCATTTTGGTGGATTTAGGTTTTCACCTTATCAACACCCAAGTTCCATTGATATTAACGGTACATGAACCGACTCTGACATCCCTAATATCAACCATCCGTTTTGGTGGATTTAGGTTTTACACCTGATCAACATCCAGGTTCCATTGATATTAAGGTTGTCTGAACGACTCAACCACGAATCACGGGTTTGTTGAGAGTCACGAGCATGGAGTCTCGGTTAAGAACCACCCAAAGGGAGTGTACTAGGGTTTAAACCTGCCAGACATGTTCTACCAGAGGTTCCCATAATCATCGTTCCATCTTTCGAATATTATCGGAGGAACGAATACTCGTATTCCAAGAATATTCTCAAGAGAAACTCTTATGAGTGTAGTATCGCGTGACAATCGTATCAGAACTGACATCTGAACGACCTCCGCACTACGGTCCTAAAAGTAGGCCAAGATAGGCTTGGTAAACTAAGGTCCTTGGCTTCTGCGGCACATGATTGAAAGAATAATGTCTAACCACAAATAACTTGTGTGACATTATTAATCCAACATGACCTCCACCAAGTGAATGGACTCGCAAGTCAACTGGCTAAGGAATACTCCACACCAGTCAACAAGACTATGCCATTCTCCTATCCTAGATTGCACTCGAGTTCGGGTATAGAACTCATCTCACAGATCACCAAAGCAGACAACAATTGTATATCAAGCAATTCACACATTACAATCAATACAGTTATCCCCAAATTGTACAAAAATATGTCAAATAACACATAACAATATATCATACAACAATGGTGAAAAGTAGGCAATACCACCAAGGAGAAATCCCCAGTGGAGTCGCCACTTTTCTGTAGCGGTGTATTCGTCGCTATATGATCTATTGATTAAATCATAAGCAAAGTATACAATGAACATAGAGTCGCCACCGCACTTTTATTTATCCAAAGGACTGGCTAAAAAGCGAACAAAAGCCTAAGAAGTTTTACACGTAGAAAACCAATGAAAAGATCAGAGATCGGGTAAGGGGTAAATTACGCAATGGGAAGGTGTTAGGCACCCATCACGTCCTAGGTACTCCTAGGGAACCTTTTTCACAATTGTTGTATAAGAAAAATATTTATTTGTTTTTGACATATTGTGCAAACATGAGTGGGATGATGAGAAAAGAATGTACAAGTTAATTATTTTTGTGTTCGAACGGATGAACCCGTTGCCTACGTACCTTCCATCAAAGGTAAGGATCAAAACGCCGTAGTTCGGCTAAAAACTTCCAAAAGTTAGTGGATTCAATTTTAAAACACAAGCTCAAAGGTCTTACGTTACCCACGGGAGAAAACTCAACCTTAAGAAACAACAAGTCCACCATGTGAGAAAAGCTTCAACTTGCTAGAGAGGGGTTAACCCTATAATAAGCAAGGAAGACTTACAATTCAATCAACTAAGGACAAATAGGTGAGATTAATATCAACCAACTAGGGTAAATCAAACCTATAGCTAATGTATGAAAACTTAACAAACATGGACAAAGCCACAAAATCATTTGAATGGGTGAAGTTAATTGATTTGGGTTATTTACAAAAAGGTCAAAGTATGATTAAAGTCAATTCAAAATGAAGTATTTACAAAATGAAGTTTGGGAAAATCATGGACTTAAGGTCCAAGTTTCTAATTTGAAAAGAAGGTGAGAATGTTTGCACAACATGTATATACAAGTTTGAAAAGTCAACAATGTGAAAAGGATTTGTAACAAAAAGTGGATGGATGGTGTGTAGTGTAAAACTTCCTAGAGGTTCACCTCTTGAAATCATATAGAAAATGATTCCAAGTGTGTCCTTTGGAATGAGGGACAAAGCAAGTTAGTAAAATGAAAGACAAGGTGATACCGGATGCCATCAATGGTCTTACTCCAATCTCACAAAGGCGGATACCGGATACCAATAAATGGATTTACACCAATCTCCTAAAATAAAGCAATGATACCGGATGCCAATAAATGGTCTTACTCCAATCTCATAAAGGTAACATAAAACAAGACATGGAAGTCCACTGCCAATCTATCTGGGCTTAGGTTAACCTCCACATATGATCATAGGAAAAACAAATGCCAAATTACATGGACTTACAATGAATCCTCACATACAACAACAAGCTCAATCAAAGAGCAAAGAGGATATGAGTGACCAATGAAGTGGTCTTACACTCTATCCCTTCCAAATCATAGGAACAAAAGCCAATCAATATGGACTTACAATTGTCCTCAATGGGAACACATCAATGTCACAAGGACAAATGAAATGATCATGCACTAATGGCAAACAATGATGGTAAATGCACAATGGCAATCAATGATAGTAAATGCACAATGGCAACTCAAGTAATCATGTATAAATGAATCAAGTAATCAATCACATAAATTCAAGTAGCACACACTATAACCATTCAATGAGGCTCAAGCAAAAGGGTGAGGCATTAAAGCCAACTGTAATAGGGTTCAAGTTGCTCTTAACCTTGCCATTGAGGGGCTAAGGTGAAGCAGATGAAAGGGTATGAGGGGTGTGCCTCATCACTCTTATCTCTGGTCAGAGAGAGTATTGAATATCAGAAGGTGTGGGAGTTCAGAAAGTAGGAACTCTCTCCACATTTATTGACTCGATCGATCTTGGGTTTGGATCTCAATGCTACAACCATGTAATGGGAGCAAGGAGAAGACTCACAGAATAGTGGGAGATAGGCTACATATCTCTTATATCCACCAATTGCCTTTAAAAGGACTTTCCCTGCTTGGGACAAACATAAACAATCACAAACATCGCCTCTTAAGGAGGACTTCAGACAGTTGCCTGGCTAAATAACGAGCCAGGTCTTCCAGACTACATGAAGAAGAAGGTGCTATACCTCAATGCAAATGCTATACAAGCAAAGCAATGCGAGTTCTTAAGAGAACTGAGCAACTAAGGGTACCTTCTTGAAGTGCAGCTCGTGATTCGGTGTTTGTTTCGCTTCGATTGATGAAAACAGATGGAGTATAATGCTCTAGGAAGTGAATGATGATGATCTTTCAGCTCAAGAACGCACGAATCAATCGATCTTGCCAACCGCCATTGAAGAAGAAGCTTTGCACAATTGGAGTTTTGGATGGTTTTTGCTTCAATTTTCTACAAACAGAACTCTACTATCACCTGCAAATGAAGATTCAACCAAGAATTCGCAGAAACAATAGTGAATTATTGAAGAATTGATGAAAAAGTGTATGTGGAAATTGGAGAAAAAGTGAGAGAATTTGAGAGTTTTTTGGATGAATCTGAAAAAATGATTATTCATCTGAGTTTCTGTTATAATTAGGCTTATATACCATTGCCTAATCCACTCTTAAATCATGATTAGCCAAAAATGATAATTAGTGAAAAATGCACATGTAAGCAATTTGGCATTTTTGCCCTTGGATGGCTAGAAGCAATGAAACAGTAATTTTTCAATTTGAACAAGTCATAATTTGCATTTAGAAGCTATTGGAATTGGTCTCATGCCAAAATTCCATGTACTTTGAGTTTTGGACCATTTTGCCCTTGGTTTTTAATTAGTGCACTTGAAAAATGACCTTTTTATGTGAAGGTTTTTGGAAAAATGTGATGATGGATTATGAAAGTACATATCAAATGTGGTTTGCTCAAAGAAGAACCATCCAATTTGGACATTCCATGTGCAAGTTATGCCACTTTGAATTCGGGCATTTTCTGAAATTGATCTGACCATATCTTGCTAACCACACATGGGAATTGAGTGTTCTTGGACTTTTTGGAATGGTGAGAACAAGATCTTCAACTTTAATGTTGGACAAAATTTCATTTGAAGCTTGTATGATGAAGTAATTTTGAGGAGAAAAACTTTCCATTTTTGGCAGGTGAAAATTACAGGTCATTTCCATTTTGGGAAACTTTCTGTCTGGCTTCAAATCCTTCAACCTTGATCTTTGAAATGTCAAATGAAACTTGTATGGACATGAATGAGGTCTTTCTAACCATCTCACACCCTCCAATCCCTGATTAAATGCACAGTTGACCACAGTTGACTTTTATTGACTTTTCTATGGTTTTGGATGACTGGGCCATGTTCTGATGAATTCCAAGCCTCTTTCACATGAGATCTTGATCCAAAATGATATCACAAGTTATATGAACTTATCATGAATGATCATGGTGCCCAAATTCTTCAAGAATGGTCACCATCTAGCTCAATGGCTGATTTTGACTGTTTGACTGATGATTGCTTCAGCTGCAAGAAACGAGGTTAGATGACAATATTTTTGTACATTTGGTTAGTAAACATATGAAAAGCAAAGATATACAAATGCAATACATGCTTGGTGATCAAGAACCACACTCACAAGATATCCCACCCACTAGGAGGGAAGCTGGGGTATGCAATGATCCTTGAGGCCATGATATGAGATGTTATGGGCCATGAGGGATCTTAGGGCCAAAATTGGGGTCTTACAAAAGTCAATACATAAGTCCCTACGGCTAAAGAAGCAACCTTTGCTCCCTTGCCAACTCGTAGGTCAACTTCACCTTTTGCCAAATCTCGACTACTTTTAGCCCCTGCACATTGGTACAAATGTGAGAACCGCATCCAGTATCTAATACCCATGATGCAGAAGTAGATAAATTAATTTCAATAACAAAAATACCTGAAGTTAAAGTCTCTACTCCATTCTTCTTATCTTCCAGGTACTTTGGGCAGTTTCTCTTCCAGTGTCCGGTCTTACCGCAATGGAAGAAAGTTCCATCCTTTGCTATGCCTCCACTAGGCTTCAAAGCAGGAGCAGTGGGTTTGAGTTTTGAACTTCATTGCCTTTACCTTTACCACCCTGCTTGGTGGGCATTTTCTTTTGTTTCTTTCCATTTCCGATCATCATAAGACTTCCCTTTTGACTTCAGATTCTGCTCAGCAGTTCTTAACATGCCTAGCAGTTCAGGAAGATTTTTGTCCATATCATTCAAGTTGAAATTAAGTACAAATTGATTGAAGCTCATTGGCAACGATTGCAAGATCAAATCAGTCGCAAGTTCCTTTCCGAGGGGAAAACCCAACCTCTCATGGTTCTCCACATACCCAATCATCTTGAGCACATGGGGACCTACAGGGCCTCCCTCAGCTAACTTGCCTTGAAAAAGGGCTTTTGAAACTTCAAAACTTCCATGTCTTGCCTTCTTTTGATAGAGAATCTTCAGGTGTCTGATAATATTGAACGCTGCCATGTTCCCATGTTGCTTTTGCAACTCTGAGTTCATGGTAGCTAGCATTAGGTGTTAGAACAAGATTTTGGTTTTGCAAGTTATCTCTAAGTTTTGATGATAACAAAGAATGAAACAAATTTGGTACCCTAATAAATTTTCTAATTGCGCAGTACTCTAAGGAAACCTGAATCTGATAAAACAATATCTGAAGAAAAACAAAGTCCAGAACAGCTGATCAAGAAATGAATGAATCATATTTGACACTGAACATAAGAATATCCAAGAAAATGAAATACAAAATCTTAAGACTACTATAAAATCCAAAAGACTCTGATGAATGAACATCTATAGACTCTAAAGACGCTCCATCTGAAGATAAGTCGAAGAACCATCTAAAGAAGACACAACAAATTGAAGGAGAGGAGCGATCCAAAATCCAGCGAAATTTAAAATTTCTCCTTTAGTGATCCTTACGAATGGGCATGATCAGTGATAGAATCGTTACCTCTTGTGGCGATTGTAACTTTTGATGCAGATCTACGGAGCGATCATGAATGTTGAACAATGACAACGCCTCGACTCAGTCCACATGAACAGATTCCTTCAATCTCAATGCTAGCTGCTACGAATGAAGGCGTTGAGTGAGTGAGTGAGAGAGAGAGAGAGAGAGAGAGAGAGAGAGAGAAACGAAATTGCAACTGCACAAATGCTTATACTCAAGGGTTCTATTTATAGAACCACTTGTGTGTGCTGCAAGCTAAAAAAAAGCCCACTCAAGTGTATGTGGCCCATATCTTATAATATGCCAAAATCACTTAAGCGCGTGGTACCTTACCATATTTCGTATTCTACTTAAGTACATCGTACCTTACGATGTTCTACAATTCACTTAAGTGCACCATACATTATGGTATTCCTTAGTTACTCTATCTCTCATCAATCCGTCCTTTTGTGTGTGACCCTGTAGGTTTTCGCGGCATTGGCAATTATATTAAATCACGCGTTTAACATAATAAACAGTGAGCGGTATCTAGCAACACATCACTGCTACCCAAGACACGAAAATGTCATGTGATCTGACAAATCCTTTTGTGATAATACTTATGTTTATAATTATCATTTTGCCCTTATGTCTATATTGAACACAAGGCATAGACCGTGTCATCCTTGTCTAGTTCAATATTGGGCCCATAGACATTTATCCTGTTATGCAGGATGGACAAATTCCATCTAGGTCACTCATGTTCCTTAGCATGCTTCGTGGAGTACCCATCAACTGTCTTTATGGTCATCCAGTTATGAACAATGTTTGATCAGCAATAAGGCACTCGACTCTACATCTAGGGTCCATAGTGGTTTCGGGTCGAAGGATGGTATACACCATTATCACCATGAGAATAACTTATGACACTTTGCATAACATTCTATATAGTATTCTCATAGCGGGTCAATCCATTATAAATATTACTCTTAATATTCATACCTATGTTTAAGACTTGATAACTCCTTATCCATGATCCATGAGATGTGATCATCAGTCTATATACATAATAGTCTTAATGCTTTAATGTTATCCCACTTCACAATAAAGCTCGACTATGGATACTTTAAGAATAGTGTCCTTATGTTTAATGTGATCTCATGATTAAGTCACACTTGATACATTAAACAGACTATTTATTCTAGGGACTTTATTAGACAAACACAATAAAGAAAAAGCCTTTTATTATTAATAAAGAATTCGATACAAGTACCAAAAGTATTGGCCTCTAGGACTTACACCAACAATCTCCAACTAGCACTAGAGCCAATCAGGCATACCCCTAATGCCCATAGATCTAGTATGGCCATCATGCTTCTTCTGCGCAAGAGGCTTTGTCAGTGGGTCAGCAACATTGTCAAGTGTAGGTACTCTGCATATTTTCACATCTCCTCTATCTATTATCTCTCGAATGAGGTGATAACGCCTAAGCATGTGTTTGGATCGTTGGTGAGATCTAGGTTCCTTAGCTTGTGCGATAGCACCATTGTTATCACAATAGACACCAATGGGATCCATAATGCTAGGAACTATGCCAAGTTCACTAATGACCTTTTTGATCCAAACAGCTTCCTTTGATGCACTTGAGGCAACAATATACTCGGCCTCGGTTGTAGAATCAGCAACTGTATCTTGCTTTTAACTTTTCCAACTCACAGCGCCACCGTTAAAGCAAAACACATAACCAGATTGCGATCTAAAATCATCCTTATCTGTCTGGAAGCTAGCATCGGTGTATCCAATTATAGCCAGCTCTTCCTGACCTCCATATATCAAGAATGAGTCATTAGTCCTTCTCAAATACTTAAGGATATTCTTGACAAGTACCCAATGAGCATCACCAGGATCAGATTGGTACCTACTTGTTGCACTTAAAGCATACAAGACATCTGGTCGAGTACATAACATGGCATACATGATAGATCCTATTGCAGATGCATATGGAATCTTATTCATGGGATCCCTTTCTTCCTTAGTTGAAGGGGATTGTGTGTTTGATAGACACATGCCATGTTCCATAGGTATGAATCCTTTCTTGGAATCATGCATATTAAAGCGTCTTAGCACTTTGTCTATGTACGTAAGCTGACTTAGGCCAAGCAGTTTTTGTGATCTATCTCTATAGATTTTGATTCCTAATATATATGCTGCTTCACCTAGGTCCTTCATAGAAAAGCATTTCCCCTACTAAGACTTTACTTGTTGCAGGGTAGGGACATCGTTTCCAATGAGTAATATGTCATCTACATATAATACCAGGAAAACGATCATGCTCCTACTAACCTTCTTGTAGACACAAGGCCCTTCTTCGTTCTTGATGAATCCATATTATTTTACTATTTCATCAAAACGAAGATTCCAGCTTCTGGAAGCTTGCTTCAATCCATAGATTGATCTTTGTAACTTACATATCTTTTGGGCTTCTTCTGGTATGTCAAATCCTTCAGGATGTGTCATGTACACATCCTCAAGAAGATTCCCATTAAAGAAAGTAGTTTTGACATCCATCTGCCATATTTCATAATCATGATATGCAGCGATAACAAGTAAAATTCGAACAGATTTAAGCATTGCAACTGGTGAAAAGGTTTCATGATAGTCAACCCCATGAATTAGTTTATATCCTTTTGCAACCAGTCTTGCCGTTTAGGTATGTACCTTACCATCCATGTCAGTCTTCTTTTTGAAGACCCACTTGCATCCTATAGGGTTAACTCCTACAGGAGGCTCTACCAAGGTCCAAACTTGGTGTGTGTACATGGAATCCATTTCAGATTTCATGGCTTCTAGCCACTTCTCAGACTCGGGACCAGTTATGGCCGCTTGGTAGGTCACAGGCTCATCTTGATCCATGAGTAATACATCACCTTGATCAGTTATGAGATATCCATATCTCTCAGGTAGGTGACGTATCCTGCTTGACCTACGTTGGTCTTGTTCTACTTGAGCAGGTTGCTCTTCCACAACTACTTGTTATTCCTGCTCTAATTCCTCCATAGGTGTATCAATGCTTTGTGATTCTTTAATTTCTTCAAGCTCTACTTTCCTCCCACTGATTCTTTTGGAAATAAAATCCTTTTCTAGGAAAACTCCAGTTCGAGCGACAAACATTTTGCCCTCAGAAGGATTGTAGAAGTAATACCCTCTTATTTCTTTAGGATACCCAACAAATAAGCATTTGTCAGATTTGGGCTCAAGCTTAGTTAAAATTTGTCGTTTCACATAAACTTCGCAACCCGAAATCTTCATGTAAGACATATGTGGTTTCTTACCACTCCATATCTCATATGGTGTCTTATCAACCTTTTTGGATCGAACACGGTTAAGTGTGTAAGCTACTGTCAATAGTGCATGTCCCCAAAAGGAGTTTGGAAGATCGGTGTGACTCATCATGGATCAGACCATGTCTAATAGGGTTCGATTTCTTCTCTCATATACACCATTCCATTGGGGTGTTCCAGGAGGAGTAAGTTGGGATAGGATCCCACACTCTTTCAGATGGTCATCAAACTCTAGGCTTAAATAGTCACCACCTCGATCTGATCGAAGAGTTTTAATATTCTTACCTAGTTGGTTTATACTTCATTCTTGAATTCCTTGAACGTTTCAAAGGACTCTGATTTGTGTTTCATTAAATACACATAACCATATCTACTGAAATCATCAGTAAATATGATGAAGTACTGAAAACCTCCTTTGATTGGTATGTTCAATGGTCCACATACATCAGTATGTATGAGGGCCAAAAGATCATTAGCTCTTTCACCTTTTCCTGTGAATGAAGACTTTGTCATCTTTCCAATTAAACAAGATCTGCATGTCTCATATGATTCATAATCAAAAGAGTCCAAGAGTTCATCTTTATGGAGTTTGGAAATGCGTTTCTCATTTATGTGGCCTAATCGACAATGCCAAAGGTAAGTTGGATTTAACTCATTAGGTTTCATCCTTTTAGTATTAATGTTATAAATAGGCATTTCAAGATCAAGGACATATAGTCCATTGTTCATTTGTGCAGCAGCATAGAATATATCATTCAAATAAATTGAGCAACAATTGTTCTTTATTATAAATGAAAAACCAAACTTGTCCAAACAAGAAACAAAAATAATATTCCTGCTACTTGCAGGTACATAATAACAATTCTCTAACTGAATTATTAAACCACTAGGTAAAGTCGATACATAAGTTCCTACGGCTAAAGCAGCAACCTTTGCTCCATTGCCAACTTGTAGGTCAACTTCACGTTTTGCCAAATCTCTACTCCTTTTTAGCCCTTGCACATTGGTACAAATGTGAGAACCGCATCCAGTATCTAATACCTATGATGCAGAAGTAGATAAATTAATTCCAATAACAAAAATACCTGAAGTTGAAGTCTCTACTCCATTCTTCTTATCTTCCAGGTACTTTGGGCAGTTTCTCTTCCAGTGTCCGATCTTACCGCAATGGAAGCAGGTGCCTTCCTTTGTTATGCCTCCACTAGGCTTCAAAGCAGCAACAGTGGGTTTGGGTTTGGCAACTTCCTTGCCTTTCCCTTTATCACCCTGCTTGGTGAGTCTTTTGTTCTGTCTCTTTCCATTTCCGATCATCAGAATGGACTTCCCTTTTGACTTTAGATTCTGCTCAGCAGTTCTTAACATGGCTAGCAGTTCAGGAAGAGATTTTTCCATATCATTCATATTGAAATTTAGGACAAATTGACTGAATCTATCTAGCAACGATTGCAAGATCAAATCAGTCGCAAGTTCCTTTCCGCGGGGAAAACCCAACCTCTCAAGGTTTTCCACATACCCAATCATCTTGAGCACATGGGGGCCTACAGGGGCTCCCTCAGCTAACTTGCCTTGAAAAAGGGATTTTGAATCTTCAAACCTTTCATGCCTTGCTTGCTCTTGATAGAGCATCTTCATGTGTTCGATCATATCGAACGCTACCATGTTCTCATGTTGCTTTTGCAACTCTGGTTCATGGTAGCTAGCATTAGGTGTTAGAACAAGATTTTGGTTTTGCAAGTTATCTCTAAGTTTTGATGATAACAAAGAATGAAACAAATTTGGTATCCTAATAAATTTTCTAAGTGTGCAGGACTCTAAGGAAACCTGAATCTGATAAAACAATATCTGAAGTCAAACAAAGTCCAGAGCAACTGATCAAGAAATGAATGAATCATGTCTGACACTGAACATAAGCATATCCAAGAAAATGAAATACATAATCTGAAGACTACTGTAAAATCCAAAAGACTCTGATGAATGAACATCTATAGACTCTAAAGACGCTCCATCTGAAGATAAGTCGAAGAACCATCTGAAGAAGACACAACAAGTTGAAGGAGAAGAGCGATCCAAAATGCAGCGGAATTTAAAATTTCTCCTTTAGTGATCCAAACGAATGGGTATGATCAATGATAGAATCGTTACCTCTTGTGGCGATTGTAACTTTTGATGCAGATCTACGGAGCGATCATGAATGTTGAACGATGACAACGCCTCTGCTCAGTCCACACGAACAAATTCCTTCAATCTCAATGCTAGCTACTACGAATGAAGGCGTTGAGAGAGAGAGAGAGAGAAACGAAATTGCAACTGCACAAATGCTTCTACACAAGGGTTCTATTTATAGAACCACTTGTGTGTGATGCAAGCTAAAAAAAGCCCACTCAAGTGTATGTGGCCCATATCTTATAATATGCCAAAATCACTTAAGCGCGTGGTACCTTACCATATTTCGTATTCTACTTAAGTACATCGTACCTTACGATGTTCTACAATTCACTTAAGTGCACCGTACATTACGGTATTCCTTAGTTACTCTATCTCTCATCAATCCGTCCTTTTGTGTGTGACCCTGTAGGTTTTCGCGGCATTGGCAATTATATTAAATCATGTGTTTAACATAATAAACAGTGAGCGGTATCTAGCAACACATCACTGCTACCCAAGACACGAAAATATCATGTGATCTGACAAATCCTTTTGTGATAATTCTTATGTTTATAATTACCATTTTGCCCTTATGTCTATATTGAACACAAGGCATAAACCGTGTCATCCTTGTCCAATTCAATATTGGGCCCATAGACATTTATCCTGTTATGCAGGATGGGCAAATTCCATCTAGGTCACTCATGTCCCTTAGCATGCTTCGTGGAGTACCCATCAACTGTCTTTATGGTCATCCAGTTATGGCCAATGTTTGATCAGCAATAAGGCTCTCGACTCTACATCTAGGGTCCATAGTGGTTTTAGGTCGAAGGATGGTATACACCATTATCACCATGAGAATAACTTATGACACTTTGCATAACATTCTATATAGTATTCTCATAGCGGGTCAATCCAGTATAAATATTACTCTTAATATTCATACCTATGTTTAAGACTTGATAACTCCTTATCCATGATCCATGAGATGTGATCATCAGTCTATATACATAATAGTCTTAATGCTTTAATGTTATCCCACTTCACAATAAAGCTCGACTATGGATACTTTAAGAATAGTGTCCTTATGTTTAATGTGATCTCATGATTAAGTCACACTTGATACATTAAACAGACTATTTATTCTAGGGACTTTATTAGACAAACACAATAAAGAAAAAGCCTTTTATTATTAATAAAGAATTCGATACAAGTATCAAAAGTATTGGCCTCTAGGACTTACACCAACAATCTCCAACTAGCACTAGAGCCAATCAGGCATACCCCTAATGCCCATAGATCTAGTATGGCCATCATGCTTCTTCTGCGCAAGAGGCTTTGTCAGTGGGTCAGCAATATTGTCAAGTGTAGGTACTCTGCATATTTTCACATCTCCTCTATCTATTATCTCTCGAATGAGGTGATAACGCCTAAGTATGTGTTTGGATCGTTGGTGAGATCTAGGTTCCTTAGCTTGTGCGATAGCACCATTGTTATCACAATAGACACCAATGGGATCCATAATGCTAGGAACTATGCCAAGTTCACTAATGACCTTTTTGATCCAAACAGCTTCCTTTGATGCACTTGAGGCAACAATATACTCGGCCTCGGTTGTAGAATCAGCAACTGTATCTTGCTTTTAACTTTTCCAACTCACAGCGCAACCGTTAAAGCAAAACACATAACCAGATTGCGATCTAAAATCATCCTTATCTGTCTGGAAGCTAGCATCGGTGTATCCAATTATAGCCAGCTCTTCCTGACCTCCATATATCAAGAATGAGTCATTAGTCCTTCTCAAATACTTAAGGATATTCTTGACAAGTACCCAATGAGCATCACCAGGATCAGATTGGTACCTACTTGTTGCACTTAAAGCATACAAGACATCTGGTCGAGTACATAACATGGCATACATGATAGATCCTATTGCAGATGCATATGGAATCTTATTCATGGGATCCCTTTCTTCCTTAGTTGAAGGGGATTGTGTGTTTGATAGACACATGCCATGTTCCATAGGTATGAATCCTTTCTTGGAATCATGCATATTAAAGCGTCTTAGCACTTTGTCTATGTACGTACGCTGACTTAGGCCAAGCAGTTTTTGTGATCTATCTCTATAGATTTTGATTCCTAATATATATGCTGCTTCACCTAGGTCCTTCATAGAAAAGCATTTCCCCTACTAAGACTTTACTTGTTGCAGGGTAGGGACATCGTTTCCAATGAGTAATATGTCATCTACATATAATACCAGGAAAACGATCATGCTCCTACTAACCTTCTTGTAGACACAAGGCCCTTCTTCGTTCTTGATGAATCCATATTGTTTTACTATTTCATCAAAACGAAGATTCCAGCTTCTGGAAGCTTGCTTCAATCCATAGATTGATCTTTGTAACTTACATATCTTTTGGGCTTCTTCTGGTATGTCAAATCCTTCAGGATGTGTCATGTACACATCCTCAAGAAGATTCCCATTAAAGAAAGTAGTTTTGACATCCATCTGCCATATTTCATAATCATGATATGCAGCGATAACAAGTAAAATTCGAACAGATTTAAGCATTGCAACTGGTGAAAAGGTTTCATGATAGTCAACCCCATGAATTAGTTTATATCCTTTTGCAACCAGTCTTGCCGTTTAGGTATGTACCTTACCATCCATGTCAGTCTTCTTTTTGAAGACCCACTTGCATCCTATAGGGTTAACTCCTACAGGAGGCTCTACCAAGGTCCAAACTTGGTTTGTGTACATGGAATCCATTTCAGATTTCATGGCTTCTAGCCACTTCTCAGACTCGGGACCAGTTATGGCCGCTTGGTAGGTCACAGGCTCATCTTGATCCATGAGTAATACATCACCTTGATCAGTTATGAGATATCCATATCTCTCAGGTAGGTGACGTATCCTGCTTGACCTACGTTGGTCTTGTTCTACTTGAGCAGGTTGCTCTTCCATAACTACTTGTTTTTCCTGCTCTAATTCCTCCATAGGTGTATCAATGCTTTGTGATTCTTTAATTTCTTCAAGCTCTACTTTCCTCCCACTGATTCCTTTGGAAATAAAATCCTTTTCTAGGAAAACTCCAGTTCGAGCGACAAACACTTTGCCCTCAGAAGGATTGTAGAAGTAATACCCTCTTATTTCTTTAGGATACCCAACAAATAAGCATTTGTCAGATTTGGGCTCAAGCTTAGTTAAAATTTGTCGTTTCACATAAACTTCGCAACCCGAAATCTTCATGTAAGACATATGTGGTTTCTTACCACTCCATATCTCATATGGTGTCTTATCAACCTTTTTGGATCGAACACGGTTAAGTGTGTAAGCTGCTGTCAATAGTGCATGTCCCCAAAAGGAGTTTGGAAGATCGGTGTGACTCATCATGGATCAGACCATGTCTAATAGGGTTCGATTTCTTCTCTCATATACACCATTCCATTGGGGTGTTCCAGGAGGAGTAAGTTGGGATAGGATCCCACACTCTTTCAGATGGTCATCAAACTCTAGGCTTAAATAGTCACCACCTCGATCTGATCGAAGAGTTTTAATATTCTTACCTAGTTGGTTTATACTTCATTCTTGAATTCCTTGAACGTTTCAAAGGACTCTGATTTGTGTTTCATTAAATACACATAACCATATCTACTGAAATCATCAGTAAATATGATGAAGTACTGAAAACCTCCTTTGATTGGTATGTTCAATGGTCCACATACATCAGTATGTATGAGGGCCAAAAGATCATTAGCTCTTTCACCTTTTCCTGTGAATGGAGACTTTGTCATCTTTCCAATTAAACAAGATCTGCATGTCTCATATGATTCATAATCAAAAGAGTCCAAGAGTTCATCTTTATGGAGTTTGGAAATGCGTTTCTCATTTATGTGGCCTAATCGACAATGCCAAAGGTAAGTTGGATTTAACTCATTAGGTTTCATCCTTTTAGTATTAATGTTATAAATAGGCATTTCAAGATCAAGGACATATAGTCCATTGTTCATTTGTGCAGCAGCATAGAATATATCATTCAAATAAATTGAGCAACAATTGTTCTTTATTATAAATGAAAAACCAAACTTGTCCAAACAAGAAACAAAAATAATATTCCTGCTACTTGCAGGTACATAATAACAATTCTCTAACTGAATTATTAAACCACTAGGTAAAGTCGATACATAAGTTCCTACGGCTAAAGCAGCAACCTTTGCTCCATTGCCAACTTGTAGGTCAACTTCACGTTTTGCCAAATCTCTACTCCTTTTTAGCCCTTGCACATTGGTACAAATGTGAGAACCGCATCCAGTATCTAATACCTATGATGCAGAAGTAGATAAATTAATTCCAATAACAAAAATACCTGAAGTTGAAGTCTCTACTCCATTCTTCTTATCTTCCAGGTACTTTGGGCAGTTTCTCTTCCAGTGTCCGATCTTACCGCAATGGAAGCAGGTGCCTTCCTTTGTTATGCCTCCACTAGGCTTCAAAGCAGCAACAGTGGGTTTGAGTTTGGCAACTTCCTTGCCTTTCCCTTTATCACCCTGCTTGGTGGGTCTTTTGTTCTGTCTCTTTCCATTTCCGATCATCAGAATGGACTTCCCTTTTGACTTTAGATTCTGCTCAGCAGTTCTTAACATGGCTAGCAGTTCAGGAAGAGATTTTTCCATATCATTCATATTGAAATTTAGGACAAATTGACTGAATCTATCTAGCAACGATTGCAAGATCAAATCAGTCGCAAGTTCCTTTCCGCGGGGAAAACCCAACCTCTCAAGGTTTTCCACATACCCAATCATCTTGAGCACATGGGGGCCTACAGGGGCTCCCTCAGCTAACTTGCCTTGAAAAAGGGATTTTGAATCTTCATATCGAATGCTACCATGTTCTCATGTTGCTTTTGCAACTCTGGTTCATGGTAGCTAGCATTAGGTGTTAGAACAAGATTTTGGTTTTGCAAGTTATCTCTAAGTTTTGATGATAACAAAGAATGAAACAAATTTGGTATCCTAATAAATTTTCTAAGTGTGCAGGACTCTAAGGAAACCTGAATCTGATAAAACAATATCTGAAGTCAAACAAAGTCCAGAGCAACTGATCAAGAAATGAATGAATCATGTCTGACACTGAACATAAGCATATCCAAGAAAATGAAATACATAATCTGAAGACTACTGTAAAATCCAAAAGACTCTGATGAATGAACATCTATAGACTCTAAAGACGCTCCATCTGAAGATAAGTCAAAGAACCATCTGAAGAAGACACAACAAGTTGAAGGAGAAGAGCGATCCAAAATGCAGCGGAATTTAAAATTTCTCCTTTAGTGATCCTAACGAATGGGTATGATCAATGATAGAATCGTTACCTCTTGTGGCGATTGTAACTTTTGATGCAGATCTACGGAGCGATCATGAATGTTGAACGATGACAACACCTCTGCTCAGTCCACACGAACAAATTCCTTCAATCTCAATGCTAGCTACTACGAATGAAGGCGTTGAGAGAGAGAGAGAGAGAAAAACGAAATTGCAACTGCACAAATGCTTCTACACAAGGGTTCTATTTATAGAACCACTTGTGTGTGATGCAAGCTAAAAAAGCCCACTCAAGTGTATGTGGACCATATCTTATAATATGCCAAAATCACTTAAGCGCGTGGTACCTTACCATATTTCGTATTCTACTTAAGTACATCGTACCTTACGATGTTCTACAATTCACTTAAGTGCACCGTACATTACGGTATTCCTTAGTTACTCTATCTCTCATCAATCCGTCCTTTTGTGTGTGACCCTGTAGGTTTTCGCGGCATTGGCAATTATATTAAATCATGTGTTTAACATAATAAACAGTGAGCGGTATCTAGCAACACATCACTGCTACCCAAGACACGAAAATATCATGTGATCTGACAAATCCTTTTGTGATAATACTTATGTTTATAATTACCATTTTGCCCTTATGTCTATATTGAACACAAGGCATAAACCGTGTCATCCTTGTCCAATTCAATATTGGGCCCATAGACATTTATCCTGTTATGCAGGATGGGCAAATTCCATCTAGGTCACTCATGTCCCTTAGCATGCTTCGTGGAGTACCCATCAACTGTCTTTATGGTCATCCAGTTATGGCCAATGTTTGATCAGCAATAAGGCTCTCGACTCTACATCTAGGGTCCATAGTGGTTTTAGGTCGAAGGATGGTATACACCATTATCACCATGAGAATAACTTATGACACTTTGCATAACATTCTATATAGTATTCTCATAGCGGGTCAATCCAGTATAAATATTACTCTTAATATTCATACCTATGTTTAAGACTTGATAACTCCTTATCCATGATCCATGAGATGTGATCATCAGTCTATATACATAATAGTCTTAATGCTTTAATGTTATCCCACTTCACAATAAAGCTCGACTATGGATACTTTAAGAATAGTGTCCTTATGTTTAATGTGATCTCATGATTAAGTCACACTTGATACATTAAACAGACTATCTGAAGAAAAAGCCTTATTAGACAAACACAATAAAGAAAAAGCCTTTTATTATTAATAAATAATTCGATACAAGTACCAAAAGTATTGGCCTCTAGGGCTTACACCAACACAAATACCTATCTGAAGAATACAAGATCTGAGAAAAGACTCTAATTTCCGCTCACTCTGATTCACGCCCAATAGATCATCTAACCAATCAAAATCAGTAACTTAACAAAGAAGTATTCCAGGTATGGTATGAATCTCTATATGAATAATATTGAATACACTCTAAAACTGCTATGGAAAGGACAATAAAATTAATGTCATGAAGTACTATTATTGGAAAGATATCACCATCAATATTCTCTCCAACGGTATCATCTCCAAGCACTATAAAAAGGCCCAAATATCATCATACCAAGATACGAAGCTATCACACAAGAATTTTGCATATACACTTTGAATCATATAATAAATTCTTGTCATTTTATAATTCAGTTATCACACACGAGTTGTTGCTCTTAGTGTGATCTTTGATCATCCATTTTTTAATTGTGTTCATCTTGCTTATCTAGAATCACCAAACACATTCTTGTAATTCTCAATAATTGTTGTAATTCCTCAAGTGACTTATGAAGTCTGTAGATTTGAGAGGGCTAAAAGATTGTTGAACTCTTAGACGATTGTTGTAATCTTTCTAGATTATTGGATCAAGTCCTTATTGAAGGCGAAATCACCTTGGCCGGGTGGACTGGAGTAGCTTTGACATTCAAACGAACCAGGATAAACTTTTGTGTTGTTTGTTATTACCTTTGTGTGCGTAGCGTTGCTAAAAGTTTTTATTCTCAGTGAAAATAAGTCACCCCTTCCCCCTTCTTGTTTTTCTCTACCTTCAATTGGTATCAGAGCTTCGGCTCTGTTATTGATCTTTGAATCAAACACTTAACAGTGTAGAGAGATCCAGCGTGAGAAAAACATCATGGATAACACCAATGAAAGAGATAGCTACAACGCTAAACCTCCAGTTTTCGATGGAGAGAAACTTGATTATTAGAATGACAGGATCGAAAGCTTCTTCCTAGGCTACAACGCTGACCTATGGGACATTGTTACAAACGGTTATGAACCACCCATATCTACTCTTGGTATCATCATTGCCAAAAGCAAAATGAATGATGATCATAAGCGTGACTTCAAGAATCACCACAAAGCCATAACTATTATGTTGAATGCAATATCCTACAATGAGTACGAAAAGATCACCAACAGGGAAACAACTAAAGAAATCTTTGATTCCTTAAACATGACTCACGAAAGCAATAATCAAGTCAAAGAGACTAAGGCTCTGGCCTTAATCCAAAAATATGAAGCCTTCATAATGGAAGATGATGAAGCTGTTGAGGTAATGTTTTCTAGATTCCAAACTTTAGTTGCAGGACTCAAGGTTCTTGACAAAGGATACACAACTGCAGATCATGTCAAAAAGATAATCAATAGTCTTCCAAATAAGTGGAGACCAATGGTTATTGCTTTAAAGTTATCCAAGGATCTGAACAACATAAGCCTTGAAGAACTCATTAGCTCTCTCAAGAGTCATGAGATAGAGCTAGAGGAAGATGAACCTCAAAAGAAAAGCAAATCAGTGGCTCTGAAGTCTAGATCAGAAAGAAGAAATCCATAAAGGAACAAAGCCTTTCAAGCTGAAGAAGAAGACGACGATGACTCTGAAAAAGAAGATTATGATGATGAAGAAGAGTTATCTCTCTTATCCAGAAGAATCAAACAACTCTGGAGAAAAAAGGAATAACAACTTCAAAAGACCTAGTAAGAAGGGAGATCGTCCAGATTCAACTTCCAGAGGTAGACCAAACAAAGAGGTAACCTGTTATGAATGTAAAGAACTTGGACACTACATGAATGAATGTCCAAAGCTCAAGAAAGACAGTTCCAGAAAAAGAAGGATTCAAGAAAAACTCTTTCAAAACTAAGAAGAATGGACTCATGGCTACCGGAGATGACTCTGAATCCGACGCTTCAGAATCCGATTCTAAAGAGGAACATGCAAATATTGCATTCATGGATACCACATCTGGAAGTTCATTCGAAAAGGAATCTGACTATGAGGAGCTATTTTCTAATTTTTCTCGTTCTGATTTGGAAGCCTGTTTATCAGAATCTCTAAGCTCTTATCAGAAGCTTCGATAGAAATTCAAGATCCTAAAAAGGGTTCATGAAGAAACTGTTTAAGAGTGTGATAAGCTTGAGAAAGAAGTTTCTGAACTTAAAAAAAAACAATTTTATCCTTGAAAAAGGAAATGAATTTTCAACCAAAAAATGTTTAAAACTTGAAGAAACTCTTTCCAAAGCTCCACCAACTTCTGACACCATCATATATAAATATGAAAAAGATTTTTAGAAATTTCTAAACAATGGGCTTGAAATAAGCAAAATGGCTTCTATGATTTGTGGTGTTAGTCATAATAAGAAAAGAGGAATTGGATATGACTCTAATGAAAATGATTTAATACCTTTTGCAGAAGAGAAACCTAAATCTCCTTTTTCTTATTATTACACACATGCACAAACACAAAAATTTAATAATGCTAGAAAACCCAAAGTTTCAAGAAACTCTGGGAGAACTAATCATAAAGGACCCAAAAGATTTTGTGTACCAAAACATAAAATAGTATATGTTGCAGATATCTTGTGCAGTAGAGTTAAAACACCAATCATGGTACATGGACTCTGGATGCTTGTGACACATGACAAGAAGAAAGCATATGTTCCAAAGCCTGGAACTTAAAGACGTTGACTTCATAGGCTTTAGAGGAAATTAGAAAGGAAGAATCAAAGGATCTAGAACAGTTGGTAATGGATCTCTTCCCTCTATTTCTGATGTCCTTTATGTTGAAGGATTAATGCATAACTTGTTATCCATAAGTCAATTAAGTGATAACGGCTATGATATAATCTTTAATCAAAAAACATGTAAAGCTATTAATCAGAAAAATGGCACAGTCCTTTTCACTAGTAAGATGAAGAACACCATTTACAAAATTAAGCTCTCAGATCCAAAAGACCAAAACATAAAATGTTTAATGTCTGTAAATAAAGAGTAATGGGCGTGGCATAAACGCTTGGGTCACATTAGCATGAAGATGATTTCTCAGCTAAATAAACTTGAGTTAGTCAGAGGCCTACCTAAGCTGAAATTTGCTTCAGATGCTCTTTGTGAGGCATGTCAGAAAGGAAATTTTTTTCTAAAACAACTTTCATAAATAAAAATGTAGTTTCTACCTCTAAGCCTTTGGAACTTCTACACATTGACTTGTTTGGACCTGTTAAGACAATGTCAGTCAATGGTAAGAAGTGTGTACTTGTCATTGTTGATGATTATAGTCGTTGGACATGGGTAAAATTCATAAGACACAAGAATGAGTCACATTCTGTGTTCACTAGTTTCAGCTCAAAAGTGCAAAATGAATTTGACTCTAAAATCATCAGAGTCAGAAGTGATCATGGTTGCGAATTTGAAAACAAACTTTATGAAGATGTTTTTGACTCTAATGGAATATCCTATGATTTCTCCTGTCCTAGAACTCCACAACAAAATGGAGTTGTAGAAAGGAAAAATAGGACTCCCCAAGAAATGGCCAGAACCATGATCAATGAAACAAATGTAGCTAAGCACTTCTAGGATGAAGCTGTGAATACAGCGTGTTACATTCAGAATAGAATCTCTATTAGACCTATTATGGAGAAAACTCCTTATAAACTGTGTAAGGGAAGAAAATCCAACATTTTTAATTTTCATCCTTTTGGATGTTCTTGCTTTATTTTGAATACTAAATATAATCTGAGCAAGTTTGAATCTAAAGCACAAAAGTTTATTATGTTGGGATACTCAGAACGATCTAAAGGCTATAGAGTATACAATACAGAAATACAAATTGTGGAAGAATCAATACATATCATATTTGATGATAAGCTTGACTCTGAAAAGTCAAAGCTAGTTGAGAATTTTGCAGATTTGGAGATAACACTTGCAGGTTCTGACGAAAAGACTAAAGAATCTGAAGAAGCATGAAAGGAAATGTCATAAGCATCTGAAGTTACAATCAATCAGAAAAGATTAAGAAATAAACAAATTATTTATGAAGAATTGATTATGGGAAATAAAAACGAACTTGTCAGAACAAGATCAACATTCAAAGTTTTTGAAGAAACACTTCTGGGACTAGTATCTCTGATAGAGCCAATATCCCGTGAAGAAGCTCTTCAAGACAAAGAATGGATTCTGGAAATGAAAGAAGAACTTGATCAATTTGAAAAGAAAGATGTCTGGGATCTTGTACCAAGACCCAAGGGAACCCACATGATTGGAACCAAATGGGTGTACATAAACAAAGTCAATGAAAAGGATGAAGTGGTTAAAACAAAGCATGAATGGTGTCACAAGGTTACAGTCAACAAGAAGGTATTGACTACAATGAAACTTTTGCTCCAGTCGCCAGGTTAGAATCTATTCGTTTACTTGTATCTTTTGCTGTAAATTAATCCATTAAACTATATCAAATGGACGTCAAAAGTGAGTTTCTGAATGGATATATTTCTGAAGAGGTGTATGTTCATCAGCCTCCTGGTTTTGAAAACTCAAAATGTCAAGAACATGTTTTTAAATTGAAAATCTCGTTATGGTCTTAAACAAGCTCCCAGAGCTTGGTATGAAAGACTAAGTTCTTTTCTTCTAGAAAATGATTTTATCAGAGGCAAAGTCGATTCCACTCTCTTCTGTAAAAACATCATAAATGACCTTATGATCTGTCAGATATACGTTGATGACATAATTTTTGGTTCTGCTAACCCCTCTGTCTGTCAAGAATTTTCTGAGCTAATGCATGCTAAATTCGAAATGAGTCTGATGCAAGCACTAAAGTTCTTTCTGGGGATTCAAATCAATTAAATATCAGATTCTACTTATGTATATCAAAGCAAATACATAAAAGACATTCTGAAGAAGTTTGAAATGTCAGAAAGCAAACCAGCAAAGACTTCTATGCACCCACTTGCATTCTGGAGAAAGAAGAGGTAAGTCAAAAGGTTTGTCAAAAACTCTATTGTGGTATAATAGGTTATATGCTCTATTTGACTGTTACGCGTCTAGATATATTATTCAGCGTGTGTCGATGTGCCATATTTCAGTCAGATCCAGGGGAATCTCACTTAACTGTTGTTAAGATAATCCTAAGGTATCTGAAAGGAACACCTAACCTGGGCCTGATGTATAAGAAAACATCATAATATAGGCTTTTTGGGTATTGTGATGCATATTACGCTGGAGACAGATTGGAATGCAAAAGCACATCTAGGAACTGTCAATTTTTGGGAGGAAATTGTAGCGGGGTTTTCGTTACCTTTAGGTTTATTGACTAAACCAAAAGTCAACATATAATTCGAATCGCCACCGCACTTTTATTTGTCCAAAGGAAAGGCTAAAAAGCGAACAAAAGCCAAGGTAAGAAATTTTCAAATCAAAAACTAATAAAAATGTCAGAGATCTGGGTAAGGGGGTTGGTTATGAAATGGGAAGGTTTTACACACCCAAAACATCCTTAGTACTCTAAGGGAACCCTTTTGCAAATATATGTTGTAGGTTGGTATTTGTGAAAAGATTTGTGCAAAAAGATTGAAGGATGAGAAGAGAATAGATTATATTTACAAATTTTATTGTTTGAATGGATGAACCCATTACCTACGTACCATCACAAAGGGAGGATCAAAACCTCGTAGTTCGGGGTAAAAGTCTCAAAAGATTGGTGAATTGATTTGATCAAAAGCCTTAAGGTCTTTTGTTATCAAAGGGAGAAAACTCAACCTAAACCAACAATCCACCATGTGAGGAAGGCTTCAACATGCTAGTGAGGGGTTAACCCTATAATAAGCATGGAAGTCTTATAATCCAATCACTAAGGATGAGGTGAGATTTACATCAACCACTATGATAACTCAAACCTATGACTAATGTTTTGAAAAAGATTTTAACAAGTGGCCATTGGAACCACAAAACAACTTGAAATGGGTTATATTTACAAGTTAGATTTATTTACAAAATGAGGTCAAAGTTGGATTAAAGTTTATTCACAATGAGTATTTATGAAAAATGGTTTTGAAAAGTCAAAGGCTTAAGGCCTAGGTTTCAAATTTGAAATAAAGTCAAAGTTTAGAAAATAATTTTTGGCTTGGTTAGAGTGGGGAGAAGAAGAGAAGGGCTAGTCCTAAAGCATACAAAGATAAGAGGGGAAAGATAAACCCTTGGAGTTCCTTTTCTTGAAGTCATAAAGATGACTCAAGATGCTCCTTTCCTTTGTACTTAGCACACAAATAAGCAATCACACAATTTGAACTCAAGCTCCTAGGATCTCCATTTGGCTTGTCTCTTAACTTGGCTACTCATGACAATGGTCCTCTTTTCACAACCTCAAGATGGGATCCCTATCACACAAAAGCAAACATCAAAAAGTTCACAACACAATAAGGGGAATGGACATAGAATAAGTTTGGATGAGAAGTCTTTTGAGATCAACTTTGGATTTTAGCATTCTAAAGGCATGAGGCCTAGTTGCTCTTCAAGAATTTAGCATTCTAAAGGCATGAGGCCTAGTTGCTCTTGAACTCATTTAAGCATAGGTAGGTCCTAATTATAAGTCCTTTCTCCTTTTGCATTTGGTTCACACAAAACAAACACAAAGCAAACACAAGATAGCAATATATTTATATACAATAATGAGCTCAAATGAGCAAAGGGAAAATCAATATGAATAATGAGCAAGAAATAAATGACATTAAAAGTAAATGACAAGAAAATTAAATGCTCAAATTAAAGTTAGTAATTAGTGAAGTTATGTTAGTTTGTCATAAGACAATGTAGCGCTATGTTAAGCAATCGTAAGTGGACTAATGTAGTAGTCACACCTATCTGAGGTTGGTCAATAAAAATATAGGCAAAGAACACAAGTTAGAGATCATGACTAGTAAGCCAAGCTCCATAAACTTGCCATGCCAAAACAAAAGGGGAAGAGCCTTGTATTGTGTTTAGGTTATTTGCTTGACCAAGAAGCAACCTATCTTGGACACAAAACAACTCACTTGATCATGGATCAAGTTGAGTTTGGTTTGGATCAAAGAAGGTTAAACCTCTAATTTGTCAAGATCAACCATAAGAACTTAACTCATTGCCCAATGATGAAAAGAATGGGATGAAGAAGAAAAGGAATGGAAAAGAAGACAAGTATCAAGTCCAATTGATCAAGTGTGAATCAAATCATCATCAATCAATGCCAAATAGAAAAGAAATGAAGATTACAAGTCAACAATATTTTTTTGGTATTTTTTGAATTAAAATAAATGGCAAATAAAAAATAATCAAATAAGGTCAAACCTCAAATTCAATTCAAATCAACTTCAACAAGTCCAATTAAATTCTCATAGGTCTAACATGGTCAAGCAAGTTTTGACTAATTTTCTCAATAATTTTGGAAATCAGAAAGTATTTAAAAACAATTAAAAACAATTAAAAATAACACAAAATGGATTAAAATCTCAAACAAATCTCAAATCAAATAAGAAATTGATGAGACTATTTTTCATTGATTTATCATGATCCATAAATGCTAGGAAAATATTTTTGGATTTTTCAAATATCAGAAAGTATTTTAAAATGAATTAAAACTATTAAAAACCAAATAATTCACAAAAAATATTAAATGAAGTCACAAAAATATTTAAAAATCAAAATATGAAACTAGATTTTTTAAGAAAATTTTTGGAATTGGTCTCATATTTTTCTGACTTCAAATAAATTTTTTATGAATTTTTGAAAATAAAAGGAATTAACTGAAATTAAAAGAAAATAGAAATAATGGAAAAAACCACAGCCGCATGATACAATTCATTAATTGACGTGGCATGGATAGATGGCTCAGATGTGAGGGCGCAGCGTGCATCCAAGTCAAACGCGTGACATTATGAATTAAAACAAGTAAACACAATGGATGATCAGGATTAAAACGTGGCAAGGTGATCCAAGGGCCAGGAAGCAAGACACGTTGTGGTGGTGGTGGAAACCACCGTCTTCTCCGGCGAACCAACGAAATCCGGCCACCAGTTGCAGAGAAAAAAAGTTTAACAAAAATGAAAAATAAGGACATGGAAATGAAACTTGTGTGATGGAGATCACCACTGTATCCATGGATCTTCCTCACTCTTCCTCACTCTTCCAAGATCATGGTGTACAAACTGAAAGTGCACGAAATGGAAAATTGAAACCACCATTGGTTTGCCTCAAGTGTGAGGACTTCAGAAAACCACACAAACAAGAGAATACTACATTGAATTTCAATTTCTAGATCCAAAAAGTTTGGAGGTATCCCTCTGAATTGAAGCTCTTTAGACCACGAAACCTTCAAGATCTTGGCTCCTCTTTGCTATAGGGATGCAGTGGAGATGAAAGGTTAAGGAATTAAGCTTTGAAGATCAACTAATGATGTTGAATTTCAAGCTCGAAAGTGAGAAAAAATTCTGAAAAATTCCTTTGGTATGGCTATGGTTTCAATGCTGCAGCGTTTCAGGTCTCCAAAAGGTTGATGAATGAATGAGAAGGAGTGTTTATTTATAGCTGAAATTGGATGTGTATCATGATTCCCTCGTGTGCATGGCATTTGAAATTGGATATGCATGGGCCTGTATAGGTGCGTGTGAGGCCCAATGATGGGTGCAAAACCATGCTGAGTTCATTTGGAATGGATTTGGACGTGTACATGAAGTGGAATTAGCTTGCATACCAAGTTATAACATGAAATGCCAAAATGTACATAAATGAAGAGCTCTTCGAAACTCACCAATGGTAAGTCCAAAAAAGTAATGTGAGTAATGGTTGGAAAGCCCTTGAAATAAGGAACAAAAGTTATGTTGGGCAAAAACTCATTTGGAATTTGGAAATTAATGAAAACTGGCTGTGAAAATTTAGGTACAAAGCATGTTTAAGTCACCTTGGAATTTTTACCCAAAAGCAAGCCTATTCAAACCCCTCTATTTGCATGATGCAAGCTTAAAATGGAAACACCTCCAACATAAAAGTTGTATATATTTTCAAGGTGATCAATTTAGACTCAAAGTTTTCATCATTTGGAGTTTCTATGATAAAGTTATAGGCATTTGAAGTTGGGTACTTTTTCAAATTCAATGAATTAGGTCCAATGTGACCTATAATGTTTTGTATTATCACATGTATTTATTTTAGGATTATGAAATTTTGTCCAACATAACCTTTTAAGTAGACATCTCAAGCTTTCCAATTAATTTTGTCTCACCTCAAAATCATAAAAATTAAGGAAGTTATGCCCTTGGTAAGTTGACCCAGAATTAGGGTTTCAGTCAAAATGGCCTATAATGTTTTGAAATGAATGATGACCTTACAAGTTTTAAATGGATTTTTGATGAACATGAAAGTTGTTCATATGGTTATTAAGAACATTTTTGATCTTGGTTTCCTCTTCATTTTGACAAACACATCACAAGTTACATCTCAATGGTGTTCAGTTTAGTCAGATGACTTGACTGGTCAACTTCTCAAGGCCAAACTTCCAATCTTGATGAATAAATGATTGAGGATCCTCAAAGATGCTCATATATGCATAAAATGATGAATGAAATAACTTACCTTGATTAAATTTGATCAGGGGTTGAGATTGCTTCATGGGCAAGGCACAGTCAAAGCATAGTTGAATTAAGGTTTCCTTGGGAAAAAAATCCTCAAGCCCTTTGGGTTATCTTGATCAAATTAGAAAATTGAGATACTTTGGGAGACATATATGATTATTATGAGCTTTGTGGACCATTTTCATGCTTTTTCTCATCTTCATCTAGCCATTTCATTGGGCTTAGGAGCCTCCTAGGAGCATTGGAGCACATGATCACTTGAGCTTCAAAACAAAAAAAGTTAGTGACATATTTTTGTGCTTTTGGTTAGTACTCAAATAATAAAAGCAATAATATACAATACAAGTATGCTTGGTGGTCTCAAACCACTCACGCAAGTCCCAACCCTAGGGTTAAGGAGACAAACATGCTATGATCCTTGAGGCAATGCACTTGTGCAATAACATGATGCCATGAGGGATCTTAGGGTCAAAATTAGGGTCTTACAGAAACCTCATTTCTTGGGCTAGCAAAAGATAATCAACCATTTCATTCTCAATTGCAGAAGCAAAATACATTTCAGCTTCACTATGCAGCACTCAGATGCTCTGGATGAAGAATCAACTTAAGGACCTTTCAGATATATGAGAGTAACATCTCTATCTTTTATGATAATACTGCTGCCATATGTTTAAGTAAGAACCCTATTTTGCATTCCAGAGCGAAGCGCATAGAAATTAAACTTCACTTTATCAGAGACTATGTTCAGAAAGGGATAATAAGTTTAAAATTCATAGATACTGACCATCAATGGGCTAATATCTTCACAAAACCCTTGGCTGAAGATAGATTTTCCTTCATTCTGAAACATTTAAACATGGCAGATTGCCCAGAATGATTCCAAACTCGTGCTTCTCTTCTGATTTGTTAAAATAGGCTCTGACTGAATCATTTATAGGTCATACAGTTATGGTTCTGATCCTTCTACTAGTTAGATGTTATCTGGATTAGAATCCTTCTGAATCAGAAACCTTTTGGTATTCTTAATGTCAGAAACATCAGCATGTGGTCTCTCGAACGTGTGACCTTGGATATTCTAGACAACTGTCTAACTCAGAACTCAAGAGCCAACCTGTTGAGATCTCCTCGAGCAGCGTGCATATTCTTGAGATTAGACAACCATCATTAACTGCATTTAATTCTCCCTAAGCGTGTCAACTCAGATTTCTAGAATAATTATTATTTTTGTTTCCTATTATTTTAATACGCAGTCGTTTTGCATGCTAATTGGTTATGCATATATATTTTCCATATTTCTCACTTTCACACTTTTCACTCACAAACCTACAAAAACCCTCTTGTGCTCGTTGTTCTCTACAACTTCTTCAACAACAACAATCTTCATCTTCTCCAAACTTCAAATGGATTCCCAATAACAATAGGTTTACATTTATTCTCAGTAAATAGAAGCTACTGAACAACATGTTGAAGCTCCACAACAATCTGCTACTCAATCTTCTTCAACCTCAATAACCGCCTACAAAGAACCCCACGTTCTTTACCATCCCCCCATATAAACCTTGCAACACCATTTGAGAAGCTGGAAGTTTTATGTGAACTGCTAGTGGATTTTGACAACTTGAAGCGCAACGATGTTGATCTCACTGAAGAACTAGAGAAACAAGGTTGGGAAAATTACTTCAAGAGACTCTATGGTCCAGTTTACACCTTCCTTGTAAAGGAATTCTAGAGATTTGCAGATTGCGACGACCACTGCATTGTCTCCTACGTCCTGGGGGTAAAAATGGTCATCACAAAGAAGTCAACAACCAAGCTTCTGGACATGGAAAATACTGGGGGTAGAAGGATCTACAACATTAACCCTAGGGAAAAATACATGTCCCAAGAGATAGTCCCCATTATCTTTAATCAGAACCTAGAAGGGAAAACCTCCAAGAATAAGGAACTTCACCAGAATCTGAGGCTCTGGTTGAAGATTATTCTGGGCACTATCCAACATCATCCATCATCAAATTCATCTGACTACATAAATACATATCAGAAGTGCATCCTGTGTTGCCTTCACAAGGGATTCAAGTTGAATCTGCCCTCCTTACTCTTCAAATATCTTATGAACTTAGTCAGAGATACAAGGAACAACATGAAACCCAAAAATTGTATCCCTCTGGGGAGGCTCATCTATGACGTCCTGATAGAAAGTGGGATGGTGGAGCATCTCATCTCCATCAACATGATGGAATATGTAACGGTAGATGTTCGCAAGCCTCTGAATTCCAGAAATCTGAAGAGCATGGGGTTCATTGACAGAGTCTTAGTCAAACCAACATTGGACACTTCCTGGGATGCTCTGAAGGATCAGAGGAAGATACCTCATGCAATGTATCTTTTCTCTAAGATAGATCCCCCATAGGTTATTGCTCATTACCTTCAAGATCTGGCGTCTCAAGGTATTGTCATTTCAAATTTTTCTATGGATTGGCTACCAAAACATCCATCTAACTTCATGAAGAGGATAGTAGAGACCTCTGAGAGGAAGTCAAAGAAGAAGACTCTGAAGATTGGAGAATCTACATCAACGCAGAACTGCTTGCGCCTCTAGACTCCTCTGCTCCAAGTAAGTCATCTCTCTCTGAAGCTCATTTACCTTCTGGGTCTAAGCAAATATCATATTCCCTACCTCAACCACCTCTTACATACTCTCCCTCTGAACCCACTATCTCCATCCCAACTCCCCTACGAACCCCACAATTCTGAAACAAACACATCCTCACCCATTCTATAAAAATTTGACCTCATAACCACAACACTTCCCGTATCTGAATCCTTACTTTTCAATTAACCCATTTCACCTCCCTCGTCCACTCCTTCTTCTCCTTCATACTATGACCTTTCCTCTGACTCTGATCAGCAAGAAATTCTTGAACCTCCTTTTCCAACCTTGACTCAACTCCAAGACACAACCAACTTTGAATAGACCTCGTCTATCCCAGAAACCTCTGAACATACACCATCTCTCTCCGCACCTCCTTCAGCACCCTTAATAACTCTACCAACTTCTGAACCTCCCACTAAACCTTCTAAAACCACTCAAATTCCCTCTGAACCCATTCTTCTAACCACTAAACCCGAACCAACCTTCCCAACCCTAGAAGAATTATTTGTTTTATTCTCATAAAGCTCAGCTGTGAAGCTCAGACAACTATCTGAACAATCCAGTCTAAGTGACAATCCTTCTGAAGTAAGGACTCACTGGAATGGAATTCTCAGATGGATGACATTTGAGGTCTTTAAGCTGAAAGGAATCTCTGAACAAGTCAGAAATAATTACATAAGAGGAGCTAAGGAAAGACTAGAGGCACTTCTGGTCAAGGAAGCTGAAGAAAAAGCACGAAAAAAAGATGAGGAAAAAGCTTCTATAGAGGCTGCTACTGTAGAAGCTGAAGCAAAAGCTAAAGCTAACACTGAAGAAGCAGAACATATTGCTGCAGAGGAAGCTGCAAAGTCTACTGGAGTTGCTCTGACTCGAGGTGAGTCATCGACATCTAACATTGCTCCGTTGGTGCTCTAGACTCTGGAAGAACTTCAGAAGGAACAAAAAACTTGTGAGAGGCAGACTTGACATGCAAGATTAAGTCAACTCCAACATCCAGAACCTTCTCACCCAGATACTTCAGAGGATGCCTCCTCCTCCAAACCCTTAGGCACCCTAAGCCTTCTGTTTTTCTTTTTTTCTCTAAGTGCTTTTGCCTCTAAGGCTTTCTTATCTGTATTTCTCTTATCTTATCTAATGAAAACCTTGTTTTGTTCTACGTGTTTCTCTTTTTATGTTCTTTTATAGTCTGACAAAAAGGGGGAGAAATAAATAAATAGCCTTCTGATGAAATAAATATCTAACTCTCATAATGCACAACTTACATTCTAATACTTTAAATAAATTTCGTTGTCTAAGTTTTCTTATAGGATGTATCAATTAATATCTGATAAACAAGCTAAGCAACATAAGAAACTCTGGTAAGAAACTCTAAACTCTCTAAGTATCAGATTTAGGGGGGCTTGCTAATCTCAGGGGGAGTCATAATGTATCTGATTCTAATTCATTTTCCTTTCCATCTTGTGAAGTATCATTGTTTCATCAATATCTGAAGTTTTTGTCATCATCAAAAAGGGGGAAATTGTTAGAACAAGATTTTGGTTCTGCAAGTTATCTCTAAGTTTTGATGATAACAAAAAATGAAACAAATTTGGTACCCTAATAAATTTTCTAAGTGTGCAGGACTCTAAGGAAAACTGAATCTGATAAAACAATATCTAACGTTAAACAAAGTCCAGAACAACTGATCAAGAAATGAATGAATCATATCTAACGCTGAACACAAGCATATCCAAGAAAATCACATACAGAATCTGAAGACTACTGTAAAATCCAAAGACTCTGATGAATTAACATTTGTAGACTCTAAAGACGCTCCATCTGAAGATAAGTCAAAGAACCATCTAAAGAAGACACAACAAATAACTATCTGAAGAATACAAGATCTGAGAAAAGACTATGATTTCCGCTCACTCTGATCCATGCCCAACAGATCATCTGACATATCAAAATCAGTAACTTAACAAAGAAGTATTCCAAGTATGGTATGAATCTCTATATGGATAATATTGAATACATTCCAAAACTGCTATGGAAAGGTCAAGAAAATCAATGTCATGAAGCCCCATTATTGGCAAGATATCACCATCAATATTCTCTCCAACGGTATCATCTCCAAGCACTATAAAAGGCCCAACTATCATCATACCAAGATACGAAGCTATCACACAAGAATTATGCATATACACTTTGAATCATATACTAAATTCTTGTCATTTTAAAATTCAGTTATCACACACGAGTTGCTACTCTTAGTGTGATCTTTGATCATCTTTTTTTTTAATTGTGTTCATATTGCTTATCTAGAAGCACCAAACACATTCTTGTAATTCTCAATAGTTATTGCAATTCCTCAAGTGACCTGTGAAGTCTGTATACTTGAGAGGGCTAAGATATTGTTAAACTTTTAGACGATTGTTGTAATCTTTCTAGATTATTGGATTAAGCCTTTATTGAGGGCGAAATCACCTTGGCCGGGTGGACTAGAGTAACTTTAACTTTCAAGCGACCAGGATAAACTTCTGTGTTTTTTTTATTACCTTTGTGTGTGTAACGTTGCTAAAAGTTTTTATTCTCAGTGAAAACAATTCATCCCCCCCCCCCTTCTTATTTTTCTCTACCTTCATGAGGCAAGCAACTTCATTGGCATCATCGACATGATTCTTATAAGCATCTCTTTCTACCTTAGATGCATAACTATGAGGTTCCTCTTTAGAAACAGGTTTCTCCAAGACATACAACTTTTTATCATGCTTGAGGATAATCCTCAAATTTCGGTGCCAATCCAGAAAATTTGTCCCAGACAATTTTTCCTTATCAAGGATTGATCGCAAAATGTTTTTAGAGGTGG
Organism: Lathyrus oleraceus; assembly: GCF_024323335.1. Lineage (NCBI taxonomy): Eukaryota > Viridiplantae > Streptophyta > Magnoliopsida > Fabales > Fabaceae > Lathyrus > Lathyrus oleraceus. The sequence continues at coordinate 42,674,108 of NC_066582.1, forward strand.
TTGTTGTCATGCTAATCTACGTGAAAAATATGAAAATATAAGTATCATTAAAATAACATATTTAATTAGGCCTTTAATTAAATATGCTCCCACTAGTTTACTCAAAACAAATGACCCTCACCATTTGATTCGAAAAATCCCTTTGGAAGATTTTCTAGTGGGTCGAGATCCACATTTCACTTAGTTTTAAGTACGCGTAGGCAGAGTACACAAAACTAGGTTATTTAGGTAGGAACTCCTTCCAATTATATCTAATACAACTCTGAAATATTTTAGTTTGGTGAACAACTCCTTATTCCAATCTATCATATGGATCATTTCCAACTATTGCTTCTAAACGTATATAATCTTATTATAACTTGTTTAGTTAAGTTTGACCCATTGTTTTAGCAATTGGATATTACAATTATCCCATCGCACATTACTAATATAGAACATGCATCTCGCGTAGGCGAAACCTACATTATTCGATACTAGTCTTGATGAGTGCTAAAACTTGGAAAGCATAAACTTTATACTTTATTTGAGGGAATTTGCAATTATTTTGATCTCACCGACTTATTTATCATATAAATCGTATCTCACATGCATCAACATACATTCATATGCATCAACATACATACAAAATGAAACAATTATGGCCCCTAGCACAATTATTCTCCCAAGCCAATGCGAGAACCTAAGCTAACCTAATAACGATCTAAGCTTCTCCGAGCAAGATCTTCAAGGTTGTCCTCCTTTGATATTGTATTCTTCTATTTCTTCATAATATTACATTACATAAAAGAAACTCGTTTTACATATGAGGGAGTGAGATGAGAAAAAAAGTTACATTTAGAGATTAAAAGAGAGGCACGACACGCAGGCCTTATTTTAAAATCCCAAAAACAAAATAAAGAAAAACTAAGGCCATAAATGATCACCACAAGACAATAATAATAAATACATTATTATTATTAATTTAAATTCTGTTAATTAAATAAACCAAATTTTTCGGTAATTGATCACACTACGCAGAGTTAGCTAGGGGTTCCGCTGCCCGATCAGCGGACAGTGGTTTCGCTGACCGTTCAACGAACGAGGGTTAAGGGGGAAGCACACCGATGCAAAATTTTAATGAACAATTCATTTGAAACCGATGTTATTTTTCACATCAACACTTGATGCTTTAAAGCACAACTCTTGTGCAGTCACAACCCTAATCGCATAACTCTTTGACATCATCATCCTTGTACTGTTATAAACCCTAATGTAGCAAATTTATACCGTCAAACACACCTCGATTGATAATTCAGTATGATTGATCAACACGTCATTTCTTCACCATACTAATGTTTGATTCCGAAGCAAATGACCATTGATCGCTCAAAGGAATAACAATGATTAAGTGTTTAAATGAATGAAATATGAATAGTATATCATATATACCATATTTTGCATCAGAATTACTTATATCATATATATAAATTTATCGATCTCATTTGTGTAACCTATGGACGATCGATGTATCGCTGCTTCACCATACTAACGTCGGATTCAGAAGCATAGTCAACATCAATCATCCAAATCATACACACATGATGCCAAATTTAATTACTCGTTTATTATTTAATTCATTTTGTCTTTTAATCATATTATTACAGAAAATAAACAACTTTCAGATGCATGGTTTCGTAAGTGGCTCTGGTACCACTGAAGGAAAATTGCGATCCAAAACACAGCGAAAATTAAAATTTTTCCTTTAGGGATCCTTATGAATGGGCATGACCAGTGATAGAAACTGTTACTCTTGTGGTGATTGAAACCTTTAATGCAGATCTGAGGAGTGATCACAGGCTTGAATAGTGGCAATGCTTCTACTCAGTCCACATGAACGGATTCCTTCAGTCTCAATGTTAGCTGCTACGAATGAAGGCTTTGAGTGAGTAAGAGAGAGAGAGAGAGAGAGAGAGAGAGAGAGAGAGAGAGAAACGGAATTTCATCAAGTGAAATGATTCGGCACAAGGGTTCTATTTATAGAACCACTTGTGTGGGCTGCAAGCTAAAAAGTCCACTTAAGTGTATGTGGCCCATATCTTATGGTATATTGAAAATCATTTAAGTGTATGGTATCTTATCAGATTTCGTATTCTACTTAAGTGCACAGTGACTTACGATGTTCTACATTTCACTTAAGTGAATCATACCTTACGGTGTTCCTTATTTACTCTGTCTCTCATCAATCCATCCTTTTGTGTGTGACCCTATAGGTTTTCACGATATTTGTAATCATATTAAATCACGTATTTAACATAATAAACAATGAGCGGTATCTAGCAACACATCACTGCTATCCAAGACATGAAAATGTTATGTGATATGATAAATCCCTTTTTGTGATAATACTTGTGTATACAATTATCCTTTTTGCCCTTTTGTCTATATTGAATATAAGGCATAGACCGTGTCATCCTTCTCCAGTTCAATATTCGGCCCTTAGACATTTATCATGTTACGCAGGATGGACAAATTCCATCTAGGTCACTCATGTCTCTCAACATGCTTCGTGGAGTACCCATCAACTGTCTTTATGGTTATCCAGTTACGGATAATGTTTGATCAACAATAAAGAACTCGACTCTACATTGATGACACTGAAATTCACCTTATTTTCGACTCGGATTTCACATGCATTTTAGTTGTTTTATTGTCATTTTGTTATGTTATTACTATGTTTCTCTTTGTTTTCAGGTTTTTACTTTAATCGGAGCCCCGATCGAGAAAAGGAGTGAAAATGAGCTAAAAACCCTAAAATTCAGCATTTTACACTTGTGGCTCCTACTGTGGTTGGCGCCATGGACCCTGCCATGATGTGTCATAGCTCAACTTCCCTCAACTGCCACGTTCCCCACTACTTACACTAAGGCGCCACAATTTGGCCTTATGGCGGGCGCCATGGACTTGTGGCGGGCGCCACAAGAGGAAAAGTTTTCCCTCCCATTTTCAAACTAAAGGGCATCCTTGTCATTTCCAATATTTTACTTGCCTATAAATACAGACTCGTTTTCATTTGTTTAATGATCCAAACTTAGAGCAGAGGCAAACTTAGAGCAAACTTAGTTTCACTTAGGCATATATTCAGTATTTTAAAGTGGTAATCTCTTCGCATTGGGGTGTTACCACAATTGTGTAATCAAGTCTGTGATCGAGTCTGTAATCGAGTTTGGAGCACTTTGGAAGGAAGTTAATCCTGCCGCCATTTTCATTTCCGCTTCGCATTTAATTCAACCCTCTGATTGGAGCAGGTTTTTATTGCCTTATCTTTATCTATTTATTTCCTGCACTCGCTTTACTTTATTTATTTCATGCACTCGCTTTACTTTATTTATTTTCCTGCACTCGCTTTACTTTATTTATTTTTCGCACTCGCTTTACTTTATTTATTCCCCTCACTCGCACTACTTTATTTATTTCTCGCACCCTCACTACTTTTATTTACTTTCCGCACTCGCACTACTTTTATTTACTTTCCGCACTCGCACTACTTTTATTTACTTTCCGCACTCGCACTACTTTTATTTAAATTTAAACGCACCTTTACTTTACCATGTCTAACTAAATCTATAAGGTTAGAATGTAAGGATCGTAATTGAACCGATAATCCATACAATTGTTTGTAGAAACACTTAAGGGCTATTTTAACTTTCAACTTAAGTTTTCCCGCACTTAATCTCCGTTGGGTAAGATCGAAAGCCGTTCAACGTCTTTTTAAACTTAATTGTTTTTAACTATTTCAAAAACAGCGAAAGCGCTTTGTTTAGTTCATTAGGAGTTTTTAACTTAAGAAGAAAAGAGATTTTAAAACTATTTTCGGACGCGTTTATAAGTTTAGATTCTGGTTCGTGAGAACCTCTTTTGGTTAAGAAATCCAGGTTAAAATACTTTTCAACTTAGTCAAGATACTATATTTCTTAAAAATAGGTTTACTACTCTAACGCAATGCGCGCCTTTTTATAAGTGACAATAAGAGGGTTTGATTAGGGAGTACAACTCGGTTCTGAATACGCGAAAGCGACAGTTCCTGTTAAATTGGTTCTTTTCAAAGTAGGAAACACTGCCCATAAGTAGTTCTATTAGCAAGTACTTGGATTATTAATTGATTATGTGAATTACATTCGAGCCTGTCTTTATTAATTGAACTTTATTCAACACTTTACTTTTCATTGCACACTCTAAAAACCCCTATTTTTGATTACCTTTGATAAACACCATAACAATAGATAACGATGGATTGACACTTGGTCTCTATGGATTCGACAATCTTTTATATTACTCTGACGCGCTCGTATACTTTGCAAAAAGCACGCATCAAGTTTTTGGCGCCATTGCCGAGGACCAATTTCGTCAAATTTCATTACCCTGTAGTTATATCGTTTAGACTTAGGTTATTTCCCGCTTGTCAATGCGAAGAACTCGCAGCACCGGAAGCTTAGTATACCCTCTGGAGGAACCTGAATGTTACGCTCGTGCACGTTTATTCTTTCATAGAATTTGGAGAGCTATGGCCGAAGATCAAAACCAAAGACCTCTTAAGGACTTCGCCCAACCATCTAACGAAGAACTTATTTCTAGTATAGTTAACCCAACCATCCCAACCAATAATTTCGAACTTAAACCCTCCCTGTTGCAACTAGTGCAACAAAGACAATTCGCAGGTCTCGCTACTGAGAACCCAAACCAACATTTAAAAATCTTTCTCCAATTAGCAGACACTTTTAAAACCAATGGAGCTTCTCCTGAGGCAATACGTTTAAGATTATTCCCTTTTTCCCTCAGAGATAAAGCCCTATCATGGTTAGATTCCCTTCCACCCAATTCCATTACGACTTGGGATAACCTTAGAAGAGTATTCCTTGCTAGATACTTTCCCCTGAGTAAGACCTCCGTTCTTCGAAATCATATAACTAGATTTACCCAAAACCAAGGAGAATCGTTGTTCGAAGCTTGGGAGAGATATAAAGAGTTGTTAAGAGCATGCCCACATCATGGTTTAGAAAATTGGTTGATCATTCAAACCTTCTATAATGGACTTCACTATAACACTAAGATGACCATCGATGCTGCCGCAAGCGGTGCACTGATGAACAAACCTTATCCTGAAGCTAGTGCCCTCATTGAAGATATGGCTCAAAACCATCAATCATGGGGAGTCGAACGAGCGACAGTTGAGAAGAAGGAAGCCCAAGGAGGAGTGCATGAACTAAGATCTATAAACATGATGCAAGCTAAAATAGACGCATTAGCCCTTAAGGTCGAGCATATGTGCATAAACCCGAATATTGTAGCCGCAGTTTCGTCGGATTGTGAGATATGTGGAACCAAAGGACACCAATTTGCAGAATGCAGTCTATTAAACGAAACCCACTCTGAGCAAGTGAACTACACCCAAGGGAACCCATACTCGAATATCTATAACCCTGGATGGAGGAATCACCTGAACTTCTCCTATAAAAACAATAACCCTATCCAAAATAATGCACCTCCGAGACAATCAGGTTATCAAGCCCCAAGATCAAATCAACCTATGCAACCTGTACCACCAAAGCTGAGCCTTGAGAAAATTATGGAAAATTTTATCACTGCTCAAACCCAACAAAACAAAGAGTTCATGAACCAGAACATTCACGTTAATGAACTAATTACCCAGTTAGGAACCAAGGTTGACCAAATAGTTACTCATACCAAGATGCTTGAAACCCAGATCTCTCAGGTAGCTTTAAACCAAGCCCCCCAGACCAAACTTGGAGGAGAGTTCCCTGGACAAGCTCAACAAAATCCGAGAGGGCAAGCCAATGGCATTACCTTACGAAGTGGGAACGCTTATGATGAGCCACCAAACCCAAGATTGAGAGAACCCGAAACTTCTAAGGAATATACCAAACCCACGGACGAAGTAAAGGAACCAGAGGAATCTGAAAAACAGGAAGGTCAAGAAAAAGGAGAAAAACCTAAAGATAAAACTTATGTACCACCCCCGCCATATAAACCACCTATACCATATCCGCAAAGACTCAAACAAACCCAGATCAATAACCAGTATCAAAAATTTATTAAAGTTATAGAAAAACTTCATGTAGAAATACCTTTCACAGAATCCATCACCCAAATACCTTCTTATGCAAAGTTTCTCAAAGACATCCTTACCAACAAACGTAGACTTGACGATCCAAAACCCTTGGAATGCAATTCTATTTTCGAGAATAAGTTAGCCAAAAAAGATAAAGATCTTGGAAATTTATCCATTCCTTGTCTTTTGGGTAGTCATGTCATCCAAAAAGCTTTTCTAGACTTAGGAGCTAGTGTGAGCTTAATGCCTTTAGCGGTTTGTGAGAGGTTAAACTTAGGAGAATTACAACCTACTAAGATGTAACTTCAGTTAGCCGATAGATCTGTTAAGTATCCGATAGGCATTTTTGAAGATGTCCCTGTTAGGATATGTCAGTTATTTATCCCTACTGATTTCGTTGTCATGGACATCAAAGAGGACAATGATATACCAATCCTTCTAGGTAGACCATTCTTATCAACTGCAGGAGCCATAATAGATGTCAAGAGAGGAAAGTTGACCTTTGAGGTAGGTGACGAGAAAATAGAATTTATACTTTCGAAATTTCTTATGGAACCTGTGATGGGAGACGCGTGTTATGCCTTAGATATCATTGATGAATGTGTTAGGGAATTAGAACAAGAAGAAATCATAAAAACAATTAAGTTGCCATCAACTCTCATAATGGAAGATGATGACTTTAGAAAACCCTACATCGATGATAACCTTTATGAATGTTTATCCCTTACCCCAGATCCTATGCCATGCCCTAAGAAACCAACCTTAGAACTTAAGGAACTGCCTAAGAATCTGACATATGAGTTCCTCGATGAAGAGATGAACCGTCCAGTTATAGTCAGTGCTACCTTGAGCCAAGAGGAAATGAACCAACTTTTAGACGTTTTACGAAGATATCCCTCAGCCTTAGGATATAATATCTCTGACCTGAAAGGTATAAGCCCATCCGTATGCATGCATCGGATTTCGCTCGAAGAAGATTCAAAACCCTCCAGAGAACATCAGAGAAGAATAAACCCTATAATGAGTGATGTTGTTAAAAAGGAAGTTCTTAAGTTACTTGAGGCAGGTATAATCTACCAGATCTCGGATAGTAAGTGGGTGAGTCATGTGCATGTAGTACCTAAAAAGGGAGGCATCACAGTCGTGTAAAACGATAAAGGCGAACATGTAGCAAAACGTTTAGAAGGATGATGGAGGATGTGTATAGATTATACAAAATTAAATAAAGCAACCAGGAAGGATCATTTCCCTTTACCATTTATAGACCAGATGTTGGAGCGTCTAGCCATACACTCTTACTTCTGCTATCTAGATGGATACTCTGGATTCTTCCAAATACCTATCCACCCCGAAGATCAAGAAAAAACTACCTTTACATGCCTTTATAGAACTTTTGCCTACAGATGAATGTCATTCGGCCTCTGTAATGCCCCAGCTACTTTCCAACGCTGCATGATGTCTATCTTCGCAGATTACCTAGATGGTATCATAGAAGTGTTTATGGATGATTTCTCGGTTTGCGGATTTGATTTCCACAATTGTCTTGCTAATCTTGAGAAAATCCTGGAGAGATGCGTGGAGGTGAACCTCGTGCTAAACTGGGAAAAGTGTCATTTCATGGTAACCGAAGGAATTGTTTTAGGACATATAGTTTCTGAAAAAGGTATAGAGGTAGATAGAGCTAAAATAGAAGTTATAGAAAACCTAAAACCATCCAAAACTATCAGAGAAGTCCGAAGCTTTCTTGGACACGCTGGATTCTACCGGCGTTTTATCAAGGACTTCTCCAAAATAACTAAACCTTTAACTGAACTTTTAATGAAAGATGCTGAATTCATTTTCGATGGAAAATATAATGACGCATTTAATCTTTTAAGCAAGCACTAATATCAGCACCTATTATGAAACCACCTGATTGGTCAGAACCTTTTGAGATAATGTACGATGCTAGTGATTATACGGTTGGAGCTGTTCTAGGACAAAGGAAAGATAAAAAATTACATGCCATTTATTATGCCAGTAGAACCCTAGACGCTGCCCAACTTAACTATGCAACAACTGAAAAAGAATTACTCGCTGTAGTTTTCGCTATAGACAAATTTAGATCTTATCTAGTAGGAGCAAAAATTATAGTTTACACTGATCATGCTGCCATTCGTTACCTATTAAGCAAAAAAGATGCTAAGCCCAGGTTACTCCGATGGATTCTGTAACAACCCAATTTTAGTATTTAATTATTATATTATTACTATTATATTTTATTTTATTTTATTGGAGTGTTAATTAATTAATTGGTTGTTAGGTTGTATAATAATTGATTATATTAATTAATTTGGTGTGTTAATTAATTATTTAGTTGATATGAGATATACTTAAATAATTATAGTAATTAACTTAGTGTGTATGTTGTGTTGGTTTAATTTATTTGAATTAAATAGAGATATTTAAATATTAAGTCTTATTGGGCCTATTAATTAAATTAGAGGTATCACTCTTTAAGCCCAAATATAACACTAGTATATAAGAGGTGAAGGGAGTGAGAATTAGGATTCATTTAATCAATTGAAGGCAATAGAGAAAGAGAAGAGGAAAAGTAAGGAGAAGAGGGGAAGAACAAGAGAGGAGCTAGGGTTTCCAGAAAATCGAAGAGGTAAGGGGGGAATCCTTGTTATTATGGGTTAGTATGATCGGGTCAATGGGTAGATGTATGTTTAGGTTAAAATCCCTAATTTTGTATGGTTGTTTGAAATTATTAGGTTTTGATGATTATTCTTGAGTTGTGGTGATTGATTGTGTTAAAACTGCAAATTAACGTTATATGTTGAGAGTATTGTGTGAGTTATAATTTTCTGAACGTTTGGCTTTTTACAGAATTGAAATCGGAGGTCCGAAGGTCCTCCAACGACGAAAAACGCAGGAAATTCTGCATTCTGTTTTGTGTTAACGCAGGAATAACATTCTGTTTTGTGTTAACCGGTTAACCCCAGGCGTTGACCGGTTAACACTGTTGAAAACCTGTTAGAATTGTATTCTGTCTTGCGTTAACCAGTTAACCAAATGTGTTAACCGGTTAACACTGTTGAAAATTGCCAGGAAGTGCATTCTGTGTCGCGTTAACGGATTAACCATATGCGTTAACCGGTTAACACTGTTTGAAAAGTGAAAAATTGATATTTAAATGCTATATTCGTTTTGGAATGAAATATATGTGGGCGCATTTGATAAGTAGCCTAGATTTGTGAATGATATATTGTTATGAATGGGTATATGTACCATTGGTGGATTGTGAATGATATATTGTTATGAAAGTGTATATGTACCATTGGTGGATTGTGAATGATATATTGCTATGAATGTGTATATGTACCATTGGTAGATTTATGAATGGTGTATTCGTTATGAATGTGTATATGTACCATTGCTGGATAATTCATAGAGTTGAATTATGGTGATATGTGGAATGTTAAGATGGTAGAGATGATCTTAATTGCATATGTATGGGTATTCGTACATTCATTCATGGCATGGTCGGCTTCATAGTGGAAGCGGTGAAACTGTGGGTTCACATAGACGGTGATCCTTAATTGGAAATAGACGTAGTACACGTTGATCCTTAATTGGAAATAGGCGTGGTAGATAGACGGTGATCCTTAATTGGAAATAGACGTAGCACACGTTGATCCTTAATTGGAAATAGGCGTGGTAGATGTAGCACACGTTGATCCTTAATTGGAAATAGGCGTGGTAGATGTAGCACACGTTGATCCTTAATTGGAAATAGGCGTGGTAGATGTAACACACGTTGATCCTTAATTGGAAATAGGCGTGGTAGTGGTTTTGATCTTGTCCGGATCGGAGGCGTGGCTTAGATTCTAGGTATTGAATCGGAAAGCGGTGAAACGCTGGGTTCACATTGAGGTACCGCATGCATAGAGTCACATGTCTTGCATTGAGTCACATTACAGTTATGTGATAATTGAGTGTATGCATTATTGTGATTGTGATGTGTGTATGAGATATGGTAATTGAATTTGATGATGTTTGAATACATAACTTGACAACATATGTGATTATGTGATAATTGTAGTTATGTGTATATTTGAGAATATAATATTGGATTTTAATATTGTACTCCTTGAGTTTGATGGAAGTTTGAAACATGTGAAATAGATGTGGGTGAATATTATTTACATGGTTATATGAAGTGTAATGAATTCCTTTAATTGTTGATTTAATCATTGTGCTTGATTATACTTCTTCATAATGATTTGAATTCTCACCCTTTCTGTTTGAATGTTACCTTTACATGGGTATCACGCAGATACTCAGGAGTAGTAGCGCTGAAGTAAGTGGACGGTAGCTCGCTCGAGATTAGCTGAAGAGTTCCCGTATTTTAGTTTGAAGACTAGGTAATGAGTCAATGCTCTGGTTATGTAACACTGGGTAGATTAATAGTATTGAACTCGTATCCTATTTGGATAAGGATTATGTTATTACTTGCGAACATGCTTATTTGCAATTGCTGTTGAGAGGCCATAGTGCCAAATATTCTGATTATGGTTTCCGTTTATTTGAAGAGATTATTGAGAGATGATCATGGTATGGGACATGGATCATTTGATGAAATGCATGAGTATTCATTATTTTCCGCTGCGAACGCATATTCTTGAATATTCATGATAAGTGAAATGTGTTATTTGAAATGACCAGGTGTATTGTATATTGATGATGAATGAGGTTTGGTTTTTGAAAGCTTTTAGTTTTCGAAAACGTCGATGTGACGCCCTTTTGTTATATGCGTGCTTATTTACTCTGATTATATGTTAAGTATTTTGGGATAGAAAAAGGGGTGTTACATTAGTGGTATCAGAGCATGGTCGACCAGTTGGTCAATAGTCGTTAGGTTTTCCATCCCGTTGTATTTGATTTGTGTATCTGACACGATCGATACTGTTTGTCTGATTGTTCGGACTGTTCAGGACGATGGTTGCAGGCAGGAATGATGATGCCATTACTGAGGCGCTGAGGATGTTGGCTGAATCCATGGGTCAGATCCCTCAAGCGAATGCTGGTAACCGAAATGGAGATGATGATGAGTTTCGTGCTTTGGGGAGATTCCAGCGGTCCTCTTATCTTTGAGGGTGGGCATTAACCTGATAAAGCGCAAGCTTGGCTGAAGGCAATTGAGAAGATCTTCAGAGTTATGAACTGTACTGATGCTCAGAAAGTGCAGTTTGGTACTCATATGCTTGAGAAGGAAGCTGAAGATTAGTGGACTAACACTCTTCAGAGGTTTGAAGAAGACATCATTGAGGTTACTTGGGCTCTTTTCCGTGATGTCTTCTTGGAGAACTATTTTCCAGAAGATTGTCGTGGGAAGAAAGAGGTGGAGTTTCTTGAATTGAAGCAAGGAAATGGTATTGTTGTTGAATATGCTTATAGATTTCAGGAGCTTATCAAGTATTGTCCTCATTACAATACTGCTAATGCTGAGAGATCTAAATGTTTGAAGTTCGTGAATGGCTTGAGACATGATATCAAGAAGGCCATTGGTTACCAACAGATTACTCGTTTTACGGAGTTGGTTAACAAGAGTCGGATTTATGATAAGGATAGTAGGGAGAGTGCTTCTTTCTACAAGAGTTTGAAGGGGAAAAACAAGAATCGTGGGAAACTGTATGATGACAAGAGGAGACAAGTTGGTTTTGGCAAGAAGCCAAGTGGGGGAGGATCTTCTACTCCACTTAAGTGTTTCAACTGTGGCGTTGAAGGTCATCGTGCTGTTGATTGTAGTAAGGATCCTGCGACGTGTTTCAAGTGTGGCAAGAGTGGTCACAAAGCAAACAATTATGGAGTTGGTTCGAGCGTGACATGTTACAATTGTGGTGAGAAAGGTCATATTAGTACCCAATGTGATAAGCCGAAGAAGGAGCAAGCAAAGGGAAAGGTGTTTGCATTGTCTGGTGCGGAGGCCACTACCGATGATAGGCTAATCCAAGGTACGTGCTTTATTAATGGTACACCTTTGACTGCCATTATTGATACCAGTGCAACACATTCTTTCATTTCTTTGGATTGTGCTAAGAGACTGAATCTTATATTATCTGATATGCGTAGAAGTATGGTTATTGATACACCTGCTATGGGTTCTGTTTCTACTTCCTATGTGTGTCTAAAGTGTCCGTTGAGTATCTTTGGTAGGGATTTTGGAATTGATTTAGTTTGTCTTCCTTTAGAGAAACTTGACGTGATTTTAGGGATGAATTGGTTAGAATTTAATCGGGTGTATATCAACTGTTTCGAGAAGACGGTCATTTTTCCTGAGGTTGGTGCGAAGGAAGATTGGTTTGTGTCTGCTAAGCAAGTTGATGAATCGGTGCAAGATGGTACCGAGTTGTTTATGTTGTTGGCAACCTTGGATATTCGTGAGAAGAGGACGATTGAAGAATTGCCAATAGTTTGTGAGTTTGCGGAGGTATTTCCTGAAGATATAAGTGATTTACCGCTGGAACGTGAGGTTGAGTTTTCGATTGATTTAGTTCCTGGAACTAGTCCTGTATCGATGGCTCCCTATAGGATGTCTGCTTCTGAGTTGAAAGAGTTGAAGAGTCAACTTGAAAACTTGCTCGAGAAGAAGTTTATTCGTCCTAGTGTATCGCCGTGGGGTGCACCTGTTCTGTTGGTCAAGAAGAAAGAAGGTTCTATGAGATTATGTGTTGATTATAGACAACTGAATAAAGTGACGATTAAGAACAAGTATCCACTTCCGAGGATTGACGATCTGATGGATCAGCTGGTCGGAGCTTGTGTGTTTAGCAAGATTGATTTGAGGTCTGGGTATCATCAGATTCGTGTAAAGGCTGAGGATATTCAGAAGACTGCTTTTCGGACAAGGTATGGTCACTACGAGTACTCCGTGATGCCTTTTGATGTGACTAATGCACCTGGTGTATTTATGGAGTATATGAATAGAATTTTTCATGATTATCTGGATAAGTTTGTTGTTGTGTTCATCGACGATATATTGATTTATTCTAAGAGTGAAGAGGATCATGCCGAGCATTTGAAGGTTGTGTTATCGGTGTTGAATGAGAGGAAGTTGTTTGCTAAACTCTCCAAATGTGAGTTTTGGTTGAGTGAAGTAAGTTTTCTTGGACATATGATTTCAAGTGGTGGTATTTCTGTGGATCCTACGAAGATTGAAGTTGTATCTCAATGGGAAGCTCCTAAGTCGGTTGCTGAGATTAGAAGTTTCCTTGGTTTGGCTGGTTATTATAGGAAGTTCATTGAAGGATTTGCTAAGTTGTCGTTACCATTGACGCAGTTGACTAGGAAAGGTCAAGCTTTCATTTGGCTTCGCAGTGTGAAGCGAATTTTCAAGAGCTTAAGAGAAGATTGACTACGGCTCCTATTTTGATTTTACCGGATCCGTTAGAAACTTTCGTTGTGTATTGTGATGCTTCTTTGTTGGGTTTGGGAGGTGTTTTGATGCAAAAAGGGCAAGTGGTAGCTTATGCTTCAAAGAAACTTAAAGTTCATGAGAGTAATTATCCGACGCATGATTTAGAGTTGGCCGCCGTTGTGTTTGTGTTGAAGCTTTGGAGACATTATTTGTTTGGATCGAGATTTGATGTGTTTAGTGATCACAAGAGTTTGAAGTACTTATTCGATCAGAAGGAATTGAATATGAGGCAAAGAAGATGGTTGGAATTCTTGAAAGATTACGGTCGTGGTTTGAATTATCATCCTGGAAAGGCGAATGTTGTAGCCGATGCATTGAGTAGGAAGTCATTGCACATGTCTATGTTGATGATTCGAGAGTTTGAATTATTGGAGCAATTTAGAGATTTGAGTTTGGTTTGTGAAGCGACATCTTCGTGTGTTAAGCTTGGTATGTTGAAGCTTACGTGTGGCATTCTTGACGAGATTAGAGAAGGTCAAAAGTCAAATTTGAAATTAGTCAATGTTACGACATTGATTAATCAAGGCAGAGGTGGTGACTTTCGGATTGATGAGAATGGTATCATGAGGTGTCGTGATCGAGTTTGTGTTCCGGATGTTGCGGATTTGAGAAAGAGGATTCTTGAGGAAGGGCATAGAAGTAGTATGAGTATTCACCCTGGTGCTACTAAAATGTATCAAGACTTGAGAAAGATGTTTTTATGGCAAGGTATGAAAAAGGATATAGCGGAATTTGTGTATTCATGTTTGACTTGTCAAAAGTCAAAGATTGAACATCAAAAGTCGTCTGGTTTGATGCAACCGTTATCTATTCCCGAGTGGAAGTGGGATAGTATATCTATGGATTTTGTTTCGGGTTTGTCGAGAACATCGAGTAATTGTGAGGCGATTTGGGACATTGTGGACAGGTTGACGAAATGTGCTCATTTTATTCCGATAAGGATGGATTATTCGATGGAGAGACTTGCTAAGTTGTACATCGAAAGGATTGTGTGTTTGCATGGTATTCCGTCGAGCATTGTTTCAGATAGAGATTCGAGGTTCACTTCGAGATTTTGGGAAGGTTTGCAAAGTGCTTTGGATACGAAGTTGCGTTTGAGTTCGGCATATCATCCACAAACTGATGGTCAAACGGAGAGGACTATTCAGTCACTTGAAGATCTTTTAAGGTCTTGCGTTTTGGAACAAGGAGGAAATTGGGATAGTTTCTTGCCTTTGATCGAGTTTACGTATAACAACAGTTTCCATTCGAGTATTGGAATGGCACCTTTTGAGGCTCTCTATGGTAGAAGGTGTAGAACTCCTTTGTGTTGGTACGAATCGGGAGAGAGTGTTGTGGTTGGACCCGAGTTGATTCAAGAGACTACGGATAAGATTAAGATGATTCAAGAGAAGATGAAGGCTTCTCAGAGTCGTCAAAAGAGTTATCATGATAAGATGAGGAAAGCTCTTGAGTTTGAGAAAGATAAGCATGTGTTTCTTCGAGTTACACCAATAACGGGTGTTGGTAGAGCTTTGAAGTCGCGTAAGTTGACGCCGCGCTTCATTGGACCTTATCAGATTTCCGAGAGGATAGGTGAAGTGGCATATCGGATTGCATTACCACCGTCACTTTCTAATCTTCGTGACGTGTTCCATGTGTCTCAATTAAGGAGGTACATTGCGGATCCATCACATGTTGTTCCAGTAGATGATGTTCAAGTGCGGGATAATTTGACGATTGATACATCACCTATGTGAATTGAAGATCGAGAAGTGAAGAGGCTTCGTGGTAAGGAGATTGCTTTGGTGAAAGTGATATGGGACGGAGGCGCCAATGGCAATATTACTTGGGAACTCGAGGATAAGATGAAGGAATCGTATTCGGAGTTGTTCGTGTGAGGTAATTTTCGAGGCCGAAAACCTTTTAAGTGGGGGAGAGTTGTAACAACCCAATTTTAGTATTTAATTATTATATTATTACTATTATATTTTATTGGAGTGTTAATTAATTAATTGGTTGTTAGGTAGTATAATAATTGATTATATTAATTAATTTGGTGTGTTAATTAATTATTTAGTTGATATGAGATATAATTAAATAATTATAGTAATTAACTTAGTGTGTATGTTGTGTTGGTTTAATTTATTTGAATTAAATAGAGATATTTAAATATTAAGTCTTATTGGGCCTATTAATTAAATTAGAGGTATCACTCTTTAAGCCCAAATATAACACTAGTATATAAGAGGGGAAGGGAGTGAGAAATAGGATTCATTTAATCAATTGAAGGCAATAGAGAAAGAGAAGAGGAAAAGTAAGGAGAAGAGGGGAAGAACAAGAGAGGAGCTAGGGTTTCCAGAAAATCGAAGAGGTAAGGGGGGAATCCTTGTTATTATGGGTTAGTATGATCGGGTCAATGGGTAGATGTATGTTTAGGTTAAAATCCCTAATTTTGTATGGTTGTTTGAAATTATTAGGTTTTGATGATTATTCTTGAGTTGTGGTGATTGATTGTGTTAAAACTGCAAATTAACGTTATATGTTGAGAGTATTGTGTGAGTTATAATTTTCTGAACGTTTGGCTTTTTACGGAATTGAAATCGGAGGTCCGAAGATCCTCCAACGACGAAAAACGCAGGAAATTCTGCATTCTGTTTTGTGTTAACGCGGGAATAACATTCTGTTTTGCGTTAACCGGTTAACCCAAGGCGTTGACCGGTTAACACTGTTGAAAACCTGTTAGAATTGTGTTCTGTCTTGCATTAACCGGTTAACACTGTTGAAAATTGTCAGGAAGTGCATTCTGTGTCGCGTTAACCGATTAACCATATGCGTTAACCGGTTAACACTGTTTGAAAAGTGAAAAATTGATATTTAAATGCTATATTCGTTTTGGAATGAAATATATGTGGGCGCATTTGATAAGTAGCCTAGATTTGTGAATGATATATTGTTATGAATGGGTATATGTACCATTGGTGGATTGTGAATGATATATTGTTATGAAAGTGTATATGTACCATTGGTGGATTGTGAATGATATATTGCTATGAATGTGTATATGTACCATTGGTGGATTTGTGAATGGTGTATTTGGTATGAATGTGTATATGTACCATTGCTGGATAATTCATAGAGTTGAATTGTGGTGATATGTGGAATGTTAAGATGGTAGAGATGATCTTAATTGCATATGTATGGGTATTCGTACATTCATTCATGGCATGGTCGGCTTCATAGTGGAAACGGTGAAACTGTGGGTTCACATAGACGGTGATCCATAATTGGAAATAGACGTAGCACACGTTGATCCTTAATTGGAAATAGGCGTGGTAGATAGACGGTGATCCTTAATCGGAAAGAGACGTAGCACACGTTGATCCTTAATTGGAAATAGGCGTGGTAGATGTAGCACACGTTGATCCTTAATTGGAAATAGGCGTGGTAGATGTAGCACATGTTGATCCTTAATTGGAAATAGGCGTGGTAGTGGCTTTGATCTTGTCCGGATCGGAAGCGTGGCTTGGATTCTAGATATTGAATCGGAAAGCGGTGAAACGCTGGGTTCACATTGAGGTACCGCATGCATAGAGTCACATGTCTTGCATTGAGTCACATTAGAGTTATGTGATAATTGAGTGTATGCATTATTGTGATTGTGATGTGTGTATGAGATATGGTAATTGAATTTGATGATGTTTGGATACATAACTTGACAACATATGTGATTATGTGATAATTGTAGTTATGTGTATATTTGAGAATACAATATTGGATTTTAATATTGTACTCCTTGAGTTTGATGGATGTTTGAAACATGTGAAATAGATGTGGGTGAATATTATTTACATGGTTATATGAAGTGTGATGAATTCCTTTAATTGTTGATTTAATCATTGTGCTTGATTATACTTCTTCATAATGATTTGAATTCTCACCCTTTCTGTTTGAATGTTACCTTTACATGGGTATCGCGCAGATACTCAGGAGTAGTAGCACTGAAGTAAGTGGACGATAGCTCGCTCGAGATTAGCTGAAGAGTTCCCGTATTTTAGTTTGAAGACTAGGTAATGAGTCAATGCTCTGGTTATGTAACACTGGGTAGATTAATAGTATTGAACTCGTATCCTATTTGGATAAGTATTATGTTATTACTTGCGAACATGCTTATTTGCAATTGCTGTTGAGAGGCCATAGTACCAAATATTCTGATTATGGTTTCCGTTTATTTTAAGAGATTATTGAGAGATGATCATGGTATGGGACATGGATCATTTGATGAAATGCATGAGTATTCATTATTTTCCGCTGCGAACGCATATTCTTGAATATTCATGATAAGTGAAATGTGTTATTTGAAATGACCAGGTGTATTGTATAATGATGATGAATGAGGTTTGGTTTTTGAAAGCTTTTAGTTTTCGAAAACGTCGATGTGACGCCCTTTTGTTATATGCGTGCTTATTTACTCTGATTATATGTTAAGTATTTTGGGGTAGAAAAAGGGGTGTTACAGATTCTGTTACTACAAGAGTTAGATTTAGATATAAGAGATAAAAAAAGGCACTGAAAATGTAGTAGCCGATCACCTTTCTAGGCTAGAACATCTAAAACCAGATTTAGTACCCATAAATGATGATTTCGCCTATGATAGACTGATAGCTAGACTAGAAACCATTGAAGATGATAACCTAGGCCCTCATGAGAACTTCCAAAATTCCTTAGCAGTAAGTAACGTACCCTGGTATGCAGACTTTGTTAATTACCTAGCCGCTGATATCATACCCTCTGATCTTGACTACCACCGCAAGAAGAAATTCTTCCACGATGTGAGAAGCTTTTATTGGGATGAACCGCTCCTTTTCAAAAGGGGAAAAGATGGCATTTTTCGCCGTTACGTTCCAGAAGAGGAAGTAAATAGTATAATTGAGCATTGTCACTCTGCACCCTATGGTGGACATGCGAGCACCTCTAAGACATACGCCAAGATTCTTCAAGCTGGCCTATTCTGGCCTACCATGTGGCGTGATGTCTATGCTTGCATTGTCAAATGTGATAGATGCCAACGCACTGGAAATATTTCAAGGTGTGACGAAATGCCTCTAAGAAACATTCAGGAAGTAGAACTCTTTGACGTATGGGGTATAGATTTCATGGGACCTTTCCCACCATCGTTAGGAAACAGGTATATCTTAGTAGCTATAGACTACGTGTCTAAGTGGATTGAAGTTATAGCTGCACCCACAAATGACACTAGGGTGGTGATTAAGCTATTTAAAAACCATATATTCCCTAGATTTGGAACACCATGTTTAGTCATAAGCGATGGAGGATCACACTTCATATCGAGAATATTTGATAAACGTTTAAGAAAATATGGAGTTAGGCATAGAGTAGCAACACCATATCACCCACGGACTAGTGGCCAAGTAGAAGTATCCAATAGGGAGATAAAACAAATCCTAGAAAAAACCGTTTCTATCTCTAGGAGAGACTGGTCTCAGAAGCTTCAAGAAGCACTATGGGCCTACCGAACCGCTTTCAAAACCCCTATAGGAACAACTCCCTACAAACTAGTTTATGGAAAATCCTGTCACTTACCTTTCGAGTTAGAGCATAAGGCCTATTGGGCCATTAAAACTTTGAATTTAGACTACCTGACCGCTGGAGAAAAGTGTATCATGGACATTCACAAACTAGAAGAACTTAGGCAATCTGCCTACGAGAATGCAAAAATATACAAAGAGAGAACAAAAGCCTGGCACGACAAAAGAATAGTAAAGAAAAACTTTAATATAGGCGGCCCTGTTCTCCTTTTCAACTCTAGGTTACGACTCTTCCCTGGGAAGCTACGCTCAAGATGGACTGGCCCTTTCGAAGTATCCAAGATTTTGAGATCCGGAGCCGTAGAAATCAAGAACGAAACTTGTAGTCCATTCATTGTAAATGGACAAAGACTGAAGCTCTACGAAGGAGGAGACATTCCAGCATACTACTCAAGCCACACTCTGATTGATCCACTGATTCCTACTACTACAGGTGTATAAATTCTGATCGTCAAGCTAATGACGTTAAACAAGCGCTGCGTGGGAGGCAACCCATGGTTTTTCATTTTACTTTTTCGCATTTATTTAATTTAATTTAATTTTATTTTTATTTTCACCGAGACTAAATATTTGAATGGTTTGTATTTTCAGGATCCCTTTCCTAACTTTTACAGGATGCAGGATTTCAACGATATGCACGTAGCCATTAGAGATGATGCTCAGAGAGAGTGCTACATCGCTCTTTATCAGCACCCTATGACGCCCATACGTTATCCAGATCAGCACTACATGGAGGCATTGGGCATTGAGCCGAGTATCCGATTTCTGAGCCACCAGCTTCATTGGGACGAGTTCGCTGACGACCTGAGTAACACCTACAGGAACTTGACATTGGAGTTCCTCAATTCATTTGATTATGACTCGTACTCTGGACCGGATGGGTATGCTGCTTTCAGGCTCTTTGGAGTTGAGTACTCTTTCAGCCAGAAAGAGTTCGGTGACCTATTGGGTTTCCAGACCACTCCTGACGCTATCCTCGAGACACCTATGGGATACTTTCTGGGTAAGGAGGTGGAAAAGTTCTGGAGTGATATATCAGGTGGAGGGAGTCAGGATCCTTCTACGCAACTGTCCTAGGCTATACATAACCCTGTTTTTAGATACTTCCAAATGATACTGGCGCATTCCTTCCTAGGAAGACCGGATGCTGAGACATTACTGAGTGAGGAGGATATCTTCCTACTATTTTGTGCATCCCAGTCTCGCCCAATAGCATGTGGGAACTTTCTGTTATGTGGCCTCAGCGGTGTTTCCAGATCGACCGAAGGAGTCATCCATGTAGGAGGGATCATCACACAGATTGCTATCGCTTTAGGTCTATCTCGCAAGCTGTTACATCTCCGGACCTACTGTGGGTACACTACCATGGATATCGACTTTTGTTTGACCAGAGGATTGATGAGGAGAGCCTCCTTCCACCCATGTCAGTTCAGATTGCTAGTCGATAGCGAGGCGGTTCATTATTTTACACTACCTGATCCTATGATGACTAGTGTGCATGATCCAGCAAACTGGAGTTATGCTCTGGAGGGCCAGGGAGAGACTATCAAGGAGCCGAGATCACCACCTATTATTGAGTATACGCCTACACCACCTTCTCCCAGAATCATTGTATTCTCTAACAATTTATCATTGCAGACTCCAGACATCCACACCCAGATTGCAGAGTGTCGTAGAGAGATCGCAGAGCTTAGACAGGAGGTGGCTGACCTCACCTTACAGATGGGAGTATCTGATCTCACACACGCTACCGAGGCCGACTGTTTATACCAGGAGATCGCAGAGCTTAGGTAGGAGATAGCCTTGCTCCGTGGATCTACTCAGGAAGACGAACCCCCTACTATTTGATCTTACCATCTCATTTTATTTTGTCTCATTTATGCTTATATTTTTTGCATTTACATAACTTATTTTATATCATTGCATTTGGGATATTTTATTAACTATGTCAGCGCATTGATATTTCTACATTTATATATATATATATATATATATATATATATATATATATATATATATATATATATATATATATATATATATATATATATTGTGTGTGTGTGTGTGTGTGTGTGTGTGTGTGTGTGTGTGTGTGTGTGTGTGTGTGTGTGTGTGTGTGTGTGTGTGTGTGTGTGTGTGTGTGTGTGTGTGTGTGTGTGTGTGTGTGTGTTTTATGTTTGTTTATTTTATTTACATTTTTATTATAGTTGTTTATTTATTTTTTAGTCTAATGTTTAAATTTTATTTTTATAAAATTATGCAAGCCTCATGTTACTAGGAAATTACAAGACAAACGCTATCCGGACCCCCCAAACCAAAAAGACAACGAGAAGCCCAAGCCAAATGACCAAAATCCGGCCCAGCCGAATTTTGCCTTGTGGCGCCCGCCATAGACCCTGTGGCGCCCGCCATAGCGTCTGTATAAGCTCGGGGCAGACTCCCTTTCTTCACCATTTTCACACCTTCAAACCTTCAAAACCCATTTTTCCACCTTGCAAAAACGCCCTTGAACCCCACAAAAGCTCACACATTTCCCATCTTCATTTTTCCATTTTCATTTTCATCCGTCAAAACTCATAAAAATCACACCTTTTTACAAACCCACTTCATCTTCTTCGTCACATTGCAAGAGCTACATAATGGAGTTTAATGGATTCATTTTTCGAGGAGGGAAACCGGGAGATAGGCAAAGGAAGATTATCGAACGGGTGCAAAATCGGGAGATCCTCCCGACAAGGTATGTTGATGAAAATTGTCTTTACAATTTGGGTATCTACCATAGCATATTTTATTTATTAGATAATTTAGGTTTGCATAATATATTTTCAAACAAAGAACCTACCTATGAGCGGTTGACAATCGAATTTTTAAGTTCTTTAATCTATATTGTCAATCCTAACACTGCTAGCACAATTGGTACTGTCTGATTTAGAATGTTTGTTGTTGAATATGAATTCAGTACCGACGAACTAGCAGGCTTGTTAGGAATCCCTCATGGGGACGGTGCTATTTGTGAGGCCCCTTTGGATTCGGATTGGTCAGTCGAGGTGTTTTCCTTCTGGCAGAGATTGTCAAACACTTCCATAAATTCTTTTGAAGGAATTCTTGCTCCGACTATCCATAACCCGGCCATCAGAGTTTTCAGATATCTGTTGGCATGTACTATTTTTGGCTGGGAGAATCCAAATAAGGTCAATGCTCGAGAGCTTCTATTTTTGCAAGGAAGCCTCACAAATAGAAGAATTAATTCGGTCCCGTTCATGCTCACGCATATGGCTTTAACTTTAAATAAAGCGGGACCGATTGTTTTCGGAGGATTGATTACGTCTATTGCTCGGGCGCTTAACCTGAACAATGAGATAGCTACCCTAGATCCCTTACCTCCTCGCACAATCAACCTAAAATTTCTGAGAGACATGAAATTGTGCCGATTGAGGAGAGAAGGAGGCTATGTGCTTATGGTTCATAGTGTAGCTATCTCATCTGTCGTTTTACCATGCACTAGATGTACTGATGTACGTGATGAAAGGAATTGGACCTACGCTTTAGATGCTCCACCTGTTTTGGGTCCTCTTCCTCCTAATGTTCCTGATGAGGAGGGACACGACACTGATGATGAATATGATCGGAGAGAGAGATCTCCCGCACCTCATGTGTCCCCCCATCACCCTTCACCACCACACACCGCACCATCTTCTTCTTTTGCAGGTACTGCTCCTGGCTTTTATATTACAGAAGATATGTGGCATGACCACATGGATAGAGAGCAAAGGCGTGATGACCTACTCTCTACCATCCAACAATAACTGGCGGATAACATGAGCTTCATGCAAGAATCGCAACGGAGGACAGATAGATCCTATGACACTGTTTAACAGTCCCTGCAAACGATCACAAACACGCAAGCTCGTCAACAACAATACCACCCTCAACATACTGCACTCATAGAAGCCACTCAAGGTTCCATTTTGGGTAACCTTCGAGAGGTGAGGATTGCTCAGGATGCCTTACAGGCCATGATGGATCAGAGAGACCGTCGTCGTACCCGATCCCGTCGTCCACCTCAAGATGGCGCAGGCACCAGTGGTCAGCAGTAGGTTGTCAGGTACCTCTCCTCTTATCTTACTTCGAAACATTGGGGATAATGTTCGATTTAAGTGTGGGAGGAGACTCTATCGTTTTTCTTTATCGCTTTTCTTTGCTGTTTTTAGATAGTTTGTTTATTTTTATTGCTTTTTGTTTACTTTATTTTTATTTTGCTTTTAGTTTAAGTGTCTTAGATAATGCATGAGTCTGACGAGTCACCAAATATAGTGTATCTTTAGTACAGTCTAATCTCCCCATTACTTGAGCCCTACCAAAACAAAAAAAATTTGCAAAAGAAAATAGTGTTATTCTGAAAGTTTTTGGGTTTTAAAGACGGGTTTGAGTAAGGATGCGGTGACTTGGGAGAACTTTTTGAAACATCAGTATTGTCTTAGCACCATAGACTTCGTAAATATAGGAATCATTCCCGAAACCCCATATACCATGGCCTTAATCATCATTTCAGTATAAGTCCTCAGTAGTTTATCCCAGCAGTCAGCTCCGGCCTACGCATCCTCTACGTAGGGGACCGATGAAAATAAGTGAATGATCCAGTGAAATAAATAAAAGAAAGCAAAAAGGCAAATCCGGTATAGGTGACCCTCACAAAGTCATTTAAACCTTAGAGTTGTAAAAATTTGCTATAAAAAGAAAAAGAAAAACTTACCCGTTGTTAGTTGGTTCAGAGGTATCTGGCGCTGAACTCGGTAGGGCGGATTACGATCCAATCCCCCACAACTTCAGTTAGGACAAATAAAAGGGTTTACACATATTTATGTGCCAGGAACCCCATGTTCGGATCATAATCACTAACAGGTCACTCTGCTATGAAGCATGTACGGATAACGGGCTTAATGTGATTGCGCCTGAATGAAAAGGACACAAAAAGAGATGAAGAGGCAGGCCTAGGTATTGTGGGATAATATGGGTTGGTTAATATAGGAATGAAGTTTATGTCCGTGTTTGCGGATAAGTGTCATCATGATACCCTTAGTTCACTCAGTTAGTACCTAGCACTGCATCCCGACTTGAACTTAGAAATCTTTCTAGCCCGAATCAATCGTTGACACCTTTTCTTCTTTTATGAGCTTTTTAGTGTTTTGCTTGAGGACAAGCAAAGGCTTAAGTGTGGGAGAGTTTGATGACACTGAAATTCACCGTATTTTCGACTCCGATTTCACATGCATTTTAGTTGTTTTATTGTCATTTTGTTATGTTATTACTATATTTCTCTTTGTTTTCAGGTTTTTACCTTAATCGGAGCCCCGATCGAGAAAAGGAGTGAAAATAAGCTAAAAACCCTAAAATTCAGCATCTTACACTTGTGGCTCCCACTGTGGCTAGCGCCATGGACCCTGCCATGACGTGTCACAGCTCAACTTCCCTCAACTGCCATATTCCCCACTACTTCCACTAAGGCGCCACAATTTGGCCTTATGACGGGCGCCATGGACTTATGGCAGGTGCCACAAGAGGAAAAGTTTTCCCTCCCATTTTCAAACTGAAGGGCATCCTTGTCATTTCCAATATTTTACTTGCCTATAAATACAGACTCGTTTTCATTTGTTTAATGATCCAAACTTAGAGCAGAGACAAACTTAGAGCAAACTTAGTTTCACTTAGGCATATATTCAGTATTTTAAAATGGTAATCGCTTCGCATTGGGGTGTTACCACAATTGTGTAATCAAGTCTGTGATCGAGTCTGTAGTCGAGTTTGAAGCACTTTGGAAGGAAGTTAATCCTGTCGCCATTTTCATTTCCGCTTCGCATTTAATTCAACCCTCCGATTGGAGCAGGCTTTTATTGCCTTATCTTTATCTATTTATTTCCTACACTCGCTTTACTTTATTTATTTCCTGCACTCGCTTTACTTTATTTATTTTCCTGCACTCGCTTTACTTTATTTATTTTCCGCACTCGTTTTACTTTATTTATTTCCCACACTCGCACTACCTTATTTATTTCTCGCACCCCCACTACTTTTATTTACTTTCCGCATTCGCACTACTTTATTTACTTTCCGCACTCGCACTACTTTTATTTACTTTCCGCACTCGCACTACTTTTATTTAAATTTAAACACACCTTTACTTTACCATGTTAACTAAATCTATAAGGTTAGAATGTAAGGATCGTAATTGAACCGATAATCCGTACAATTGTTCGTAGAAACACTTAAGGGCTATTTTAACTTTCAACTTAAGTTTTCCCGCACTTAATCTCCGTTTGGTAAGATCGAAAGCCGTCCAACGTCTTTTTAAACTTAATTGTTTTTAACTATTTCAAAAACAGCGAAAGCGCTTTGTTTAGTTCATTAGGAGTTTTTAACTTAAGAAGAAAAGAGATTTTAAAACTATTTTCGGACGCGTTTATAAGTTTAGAGTCTGGTTCATGAGAACCTCTTTTGGTTAAGAAATCCAGGTTAAAATACTTTTCAACTTAGTCAAGATACTATATTTCTTAAAAATAGTTTTACTACTCTAACACAATGCGCGCCTTTTTATAAGTGACAATAAGAGGGTTTGATTAGGGAGTACAACTCGGTTCTGAATACGCGAAAGCGACAGTTCCTGTTAAATTGGTTCTTGTCAAAGTAGGAAACACTGCCCATAAGTAGTTCTATTAGCAAGTACTTGGATTATTAATTGATTATGTGAATTACATTCGAGCCTCTCTTTATTAATTGAACTTTATTCAACACTTTACTTTTCATTGCACACTCTAAAAACCCCTATTTTTGATTACCTTTGATAAACACCATAACAATAGATAACGATAGATTGACACTTGGTCTCTGTGGATTCGATAATCTTTTATATTACTCTGACGCGTTCGTATACTTGCGAAAAGCACGCATCATATATCTAAGATTCATAGTGGTTTCAGGTCGAAGGGTGGTATACACCACTATCACCATGAGAATAACTTATGACACTTTGCATAACATTCTATGTAGTATTCTCATAGCGGGTTAATCCACTATAAATATTACTCCTAATGTTCATACCTATGTTTAAGACTTGATAACTCCTTATCCATGATCCATGAGACGTGATCATCAGTATATATACATAATAGTCTTAATGCTTTAATGTTATCCCACTTCACAACAAAACTTGACTATGGATACTTTAAGAATAATGTTCTTATGTTTAATGGGATCTCATGATTAAGTCACACTTGATATATTAAATGGACTAGCTATTCCAGGGACTTCATTAATTAAACATAATAAAGAAAAAGCCTTTTATTAAATAATTCGATACAAATACCAAAAGTATTGACCTCTAGGGCTTACACCAACACCTTTCTCTAGCCCTGCCTCTTTCCTCTGTTCCCTCACCATGAACTCATCCATCATCCATGAAACAAGAACTAATCACGATCCCAACAAAATCATAAATCAAACAAAGCCTCAATCACCTCCTCACTCAAACAAAATCAGATAAAAACTCAAAACCAAACCCTAAATTCGACTCCATATTATGAGTAATGAATCGAAAGCAAAAAGATAACCAGAAATTAGAACCATCAAACAACAATCAACATGAAATCCCATCACAAACAGGCCCCCAAACCCCTATTTCATTATGCATACAAATTACAAAAATCAAGAAATATTACTACAGAGAGAAAGTTCAACGAAAAAAAGAAGAGGAGAAAAAAAGGGCTACCAACAGTATTTATTTTTGTTCCGTTTCTTCCTTTCTTCGACGACGGGTCTTTCTTTTTGTTTTGGCTAAAGCTAAGATCGACTATCTCAGAGTTTCAGTGTGAAACTCGGAGTAGTTTTCTAAATTTGGAGCTTTGGTAGGGTTTAGGATGAAT
Source organism: Lathyrus oleraceus (assembly GCF_024323335.1). NCBI lineage: Eukaryota > Viridiplantae > Streptophyta > Magnoliopsida > Fabales > Fabaceae > Lathyrus > Lathyrus oleraceus. The sequence continues at coordinate 42,701,180 of NC_066582.1, forward strand.
TTGTGTAGAATTTATGTGTGAAAAGGTTAAAGCAACCTGTCATAAATTATGTGGCTCTAAGCTAGCATAGAGTGATTCGTTTTTTGAATCACTCTATAGGAAACTGAGCAATTATGTAAATTTCCTTAGAGTGACTTTTATGGGAATCCTTATCTATAAATTTAATAGTGGCACTATTATATAGGGTAATAAGATGAAGGAATATGATATACGTGTGAGTTTTTGTGAGAATTTTGTTATGAGCGTGTGAGTCAGAATTATGTTAGAGGTGAAGAAGGGGGGGGGGGGGCTCATGATTTTGTGGGGATTGGAAACAACATATGAGCTGTGATTTTATGGTCCCCAAAATATTAATGTATGGATGCATGGTTGCATTACTATGTATGAGGTCATGTGCATTTGCAACTGAGTCTTGAATTTACTGCTTGTTGTGATTTTTACTTATGCAGTAGATCTGTTTTTACTATTACCTCTTTATCTTCACTGTATTGAATTTACCCTTCTTTTTCCACTGTAACTTTATTGTTCATCCCTTGATTATTGTTGCAACACTGATTATAGTTTAGGAAAAACAAAGATTGCTTTCCATTGCTTTCTTTTTATACTGCCAGTTTGTATCACATTGGTTTGTTTTGGACTTGATCAAAATTTCTACTTTGGCGTTGCCTTGGTTTTAAGCTATTTGAAAACATGGGTTGCATAACTCTTTCTCTTTTGATATTTTCTTGACTTGGTTATGCAACTTGAGACATGTTTCCTTAAATATTTATTAGTGGAATAATTATTGATGCCTTGAACTAACTTCCTTTTCTCTTTTTTTTGCACTAGGTTCTAATGGCAAAGATGGAGTCCAAGTTGAGGATGGTTGGCTAGAGATAGCTCAATGGGAAGTTTTTGAAAGGTGGTTTGGTGATGAACCAATAGAGTTTTGAAAATTAGGAAAAGATTTATGTATACAATCTATAGAATACTTCATATTTATCACAACATATATTGTGATCCCAATGCTAAGTTGATGGTAAATTTGAAAGATACACTTTTTCTTCTTGAATTCAAAATCACAAGCCTTTAGATTCTAATATGAAACTGTAGCGGGGTATTCGTTACCATTAGAGATATTGACTAAATCCAAGGTAAATCATACAAGTCGAGTCGCCACCGTACTTCTATTTATCCAAAGGAATGGTTAGAAAGCGAACAAAAACCTAATAGTTTTAACAAAAACTAGTAAAAGAGAACAGAGATCTGGGTAAGGGGGTTGGTTATGTAATGGGAAGGTGTTAGGCACCCAAAACATCCTAGGTACTCCTAGGGAGCCCTTTTCATGCTTGTTGTAAAGGTTGTTGTTTTTGTGAAAATTTTGTTTGTGCAAACATGATTGAAGAGATGAGAGGAGAATGTACAAGTTTATTTACATTTTGTGTTTGGATGGATAAACCCATTGCCTACGTACCATCTTATAAAAAGATTAGGATCAAAACCTCGTAGTTCGGGATAAAAATCTCAAAAAGAGTTGGTGAATTGATTGATCCAAAAGCCTTAAGGTCTTTTGTTATCAAAGAGAGAAAACTCAACCAAACCACAAATCCACCATGTGAGGATAGCTTCAACATGCTAGTGAGGGGTTAACCCTATAATAAGCATGGAAGACTCATTGTCCATCACTAAGGATATAGGTGAGCATTACATCTACCACAAGGATAACTCAAACCTAATAGCTAAAGGTTATGAAAGATTTTGATTAAGAAAGTGGCCATTGGAACCACAAAAAGACATTTGAATGGGTTATATTTACCAATTAGAAGTATATACAAAAGTGGTCAAAGTTGACTTAAAGATTCAATTCAAAATAAGTGTTATGAAAAGAAAGTTTGAAAATCAAAAGCATAAGGCTTAGGTTTCTAATGTTTGAAAATAATAGTTAAATGTTTGCACAAAAAGTTTTGGCTTGGGTTAGAGTGGAGAGAAGAATAAGAATGGCTAAGTCCTAAGTAAAGCAAAAAGATGAAGGATAAAGAAACAAAACCACAATGGAGTTCCTCTCTTGAGATCATATTGATGATCCAAGTAGCTCCCACCCTTTGGAATAAGCAATCACAAAGCATAAACAATCATCAAACAAGCCTCTTAAGAGATCCTCAATGTATCTTGTATCTTCCACTTTGGATGAATATGGCAATGGTCCTCCAATTAAGCTCAAGTAGAATTTCCTAGCACAAAAGCACACACATCAAAAGTTCCATGGAGTAAATCAAGAATGGACGAAAGTGAGTTTAGAGATTTGGTCCTTCTAACCCATCTTCATCATTAAGGCCCATTTACTCCAATTTTGCATAAGGAAAGTCCTAGAATCTAAGTCCATTTCTCCATTCTTTGCATAGGGAAAGTCCTAGAAACTAAGTCCTTTTATTTGCATTTGGTTCACAACAAACAGACAAACACAAGCACAAAAGATATATACACAATTATATGTGCTCAAGTGAGCAAAAGGCAAATGGCATTAACATAAACATGGGCTCAAGTGAGCAAAGAGAAAAGCAAATGGATAATATGTGCAAGAATAGTAAATTGCATAAAAGTAAAGAGCAAAAAGTAAATGTTAATTGTTAATGGTTAGTGTTAGTAGTTAGTGTGCCATAAGGCAAATTTAGCGTTATGTTAAGCAATTGTAATTGGACTTATGTAGAAGTCACAACTATCTGAGGCCGGTCAATAATAATGTAGGCAACAACACAAGTTAGAAGTCTTGATTAGTGAACCAAGTTCCAACAACTTGCCATGCCAAAAAGAAAAAGAGAATTGATCTTGTATTGGTTTAAGTCCTTTGCATGTTTAGGAAACAACCTATCCTTAATGCAAAGCCACTCACTTGATCAATTGATCAAGATGAATTAGATTTGGATCAAGGAAGATTAAGTCTCCTTAATCAATGCTAACTTATCAACCTTCAACTCATTGATCAAAAAGGAAGAAGAAATAAGAAGAAGAAGAAGATGAAGAATGGATAATGAAAAATGGAAAGATCAAAATGCATAAAGTGAAATAAGATGTACCAATTCATATGTATTGACCAAATGACATTGAAAGTCAAAGTCAAACAAAAATAAATCAGAAATGAGATGGAGATTGGAGATCAAACAATGAGCCTAATATTTTTGGCATTTTCAATATTAAAATAAACTTGAATTAAAAATAATGGAAAGGTCAAACTTCAAAATCACTTCAAATCAACCTTGAAAGGTCCAAGTGATTTATCCCAAGTTCAACAAGGCCAAACAAAGTTTGACAAAAAATTTCAGCATTTTTAAAAGTCAGAAACTATTTTTAATCAATTAAAAATGAATAAAAATAACCTAATTGAACTAAAATCTCAAATAAATCTCAAATCAATTTAAAAATTGATGAGAATATTTTTCATAGATCCATCATTCAAATAGGTTAGGAAAATATCTTTGCATTTTTTTAATATCAAAATCTATTTAAAATGAATTAAAAACAACCAGAAAAGAGAAAATTCATAAAAAAATATCAAATAATAAAATAAAAAATATTAAATATCAGAAATAGAAACTAGAATTTATTTGGAGACTAATGCAATTGGTCCCATAATTTTTGGATTAAAAATGAGAGAGAGGTTGATTTTTGAAATAAAAGGGAATAAACAAAATAAAATCAGAAATTAGAAAATGTGGAAAATCCTGGCGCGTTAGATCTCCTTTCATTAAATGACGTGGATGATCTGAAGGCAATGGCATGCGCGCGCATCATAGGACCAAGTCAATGCAACCACACATAGATTAAACAAAATTCATAACAATCAAAGGCCAAGATCAAATCTGGAAAATGAATTCAAGGGTCCACAATGCATCTGGAAATGGGACGGCCACCGGAGCCACCTTCTTCTCCGGTGAGCTTGGATTTTCCGGCCAAAATTGTAGAGATCCAAAAGGCAACCAAAATGCACGATCCATACATCTTCAGAAAGTTGGGATGATGTACATCATCCCTGTGCCACTCAATTCCATTCTAGATCTCTATATTGAGAGAAATCAGAGATGGAAGTTCTGTGGTGTTCATCATGAACTCAATGGATTTCAAAAATTAAATGCATAATCATGATGCCTCTATTGAGAGGACTTCAGCCAACACAAGATCCAAGCAAATAGGTTAATGGATGATGAGATTCGAAGAAAATACCAGTTGAAGAGTAAGCTTGATTTCTGGAAACTAGAGCTTGATTCCTTGCTTTCTTTGCCAAAACAGAAGATCAATGAGATGAATGATGAAGGTTCAGAAGCTTTAGATCCAAGGATTCAACCAGATGTAGTTGAATTTTGGATCTGAAAAATTTGAAAGAAAGTGAGATAGATTCTTTGGTATTGGTTATGGTTTCAGTTATGCAGCATTTCTGGCGCCATTAGGTTGAGGAAGAGTGAGGCTGAACAGCTCTATATATAGCAATTGGCAAAGGCAATGCATGAAAATTTCATGTGCATGAATGAAGAGGGCCTCCATGCATGGGCCTGTACAGGCGCATGGAGGGCCCAAATCTAATTGATTTGGCAAGCTTAACATCAACATATGGGTTTTGGACATGGAGATATGATGTAATTGGATTATGCATGAAGTTTTAATCAAGTTTCCATAAATGCACCAAAACATTCCCTTCTTCAAAAATGCCATTTGCCAAATTCAAACATGATCATGTGAGTAATGGTTGAAATGGTCTTGATGTAAGTAACAATTGTTATGTTGGACAAAAATCCATTTGAAGTGTGGAAATTTATGAAATTTGAGTTTAAAGTGCAAGGTGTATGACATGTCAAAGCAAGGTTTCTAAATTTGGCCAATTTTCAAGCCCTTATGTTTTGATGATGCAAGCCTCAAATGGAAACACCTCCAACATCAAAGTTGTAGATAGTTTCAAGACAATCAAAATGGACTTAAATGTTGCATCATTTGGATTTTTGATGAAAGAGTTATGAGCACTTGAAGTTGGACTTTTTTGCCTTTCAATGCATTTGGTCCAAAAGGACCTATATTGTCTTGCATTATCACATGTATTTCCTTTGAGATTTTGAAATTTTGTTCAACATAACATTTGAAGTAGACATCTCAAGCTTTCCAATTCATTTGATCCCACTTCAAAATCATAAACAATGAATGAGTTATGTCCTTGGGAAGTTGACCCAAAATTAGGGTTTCAGTCAAAATGACCTATAATGTATTGGAATGGGAGATGGCCTTCCAAGCTTCAGATCAATTTTTGATGAACATGAAAGTTATTCATATTGTCCTTAAGAACATTTTTGCTTTTGTAATCATCTCCAATTGACCAACACATAAAAAGTTAGGTCTCAGTGCATTTCAAAATAGTCAGATGAATTGACTGATCAACTTCTCAAGTTCATGACTCATATCTTGATGAATTGATGATTGAGGACACTCAAATAAGTTCAAATATGCATGAAATGATGAACTAGATAACTTCCCTTGATTTTATTTGATCATGGGATGAGGTTGCTTCAAGAGCAAGGCATTATGGTGCACAGATGGATTAGGGTTTCTTTGGGGAACCAACCTCAAACCCTTTGACTTGCTTTTATCAAAATGATGAATTGAGATGCTAGGGAGGCATATTTTATGGATGAGAGCTTTGGGAACCATCACCATGCTTGCTATCATCTCCTCTTGGCCTTATCATTGCACATATGATCTCCTAGAAGCTTTGACCTTGTGATTGCTTAAGCTACAAACAAAAGATGTTAGTGACATATTCTTGTGCTTTTGGTTAGTAAACAAAATAAGAAATGCAATGATATACAATTCAAGCATGCTTGGTGATCTCAAACCACTCACAAAAAGTCCCACCCAAAGGTAAAGGGAACCAAGATGCTAGTGATCCTTGAGGCAATGCAAATGCAATGTTATGATGCCATGAGGGATCTTAAGGACAAAATTAGGGTCTTACAGATGCCCCTATTTAAGGTCATTCTAGCCGGAGAAGTGAAGGTTAAAAATCTTCGTCTCGACGGGGTAGAATGGGCTTAAATAATATCAAAGAGACGAATTTTGGTCCCTAAGAGACCTCATGCTGCAGATGTATGCATGCAAATGGTAAAACTCTGTGGGGATAGGTGTCCACAAAAGAAAAAGAAATCCGGAGAAACTAAAAAAAACCAAAGGAGTAATACACTCACTAGGGAGACAGAGACTCTGGGGGAGTAAAAGGTGAAAATGCGTGAGCAGGTCACGACTTGAGACTTGCTGAGAGACGCAGAGAGAATCCATGAAATAAATCAATGGAAGAACTCGAGCTGACTCGAAGATGCATGTATTGGGGAATATGCCAATACAGCCAAAAAATTATCTACAACGGATACTTCGGATAAAAATCCGGACTCAGGTGGAGGATGTCCACTAAGGACTCAGTTGAGGAAGATCCCAACAGAACTCTCCTGGGGGAAGCAACGGGATGAGGTATTACCGGTTACTGGGTAATAAGCTCAAGGAGACGTGTGATCTGAACACCGGTATAAGGGTGAGAAAACAACATGCCTCGGAAGAATGAGTATCTAGGACCGGTATAAGGGTGAGAGATATCAATCAACCAAATCATCTGAGGAAAACCTAAAAAGGTATATTTCAACTCAGGAAAATCTGACCACGGGGGACAAAAAGTCATAATAGGGAGCAGAAGGAAGGAACACCAAGGATGCCAGTTACTGGGCATATAATAGGTGACCAACCAAAGCGTGAATTGGGGAATATTCCCAAAACACTCATCATCCGAAAAGAGGGCAAAAAGCAAACTCGATTATGGGATGGACATTCGATTCCAAAACAGGGATACGAATCTTACTCAACTGGGGAAGAACAAAAGGCTTCGACCAAAGAGTGCATGAGATATATTATCTATTACCGTCAGAACGTAGATAATACACTCGCATGGAAGATTATCCACAACCGGTTACTGGGTTAATAAAGGATAAATCGACCGACGAAGAGAAAGGCATCGGGATACCGAAACTAGGTATATAATAATGACCATTCAAGGGGAGCAACAAACATTACCGACAACCGGTATATGAAAGAGGACTTGATGGGGATAAAATTGCCTAATCAGAGTAATTATCCAAAAGAATAAGGGAATATCACCACCGAATATTAGATAATGATAACCGACAAGGAGGGGATTACATCTACCGGATACTGGGTAGAAAACCACGGAAGAGTAACCGTCATCGATTAGGATGAACAAGAAGGTTAACTCTGCAAAGGGGAGAAAATAGGCTTTATAACTACCAGTATGAGGGTAGAAAACCACAGACTCCGCCGAGGATAAGATGAATGATTATCGATTACTGAGCAATTATTCATTTATACCACAGAGAAACACAAGAAACAGTCTCAAGAGGCCAATTTAGGATCAAACCAAAGAGGCAAACTGAACCAAAACTCGTCCTAGTGAGGATATAACTCAATAGGGAAACCCATCCCAATACATGTGTTGGGAGGAAGCGAAAAAACAACCGTCGTCCACGAGGATATAACTCAGTGGGGAATGCGGAAGGAAAGATAAACACTTTCTGCTTAATGGGCTGACTCTACATTGAGGGATCAGACGCCGACATCTGCTTGGGGAATGTATTACCAACTAGCAGAGAATAACAAACAAAGATATATGACAAAGAATGCAATATGAATATCCGAATGTTTGAAAATTATATGCACACATGCGTGATTTATGTATGATGAATGCTGACAAACAGACATTTCTAACGCAAACGGCTCCAAGGAGTACAAACATCCGGTACTACATCTCAAGAGAGAAAACCAGGTTCACCGGAGAGTATCCAATCTGTCGGGGATCAGAGATACTAGGAAGCAACAAAACCTCTGCAGGGGATGAATCATCGGTCAATCCGGCTGGGGACAGGAGTTCATTGCACAGATAAAATCTTCCGTATAAGCAACTCTACTGGGGAATCTATCCGAGGAGGTGAAGGGATTCTGGGGATCAACCACCAAGTACCGTACCCACCAAGGAGATCACATCTGCTGAGGAGAAAAGATTGCCACTCCGCTAAAGGGGAGAGTGGTGAATATCTCAACAAGCATTCCACTCAGTAGGATAAACCACAAAAGGCTTCGGAGGAAGAAGATACAGTCATGACAGGAATATGAAAAAATGTCTTACCCTATTGGATATCATACCATCCTTGGGAGAGCACTGAGGATCACCTAAATATCCTTTTGTCATTGTGAATGTTCACTTTGTTTAAAAACAATTTATGAAAAATTCGTTTATTCAAAACAATGATATTTTCTCAATTTAAAACATGTGAAACATTTGTTGAATAGAAACAAATAAGAGTGCGAATAATTGGATAAAAGGCTCAAATTTATTTGATGGAATGCTAGCCTGCAAATGGAAAGACTCCATAGATCTTTACAAATTTGAAATTGGTGATATATATTGGAAAAGGGCTACATTGAACATAATGACCATTTCTCCACCAATTATGAATTTGATGTATTCAAAGCTTCGATTGATGATGAACGAGCAAGAATCTCTGACGGATGACAGTTGTAGAACAAAGGTCTTGTCAGGATGCAGTTACTTGCCAAATCCCTAATTTTTGCCTAGATTGCCCCGGGATGAGGTACTTAATCTAGCGGGATACCTATATTTATTTTTTCATGTCTCTAACTTTTGCCTGGACCGTTCTTTCGGGTTTTTAATCCACCGAGACGCTCATTTTTGCCTAAGCCGCCCTTTCGGGTTTTCAACTTAGCGAGCTATTCTGTTTTTATTTTTTAGGCGAAGTATTTCTTGACTGCATCTGAATTCACAAGATGAGTGAAATCCTCCCCATCCATAGTTGTAAGTATCAAAGCACCACCTGAAAAGGCTCTCTTAACAACGTATGGACCTTCATAATTTGGAGTCCACTTGCCCCTGGAATCGGGCGCGAAAGACAATACTTTCTTGAGCACAAGGTCACCTTCTCGAAACATACGAGGCTTGACCTTCTTATCAAAAGCTTTCTTCATTCTCTGCTGATATAACTGACCATGGCACATGGCAGTCAATCTCTTTTCTTCGATCAAGTTCAGCTGGTCATAACGACTCTGAACCCATTCAGCATCAGTCAACTTAGCCTCCATCAAGACTCTCATTGATGGGATCTCCACCTCTACTGGGAGTACAACCTCCATGCCATAAACAAGAGAGAAAGGGGTCGCCCCTGTTGAAGTACGGACAGATGTACGATATCCATGCAAAGCAAATGACAACATCTCATGCCAATCCTTGTACGTAACAACCATCTTTTGGATAATCTTCTTGATATTCTTATTAGCAGCTTCAACAGCCCCATTCATCTTGGGTCTGTAAGGAGAAGAATTATGATGCGCAATCTTGAACTCACTAAACAATTCTTTCATCATTTTGTTGTTCAAGTTAGATCCATTATCAGTAATGATCTTATCTAGCACACCATAATGGCATATGAGTTGATTCTTGATAAACTTCACGACCACCTGCCTGGTCACGTTTGCATATGATGCCGCTTTAACCCACTTGGTGAAGTAATCAATTGCTACGAGAATAAATCTGTGTCCGTTAGACGCTTTTGGCTCTATCATGCCAATCATGTCAATCCCCCACATGGAGAAAGGCCATGGTTATGAGATCACATTCAAAGTGTCGGGGGAATATGAATCTTATCCGCGTAAATCTGACACTTATGGCATTTCTTCACATATTTGCAGCAGTCAGACTCCATTGTCAGCCAATAGTAGCCTGCTCTCAACATCTTTCTAGCCATGGCATGTCCGTTGGAATGAGTACCAAATGAACCCTCGTGGACCTCAGCCATCAACAGGTCTGCTTCGTGTCTATCCACGCATCTGAGCAGCACCATGTCAAAATTTCTCTTATAAAGCACATCGCCATTGAGATAGAAACTTCCTGATAATCTCCTTAAAGTCTTCCTATCTATCACAGATGCCCCAGGCGGGTAAACCTGGTTCTGAAGGAAACACTTGATATCGTAATACCAGGGCTTATCATCTTTCACATCTTCTACTGCAAATACATGAGTTGGTCTGTCCAAGCGCATCACGGTGATATTGGGGACTTCATTCCAAAGTTTTACCACAATCATCGAAGCAAGTGTAGCAAGAGCATATGTCATCCGATTCTCATCTTGAGGAATATGATGGAAGTCAACCTCAGTAAAGAATGTTGAAATCCTCCTCGCATAATCCCTATATGGAATGAGACCAGGCTGATTCGTTTCCCATTCACCCTTAATCTGATTAACAACGAGGGCCGAATCACCATAAACATCAAGATGCTTGATCCTTAGATCAATGCATCCCTCTAAACCCATAATACAGGCCTCATACTCAGCCATATTATTCGTGCATTTGAAAGTTAGCCTTGCTGTAAAAGGAATATGTGTGCCCTGAGGAGTAATAATCACTGCCCCAATACCATTTCCATACTGATTTACAGCGCCATCAAACACCATACTCCATCTGGAACCAGGCTCTGGCCCTTCATCGAGTGTAGGCTCATCACAATCTTTCATTTTCAAATACAGAATCTCCTCATCCGGAAAATCATATTGAACTGACTGATAATCCTCGATCGGCTGATGTGCCAAGTGGTCAGCCAAGATACTACCTTTAATAGCCTTCTGAGCTCGATACTCAATATCATACTCAGATAACAACATCTGCCAACGGGCAATTCTCCCTGTTAAAGCAGGCTTCTCGAAGATATACTTGATTGGATCCATTCTGGATATCAACCAAGTCGTATGATTTATCATATACTGGCGTAAGCACTTAGCAGCCCAAGCCAAAGCACATCATGTCTTCTCAAGCATCGAGTATCGAGACTCGCAATCAGTGAACTTCTTGCTCAGGTAGTAAATAACATATTCTTTCTTTCCTGATTCGTCTTGCTGACCAAGGACGCAACCCATTGAGTCTTCAAGAACTGTTAAGTACGTAATCAAAGGTCTCCCTTCCACAGGCGGAGACAGAATTGGAGGCTCGGACAGATACTCTTTAATACTGTCAAAAGCTTTCTGGCAATCCTCGGTCCAATCATGGGACTGATCTTTCCGGAGGAGCTTGAATATCGATGCACATGTGGCAGTCATGTGGGATATGAATCTGGAAATATAATTCAAGCGGCCAAGAAAACCTCAGACTTGTTTCTCAGTTTTGGGCGCAGGCATCTCTTGTATTGCTTTGACCTTTGCAGGATCAACCTCAATTCCTCTTTCACTAACAATAAAACCCAATAACTTGCCGGAACGGACTCCAAATGTACACTTGTTGGGATTCAGACGAAGCTTATACTTCCTCAGACGCTGAAAAAGCTTCAACAAGTGCTCTACATGTTCAACTTCCGTTCTTGACTTAGCAATCATATCATCAATATACACCTCAATCTCCTTGTGCATCATATCATGAAACAAGGTGGTCATAGCCCGTTGATACGTGGCTCCGGCGTTCTTCAAACCGAAGGGCATCACTCGATAACAGAATGTTCCCCAAGGTGTGTTGAATGTTGTCTTCCCCATATCCTCGGGTGGCATTTTGATCTGATTATATCCGGAAAATCCGTCCATAAATGAGAAGACATTGAATTTAGCTGTGTTATCTACCAACATATCAATATGTGATAGAGGGAAATCATCTTTTGGACTAGCTTTATTCAAGTCTCTATAGTCCACACACATCCGGACTTTTCCATCTTTCTTAGGCACGGGCACAATATTGGCCACCCATTGAGGATATGTAGAAGTCACCAGAAACCCTGCATCAATTTGCTTCTGAACCTCCTCTTTGATCTTTACTGCCATATCAGGATGAGTTCTTATGAGCTTCTGCTTCACAGGCACGCACTCAGGCTTCAAGGGTAAGAAATGTTGCACAATATCAGTATCTAGACCTGGCATGTCTTCATACGACCAAGCAAAGACGTCGACATATTCTCGTAGCAATTCAATCAACCCCTTCTTAACAGATTCCTCCAGGAGTGCCCCAATCTTCACTTCACGCACACAATCCTCAGACCCCAAGTTGACTGTTTCCAGATTCTCAAGATGCGGCTGAATGATCTTCTCCTCATGCTCAAATAGACGGGTAATCTCGTCAGGAATCTCTTCAACATCATCTTCTTCTGCCTCAAATACAGGGAACTCAAAATTGGGAGATGGTGTTGGATCATTATGTTCAATGGGTTTGATCAACCTGCATAATGATTTTGGATATGAAAAGCTTTAGAATTCAAACAAGGCAATCATTATGCAGATGAAAAGATTGATTTTATTCTATTTTTTTTGGTTTTATGTGATCACCAATTTCATGCAAAAAAAGAAAAAAGGGAAAATAATTGGAAAAACAAACATTTAACATGAATTTATTGAATGAAAATATCATTGTATTAATGCGCCAACAATGTCATCACCCCTCCTTTTGGCATGGGAGGAGGGTTTTCTAAACACAATGAACATTACTTTGACTTATGGATAACTGTTGGAATATCCACAACGACCCAATTATTGCAGATTCCCCCAGGGATGACGAAGTTGCCAAAATCCTCTTCGTCCTCTTCCAGAATGGCAGCAGCCTCCTTATCTTGATTGGTGTGGTTGAACCCTCCACTCTTGAACAACCCTTGCGTGTTGAAAACACCAGACGAATAACCTATGCCAGCCCGAGACTTGTTGTCTTCTAGCTCAATCATTTTCCCTAAACCAGCAGTCGCACCACACTCAATGGCCAACTTTGCATCTTTATAGGAAGCAAATGAAAGAGTTCTCTTCTCAATAGGCTCAGCAATAGACAAAGCTTGGAAAGGAGTTCCAACTTCATCCTCAGCATCTATGTATGAGAAGGAAGACAAGTGGCTAACCAGGAGAGCCTTTTCTCCCCATACCACCACCAGTTTCTTATTCTTTACAAATTTCAGTTTCTGGTGTAGGGTGGATGTCACGGCGCCTGCCTCGTGAATCCATGGTCTACCTAAGAGACAGCTATACGATGGGTGAATGTCCATAACCTGGAAGGTAATCCGGAAATCACTTGGTCCGATCTTGATTGGGAGATCAACTTCCCCAATCACAGTTTTGCGAGACCCATCGAAATCCTTCACAACTACTCCACTCTGCCTCATGGGAGGCCCTTAATATGATTGTTTTGAGAGAGTGGGTTTTGGCAATACGTTCAGTGATGACCCAGTGTCCACCAGCACATTGGACATGGCGTCGTCTTTTCAATTCATAGATATATGTAATGCCAAGTTGTGGTCTCTTCCCTCCTCGGGGAGATCAGAGTCACAGAAACTCAGGTTGTTACAAGCGGTAATGTTTGCAACAATGCTATCGAATTGTTCTATCGTGACATCATGATCTACATATGCCACATCCAAAACCTTCTGCAGAGCCTCTCGGCGTGGTTCTGAATTCAACAGCAAGGATAACACCGATATTTTGGATGGCGTTTGTAGAAGCTGGTCCACAACATTGTACTCGCTCCTTTTGATGAGCCTCAGTATCTCATCACAGTCTTCTTTCACATTACCGCTTGGGCCAACAGAAGCAGGAGTTCCCAATGTAGAGGAGGGCTTAACAACAAGTGTCGGATTCGGAGTGCTCACCGCATTCCCAATCGGGCGTTTAACAGAATCAGCATTAGCTTGGGGCTTTGGAGGTGCTGAAAACACACGACCGCTGCGGGTCAAACCACTAACATCTGCAATGTTAACAACAGAGGAAGATGGTAAGGACACTTCTTTCCCATTTTCTACCGCAACAGCATTGTAGCGATAGGGAATCGCCTTTTCAGAAGAGTATGGTACTGGTCCGGCCGGCTTGATGGTCAGTGCAGGAGAAGCCTTCTGCTTGCTACCATCATACTTGATGATAACAGGTTCGGGGATCCGAAACACTGGAGAAATCACATTGACTTTGGGCTCATCTTTGTCAACATTTCTGTTTTGAAGGATCTCAATAACTCCTTCATCCAGCATTTCCTGAACATCTTTGCGCACCTGGCGACAACCTCTTTGATTGACAGAACAAACTCGGCATCTATCATGGTCATGCTCATAATGACTATACTCACACAGCAAACGATGCATCTCGACCAGAGATTGTCGAATATGACTGACATATTTGACTTTGTACTTGCCAGGGCAGCCCTGGACCATGTTGACAGATTTCCCATGCTCGGGCAATGGGTTCTTCTTCACATTAGGACCTACGTCCTCGAAACACAGAATGCCACACCTCACAAGGTCTTGAACCTTGGTCTTCAAAGGGTAACAATTTTCCACGTCGTGGCCGGGAGCACCAAAATGGTAAACACAGTGTAACTCGGGCTTATACCACCACTGGGGGTTAGCAGGTATAGCTGGTGGGTCTCTCGGAGTAATTAACTTCCTCTCTATCAAAGAGGGATATAATTCTGCATACGTCATTGGAATAGGATCGAAGGTGACCCTTTTCCTCTCGTAACTCGTGCTGGTTTTATTATTGTTTCGAGGCTGGTAGGCCTGCTGCTGCGGTCGGTGCTGCTGATGTTGATATTGCGGATGTGGTTGCTGATTGGTGTTATGTTGTTGATACTGCTGATTATCTCTGAAAACAGGTGCTATATGAGCCACCTGATGCTGGTTACCGCCGGGACGCACAGTCTTCCTCCTCACAGAGGGTCTTCTTGGTTTTACATGGGAGGTCACAGCATGTGCCTCTCCATCTTTCTTCTTCGCAAACGCCCCATATCGTTTGGTAGAAGAGCCTTCTTCTCTGGTCAAACGTCATTCTCTAACCCCTTCTTCTAGACGCATCCCCATATTCACCATTTTGGTGAAGTCAGAAGGAGCGCTAGCAATCATCCGCTCATAATAAAAAGAACTTAAGGTCTTCAAAAAGATCTTAGTCATCTCTTTCTCTTCTAGCGGAGGCATGATCTGTGCTGCTAACTCTCGCCACCTCTGGGCGTACTCTTTAAACGTTTCCTTGTCCTTCTGGGACATGGCCCTCAATTGATCCCTATCGGGAGCCATATCTACATTGTACTTGTATTGCTTGACGAAGGCCTCACCAAGATCGTTGAAGGATCGGATGTTCGCACTGTCTAAACCCATGTACCAACGCAGAGCGGCACCGGACAGACTGTCCTAAAAGTAGTGGATGACCAATTGGTCGTTGTCGGTCTGAGTTGACATCTTCCTGGCATACATGACCAGGTGGCTGAGAGGACAAGTATTTTCCTTGTATTTTTCAAAGTCAGGGACCTTGAATTTCACAGGAATCTTCACATTAGGAACCAAGCAAAGTTCGGCAGCAAACTTGCCGAAAAGATCCTTTCCTCTGAGAGTTTTCAATTCCTTGCGAAGCTCAAGAAATTGATCGTTCATAGCGTCCATCTTCTCATAGACATCTGGGCCTTCAGACGGCTCAGAATGATAGATGGTGTCGTCTACTCTGGGTATAGTATGCATGACAGGAGAAGGAACAGCAAGGACCGGGCTAGACGCCGGCATAGAAGCAAAGGTAGGAACAGGACCCTCGGGCATGAAATTGGGAGGCATCCCCCACGGGAATCCGGCTGGCATGGCCGTTGGAGCAAAGTGTGCGCTGGCTGCAGGCACAGTCGAGGAGACAATCTCTGAGATGAGTGTCCTCTGGGGAGGAGTTGAAGGTGTCGGAGAAGACTGACTCTAGGCAGCCAAGAATGATTCCATCAAGGCAATTAATCTGGCCACTTCCTCTTTCAGCTCGCGATTCTCTTGTTCCAGATGATCCATCAGTCTTGAAATGTTGGCTTTGGTGTAGTACCGGTGAGTCAGCTTGTCTTCAAAATAAATGAAGAACACAGAGTTAGACCGCAGGACAAGAAGCCGGGAACAAAACCTGCTTATGCACATGATGCATGCAATGCTTGTGCATATGATTTTTCTTTTGTTTTCAAAGGAACTTTTAGGGTTCTATTTGCAAATTTTTGGAAATATTAAACATTTATCACATATGGAAATATCTCATCAAATAATATCGGGAAAAGAAGTACATCATTGTCAATCATATACAAGAGAAAAGGAAAATAATCATCCTATGGATCCCTAGAAACAATCATCTAAAGCTCGGGACACAGGAAGATAGGATGCACGAAGCCTCTTCACCTCCCTCTCGTAGGCTGCCTCCATATCTGTCTTCTCCTTGGCGAGCCGATCGTACTTCCTTTTCCAAAACTTGGAAGACTGAGGAAGTAGAGAAGTCCATGCATCACCAGGATCATCAATAACCTGGTGTTCGAGGAACTCTATCAAAGCATCCTTCTCCTTGATCTGCTGAAGCAACTCTTCTCTTTCACGGATCCAAGCACGTGATTGGTCTTCGCCTCTCAACTCCTCTACTCCTTGGTCAGGGAGGGTTGAAGGCCCAGCCATAACCATAGGTGTAGGTATGGGATACTCGTAAGGCATGAGATACTCAGACGCTCTCTTCCTAACCTAAGCAGTGTAAGGCTCCATAGCAACACAATTCTTAGGACCCAACTCTTTCCTTCCTTTCCTATGAATCTTGCGCCAAGCGCGGACCATTCTGCCCTTCAAGCCTTGGGGATCTTTACCCTCCTGAAAGAACACACCCTCTAACAGAATGTTATTAGGTTTATCCTTTAGGGGGAACCCAAGCTGACGACGTGCCAAAATAGGGTTGTAGTTAATCCCACCACATGTACCAAGAAGAGGTACATTGGAGAATTCACCACAAGAGTCGATAATCTGCACACCATCATACACACGGTTGTACCAAGAGATATCATCATTAGTGAGAGACATAAGTCTCGTGGACCACCGTAGACATTCCTTGTTCTCCTTGAAGGCGACCGTTTGCGGTAAGTGAGAAACAAACCACTTATACAACAAAGGCAAACAACATATAATGGCACCACCACCCTTTGCATTCCTCATATGTAAAGAGAAATAGGTATCACCCAACAGAGTCGGAACGGGATTAAGAGTAGAGAAAATCCTAATAGCATTCACATCCACAAACTTGTCGATGTTGGGGAACAATACCAACCCATAGATGAGAAGTACAAATATGGCCTCAAAGGCATCCTCACTCATGGCCTTCCCATATACAGTAGCTTGAGCAATGAGGAACTCAGAAGGGAGACCTTGAATTCCACCTTTGGTAGTCATATGAGCACCAACCAGAGATTCATCTATGTGCAACATGTCTGCTATCTCTTGAGAAATAGGAATACTCTCCAAGCCACTGAACGGCAACTGGTCTAGAATAGGTATACCCACAAGGTAGGCATACTCCTCAAGTGTAGGCAAAAGCTGGAAATCCGGAAACGTAAAGCAACGATACAAGGGGTCATAAAACTGCACCAATACACTCATCAACCCTTCGTCCACCTGAGTAGTCAGAAGAGGAAGAAGCTTCCCAAAACGAGCCTTGAAACCTAAAGGATCTAATACATAGGATGTCAAGTTCCTTAACTCTTTCAAATCTGGTTGTCTGAAACTATACTTCTTTGTATTCCTTCTCTGTCTTTCCATGTCTGAAAATTTGCAAATAAACCCCTTAAGTTCCTTGATAATTTTCTTCATTGATGATGATATGGATGCAAATGAGTGCATGAATGCATGAATGCAACAATCACACTCAAGGATCAAGCAAAGCACACCAAACAAAGGTCATGGGACGGATCATATCATCCATAATATCAATCATCCATTTTGGTGGATTATGATTTACACCTTATCAACACCCAAGTTCCATTGATATTAAGGATACATGAACGTATCAACCATGAATCAAGGGTTTGTTGCAAGTCACGAGCATGGAGTCTCGGTTAAGAACCACCCAAAGGGAATGTACTAGGGTTTAAACCTGTCAAACATGTTCTACAAGAGGTTCCCACAGTCATCATCCCATCTTTCGGATATTATCGGAGAAACGACTACTCGTATTCCAAAAATATTCTCAAGAGAGACTCTTATGAGTGTAGTATCGCGTAACAATCGTATCAAATCTTACACTTGAACGACTTTCGCACTACATCCTAAGAATAGGCCAAGATGGGCTTGGTAAACTAAGGTCCTTGGCTTCTAAGGTCTATATTGGAAAGAGTAATGTCTAACCACAACTTACTTGTGTGACATTATTGATCCCAACATGACCTCCACCAAGTGAATGGACTTGCAAGTCAACTTGCTAAGGAATAACTTCATACAAGTCAACAAGACTACGCCATTCTCTTATCCTAAGTGCACTCGAGTCCGGGTATAGAACTCATCTCACAAAGATCACCAAGCATACAAGGAATTAATATCAAGCAATTCAATCATTACATACAATACAGTAATCCCAAATTGGACAAAAATATGTCACAAGACAATACAATACAACAAGTATGAAAAGTAGGCAAAACCCACTAGGCAAATCTCCCCAGCAGAGTCGCCACTTTTCTGTAGCGGGGTATTCGTTACCATTAGAGATATTGACTAAATCCAAGGTAAATCATACAAGTCGAGTCGCCACCGCACTTCTATTTATCCAAAGGAATGGTTAGAAAGCGAACAAAAACCTAATAGTTTTAACAAAAACTAGTAAAAGAGAACAGAGATCTGGGTAAGGGGGTTGGTTATGTAATGGGAAGGTGTTAGGCACCCAAAACATCCTAGGTACTCCTAGGGAGCCCTTTTCATGCTTGTTGTAAAGGTTGTTGTTTTTGTGAAAATTTTGTTTGTGCAAACATGATTGAAGAGATGAGAGGAGAATGTACAAGTTTATTTACATTTTGTGTTTGGATGGATAAACCCATTGCCTACGTACCATCTTATAAAAAGATTAGGATCAAAACCTCGTAGTTCGGGATAAAAATCTCAAAAAGAGTTGGTGAATTGATTGATCCAAAAGCCTTAAGGTCTTTTGTTATCAAAGAGAGAAAACTCAACCAAACCACAAATCCACCATGTGAGGATAGCTTCAACATGCTAGTGAGGGGTTAACCCTATAATAAGCATGGAAGACTCATTGTCCATCACTAAGGATATAGGTGAGCATTACATCTACCACAAGGATAACTCAAATCTAATAGCTAAAGGTTATGAAAGATTTTGATTAAGAAAGTGGTCATTGGAACCACAAAAAGACATTTGAATGGGTTATATTTACCAATTAGAAGTATATACAAAAGTGGTCAAAGTTGACTTAAAGATTCAATTCAAAATAAGTGTTATGAAAAGAAAGTTTGAAAATCAAAAGCATAAGGCTTAGGTTTCTAATGTTTGAAAACAATAGTTAAATGTTTGCACAAATTTTTTTGGCTTGGGTTAGAGTGGATAGAAGAAGAAGAATGGCTAAGTCCTAAGTAAAGCAAGAAGATGAAGGATAAAGAAACAAAACCATAATCGAGTTCCTCTCTTGAGATCATATTGATGATCCAAGTAGCTCCCACCCTTTGGAATAAGCAATCACAAAGCATAAACAATAATCAAACAAGCCTCTTAAGAGATCCTCAATGTATCTTGTATCTTCCACTTTGGATGAACATGGCAATGGTCCTCCAATTAAGCTCAAGTAGAATTTCCTAGCACAAAAGCACACACATCAAAAGTTCCATGGAGTAAATCAAGAATGGACGAAAGTGAGTTTAGAGATTTGGTCCTTCTAACCCATCTTCATCATTAAGGCCCATTTACTCCAATTTTGCATAAGGAAAATCCTAGAATCTAAGTCCATTTCTCCATTCTTTGCATAGGAAAAGTCCTAGAAACTAAGTCCTTTTATTTGCATTTGGTTCACAACAAACATACAAACACAAGCACAAAAGATATATACACAATTATATGTGCTCAAGTGAGCAAAAGGAAAATGGCATTAACATAAACATGGGCTCAAGTGAGCAAAGAGAAAAGCAAATGGATAATATGTGCAAGAATAGTAAATTGCATAAAAGTAAAGAGCAAAAAGTAAATGTTAATTGTTAATGGTTAGTGTTAGTAGTTAGTGTGCCATAAGGAAAATTTAGCGCTATGTTAAGCAATCGTAATTGGACTTATGTAGAAGTCACAACTATCTGAGGCCGGTCAATAATAATGTAGGCAACAACACAAGTTAGAAGTCTTGATTAGTGAACCAAGTTCCAACAACTTGCCATGCCAAAAAGAAAAAGAGAATTGATCTTGTATTGGTTTAAGTCCTTTGCATGTTTAGGAAACAACCTATCCTTAATGCAAAGTCATTCACTTGATCAATTGATCAAGATGAATTAGATTTGGATCAAGGAAGATTAAGTATCCCTAATCAATGCTAACTTATCAACCTTCAACTCATTGATCAAAAAGGAAGAAGAAAGAAGAAGAAGAAGATGAAGAATGGATAATGAAAAATGGAAAGATCAAAATGCATAAAGTGAAATAAGATGTACCAATCCATATGTATTGACCAAATGACATTGAAAGTCAAAGTCAAACAAAAAGAAATCAGAAATGAGATGGAGATTGGAGATCAAACAATGAGCCTAATATTTTTGGCATTTTCAATATTAAAATAAACTTGAATTAAAAATAATGGAAAGGTCAAACTTCAAAATCACTTTAAATCAACCTTGAAAGGTCCAAGTGATTTATCCCAAGTTCAACAAGGTCAAACAAAGTTTGACAAAAAATTTCAGCATATTTAAAAGTCAGAAACTATTTTTAATCAATTAAAAATGAATAAAAATAACCTAATTGAACTAAAATCTCAAATAAATCTCAAATCAATTTAAAAATTGATGAGAATATTTTTCATAGATCCACCATCATTCAAATAGGTTAGGAAAATATCTTTGCATTTTTTGAATATCAAAAACTATTTAAAATGAATTAAAAACAACCAGAAAAGAGAAAATTCATAAAAAAATATCAAATGATAAAATAAAAAATATTAAAAATCAGAAATAGAAACTAGAATTTATTTGGAGACTAATGCAATTGGTCCCATAATTTTTGGATTAAAAATGAGAGAGAGATTGATTTTTGAAATAAAAGGGAATAAACAAAATAAAATCAGAAATTAGAAAATGTGGAAAATCCTGGCGCGTTAGATCTCCTTTCATTAAATAACGTGGATGATCTGAAGGCAATGGCATGCGCGCGCATCATAGGACCAAGTCAATGCAACCACACATAGATGAAATAAAAGTCATAACAATCAAAGGCCAAGATCAAATCTGGAAAATGAATCCAAGGGTCCACAATGCATCTGGCAATGGGACGGCCACCAGAGCCACCTTCTTCTCCGGTGAGCTTGGATTTTCCGGCCAAAATTGCAGAGATCCAAAAGGCAACCAAAATGCACGATCCATACATCTTCAGAAAGCTGGGATGATGTACATCATCCCTGTGCCACTCAATTCCACTCTAGATCTCTATATTGAGAGAAATCAGAGATGGAAGTTTTGTGGTGTTCATCATGAAGTCAATGGATTTAAAAAATTAAATGCATAATCATGATGCCTCTATTGAGAGGACTTCAGTCAACACAAGATCCAAGCAAATAGGTTAATGGATGATGAGATTCGAAGAAAATACCAGTTGAAGAGTAATCTTGATTTCTGGAAACTAGAGCTTGATTCCTTGCTTTCTTGGCCAAAACAGAAGATCAATGAGATGAACGATGAAGGTTCAGAAGCTTTAGATCCAAGGATTCAACCAGATGTAGTTGAATTTTGGATCTGAAAAATTTGAAAGAAAGTGAGATAGCTTCTTTGGTATTGGTTATGGTTTCAGTTGTGCAACATTTCTGGCGCCATTAGGTTGAGGAAGAGTGAGGCTGAACGGCTCTATATATAGCAATTGGCAAAGGCAATGCATGAAAATTTCATGTGCATGAATGAATAGGGCCTCCATGCATGGGCCTGTACAGGCGCATGGAGGGCCCAAATCTAATTGATTTGGCAAGCTTAACATCAGCATATGGGTTTTGGACATGGAGATAGGATGTAATTGGATTATGCATGAAGTTTGAATCAAGTTTCCATAAATGCACCAAAACATTCCCTTCTTCGAAAATACCATTTGCCAAATCCAAACATGATCATGTGAGTAATGGTTGGAAAGGTCTTGATGTAAGGAACAATTGTTATGTTGGACAAAAATCCATTTGAAGTGTGGAAATTTATGAAATTTGAGTTTAAAGTGCAAGGTGTATGACATGTCAAAGCAAGGTTTCTAAATTTGGCCAATTTTCAAGCCCTTCTGTTTTGATGATGCAAGCCTCAAATGGAAAGACCTCCAACATAAAAGTTGTATATCTTTTCAAGACAATCAAAATGGACTTAAATTTTGCATAATTTGGATTTTTTATGAAAGACTTATGAGCACTTGAAGTTGGACTTTTTTGCCTTTCAATGCATTTGGTCCAAAAGGACCTATAATGTCTTGCATTATCACATGTATTTCCTTTGAGATTTTGAAATTTTGTTTAACATAACATTTGAATTACACATCTCAAGCTTTCCAATGCATTTGATCCCACCTCAAAATCATAAAAAATGAATGAGTTATGTCCTTGGGAAGTTGACCCAAAATTAGGGTTTCAGTCAAAATGACCTATAATGTATTGGAATGGGAGATGGCCTTCCAAGCTTCAGATCAATTTTTGATGAACATAAAAGTTGTTCATATTGTCCTTAAAAACATTTTTGCTTTTGGAATCATCTCCAATTGACCAACACATAAAAAGTTAGGTCTCAGTGCATTTCAAAATAGTCAGATGAATTGACTGATCAACT
Source organism: Lathyrus oleraceus (assembly GCF_024323335.1). Lineage (NCBI taxonomy): Eukaryota > Viridiplantae > Streptophyta > Magnoliopsida > Fabales > Fabaceae > Lathyrus > Lathyrus oleraceus. The sequence continues at coordinate 42,724,010 of NC_066582.1, forward strand.
TCTCAAGTTCATGACTCATATCTTGATGAATTGATGATTGAGGACACTCAAGTAAGTTCAAATATGCATGAAATTATGAATTAGATAACTTCCCTTGATTTTATTTGATCATGGGCTGAGGTTGCTTCAAGAGCAAGGCATTGTGGTGCACAGATGGATTAGGGTTTCTTTGGGGAACCAACCTCAAACCCTTTGACTTGCTTTGATCAAAATGATGAATTGATATGCTAGGGAGGCATATTTGATGGATGAGAGCTTTGGGAACCATTACCATGTTTGTTATCATCTCCTCTTGGCCTTATCATTGCACAGATGATCTCCTAGAAGCTTTGACCTTGTGATTGCTTAAGCTACAAACAAAAGATGTTAGTGACATATTCTTGTGCTTTTGGTTAGTAAACAAAATAATAAATGCAATGATATACAATTCAAGCATGCTTGGTGATCTCAAACCACTCACAAAAAGTCTCACCCAAAGGTAAAGGGAACCAAGATGCTAGTGATCCTTGAGGCAATGCAAATGCAATGTTATGATGCCATGAGAGATCTTAGGGACAAAATTAGGGTCTTACAGACACCTTAAGTAAAAAGCATGGATCTTAAATAATAAACAAAATATGAATGCATGTATTTCTTGCTTATGTTAAAATTTTGAGGTTTAACATAACATGTGTGATGGATAGAGAATAGCTCGATTGAATAACCAAATTCAAATGTATGCCCAAATTGAAAAGATGGCCTTTCCAAAATCAAATGTATTTGTGGATTGGAATGAAAAAGAGTTTAAACAAATGGTTTATAATTATGAATAAATTACCTTTAAAGTAATGAAATCAAACTCATGATTTCACACTAAAACCTCACCTGGACTTAATGTGGAAGACGTGGGATGATGAAACATGAGTCGAAATGTATGAACCAAAATGGATGAGACCACACAGGTTTTAATTTTGGATTCATGTCTTGGCCATGCCAATATTCAAATGACAAAAAATAATTGTTGACTTTTCTTAGCTTTCCACACCTCCTTATGCATGCAACCACCCCTTGAAGTCCTACAATGCATGACTTGTGAATGAAGGGGATGAATAATACCTACAAGTACAAAAGATCAGACAAATATGTCAACAATTGACTTTTCCCTCTTTTTTGACCTTTAAGTACATATGTATACTTCTTATTAAATTTCAATTGATGACTGCATACATGACTCAATAACCAAATGTTATGCAAATGAATGATTTTAAAATGATGGCAATACATGACTAGATGAAATGGTTATATTGATGCAGATGGAAATGATTTGAAAAACTAAAGTACATATGCAAATTAGGTAGAACAAAATTGGGGTATGACATTATGATAATGAAACATGGCATGAAATGTATCTTGAAAATGAGAACTCATTCTAATTAAGAAAAACCAACATTGGTGTTCACTTTTTTTTGTTTATTTTGACTTTGTAAACATATCTTTTAATGTAAACAAAAATGGATTTTAGAATGACAGATGAAAGGATGCTTAATTGGATAATATGAACTAAAAAACTTAAGAAAACAAAACAAATGAATTCAAAAAAGTTAAAAGTTGACTTTTAAATCATGCCCTAAGAAATGTATGTCATGATATGAAGATGATACAAATGTCATGATGAATGAATGAGATAACAAAGAGGCAAAATTTAGGGTGAGACATAGACGTAAAGATTTGGTAAGATTTTAACTTCGTCAATCTTTCTCTAGCTACGTTAACATACCGTTGTAATAATGAGTTTTTAGTTTGATCATGTCTTTTGACTTGTGATATTACCAGTTATGAATTTGTATGTAGCTTTATGTTTTCATCCCCCATTTCAGCTGTTAATGTGAGACCTGCGATGAAAGCTTTATACTCAGCTTGGTTATTGGTAGTGGGGAACTCAAAATGAAGGATATTTGAATCACCAAACCAGTTTCATTTCCAATATGAGATCGACTCACTCCTTCTGCTATTGGATGACCCATTTTTGAACACGATTTAGGTATGAGATGTTCCAGGTGCGCCCAAAGTCATTTATTCAATGAGATCTATGAATAATTGGGCCTTCAACAATTTCTAAGCCCAAAAGAGACGTTAAACTCGTATATCTTGACGAACTATTTGGTAGCTATCCTACCAAATTAAACTTATGGAGAATTACTTTTAAAAATATATCGATGCGAACAACAATATCATACATCAGAAAATGGATGTAGTCACTAACACTGCTTTCTCTATCCTTTAATATTTAGTTTAAACATTAAATGATTTTTTATAGTTTTTAAATCTTACCTTACAAAAAATTAAACATAAATATTATATATGAACTAAAATTATATTTAAATCACAACTTTAATATTATTGATGGTTATAAATTTTATCATCAAAATTATTTTTAATTTTAATTTTTCTTGCGTTACTCTTGCTTATTTAAATGATATAGAAAAGATAATTAAGATATTTTAACTTAATTAACATAGCATGAAAGAGTTGATAATATAATTTACATAAAAAAATTTAATTTAATTTCTAAAATCGTTGTTTTGAAAAATAATTTAACATTAACATTAATTCTTATACTTCTCTTCTAAACATGCAAGATGGACCACCAATTAATTAACTCATTAATATATACTCAAACTTATGAGATTAAAGACACACTTAGTTGATAATGACCATACTTTGGACCTTCACAACACAATCTTTTGCCGTCTATAGTTCTCAATGCAAATGTTTTAGTTTTCCGCCGGTCATTGGCTTAGAAAATTATGAACTAGCCGGTCAATAGATACACTAGAGTCACAATGCATTGCATGCTTCATTATATAATAGACTACATCTTTGTTATACATTACACAATTTATACATCTTTTATTTCTATCCTTTCATACAATTCTTAACATTCCTCACCCATGGTACTAAAATACTTCATAACTTTAGCCTCATTATTATTTCTTGGCTAACCCCTTTTTAACTATATATGAGTTGATTTTAAAATACAGGATTCCAAAGATGATTCCAAGGTTAAAGATGTTGAGTATCAAGAAGTGAATTATCCAAAACAAGGAGGATATAGAGCTACTTATTTCATCTTTGGTAAATAAATTATATATATATATATATATATATATATATATATATATATATATATATATATATATATATATATATATATATATATATATATATATAATTAAAGATAAGACATGCAAAATAGACTACCAGCAAAAAGAAAATTGTCAGTATTAAACCGTGACTAAGTACAATTTTATAAAATATTTATGACAGGAATGATGTTACTAGACAACATAGGATTTGTAGCAAACATGGCAAGTTTGGTGTTATATTTCTTGTTTGTGATGCATTTTGACTCCTCTGGCTCTTCAACCACTACCACAAACTTTTTAGGAACTACTTTCTTGCTAACAGTTGTTGGAGGATTCATCTCTGATACATATATGAATCGTCTCAACACTTGCATTCTCTTCGGAATTATTCAGTTATTGGTAAAGAATTTCTTAATGATAATTGAAAACTTGATGAAGGTTCAGAATTTGGTATGAAGTTATTCAATTTAATTTGCATGCATGGTGTTTGTGTTATTGATTTATAGGGATATGCCTTACTTGTGATTCAATCACGCGACGAGAAGCTTCAACCAGAATTATGCGGAGAAGAGAGTTGTTTGCATGGTAGAAAAGCTTGGCTCTTCTATGCTTCGATATACTTGCTTGCACTTGGTGGTGGTGGAATCAGAGGCTGTGTACCTGCTTTAGGAGGTGATCAATTCGATGATAAGAATCCGAAGGAACGCGTCCAACTTGCTAGCTTCTTCAATTGGTTTCTGTTTAGTATTACAATTGGAGCTAGTTTAGGTGTTACCTTTGTTGTTTATGTTAGCACAGAATTTGATTGGTACAAAGGTTTTCTTATATCACTCTCATGCTCTTCTGCTGCCATTGTTTGCATTGTGGCTGGAAAGAGATTTTATCGTACTCGGATTCCAGGGGAGAGTCCATTGTTGAGTATTTTACAGGTATCATTTTCTTCCTTCATCTCCAAATGTTTAGGAGGGAGTATCAGTGTCGTGTCGTGTCATGTGTTCGTGTCTATGTAAGTACTTCATATTACTATTTATTTCGCAATTGTTATTGTAGGTGCTGGTCGTCGCAGTCAAGAATTGGAGGGTGAAAGTACCTGATAATTCTGAAGAGTTGTATGAAATAGAGAGTCATAAGTCTTCTTTGAAGAAAAAACTCATCCCTCACACTACCCAATTCAGGTTGGATTAGTCGTAGCTATTTCTATGATTGCCTTTAAATTCAATAGTATACCATTAGCATACCAATATAGTTTATATGGCCTTCTTAAGTTTTTGAAAATCTTGTGTAGGTTAGAGACGTTACAACCATGACAAACTCTATTTAACTACGGGTTTAACAGTGACACATATTTTATGAACCCTATTTAACTATAGTTAAACCGTGACAAGTTTTATATCCTGTGCGGCAATCCGCCTTGCACGTCTTCAAAGACGGTCCTGGTACTTTATCACATCAATTCGCTGCATGTGGTCATGAGATTGTTAGTGTATATGAACATATACAATTCAATCATATACATCTCTTTTACATGTAGTTTTGTACACAAACAGGGTTCTAGACAAAGCTGCCATTCTACCAGAAGCCAAAGAAGCAATAAAATGGAAAGTATGCACAGTGACACAAGTAGAAGAAGTTAAGATTCTAACAAGAATGATGCCTATACTTCTAAGTACAATCATCATGAACACATGTTTAGCCCAACTTCAAACCTTTTCAGTCCAACAAGGAACCTTCATGAACACATTTATTGGCACCTTCAACATTCCAGCTGCGTCAATACCTGTGATCCCGCTAGTATTCATGACCCTTTTGATACCAGTTTACGAATTCGCATTTGTACCAATAGTTCGCAAGTTCACCGGTCATCCAAATGGAATCACCGAACTACAAAGAGTCGGTGTTGGACTAGTTTTATCAGCAATCTCAATGATCATAGCAGGATTAGTCGAAGTGAAACGGAAACACTATTTCAACGATCACAATAACAAAATTAGCCTCTTTTGGCTTTCTTTCCATTACGCAATCTTTGGTATTGCCGATATGTTCACATTGGTCGGACTATTAGAGTTTTTCTACAAAGAAGCTCCTCAAGGAATGCGTTCGCTTTCGACCTCTTTCTCGTTTCTTTCATTATCAATTGGTTACTACCTGAGCACTGTTTTTGTTGAGCTCATAAACTCAGTGACAAGTAAGATTACAAAGAGTAAAAAAGGGTGGCTAGAAGGAAGAGACTTGAACCAAAACCATGTTGAGCTATTCTATTGGTTTTTGGCTATACTTAGTATGATTAACTTTGTTGTCTATCTCTTTTGTGCAAAATGGTACAAATATAGGAATGATGTTTCATTTGATAGGGAAATGTTGCTCAAACATCTAGCTACTAATCCTAATCATGGAAATGTGTCTGCAAGCTCTGTGTCCACATTTCAAGATATACCACTCAAGGAAGAAGAGAGACACAAAACATCTCAGTAACCATGATTGATAATAATGCTATGACCATCATTTATCTCTCTTAGTCTCTTTTGGTATTCCTTTAATTTTATTAAATGAATTCTTATGTATTTTGTAATATTAAATTGGTCTAATTGATTATATCCAATTCTATTCAATTACTAACAGTCCTAATCAATATCCAAGGGATTTATTTGCATTTAGTTCCTCCCAACGAGATTAGCAGGACGTAAATATGAACATGAACATCAAAGCATTTCTTCCTACCGCTAAATGTACCCCTTAAATTTTCATGGTTGTAAAACTAATTATTACACAATACATATAATAAATAAATTATTTAACTTAATCCACTTAATTCAAACATTATTGATGATTACATAACTCCAATAACATATTGTTTTGCACAAATCAATTAAATATTTTGTTTTGAAGAAAAAAATTACAAAATTATTATCATACAATATCTTTATTTTTGTGAACATGCAATAATTATAAATTGTAAACCATTATTATATAATTTAAATCATTAAATATTTATGAATTTTACATGGATGGATAAAAAAATTGTTATCCAAAGAATTAGAGTTTTAAAAAAAAATGAAGAAGAAGAGAGGGAGGGAAGAGAGAGAAAGAGGGAAATTTTATTAATGTAAAAATTGCAGTTTATTCATTGATATATTTTGATTTACATCGTCAGTAACCGAACACAATTCATTAACGGTAGTATTTCACTTTGTCTGTAGATTTGTTTACACACTTCGACCCATATGTTGTATTCGACTTCGTCGAACACAACTTACTTCTACTTAACTTATTTCAACTATGTTATGTAACACAATTATGTCGAATACAACTTTCCTACCAAAACAATGAATTAATCTTCTAACACACCTTCTAATTCATATTTTCGAGGCTTCTTATCCCAATGCTTTTCATTAAATTTGACTTTCTTCAGGGGCTTAATGAGTATATCAGCTAGTTGTACTTCTGACTTTCAATACTCAGAGATTCAAGATTTCCTTTATTTACTTGACCCCTAAGAAAATGATACATCCTTTCTATGTGCTTACTTCGACCTGACACACAAGATGATTTTCCAGGTCGATAGCTGACTTGTTATCGACAAACAACTTCATCTTCTTATGTTCCATGATCTTGAGCTATTTGAACAACATCTCTAAACATACTATTTGAAATATTGCATATGATGCAACCACGTATTAAGATGACAAAGCCACAATGCTTTTTTTCTTGAGCTCAAAGAGATCGGAGTTCCTCAAATCATGAATATGCAACATGCAAAATTATTTTTCTCGTCTTGATCTCCACTAAAATTTGAATGAGTTAGCCATGTACCTCTGTATTTATGTTGATATTCTTATGCCTTGACATCAACACACCATAATCAATGATACCTTTTATGTAAAGGAGTCACACATAATTAACATTAACTATAATAATTCTATTTTTCTATATGGTATCAGTCGGATAGTTAGCATAATAGCTTTTTTTTTTCGATCAAAAACTATGACAACACATCTTACCTCATTACCCTCTCCCTCTTAAAAAGACCTTGTCGAATTCAACACAAACACTCAACTACCAATAAAACTCAACTCCACTAATTATCCTGCTTGGTACAAATAAACTTATTTTCTCCTTATTGCACGTGATCTTAACGGCTTTTAAACTGGTGATAAACTGCGTCCTTCTACCACAATCACATCTGAAGGTAAAGAAATCGCTAATCTAACAACCCGTTGTGGATTCGTGAAGACAAGCTCCTTTATATAGGTTTATTTTGCTCTTGTGATCCCGAAGCTCGCTCAGTCATGGCTTCAGTAGATACATCTCGTGAAGCTTTACTTGCTCTCCAACGAGCATTTAGCCACCGATCTTGGTCTTGAATCATGTCCTTGAAAGAGCGTATCAGCTATCTCAGAAAAGGAACATCTTCGGCTTCATCATACCTTTAGTCTATCAAATCCATTGATGATGAGTTATCACTCATCAGACATCCTCTTGATGATCTCGATTTGGTCATCTACGCACTTAATGGCTTGGGACCTACCTTTCGTGAATTCACGACATCCATCCATACTCGTGATTAACCAATCTTGTTTCATGATTTATATGACAATCTAATTGATTTTGAGCTATTTTTACAGCGTGAGGAACGCACAAATGAAGTGTTCCCAATCACTATTAATCATGTTCAACGTAGTCCTAGACAAGTCTCTGGTCGTAGTCGCCCATCTGCGCCCAATTCTAATTTTAGAAACAATAAAAAGAAACAAAGTGTGGTATATCAATACTGCAACAAATCGGGCCACTCAGCCCGGACTTGCTACAAAATACATGGTTTCCCCAATAAATTGCATTATCCATCTGCTTATGCTGCTCAAATTGTTGGTCCATCCTACACCATACCACCATTTTGGCTTCTTGACTCTGGTGCATCTCATCACATCACCAATGACTTACATAATCTGTCAATAAAAGGAGACTACAATGGCAATGATCATCTTCAAGTTTCAAACGTTAATTCTCTACGCATTACACATGTTGGTTCTACATCCATCTCTCCCTCTACTTCTTCACCTCTCCATTTATCTAATGTTCTATTTGTTCCTAATATCACTCAAAATAATATTTTTGTCTCTCAATTATGTCAAACTAATAAAGTTTCTATTGAATTTTTTCCTCCGTATTTCGAGGTGAATGATCTACGCACAAGGGAGATACTTATGTGCGGACTGAATGAAGACAATGTGTACAAGCTCACTCTCTCCCAACATCAACCTCACACATGTCTTGCCCAAGCCTCGACCACACTACCACTATGACACCAATGTCTTGGTTATCCAACCACACTAACTCTCCTACGTGCACTCAAAACCAACAACATTTCCTTTACTGGGTCCTTAAATAAATGTATTGATTGTCTTTCTAACAAGAGCCATAAACTTCCCTTTTCTAAATCTTCAATCACTATTAGTTATCCTCTAGAAATTGTGTACTCTGATGTATGAGGTTGTGCTCCTGTTCATTCAATAGATGATTTTCTTGGACCATTTTTTCAAATATGTCGAGTTATATCCAATGAAACTAAAATCAAATGTTACACTACTATTTCCCATTTTTCAAAAATTAGTGGAAAACTAATTCAACACTAAAATTAAAACTTTGTACTCCGATAACGGAGGTGAGTTCATTAAACTTCGCACCTATCTCCAAAATCATGGTATATCCAACTTAACCACTCCTCCCCGCACCCCTGAGCACAATGGTCTATCTGAAAGGAAACATCGTCACCTTACTAAAGCAAGCCTCCATCCCTTCATAATTTTGGTCTCATATTTTTCACTGCCTCCTACCTCATAAACCGTCTTCCAACACATGTGCTTAATATGAGCACCCCATATCATGTCCTATTAAAAAATTCACCCAATTACACCAAGCTCAAAACCTTTGGTTGCTTATGCTTTCCCTAGCTTAAACCTTACACCATCAATAAACTCAAACCATGATATGAACCATGCATATTCCTTGGCTACAACTTGATCCAAAGTGCATATATCTACTACATTTTTAAAAACAACAAAACCTATGTTTCAAGACATGTTCAATTCGTTGAAACCATCTTTCCTTACTCTCGTGACACCCACAGTCCACCAACTCCTTCACCTGTATCCGTAGACCCCAATACTCTTCAATTAACATCATATATACCTACTACAACTATCCAACAAACACCACACAACCCAACCACAACTATAACTCACATACTGACCTTACCCTATCCAAATCACATCTCTACGGAACCACAACCGCCGACATCTAACCTACCTTTTCCAAATCTTACTTCCTTGGAACCACAACCTCATGACCAACCCTCTCACCCATTACATGAGCATACATTGTCTACATCTCAAATCGTTGCAGAGGTGTCTCTCTCGGCACCCTTTGTTGAGACTTATTCCATGATAACTCATGGAAAAGCTGGTATTTTTAAACCAAAGAAACTTTTTTCAGTCACCAAATATCCTTTTCCACCATCTATAGAACCAACATGTGTTACACATACATTAAGATACAATGAATGGAAGCAACCTATGTCTAATGAATTCACTTCTCTCATGGGTAATGGTGCATGGTCTCTAGTTTTTCCTTAACCACATTTCAATGTTATTGGAAATAAATGGGTGTTTCGTCTAAAGAGGAATCCAGATGGATCCATTTCACACTACAAAGCATGCTTAGTTGCGAAGAGCTTCCATCAACGTTCTGGTATTGACTACAAGGACACGTCCAACCCTGTCATCAAACCACAAACAATCAAAATGGTGTTATGCATTGCTTTTTCTAAGGGGTGGTCTCTCATGCAAATGGATGTTAATAATGCTTTCCTCAATGGATTTCTCAATGAAGAAGTCTATATGTCATAACCACCTGACTTTGTCAACCAAACGTACCCAAATTATGTTTGCAAACTTCACAAGTCTCTCTACGGCCTTAAGCAAGCTCCGAGTGCATGGTACAACAAATTACACTCATTTGTAGCAAACTATGGTTTTACCAAATCAAAATTCGACCATTTCCTGTTCATTTACAAGAAAGACAACATTGTGGCCTAGTTTCTTGTCTATGTTGATGATATACTTCTCACGGGTAACTCTCCCATTTTTCTACACGCCTTCAAAACATCCTTGGAAGCAAAGTTTTCACTCAAAGATATGGACAATCCCAATCACTTTCTCGGTGTTGAGCTACTTCCTACTCCAAAACGCATCTTTCTCTCCCAACAACATTACATCCGAGACATATTACACAAATAAAACATGTTTGATGCCAAACCCGTGTGCCCTCCTATGGACACCTCAAATCCTCTTATCTCATAATCTGTTGCACAAACTATCCCAACAGATGCAAGCTCCCACAACAAAAAATATGCAAGCATTAAAGTGTGTTATACGCTATTTGAAACATACTCTCTCTTATGGTTTGCATTTAGTTCGGAAAACCACAGTCCGTCTCACCGCCTTTTGTGTTGCTGATTAGAGTGGTGACATTGCTGGTAGGAAATCTACAAGTGCCGACATTGTCTATGTTGGTCCAAATGCAATCTCATGGTCCTACAAGAAACAATCTACAGTTGCTCGCTGCTCCATAGAGACTGAATATCGAACAATTGGTTCAACCACTATTGAATTATTATGGTTACAGCAGTTACTATCTGAGCTTGGCATAACATTTTCACATATAACATCGAAGCAAACTGTAATGAATAAGGACAAAAGGGGTAACAAATCACAACAAAATAATCAACATGTGGCATATGATCCTCAAATTCAGGAGTTGGGACGCGGAGTGAGAAGCAAAATTCCCAACAGAAAATATACCACTGATTTCATTTAAGTAGCCCAATGATTGGTAATGAGGGTGTGGAATTTAGTGGAAAGAATTGGATTCTATTCTCCCTATGAGCACTATGCTTTCTAAATCCTTCCTTTAATTTCTCTGTACTTACATTTCTGCAAGTGGAGAACCACAATCATTTTTATCATTAACGAAACAATACTTGAAATTTGTATTGTTGCATTGAGAAAATTAGTACAAATTTACCTTAATCGTTGTGTATTGTGTGCATATATTTTGAACCATAACAATTGCTGCTGACCTCCCATGGTTGAGGGTACTCGTATGAAGGGTCTTGAGAACTCCATCGCTGAGATCAACAAAACTTTGCAGCAATTTCTGGAGGATTCGGATCGTCGTCACTCCGAATACACCCAGCACCGTCTCATGGACCAAGCCCGTTTGGAACGCGTCAAAAATCAACTGAGTTCGCTCCATTCAACACACACCCCGACAACAAGGGCTTCGTCGTTCCTCCACCACCACAACAGCCGTTTCAGACCCGGAACATCAAGCTTGATTTCCCACGATTCGACGGAACAGAGGTAATGAACTGGATCTTTCGCGCTGAACAATTTTTTGATTATTATGCCACACCGGATGTTCACCGCCTTACCATAGTCGCCGTACACATGGAAAAAGATGTAGTGCCATGGTTTCAGATGATTTCACGTAATCATCCCTTTCAGTCGTGGGCTATGTTTACTCGGGCCTTAGAGATGGAATTCGGCCCATCCCCTTATGAATCCCCTGGACTGGCCTTGTTCAAACTTACCCAAACATCCATTGTTGCTGACTTTTACTCTGCTTTCACTGTTTTAGCCAATAGAGCCCAAGGACTCAGTCCAAATGCTACCCTAGACTACTTTGTTAGTGGGCTCAAGCCAGAAATCAAACGAGACGTCATAAGCCAAACACCAACCACCCTTTCTCGTGCCTTTGCTCTGGCAAGGTTGTTTGAGGATAAATACAACCCACCTCCATGCAAGAACCCACCCCCCACCAATTCCAGACCTTACCATTACCCAGGCCCAAACACTAACCCCAAGCCTACCAATAATGTACCCATTTTACCTAACCCCAAACCACCCAATCCACCACCTAAATCCCATCCAGTCAAAAACATCACCAGAACAGAGATGCAACTTCGCAGAGAGAAGGGGCTCTTCTATTATTGTGATGAGAAGTTCTCTCCCACACACAAATGTCCAAACCGCCATTACTTTCTGTTTCAAGTTGAAGATGATGACACTGCACAGGCCATCGAAAACAATGATTCTGTTATTCCTGACTCATATATTGTTGACGATTCTAAGCACCATGCTTTGAATGGGTCACACGGAACGGGTACCACGCGTCTCCGAGGGCGTATTCAAGGGGTGGCTATCACGGTGTTATTGGATAGTGGAAGTTCCGATAATTTTTTGCAACCTAGAATTGCAAATTTTCTTCAACCCCCTATTGAATCTACTGCTCAATTTCCAGTTTTGGTTGGTAACGGAAATTCTTTAACTACCATGGGGTACATTGCTGATTTACCGGTGGATGTCCAAGGTAATACTTTTCACATACCAGTTTACCTACTCCCTATCACTGGCACGGATCTGGTACTAGGAGCCCCTTGGTTAAAGACATTAGGGCCGCACATAGCAGACTACAATGCTTTGTCCATCAAATTTTATGTCAAGGACACATTTATCACCCTTTATGGTGATCAACCTAAAGGTCTAAGACATGCTCAGTTTCATCACATTAAGCGATTGCACAACACTCACTCAATTGAAGCTTCATTTACACTTCAGTTTTAGAAAATTGAGCCTTCTTCCACTGGTGCACCAACTGAATTACATCTGGACCTAGCCACCATTGTTACTACTTTCTCTGATATCTTTGACGAACCAAAGGGCTTACCACCACCGCGGTTTCAGGACCACACTATTCCATTGCTAGATGGTAGCAACCCGGTCAAAGTGAGGCCTTATCGCTATCCACATAGTCAAAAGGCACAAATAGAGAAGATGGTTGCGGAAATGCTAGAGCAAGGCATTATTCAACCAAGTAACAACCCTTTCTCTTCACCTGTGTTATTAGTGAAAAAGAAAGATGGTACGTGGCGTTTCTACACCGATTATCGTGCATTGAATCCCATCACTATCAAGGACAGCTTTCCTATTCCTACTGTCGATGAACTACTTGATGAGCTATGTGGAGCATAGTACTTTTCCAAGCTTGATTTACGTTCCGAATATCACCAAATTTTGGTGACCCCAGAAGATCGTCATAAAACGGCCTTTCGAACACACCAAGGACTCTATGAGTGGCTTGTCATCCCCTTTGGACTCTCTAATGCCCCAGCCTCATTTCAAAGCTTAATGAATCACGTGTTTCAAATGCAGCTTAGAAGGTCGGTTTTCGTATTCTTTGACGATATTCTTGTCTATAGTCCGACTTGGTCTGCCCATCTTACTCACTTGACTTCACCATTGAGTACAAACCCGACAAAGAAAATGTGGCAGCCGACGCCTTATCTCGTTCGTTCTTTATGGCTCTATCAGGTCCAGTTAATCCACTATTACCACTCATATCCACTGCTGTTGATGCGGATACTAACTTATATCAGATTAAGTTATAATGCACCCATGGTGCTTTCCCTGACCCCTCGTATCAAGTGAAACAAGATATGCTTTATTGGAAGAACCGTATTGTAGTACCTCAGGGGCCTAGTATCATTCAAGCTATCTTAGAAGAATTCCATTCTTCTTTATTGGGTGGCCATACTGGTATTGCTCGCACCAAATCTCGCATCACTTCACACTTCTGGTGGTCTTCTATGTCTAAAGATATTCGCCTATTTGTATCAGAATGTTTGGTCTGTCAACAAGCTAAGACCGCTACTACAGCTCCTGCCGGCTTGCTGCAGCCTTTGCCTATTCCATCACAAATTTGGGAGGATGTCTCCATGGACTTTATCACCGGTCTCCCACCCTCCAATGGCTTTACCATCATCATGGTGGTTGTAGATCGACTATCCAAATACAGTCATTTTGCTCCATTGAAAGCTGATTTCACCAGTGTTAAAGTTGTTGAATCCTTTCTTTACAATGTAGTGAAATTGCATGGTTTTCCCAAGAGTTTGGTGTCTGATAGAGATAAGGTGTTTACAAGTTCCTTTTGGAAACACTTATTCAAGTTGAGTGGTACTACTTTGGCGATGAGTTCCGCTTACCATCCGCAATCCGATGAGCAAACTGAGGCAGTCAATGAATGCTTGGAAATGTACTTAAGATGTTTCACTGGCCAGGTACCTCAGAAGTGGGCTAAGTTACTTGACTGGGCCGAGTTTTGGTATAATTCGCCGTTTCAGTGTAGCATTGGGATGACACCTTTTAAAGCTGTGTATGGTAGAGAGCCTCCCATGCTACTTAAATATGACAATGTTGTTCCTGTTCCACCTTCACTGCAGACTTTACTGACAGAAAGGGATCATACTATACAATTGCTTAAGGCTAATCTGCATCGCGCTCAACAGGTCATGAAACATTATGCTGACACCAAGAGGAAATTTGCTGAGTTTAAGGTGGGTGATATGGTTTTAGTGAAGCTGCAACCATATCGGCAACACTCATTATCCTTACACCAAAATCAGAAACTGGGGTTGATATATTTTGGTCTATTTCCTATCTTGGAAAGAATTGGTGTTGTGGCTTATAAGGTCTTACTCCCTCCTTCGGCTAAAATCCATCCTGTTTTTCACATTGCTAACTTGAAGTTGTGCAAAGGAAATCACTCCAATCAGTATGCGCCTCTTCCTCTACTTACCACTGAAACTGACCCAATACTATGTCCCGAGAATATTTTAGACTCACGAGTGTTACTGCAACAAGGCAAGGAAGTACCACAAGTGTTGGTGCAATGGTTTAACTTATCAGCAGCGGAAGCTACTTGGGAAAATTGGTCAGAATTTTCCTCCAATTATCCTAACTTTAACCTTAAGGACAAGGTTAATTTTAATGGAGAGAGTAATGTAATGAATAAGGACAAAATGGTTAACAAATCACAACAGAATAATCAACACGTGGCATATGATCCTCAAATTCAGGAGTTGGGACGTGGAGTAAGAAGTAAAATTCCCAACAGAAAATATACCACTGATTTCATTTAAGTAGCCCAATGATTGGTAATGAGGGTGTGGAATTTAGTGGAAATAATTGGATTCTCTTCTCCCTATGAGCACTATGCTTTCTAGATCCTTCCTTTAATTTCTCTGTACTTACATTTCTGCAAGTGGAGAACCACAATCATTTTATCATTTACGAAACAATACTTGAAATTTGTACTGTTGCATTGAGAAAATTAGTACAAATTTACCTTAATCGTTGTGTATTGTGTGCATCTATTTTGAACCATAACACAAACTACTTATGTGTCAATCCCATATTTCGCACTAGAATGAAACCTCTATCAATTGACTATCATTTTGTCTGAGATCTTGTTGCCAAGAAAGAACTTCAAGTCTCGTATGTTCCTCTCCGTCATCAACTTGTTGATTTGCTGGCCAAATCTTTGTCACAAAACATGCACCAATTTCTCACTTCCAAGATTGGCGTCGTAGACCCCTCCTCCATCTTGCAGAGGCGTAAAAGAGCCACACATAATTAACGTTAATTACAATAAAGGAGCCACACATAATTAGTATTAACTACTGGTTAAGAATCAATCAAATGAAATTATATGTAATTACCTCTTTTTCATTCTTAGATTATTGACATTAACTTAGTTTTCGGAGCACACGGTTTGCTCATATATATATATATATATATATATATATATATATATATATATATATATATATATATATATATATATATATATATATATTATGTATCTCAATACTCTCTTAAGTGTAATGAGATAACATTCTGATAACTTTTATGTGAATCTCCTCAACAATCCGATAAATTGATAAATATATGTATGACATAGATATCATAAGGATCTAATAATTTAATTGTATAGTATTATACTTACAAATTTATTATTTATATCTTTTCTTAATTTTACTTCGATCTCCAACATTCTCATGATTCATCACTTGACATGTCATTACGGTTACTCATTTTAAACTTTTTATTTTTATATTATAATTGTACATCAAATTTAGTTGGTTAAACAAATATTATTGATTTCATCTTAAAATATATCTATATTGATATTTATTCCGTTAAAGTTTTCATTTGTTAGGTTTATATGTTATTTAAAAAATGCTTAAATTTGATATGTTTACTTAAGTTTATATATAGCTAGGTAGGAGCCTATATTCCAAATCATCGTAGAAAGTCATTCTAAAATTCATTTAGACATGATTAAAAGTAAATGCAAGTTTAGGGGGTGGTGTGTATTCTGGGCAACATATTCATAACGTTTTTACTTTGAAATGACACGTCAAGTGATGAAACTTGAGAATGAGCTTTTACATTGGATCAAAATCAACCTATCTCCTAAATGGAAAAATATATTTATCTAAAACATTAAGATATTAGGTATATAAAGTCATCTCATTTATAAAATATTTAACCATTTTTTTAAAGTTAAGTGAACTTATATTTAATAATTTCGTCTACAAATGTGAGTTCATTCACTTATGTATTTCACTCAAACGAAACTCATTCATCCACATATATTAGCATTGTAGCTGACACACTTATAACGTCAGATACGCTTTAGTGGGACATATCATTTGACATCACTTTGTTAAAAAGACTTTAGACTCAAGGAATTGATCTCTTATATGAACGAAACTCTTATACCAATGATGAGTCACAAAGAAAACATTTACATTAGGTCAAAAACAATCAATATTAAACCAAAACCTTAATACATTAAATATATGAGTGATCTTAACACCAAATCCCTACATATTTAAAGAGAAGTTAACTGTTGTGTTGATCGACTAACTAATTGAACTTTCTTGTTTCTTTTCATTGTACAAATGTGGAGACTTGTTCTAAAAAAGACATCAAATTCCAATACGTTTAAAGATAAGATAATCGTTGTGTTAATTGACTCATTAATTTAACTCTCGCTAAAAGTTTCGATCCTCTCATTAAAAAAAAAACTACACTAATACTCTTCAAAAAAAATACAGAATGATATACTATAACCTTGAACAATATGCAATACTACGAGACCGTGACAGTATTTAATATTTATGACAGATTCGATTTTCATGAAGTGGTGTGGTGGGAGCCATCTTATGCATAAAAAAATAAATACATGAATTAAATGTAGTGACGGTAGCACCAAGGTATAAGGAACAAGACAAGTTGATACGCAGTATGTGGGTCACATATATGTATAGAAAATTGGATTTTTCAGAAACACAACACAGCTGCATATGGCCCCCAACACTCAGATTCATTCGGAGAGTGAGGTCCAGCTCTCTCTTTCCCTCCCTCGTTTTTATGTCGGTGCTATTTTCCAAACCTTTCTCATTCACCACCAACCATATACTTTGTTTATGTTTCGTTACACCTTTCTAATCAATTCCTAGAATCATGTTGGTGATTGGATCAAAATCAATTCTTTATATGAAAAACTAATATTCTAACTTATTACATAAGTAATATAAAACATGTCTCTTTTGTCTGCACTTTTCTACGAGACAAATTAAAGTTTTACGTCCGCATCTTTTGATGTGTCCGTCCGCCCCGCCCTATTTCTTTTTTAATTTTTACGGACACAAAAATTAACTTAAACTTGTACATTTTTAGATTTAAAATATTTAGTGCATTGGGTCCTTCCATCCCGCTCTACCCTAACTTTTTTTTTAAAACGAGACAAAATTTTAGACTCGCACCCTCAATATTAATTGTCCCGCTCTTTTTACATACTTTTACAACGGGACGGACATTGCCCATTTACCATGCTAATCAAAATCAACTTTATTAAATCACTTCAAGAGCATAACCAAACACAAATTTCATTTCACACCTATTAATAATATTTTCTTCTAAAAAAACCTTTTTGGCATACTTTGCCACAAAAGCTCTTTTTCATTTGCATTTATGAAAAAAGTCCCCTCCTTTCTTTTTCTTCTCTCTCCCTCTTAACTCTCTCTGTGTTTAGTTATTACATGCTCTTATTGCTGCATTGAATAACCAATCTACACCCAACTCCAAAAACCCTGTTATTTATTATTACCATTTTATAACTTGTGACTCACCTTGCTCAAATTTAACACTTTTACTATTTTATTTTTTTGTCCTTTTTTTTGTACTTTTTTTCCTCCTACATATACTCTTTCTTCTCTTACTTCTAAAGCTTCCATTGTCTTGTTGTTGTTGTTGTAACTTTTGTTGTTTGCTGTTGTGAAAAACATATGGCAATGTGCCAAACAAACAAGAGTTTTGTTGGCATGAAGGTGTTATGTGTGTTTGTGTTCATAGGTTTTGTGATTGTGGAAGGTTTAGAGAATGGTAATGTCACAGAGATGCAGTTTGTTAGAGGAAGAGGTTTCTACAATAGACCTTTGATGGTTGGTCTTACTCTTATCAATGGAGCTGCTGCTAAAGGAGCTGGTAACCCTTCTTATGCATTCATTGTTCATCTATCTTTGATAGTTGTTTTGTTCTTTAGGTTGAATGTAATGTGAATTATGTATGAAGCTTCTTCAAGTTAGAATGAATTCTAGAATCAATTCTAACACATTTATGTACCTCTAGAATCTATTTTGACACATTTGTTGCCTTTAGTTGAGATCTAGAGATATGATGTGGAGAATTGATTCTGATGTGTTTGGTTGCTCTCGATTAGAATTGATTATGCTTTGCAGAATTGATTTTACTTGAAGTTAGGATTTGCAGTTTTTGAGTCTAAACGTGATTGTTATACTGAACTTTAATGTTCAACTCAGTAAATCAATTTACCTTCGACTGACTTTTAGCGAGAACCAATTTACTCAAAATCATTTTTTTTTTCAATGCAGAATCATTTTTTTTCATATTACAAATCAAACTTTTCAAGATTATATAGCTGACTTATTTCTGATATGGGCCCTTTCACTATTTAGAATCATGCAGTTCACAGCTGTAAAGACAAAAGCTATTAGTTAATTGCTCAATGTGATTGATTTGTATTCTCTCTTGTAGTTTGTCTGGATGGATCTTTACCGGCTTACCACTTCCATCGCGGATACGGTTCAGGATCAAACAGTTGGTTGATACATCTAGAGGTATGTGATCGTTCGCGAGATTCATGAACTTTGAACTTTGTTCATCTAAGACTGGACATTAGATGTAAATTTCTTTTGGTGACAGGGAGGAGGCTGGTGTGGAACTATCAGAAACTGTATTTACAGTAAGAAAACGCGGCACGGTTCATCCTATTTTATGGAAAAACAAATACCGTTTATCGGAATATTGAGCAGCAAAGCCGAGGAAAATCCAGGTCATAAATCTTAAACTCGTCAACATTGCTTTTGTTTTCATAATTAACCACGTTGAAATTAACACCTTTTCATTTGGATGAATCTGTCTGCAGATTTTTACAATTGGAATCGAGTAAAAGTTCGTTATTGTGACGGGGCATCGTTTAGCGGAGACAGTCAAAATGAGGTAAAAACGAATACAAACTCTGGACTTCCGGCTTAAAACTCACTCAGTGATTGAATTAATGTGCTGAGTTTATCTTTGCTCCATAGGCAGCAGGGTTGTATTTCAGAGGGCAGCGCATTTGGCAGGCTGCAATGGAAGATTTAATGTCGAAAGGAATGCGATATGCCAAACAGGTTTGTCTCCGAAAACTCCAAAGAAAAATAATCTCCTTCCTGAAATCTGCTTGATACATGTTTCTTTTCTTTTTCAGGCTCTTCTATCCGGATGTTCTGCGGGAGGTTTATCAGCTATACTACATTGCGATGAGTTCCGGGAATTGTTTCCAAGAACCACTAGAGTAAAGTGCTTTAGCGATGGTGGATTATTCCTTGACTCGTAAACAATAACTAACGAACTTTCAATTCTAATCCATTATTATTCGCGGAAGCTGATCTATATCTCGATTCTTGTTTGACGACAAAATAATTGTTTCGAATTTCAGCGTTGATGTATCTGGCCGTCGTAGTTTAAGGAATTTGTTTGGAAGTGTAGTCAACTTACACGGTGTGCATAATAGCCTTCCGAGGAGTTGCACCAGTCGCCTCAATCCAATTTTGGTAAGGACTATTTCATTCATTCGAGATTGTAAAATTCATAACTAGTACTTGTATACTAACATTATAGTTTGTGAAAATCTCATTTATTTCGCTATCTGTTTTTATATTCCATTTTCAGTGCTTTTTCCCGCAGCGTTTAATCGCGAGTGTTAGGACCCCGCTATTTCTTCTCAATGCAGCTTATGATACTTGGCAGGTAAGTTTCTTCAACTTGCAGTTGGTTTGAAATTTTCTCAATCTCCTCGAACTCGTGCTTCTGAAAAACATGGACAATAATATATGCCATGGCATGAAATTAGTCTTCATACACATATAGCGCTTGTCAGAGTCCTCTCACGTTTTTGGAGGCCTGACGTAGGTTAGTCTCGGTTTAACCATGATAAAACAAATAGATGCCCTATTTAACCACGACTTAACCGTGACAGCATTTTATGAGGCTCTATTTAAGCACAGTTTAACGGTAACAAATTTTAGGCTCTGTGCTGTAGTCTGCCCTGCACGCCCTGAAAGACTAGTCGTCATAAAATAATAATGCTATAACTTATGCTTAGTTGATTCAAACTTAGGCTCATTCTGTGTTACCAATGAATTCCGAATAGGTATAAGGACTCTTCTTTGAGACTATTTTCAAAGGTCTCATCGCCATTCATCGGCCAGTTTCTTAACTGTTTCTGATTGCTTCAATTTTCCGACAGATTCAAGCTAGTCTAGCTCCACCGTCTGCTGACTATCGTTGGAATTGGTTTGAATGCAGAAAAAACTACGCACGCTGCAGTTGGCCACAGATACAATTTCTACAAGGTAATCAATAAATCATAAGTTTCAAAGAGTAGCTATTTCTAGTTTGCGTCGGTTATTCTTCTCAGTTTGGTTACTACTTACAACTAATTATCGGTAATGACATCATGAATCTTGGATGAAAATGAAATAGGTTTTCGAAACCAGATGCTTAGAGTTACAAGACGATTCTCATGGTCGCGCCAAAACGGATTATTCATTAATTCGTGTTTTGCTCACTGTCAATCCGAAAGACAGGATACATGGTTTGCTCGCGGTTCTCCTCATATTGGAAATAAAGTAAGTCTTATCTGACTATTGTATTCTTTTCCGACTATTGCTTTTATAGTAATTTTAATCAAGTTATATTATGCAAGCAGGGTATCGCGGATTCTGTCGGGAACTGGTTTTTCGACCGAGTCGGTGTTCAAGCCATAGGCTGTGCTTACCCTTGTGACAAAACCTGTCATAATTTGGTTTTCAACTAAAAGTATCATTCTTTCATTACTTTTGTTCTGCTCTTGCACTGCAAATAAGTGCTTGGAGTTCAAGAAAGGGAAAAAAAGTCAGAAATTAATTATAATTTTCATTCATGTATACATAAACCTTTACTTGCATATGCTTATTCAGTTTTGGTTGAATAACATTTTTTGCTAGTTAGTAGATTTTGGTTCCAACCTATGGAACTTTCAAACATCATTGTAATCCAAATATCTATCTCTTTACAGATTATATATACTGTTGTATTTCTTCAAGTTCAATTGTTGAAATTCATTTTTTGGGAAGTGTTCAGTCTCTGGATCAAATCTCGTTTGCATTTGTAACAAAAATTCGATATTGAGAGAAACATTTTAATGACTGAATTTGACTTGAAAATCGAAAATTTTCCAACTTTGGACATATGAACATAGCCATTGAATTTGACTTGAGTCTAACTCAATAATAAAAACTAGTGTGTTAGTTGAGAACTATCCGCCATTTATGAACAAGTTTTTAAGCTATATTTTTACTAATGTTAGGCTTAAATATTTAAAACATATACAACAAGCCATTGACAAGCTGATTGTTATCTCAAGTGGCACCAAAATTACAGAGATGTGAATTGAGTTTGTGGATTTTTCACATACTATTACTTTCATGAATGAAAAGTAAGATGGAAGAATATAAAATAGAAATGATGAATTCATCTTATTGAATTATATTGAAAATAACAATATTATATTATGAATGGATTTAGATGGTTATATGCTATGTTTTATATAGAGATAGTAAAACGGTTTCGGTCCGTTGGGTATGTATGTTTTGTCCGCACTTTTGTTGAACGATCCAAAGATTTAAGTCCACGTTCTTTAACATGTCTATTCTACTTTGCCCTTTTTTTTCCGAAATTTTACCGGGGAAAGCATTAACACTAATAACTAGAATGTCGATTAGAAAAAAAAGAAATAATAACTAGAATGTCAATTAGGAAAAAAATTGCTTAGCTTTTTGAAAAAGAAGAAGAAGATAGAATACCAAATAGACTAAAGAGATGGATTTTGCTTACTTATCCATTTTTATTTTGGTGTTTTTGAAAAAATTTAAATGATGAAAATTTCTTATCCCACCTTATGGAGTGGAAAAACACTTTGAAAAACTCAAAATGTCCCTCAGGTTTTGGAGATGCATCTTCGGACGTATCATGTCCTAAATTAAAACAGTAACTGATCTAGAGATGCATCTCCGTAATATTTTAAAACATACACCATACATCCCACTTTGAAAGGAATTTTACACGTTTATTATTTCGAAGATGCATCTCCGTTTAGGGTTTACAGAGATGCATCTCTGTACCCTATCAGAACAGTGCAGATTCTATTTGTTTTATGGTTTACGCAATTGAAAGTGGTGATTTATAAATGTTAAGAACCTTGTTATGTGATAAGATTTAAATCATACAATCGATATGCAAAAAATGACATATATAAATTCAGATGGTTCAAAAATGACATATATAAATAAATTTGAAATAAACGATAAAGTAAAATGAATTGAAAATAAAGTACAATCCATAATGAATATAAAGTAAAACTACTATATACTACTGCAGTATTGCGTATGTCGGGCTCCATCTCCTCTGGCTCCTCGGCCTTCAATGTCCCATATTCTCCGGCGCCATCTCAGGTACATCAATGTTTCTCGTGCCTCCGTCATGATGGCATCTACGACCCGTCTCACATCAGACCCATCAGGGAATATACCTCTATCAATGCATGTATGTGCAATCTCCACTGTGCGTAGACATCTAGGCAAGACATTATGAGTAGGATCTAACTGTCCCTGCCCCTCCTTTAGTATCTCCTGATGAGCTACCGTCGGTGGATATTATGAAGCAGCCTGCACCATATATGGATGTGACACCCTGAAGAACCATCTAGTGTATCCGTCGATGTAACTCCATTTGCTCACAAGTTTGGTACTCTGTGCCTCCTCCGATACCAGATGACTAAGATAATCATCAAACATGACATCCATCTCTCTACGTGTCATAGTAGGAGGAGTAGAGACAACAGGATGTCTGGGAATGATCTGAGTGTAGTCGAATTGTCGTATCACGCGCTCAGGTAGATGAGGAGTAGTGAGACGTGATCTGCAAGCCAACCATCATGAGTATAGCATTATATTGTTAAATGGAAGCGCATATCCTTGGCAACCAAGCAGTCAAGATAGACTTTAAACGGCTCTATCGCCTGGTTCCCTCTGAGCGGAGAAAATGCACACACACAACATATCTTTAGTATAAGTCGACTCATAATACCAGCCGGAGAAGCACGGGAAGTGATGGAGGATCCAAGCTTGAAAAGTGTTATAACACACGAATCATCAGTAAGGGTGTTGCAAAAATCAATGAAAATGACACAGAAATATCAAAAGACCAATAAATATTATCGTTAGTAGTATGATGATGCATGTGACCTGCTTCATCTTCCACCTATAACCATCTGATAACTTTGAGTACAAGTAGACCAAACAAGCTCCCCCCAGTTATACTCATGGATCCGCTCGAAGTCCTCAAAGTATCGTAGGTAGACTAAAGGTGGGAAAAATACACAAGAAGGGCGGGTTGGATTATGTATGTCTAAAAATCTCTTTCCACTTCTGATTCTGGAAGATAAGATTCTGAAGCACGTTTAGAGTCTGATACGAGAGTAAGTATCAGAAGTGAGAAGTTTTACTTCCTTTTCTTCAACTCTGTTTCAGAACCTAAGGTTTCAAGCTCAGATTCTGATACGAGTAAGAGGCTAAATCAGAATTGAGTCTGACTTTAGAGTTTGTTTGCACAGCAGAATATAAATGGAGAAGTAAATAAATGTACACACAATATATCATGGTTCCTCTCAAACCGAGAGTAGTCTAGTCCCCTTGCAGCACAAGAGCTTTTAACTATAATCAGACTTATTACAATTGGTTAAGCTAATAACTCAATATTTCATGCTCAACCACACCTGATCGAGACTTCCTTGCTCAAACACCCAACTCGAGATTTCCTGCTCAATCACACCTGATTAGGACTTCCTTGCTCAAGCACCCAACTCAAGACTTCCTGCTCAATCACACCTGATCGAGACTTCCTTGCCTAAACACCCTATTCAGGACTTCCTTGCCTTAATCTCATGTTAAGGACTTCCTACTCTGCCCGCAAGCATGATACTTCAATGCTTAAGCATCCAACTCGAGACTTCCCACCATGAGCTCATGCTAAGGAGTTTTGCTCAATCACATAGAAAGAGACTTGTTTGCCTAATTAATCAGATTACGCCTTTACTCTGAGAACATCGGTTAGAGTCTTAAAAATCTCTTAACCATAAGAGTTTGGCATTAACCTTATGTTCATGTGAGTGCTTCTTGAATAAGCAGATACATAAAGGTTTACACTCTTGAGCAAAATGTGAGTGGATTGCTCCTGAGTGTGGAAGAATAAAGTGGTCATTCTTATTCTCTCCTTGCACATACTTTCTTTTGTTGTGCCCTTCTGTTCTGATGATCTTCCTTGATCATTTTCGCTCTGCTCTCACACACTTAACCCTTGTGGTTATATTTTCTATTTAGTGTGTATTTCTTAGATATGTGTTTTCTGAATAAAACATGATCTCTCTCTTAACCAATACATTGAACTGGTATCACATATTTGTGAACACAATCACATATTCTTTAACTTACATTCATCTTAGTTAGAACAGACTTTGAATGTTTTCAATCTTCATCTATAAATAGATTCTAGGAATAGATTCGTTGAATATTGAAACTACCAAAGGTACAAGTAGCCGTTGAATGTATTTAGTCGTTGTACAATAGAATGAGTAAAAACTCAGGTAGCATAAAGACGTTGGGAGAAGTTGAGTAATGTTCAAGGTTATTGGAGAGATAAGATCATGAAAACATAACTTTATACTGATTAGGCATAAAGTATTATACCGTTGTCACATGATCTTCTTTGGATAACTTCAGACTTGAAATATTCTTGTAGACATTTGTTGAAGCTTGTTCAGAGTCACTACTATCCTTATACTTAACTTCTTGATTCATAGGCTTTTCATAGAATTAGTTAAAGCTTGATCATAAATTGAAGCATGTCTTCAGAACCTGGTTGGAGTGAGACTTCAGAGTCTAGAGTTCAAAAGTTCTGAGCTCGTCTTAATCAAAATCTTGATTAGAACTAGTATGGATAAACACTTGTAGAGTTGATGACTTGATGTAGACAAATTCCTTTGAAACAGATCCTTCAGAAGTGTTAATTAAGCACGTTCAGAAGTTGCAGGGCCAATCCTTGTGATAGTGATTGCTTGCTTCAAAATATTTTAGTCTTTAGATCTTTGATGATCTTGTATTCCACAAAAGCTTAGGTTCAACATTTGAAAGACTTGAATAGACACATCGGAGTTTGGAAGCTTGATTCTGATACTTTAGATTCAGAACAACTTTCCTTGCTTTAATGGCTCTTCTTAGTGATTAACTTGATTAATATCAAGGTTAATGTATTTTGATTCTCCATACTACAATAACCATTAGTAAACCCTATTGTTCTTGAAATACTTTGTTATCATCAAAACCTTTTAGGAGCTTGAACAAATCTTGTTCTAACAATTTCCCACTTGTTTATGATGACAAATAAATGTATTTAAGAACAATGGTTAATGATTTAATTAACATAGTCTAACATCAGAGACTGAGGTTTGTAAGCTCCCCCTAAGTTAGACAGTCCATTAAGGTGAGGTTTATAAGCTCCTCATAAGTCTGATAGTCCATTAAGACGAGGTTTGTAAGTTTTTCTTAACTCCTTATCTGTGTTAATTTAATCCTATAATTTTAATCAACAAAGTCTAACATCAGAGTCCGAGGTTTGTAAGCTCCCCCTAAGTTTGACAGACCTTAGGTTAAGGGTTGTAAGCTCTTCCTTTAGTCTTGACAATTCATTAAGATAATGTTTGTAAGCTTCTACTTAAATCTTTATCTCTGTTAAATTAAAATTAGTCATTTAAGCACATCAAAATAAATTACAAAAAAAATAAACAACATAAAGCTTATAAATCAGAAGTTGTTTTGGCAGAAACTGCTTTGTTCAAGTTCTGATGCTTTATTCTTTTCTTAAATACTCTATGCATTTTCTCCCCCTTTGTAATTATCAAAAAGATTTACAAAATAAAAAGAAGAACAATAAAACTGAGAAAAAAAATAAAACTATTTAATAACATATAATGTTGAAAGAAGTTGATATAAAAAATAGTTAAAGATGAATTTGATACCAAAAAAATGACATGAATTTTTTTTCCAGAGTTAGAACATGTTTAAAAACCAAGTTTAAGAAGAGAAGATAGAAACACAAATTTTCAGAAGAGACATTTTAAAAAAAATAAATAGATAGAAGTTCTTTTGAAGAGACCGAAAGAAATTCTTTACTTCTTATGGTAAATCACTACCATTTTAGTTTTTAAGGAGTAATTATGATTCAGTATGGCATTGCTTAATTAGTGTTTGGCCTTTAGATGTTCACATACCATAAACTTAAACCTACAAGGTGTTTTGATCTTTATAAATTTTGTAATAACCACACATGTTCAGGCCAGAACACAAATACTCATTCACTCAATCATACATTTGTTTTAATATGAACACGACTTCTGACCATTCTACTATTTCTATTATTTCAGAGGATTCTTTAGTCTCTGTTGCAACTTTAGACCAGAAGGTCAGACTCTCTGAAAGTATTCTTTCAATCTTTCTTCATTAGGTATTGAAGTCGTAAAAGAATATTATAAGAAGAAGTCCAAGAGACGATACTAAGAAGTGTTTTCTCTCAATTCAGATGATGAAGAGGAATTTGATTTAGATTAAAGAAATTTTTTCTATGATTGTAGACTTAGGGATTATTAGAATAAGTTATAAACATCTTTCTGTAATTATTCCTTTAGTTTAATGAAGTCCTTTTCCCTTTTTAATTAACATACCATTCTTTCAATCATAATTAACTCCTTTATTGCAAACTGATATAAAAGTTCAGAATTCAGAAAGAAAATAAAAGACAATACTCTTAACTTGATAAATCGTTTGATTATTGCTTTAATCGATTGAATGATGTCCTTAAGAGATGTACCAAGAAAAATTGATGTTAAATTGGGGAAAATGTCATTTTATGATAACTGAAAGCATTGTTCTTAGCCATAAAATCTCTGCTAAGAGCATTGAGATCGATCAAGCAAAAATTGAAGTGGTAGAAAAACTTCCACCTCTAGTAAATGTTAAAAGAGTAAGGAGTTTTCTAGGTTATGCAGGTTTTTATAAGAGATTTATTAAAGATTTTTCAAAAATTTTAAAACTCTTATGTAACCTGTTGATCAAAGAGAATGAATTCAACTTTGATAAAGATTTCCTACACTATGTCATAAAAACTAAATTGACAACTGCTATGGTAATTGTGTCCCCAAATTGGGAGCTTCCTTTTGAAATTATGTGATACTAGTGATTATGTTGTTGGCGCAGTACTTGGCCAAATGCACACAAGTTTTTTCCATGCAATTTACTATGCCAACAAAGTTTTAAATGATAATCAAGTGAACTATACCGCCACCGAAAAAGAATTGGCAGCAATAGTATTTGCTTTGGAAAAATTTCGCCCTTATTTAATTGGTTCAAAGGTTATTATTTTTACAAATTATGCATCTTTAAAGTATTTATTCAATAAAAGTGATTCCAAACTAAGATTGCTAAGATGAGTGCTTATATTGCAAGAATATGATCTGAAAATTAAAGACAAGAAATGAGTAGAAAATATGGTGGAAGATCACCTCTCCAAGTTAGAAAATGTTACAGAGACACTCCCAGATAAGAAGCTGATGGCAATTAGGGAAAGATCTTGGTTTGCGGACATGGAAAATGATAAGGCGACAAATGTAGTTTCAGAAGAATACCCTTGACAACAAAGGAAACACTTCTATAGAGAAGAAATTTTTTATCTATGGAATGATCCATACTTGTTTAAGAGAAGTCCTGATGGTTTACTTCACAGGTGTGTTGTAGGTAAAGAAGCGGTCATTATTATGTGGCACTGCCATAGCTCAGCATGTGGGGGACACCATAGTGAAGAGAGAACTTAGGCTAAAATACTACATAGTGGGTTTTGGTGTCCTACTCTATCTAATGAATGTAAGTTATATGTGTCTACATGCCCTGAATGCAACAAAACCAGTAACATCTCAAAACGAGATGAGATGCCTTTAAATATTATGGTTGAAGTAGAACTATTTGATTGTTGGGGAATTGATTTCATGGGTCCATTTCAAAAATCAAATATGTATCTTTACATTCTTGTATGTGTTGATTATGTTACAAAATAGGTGGAGGCAATTTCTTGCAGTGCTAATGATGTCTGAACTGTTATTAATTTTTTGAAAAAGAATATTTTTGCCAGGTTCGGTGTACCCAAAGTATTAAACAGTGATTGAAGGACATATTTTTGCAATAGGTATTTGGAAAGACTGTTGGAAAAATATAATGTTAAATATAAGGTGTAAACACCATATCATCCTCAAACATACAGTCAAGTTGAAGTATCGAACAAACAACTAAAGCAAATTCTGGAGAAAACTGTGGCAACATTGGGAAAGGATTGGTCAACAAAATTGGACGACGCCCTATGGGCATACAAAAATTCTTTTAAAATAAATTTGGGTTTCTCTCTGTATGAACTAGTGTATAGGAAAACGTGTAATCTCCCTGTTGAATTGGAGCATAAAGCATATTGAGCAGTAAAATGAAGGTAGAGAAAAACAAGAAATGGGGGTTTGAATTGTTTTAACTGATAATAACAACTTTTTGGAAATGAAACACACGCGAAAAATAAATAATATCAACACGGAATTTTATATTGGTTCGCTTGAAATTCAAAGCTACTCCAGTCCACCCGGCCAAGGTGATTTCACCTTCAATAAGGACTTAACCCACTAATCTTGAAAGATTACAAAAAAGATCATCTAAGAGGATAAAGGTCTCTTAGTCCTCTCAAGTTTACAGACTTCACAAGTCACTTGAGGAGAATTCAACAAATAAATAGAATTACAGTAATGCTTAGTGCTTCTAGGTAAGCAGAAATTACACAAGGTGCGAGGAAAAGAATTGTTCACACTTTTAGAGCGGGAACTCGTGTGAGAATGAATAAACGATATGAAAGTAGTGTTTGTATTCTCGTGTGTTTCCGTTGTTATCTTAGTGAAGTGATCAATCCTTTATATATGAGTGATGAAAGGACCTTTGAGTGACATGATCTTTGGCAATGATGGATGATTAATGTCATTAGTCTTTGTGTTCTTTCCAAGGCAGTTTTGGGGTGCTATAATTTTCTTCCAAAATTAGATTCTCGCCATAAGTGGAAGTCTTCATAGCTAAGTCTTCAAAGCGTGTTTCTGAATCAAAAGATTCAGATATCAGAGTTTCTGTTCTGCAAGTACTTTTTCAGATAGTTGCTTACAACTGACTTTCTTCAGAGGTTCTTGATGTCCTCCTGATGATTACGTCAGAGTGTAAAAGCTTCAGATACTAGAGTGCGCTCTTTCGCTTTAGAGTGTCTGATGTCTTTTATTTTGTTTACGCTTTGTATACTTCCTTTAATCAGAGTCAGAGCTTCTGCTTGAGTATCTTCTAAGTGGTCATTCTGAACATGTGTCTGTATCTAAAGAATGTATATCTGACTTCTTTTGATTAAAGTCCTTCACACTTAGATGAATTTTATTAGGGTACCATTTTTGTTTCATCCTTTGTTATCATCAAAATCTTAGAGATGAATTGTAGATACTAAATTTGTTCTTACATAAAATTCCTAAATTTTGATGAAAAGTTGGTTGGGAGGAAGAGATTATTGAAATTGGATGAATTGGAATAGATGAGATTGTACGCATATGAAAATGCATTAATTTATAAGAAAAGGACAAATGGATATCATGACAAGAAGCCCAAGTGGTCGGGACCATTTGTGGTTACCGAAGTTTGTCAGAGCCGTGTGTCGCATCCGCGAAAAAACAACCGGCGGGCTAAAACAAAAACAACACAGAGCCGCCACTGCGCGTTATTTATCCCAAAAGAGGGAAAGGAAACGCTCAGAGAAACCTGGAAAAAGCACGGTCTCGCGACCAAAGAGAAAGGGTAAGGGAGTCGGTTACGCAAGGGGAAGGTATTAGCACCCCTCACGTCCGTCGTACTCGACGGGATCCACGTTCTAAAAGAAAGAATAGGTTGCTAAAATAAACAGACAAACATCATACACACACGCTAAGACAACACAGGTGGGGTTAAGAGGAAGAGAGCTCGATAGGACGTCGCATCCTATGCCTACGTATCTCGTCTGGAACGAGAATCAGAGCTGCCGTAGTTCGGCTCACGCACGCCAAACAAGCAAACAGAAACACAGGCAAACATGGAGCCTGAATGCCAATCACTGGACTTACATCAGCATCCGAACCAAACATACACAAGAAGATAACATGCAAACACACACAAAAAGAAAAAAAGTGCCCGGAGAGACCTCGCACGGTCTCCTGCCTACATACCTCGTCTGGAACGAGGATCAGGGCGATGTAGTTCCCCTGAAAGGGAAAGAAAATCTAGCCAGAAACCAAGGGGAAGACACACTACCAGGGAGCTGGACTCGAGCCTAGTGTTGTCATGCATCATTACCCTATGTTCAGGTTTCTACCTACTTGCACAACTGCAAGCTAATCCTATCCAGGAAGAAAGCAAGCATACAAGCATACAAATCAAAACAGAGCAAACACAAGCATTTCAAGCAAATATTCACATAGCACACACTATAACCAATCAAGTGAGGCTCACACAATGGGTTTGACTGCCGAAGCAAGCCATCTGTACATGGGTAATATTCGCTCTTAACCTTGCCATTACGAGGCTAAGGTGAAGCAGATGAAAGGTGAAGTGAGGATGAGACCTCACAGCTCTTATCCCTGACCAGGGAGAGCTTCAGACAAAGGAGCATGGGTCCAGAATGGAGGGACCCTTCTACGCTCAAAGACTCTGACTCGATTGTGCAACAGCACAGGATCTTGGGTTTGTGTCCCAATGCATCAACACACAGCCGTGTGAGCAGAGGGACGACTCACAGAATAGTGGGGGATAGATTGCATATCCCTTGGCTTCCACCAATTGCCTTTATCAAGGACTTTACCTGCTTGGGCACAAATGTAAACAACCACAAACATCGCCTCTTAAGGAGGACTTCAGACAGTTGCCTGGCCAAGTAACAGGCCAGGTCTTCCAGACTACATGAAGAATAGAAGTCCTACCTCAAGTGGTTTAAAAACCAAGCAGCAGCAAGCAAGTTCTTAGAGAACTGTAAGCGACTAAATGTACCTGAAATCAATCAAGTATCATCAGTACTCAGACAGACAAACAGTAAACAGCAAATGTTAATCTATACAGCTGTACAATCAACACAATTTAATTGCACATAAGTGCAAGCTATAAGCCCAAGCTCAAGCATCACAACCTACAAAACAAAGTCAAGTTAGTTTATAAACATCAACCAAACTCAATTCAAATTGCCTTGAAGCAATCTCCTTAAGCATTGTGCATTTCATCCTGAAAATCCACACCAAATGTGAGAAACTAGACCACTAGGCCAAGCCTAGGGTCCAAAAGGGAGAAAAAATTCTACACAGCAAGCAATTCTCAACCAAAATCAAATTCAAGCAATTCAAAAGCAAATGCAATTGGTCCCATGCTCATATCATCCACCATTTTCATTTCATGCACAATTTGGTACAAACTAGGTCAAATACAACACCAAAAGTCCAAACAGAATGAATTCCATCAAAAGCATACCAAAATAATTCCAAAAATCCTCAAATAATTCACACCTAAACAGGACATATCCAGGGTATAGCATGTCAATTTTCAGCTCAATTGGACAAAAGGAACTAGGTCAATGAAAATCAAGAAATCCAGACACAATTATTCAAGCCAATTCAAGGTATCAACACATGCATTCAATTCAAAAATTCATAAATCAGTGAGAACATTTAAGAAATGAATGGGACCAAAACAGTGATGTCCTATAATGTGTCTATAATCAGCATACCAAATTTCACATCCATACAATACCATATGAGAATTTCACAAGAGATTTACAAACATGTGTCACACAAGGTTGCATAATGAACCAACAGTGAAGAAAATTATCAATCAAATGGAAAATGCCATAGAAAAATCCAGAAAAATTCTCATGACATCTCAACATATCAATGATCATCCATGCAAAATTTCAATCCAATCCAACAATCACAGGTCATGCAAATAAATTCATGAATTTGACCTAGCTAGGTGTGACACAAATTGTCACACCTAGATTCAAAAAAATCATATCTCAATCATCAGGTATCCAAAAATCATAAACTTTATATGTAAATCACCATCAACATGTCCAGAATGAGCACAAAACATTTCAGGAATTTCTTTAAATGTATGAGCATTTCACAATGAAAATGGCAAAACATGTAAAAAATACACACAAGTCAAAGATCAATAGGCCAGGTCAACATTTTTCCATGCACAACTTTTGTAACCATGCCTATAAAAAACTAGAGAGAATTTGGGATCTATCAAAAAAAGTCTCACTATTTTTGGATTAATAATGAATTTTTTATGATTTTTGTAAGTTTGTTAATTTATGTGATAATTATCTAATGTTTTAATTGAATTAAAATGAATTTGAATCACAGCAGTGGCATTATCGTTATTATCTTGCCAGCCGGTCCAACTCAGCGCCTCATTTATTTGCTGGCAGCATCTGATTCGCTCACGGAGGCGGGAACAGAAAATTTGAAAAGAACCAAGCCAGCACGGATCTAGCACGGCATTTTTCCAGAAAGCGAAACTGTTCATCCCGTGTTCATAGCTTCTTCAACGGCAGATGCGGTTACGATCAAATCTCCACCAAAATTCGCAAACGGAATATGGTTGGAAAGGTCTAAGTGTGTACATCACAAATACGTAAACGAAATCTCCTAATTCCAACTATGCTAGACGGATCGAGCGGTTAAAGGTTTGACATCAAAGCTTTCAAACAAGATTTCTCTCATCTCACTCAATCATTTCACAAACCAAGCATGGCATAATGATCTATGATGAATGAACTTTCTAACGCATATAACAATTTAAGAAATCATGAGATTCGAATTCGCACCTTAGTTTGATGACAGCCGTGATTCGTGATGAATTTGGATGCGATTCTTCAAAACAGATGAAGAAAAAGGTTGAGGAAGATGAATGCAACTTGTAGCTTGATCCAAAACAGCTCCACGCATGAGAAACCTCAATTCACCATTGATGAGCACACTTTGAACAGCTTAGATTCATGAGGTTATAGCCAAGGAATTGATGAAACAGTCCAAGAAGAAGATCCAAGGAAGAGGCAGCAAAAAGAAATTCGTGATTTGATGGAGAATTGAAGGAGATTTGTGGAATTTTGTTCTTGTGTGTTCTTGAGCTTTTGGAGAATTTGGAGGGAAAAGTTTGTTGAGATTCTTGTGAAATGTGATTAACCTTGCAATTCTGTTTGGATTATGATTAAATACTTCCACTTAATCCATCTCTTAATCCTCCAATTAACCAAAATGAAATGTGATTAGCAAAAATGCATTTTACTAAGCAAGGGCAAATATGTCTTTTCACTATGGGGCCCATGACAGCTGTATGACAGCTCACACATTCTCTAAATATCAGTTATGATGTGTTGCAACTTGTCCCATGGTCATTGGTTGTGTAATTTTGATTTTCACTATGTCATGGCAAATGGTATAATTTCAAGTGCATTTCAAAAGTGACTTAACCAAATAATGAACCTCAACATGTTATGACAGTTCAAACCATCTCTAATTATCATTTGTGAGGTGTTTCAAAAATCCCCATTCCAAAATTCCCATTATTTCTCAACTTGGACCATTTTGCCCTTGGATTTTTAACTGTACACTTGAAAATTGACTTTTTGCATTGACCATTTTTGATGAATTCCAATTATGCACCATGAAAGTACATGTCAAATGGAGTTTTCACATAAAAAGATCACTCAATTTGGACACTCCATGTGGAAGTTATGCCCCTCTGATTATGGGTCATTTTTGAAATTGAATGGACCATAATTTGCCAACCATGCATGGGAATTTCAAGTTCTTGGACTTTTTGGAAAGGTGAGACCAAGATCTACAACTTTCATGTTGAACAAATTTTCATTTGAAGCTTCCTTGGACATGTAATTTTGTGGTAAAAAACTTTCCATTTTTGGAAACTTCTATTACAAGTCACTTTCTATTTTTGGCAATTTCTTGTCTGACTTGATTTTCTCCATTCTTAAGCTTTGAAATGTCAAATAACACTTGTTCCAACATGAATGAAGTGTATCCAACTCTCTCCCACCTCCAAATCCATAAAGTCAAGCACAGTTGACCACAGTTGACTTTTCAACTGATAGATGAATTTGGCCATGCACTGATCCATCTGAACCCCAATCCTCTGATGAAATGGCTCAAGGATGAACCCCTAGCCTCAATAAGCTCAATACAATCATGGAATAATCCTCATATACCTCATAGACCCCATCTCCTGATCATGCCTTGATTGGCCCAATGCAACTGATTAGGGTTGACCAGTGGTCAAAACCCTAATCTCAAGGTATAGTTGATCAACACTTGATGATATCAAGACCATGATGATGATGATGTATCACTTCAATCAAGATGAAGACCAATATCCTTTGAGAATCACAAAACCCTAATTTGGACCTCCACATCCTCAGATGATTAATGACCAGTCCAATGAAACCCTAGCTTGCACATGACCTCTTCATCTCCTGATCAAGACTTAAGAGGATGACTTGCACAATGTAACCACATGATATGCAATATGCAATGCCTAATGACCTAAAAAATGCTATGCAATATGTTAAGCTAGTCCCAAGAGAGGAGGGCAAATTTTGAGGTGTTACAGCTGCCCCTATTCAATCCACTGT
This sequence comes from Lathyrus oleraceus, assembly GCF_024323335.1. Classification (NCBI taxonomy): domain Eukaryota; kingdom Viridiplantae; phylum Streptophyta; class Magnoliopsida; order Fabales; family Fabaceae; genus Lathyrus; species Lathyrus oleraceus. The sequence goes on from NC_066582.1 coordinate 42,759,537, forward strand.
GAACCTGTCGATATGAACAGCCTCGGCTTTCAGATGATCAGGATGAAGAGTGATTGAATACCCAGAACAGACGAACAATTTGCACTCTGATGGGAAGATAATTAACAACGCCTGTCAGAATCGGCGAAGAACAATCTTTGAAAGAAAAATCCGTCTGGTACGGAGAAAGTCGGCCTGATCACCGAAAAAGCAACGTCGATCCGGATACCAAAATAAATGGTAACACAGGGATAACCATGGTCTGAACACCACACCCGCCAGGGGTTATCATTTTTCTCTTTTCTTATTTTCTTTTCTTGAACCCCGAGATTTCTGATAATCGCTTTTTTTTTCATTTTCTTGAACCCCGAAATTTTCTTCTGCACAAATGATCCTCAAATCACTACATTTGAACCCCGCTCCCCTATTTGCCAAATAATGAACCCCATTCTCCGGTTTGAACCCCAGTCGCCTGACGATAACTCACGATCGCCATTGTGAACCCCGTTCTCCAGAAAATGCCGCAACATCTCCCTTTCTCCATTTGAACCCCATCTCCAGAAAATGCCTCAACATTTCCTTTTCTCCGTTTGAACCCCGATCTCCAATCTCTCGTGATAATTCCGCTGGCAACGCCGGAAATAACACCAAACACCACTCTGAGGGCGACATGTCAGAGGGTATACCTTCACAAAGGAAGGTAGCATGTGTATCTCTTCCTCGGAAGACACCTATAACGACATCCATTGGCCTCAGCCAGAGTCTAAGGTGACACATGAACAGAAGATAATCCTGAGGACCTCATCCCGGATGTATTCTTCAACTCCAATCTCCATTTGAACCCCAGAAAATGCCTCAGCATATACTCTTCTCTGATTGAACCCCGATCTCCAGAAAATGTCGCAACATCTCCTTTCTTCATTTGAACCCCAGAAAATGCCTCAACATCTCCTTTTCTCCATTTGAACCCCGGAATCGCGCTGATCGCGTAACGTCTTCTGATATTATTTCCATCTCTGTCCGACGGAAACATTTCCTCCAATATCGCACTACTGGGGAACATTGCTGATCTGACGTCATGATGCTGAACTCCTCAGAGTAACACTTTCAACCAGACACTGACTGATGACTGGGAGAAAACTCGACGTTTGCTGGACATCGAACAATGATGTTTACAGGCACCAAACAATGATGTTTACAGGCATCAAACAATGATGTTGACAGGACATCAAACAAGGATGTTGACAGGACATCAAACAAGGATGTTGACAGGACATCAAACAAGGATGTTGACAGGACATCAAACAAGGATGTTGACAGGACATCAAACAAGGATGTTGACAGGACATCAAACAACGATGTTGACAGGACATCAAACAAGGATGTTGACAGGACATCAAACAAGGATGTTGACAGGACATCAAACAAGGATGTTGACAGGACATCAAACAAGGATGTTGACAGGACATCAAACAAGGATGTTGACAGGACATCAAACAAGGATGTTGATAGGACATCAAACAAGGATGTTGACAGGACATCAAACAAGGATGTTGACAGGACATCAAACAAGGATCGACCAGACATTAAACAATGACTGGGAGAAAACTCGATGTTTACTGGACATCGGACAATGATGTTGACGGGACATCAAACAAGGATGTTGACAGGACATCAAACAATGATGTTTACCGACACCAAAGAAAACTCGACCAGACACTTACTGATGACTGGGAAATACTGTTGCTCCAAACTCACAATGCTGAACTCCTCGGAGTATCGCCTTCCAACTTCTGTCGAAATCCAAACCCCAAGCGGTAACCACGGCTCAAGTCGCGCTGATCGCGTAACCTTTCCATCTCTGCCCGACGGAAAAACTCCTCCAGTATCGCACTACTGGGGAAATACCTTTGATCAAATCATGAGGCCAAACTCCTCGGAGTAACACCTCTACTTCTGGTAAAACCACCTCTCAAACGGTAACCACGGCTTGAGACTAGCTTGTGCTTGCAATATGATGCATGATTGATTTTTTCTGCGTAATGCTCCATAATTATGGAAATGCTACGCGCTTTATTATTTTTCTATGCAACATGCTATGCTTATTCTACATGATGAATGCATAAAAAAGTATCCCCCTCAAGGGACTCTTCCGGAAAGCACGAGACACTCTGCTGAGGAACTCGTCAATACTCCGATCTCCACCCTGCTGGGGAATAGCACTGCTGCTGGGAATAAGGCAACCCTTGCTGGGGAAGAACCTCCTTTGCACCCAATCCGCTCGGGAAACTGCTGGGGATAAGAACCACCAACACTCTGTGGGGATACAACAGTCTTCGACTTGCTGGGGATATACATCCACCTGCTTCGGGGAACCCTCACAGATACCCGGTGACTTCACTGGGGAAATGCTCACATATACTCTGCTGGGAAAACAGCCACCTCCAGGACTGGCTGCTGGGGAAGCATCAATTCTAACACCTGCTGGGGATAACCATCCAAACCCTGCTAGGGAAAACGAATGCTACTCCGCTGGGGACAACTCATGCAATCCACACGTAGGATACACTCAGCTGGGGATGCAGATATCGGCCTGCTACGGAAACTTGTCCAATCCACTGGTAGGATGAACACTGCTGGAGATATATTTCATTGAAACCCGCTCCACTCGGGGAATAGCAACCTTCTGGCCTGAGTACTGAGGAAACACCATTTTAAACCTGCCGGGGATAACCATCTCGACTCGGCTGGGAAAGTCACAGACCTTGGATCTGCAGGGAATTGGTCCTCATATTCTGCTTGGGGACCTCGCTGGGGAAATGAGAAAAGTTGGTACAGAACACCCGTCGACTCATCGAACCACGGTATCCACCTCCCAATCTCGTACCGACTTCCCACCTTTGAGAATTCCCAGACTCGTCTGGACCTTTTCTGCTCCATCATCTTGTATTCCCAATCGCTCCGCGCTCGACGGAAACGTACTCCTGGGATTTATACATAATTTCAATTTTCCGACTTTGAAGAGTCTTCTTGATTAATTTCAAGGGTCGTCGGACGTCTCTCGTCGCCTCTTCACCGTTCTCTCCATATTCAGTCGTCCCTGATTAGACTCCATGGGGATTTGTTTCATCAACAGCTTCCACATCACAACCTGTAAGTGAGTGAAAAAATATCTAACAACACCTGCAAAACAGATCGTCAGATAAAACCGTGCCCCAGTCGTGTCAAGATTTCAACACTTGGGTCGCTCAATCCTTCCGAATAAGATTTCAAGCTTTCGATCTTATAAACATGCATTGGAAGGAACCTGTATGTGTTAAAATGCAAGATTCTTTATCAAAAATAATTGGATGTTTTTGCAATCAAAGCGGTAATGAAAACAAAAAACAAAATTATTTGACTGAATATGCATTTTATTGATTGGAAAAGTGTGGCTCAAATTGAGCAATACAAAGGAAACAATTCCTGAAAAGAGGTAATTGCGCACAAAAGGAAAAATCTATCCTAATGGCAACGTGAAACCCGTGATCTCATCGAGTCCCAACTCGGTTACACCCCATATGTCCTCAGACTCTCCGTGCGTTCTGCCTTCTGAACAAGACGTTTCTGACTGATCCCTATCGGGTATTATCCATGATGCTTTAACTGATGCGCAAACGATCATGCTGGACGCAGTTGTTCGTTTTAATCCCTCTTTTGCCTGGACCGCCCTTTCGGGTTTTCAGTCCACCGGGATACCCATTTTTGCCCAAGTCGCCTTTTCAGGTTTTCGACTTGCCGGGTGTACAGTTTTTCCTTTTTTTATCCCTAACTTTTGCCCGAACCTTTCTTTCTGTTTTTGGTTCGCCGGGATGCCCATTTTTGCCTGAACTATTTTGTTCTTTTCGTCCAGCGGGTCTCTTTACACGAAGTATTTTTTAACTGCGTCCGCATTCACAGGGGATGGAAAATCTTCGCCATCCATGGTCGTTAACAACAAGGCTCCACCAGAGAAAACCTTCTTGACCACGAACGGACCTTCATAATTTGGCATCCATTTGCCCCTTCGATTGTTTTGAGGAGGAAGGATCCTTTTCAACACCATATCACCTACGTGATATACCCGAGGTCGTACCTTCTTATCAAAAGCACGTTTCATCCTCTGCTGGTACAACTGCCCATGACAGATGGCTGCTAGCCTCGGTTCCTCAATCAGACTCAATTCTTCATACCGGGTCCTTATCCATTCAGCCTCTTGCAACTTGACATCCATCAGGACTCTCAAAGAGGGAATCTGAATCTCAACCGGTAATACAGCCTCCATTCCATATACCAACGAGAAAGGAGTTGCCCCAGTAGATGTACGCACCGACGTTCGGCACCCATGCAATGCAAACGGCAACATCTCATGCCAGTCTCTGTAGGTTACCGCCATTTTCTGCACAATCACACCGTCGGTGCATGCAAATGTTATCCGGGCAACAAAAGCTTATTCACCTAAACCTCCCCATCAGACATCAGAATCCGTTCGGATTCAGGGTCAGGCCCCTCCTCCGGGATCGGCTACTCTCAATCTTTCGATTAAAGCACCTCGAGATGTCCTCATCCGGGAACTCAAACTTCATCGGTTGATAATCCTCCACGGGTTGTTGAGCGATGTAATCATACAATACCCCTTGATTGCTCTCTGAGAGCATCACAAATCAGTCAACATTCTTTTTCTCTTCTCGCAACCCGCCCGGTCAATGCTGGATTCTCAAACCCATACTCGATCGGACCCATCTCGGAAATCCACAAAGTGGTATGAACCAGCATATACTGTCTCAGTCGGCGAGCAACCTATGCCAAAGTACATCAAGTTTTCTCGAACAGTGAATGTATTGTTTCACAGTCGGCAAACTTTTTGCTAAGGTAAATTGCATGCTCTTTTCGACAAGACTCGTCATGCTGACCCAATACACCTCGTAGACCCCTCGAAGGTTGTCAAGTACCAGATTAACAATTGCTCCTTAGGGAAACATCAGAATCAGAGGTTCCTGCAACTTATTCTTTTATTCTTTCAATGCCCCTTGGCAATCATTATTTCACCTGACCGTTTGATTTTTTTTCAACATCTTGAATATGGGTTCACACGTGGCTGTTAGATGAGATGTGAACCATGACAGGTAGTTCAATCTTTCTAAGAAACCACGAACCTGTCTTTTTCTTTCTCGGTTCAGGCGTTTCTCTTATTGTTCTTTTTTTTCTTGTTTTTTTTTTTTTTTTTTTTTGCAGAACGAACCTCGATTCCTCCCTTACAATGAACCCCAACAGCTTACGGGCCCGCATTCTGATAGTGTACTTACTCGAATTCAACCTCAGTTTGAATTGTCTCAACTGGTCAAACGACCTGCCCCAGTCTGCCAGATGCCCCTCTTCTGTTTGGGACTTTGCTATCATGTCATAGCATAGCATTCAACTTCATGATGAATCATATCATGAAACAAAGTCACCATGGCTCTCTGATACAGGCACTGGCGTTCTGCTTCTCTAGAGGACAGTCTTCTCTCCATGGTAGCTTGTGCACAACGATATCGGTGTTCAACCCTGGCATATTCTGACATGACCAGGCGAAAGTATCCACATACTCCTTCAACAGGGCTACCATTCCGCTCTCGACTTGCCTCTGAAACGGCCCCAATTTTTTCCTTCCTGACCTCGGCGGTGCTTGGAGTAACAACCTCAACCCGCTCCTCGTGCGGCTGAATCACCTTCTCCTCTTGTTTTGACAACCTGGCTAATTCCAGCAGATCACAATCTTCTTCGTCTTCTTCTTCAGCAAGATAGATTGGTTTGTCGAAGTCATATGAGGTGTAACCAAATTGTTATCAACGAGATCCGGAGAATTATTTTTCGACTTTGGGACGAGACAAATCAAAAAAGAAAAATGAAAATAAACATTGCCATTTTTATTTGTTTTTAAACTGCAAAAATAAATGAAAAACAGGGAACACCGCTTTTTGACTGAAAAACATCCATTTATTAATGATGCAGAAATGTTGCAAATTATGCACATGAGGTGGCCCTTACAATGAACCATTACGTGTCGGGCAACACGTATGATGTAACACCCTTCTAAAATATCCCAAATATTTAATTAAAATAGCAGCATATAAAATCAGATCAGAGTAATTATGCCCCGAAGGGTGTCACACAATTATTTCACACCAATCATTAAAATATCCTGTCATGCTCCTTTATTTAATCAAAATAAGACATTTGCATAATACGCAGCGGATACAACAATAACAACATTCAACCATGTAATACATTACATATAAAGTTGTCCAACAACCAATTGAAAACATAGTAAAACATCCCATCCCGATGTTACATCTACCAGAGCATGACCCACTAAGAACTACACTAGACTCCAAGGACTAGCTTCTATTCAATCACTGCTCGTTACCTGAAAACATAGTTGTAAGGGTGAGTTCCTCAATCGATATAATACGCATTATAAAATATCATGTCATGTTAAGTAATTTAACACATTAATCACCCTAATCACATGACACATTCAGTAACGGTACATCAACTCAAACATCATATTCAATACCGATGCAAATCATACTCATACTCAATATCAACACAAACACACGTATAATATTGGAATACATCCATTCATATTATACGCCATACACATTTTATGCAATGAGACTCCATGCATGCGGTACCGACTATTCGTGAACATATAGTTCAACTTCACCGACCAAATCCAGGTACGGCTACCAAGCTCACTAGTCCCACTCATTTGAGACCTAGTGACTCACATCACTAATTCCTCACCATGGGAATTAGCTACCACCCCAAGGGCCATGCTATGCACGCTAATCACCTAGCATGCAAATATCAACAACAGTCCAAAATGACTAACATCACTAATTCCTCACCATGGGAATTAGCTACCACCATAAAGGCCACAATATGCATGCTAATTCACCTAGCAATGCAACATCATCAACAACAATCTACAATGGACCTATGCTCACACTCTAAGCCATAAAACAGTCCATACATAATTTCAGACATGATCAATACATTCACAACATTATGCATATCATCATACATCAGCAACATATTCACCACATAATCATATCATGTCATACCACATAATCAATCACAGCATTAGCATACTCTACTAATGCCTATACTACTCAAAACAACGGGAAATGATCCCTAATATATCATACATCAGCTGAATTACGTTACTCAGCTGAACCGCTAAAAACTGCACAACAACAGCTCAGGAAAATCACAAGCCCTGCCCATACGCGTATTGCCTATGCCCATACGCGTATGGCGCATTTCCTCGCCCAACCCATACGCGTATCATCTGCCTCATACGCGTATGCTACGCGTACCACTCTCCCATACGCGTACCAACAGAGGCAAATCTACGTTCAAAATATCATTTTCCTCACCCATACGCGTAAGGCCTCATCCATACGCGTACCAGCCATCTCATACGCGTATTGCCTAGTGCCATACGCGTATGACCAGAAACCAGAATTTCCAGATCTGCAATGGCTTTCTCTGCTACGAGATCTATCCGATTCAACCTTCCACAGTCCAATTTTTCACAATAATCGTTCATATCTTCTAACACGAATCATACCCTATTCAATTTCACCAATTCTAACACTTTTACATCTAATTTCTGCGAATTCCTTTCAATCATAATCCAGTTTTTCATTCATCCAATATTTCACAATTTTCATCATGCATCATTCAAATCAGGGACAAATCAATAGTCTATCACTACCCATGACATGTTATCCCATAATACCCATTAATCGACGATAAACCCCCTTACCTGAGTTAATCCGGCGAACCTTTGGCTTCGAGCTCTTCCTCTCTTCAACCCTTGTTCTCTGGCTCTCTTTGCCCTTTTCCACTTTCTGTCTCTTTTTCCTTTTCACGTGAAAATAAACCCTTTTTACTAAAATGGGACCTTTTCTAACTTCCAACTTTTATTCCAATAAAATAATAACCCAATAATAATAAAAATTCCAATTATTTAATTAAATTAATAAATGTATTATTAACTCAATTTAAATAATTATCTTATTTTATCGGGGTGTTACAACTCTCCCCCACTAAAAGAGTTTTCGTCCTCGAAAACATACCTCAAGCGAACAACTCAGGATAAGACTCCTTCATCTGACTCTCAAGTTCCCAAGTCACATTGCCACCTGCTGGTCCTCCCCAAGCTACCTTTACCAAAGCAATCTCTTTACCCCGCAACTGCTTCAACTCTCGATCCTCGATCCTCATAGGTGATGTTTCAACACTCAGGTTATCTCTCACCTGTACATCATCTACTTGGACCACATGCGACGGATCAGGAATGTACCTCCTCAACTGAGACACATGAAAAACCTCATGCAAATTCGCAAGTGACGGCGGTAAAGCGATACGATAGGCCACCTCCCCTATCCTCTCCAAAATCTGATAAGGACCAATAAATCGAGGTGTCAACTTCTTCGACTTCAAAGCTCGACCAACCCCAGTTATCGGAGTAACACGAAGAAACACATGATCTCCCTCTTGGAACTCAAGTGACTTCCTCCTCTTATCGTGATAACTCTTCTGACGACTCTGAGCAATTCTCATCTTCTCCTGAATCATCTTAATCTTTTCCGTAGTTTGTTGAACAATCTCCGGTCCAACCACAGCACTCTCACCGGACTCATACCAACATAAAGGTGTCCGACATCTCCTACCATACAAAGCTTCAAACGGTGCCATACCAATGCTCGAATGAAAACTATTGTTGTAGGTAAACTCAATCAAAGGTAAATAACAATCCCAAGCACCTCCTTTTTCCAAAACACAAGCTCTCAAAAGATCCTCTAATGACTGAATCGTCCTCTCAGTCTGACCATCAGTCTGCGGATGATATGCAGAACTCAATCTCAGCTTAGTCCCCAAAGCCTTCTGCAAACCTTCCCAAAACTTTGATGTAAATCTAGGATCTCTGTCCGAAACAATACTCGACGGAATACCATGCAAACTTACAATCTTCTCAATATACAACTCAGCTAATCTCTCTAACGGATAATCCATTCTGATCGGAATGAAATGAGCCGACTTCGTCAATCTATCCACAATCACCCAAATAGCTTCAAAATTCTTACTTGTCCTCGGTAAACCAGAAACAAAATCCATACTGATACTATCCCACTTCCACTCTGGAATAGCCAGCGGTTGCATTAGCCCAGACGGCTTCTGATGCTCAATCTTTGACTTCTGACAAGTCAAACAAGAATAAACAAAACTCGCAATTTCTCTTTTCATTCCTGGCCACCAAAATAACTTCTTCAAATCATGATACATCTTCGTAGCTCCAGGATGAATACTCAAGCCACTACGATGTCCTTCCTCCAGGATACTCTTCTTAAGTTCGGTAACATCCGGAATACATACCCGATTACCAAATTTCAAAACACCATTCTCATCAACTCTGAATTCACCACCTCGACCTTGATTCACTAGAGTCAACTTGTCAACCAAAAGCACATCGGATTTCTGACCCTCTCTGATCTCCTCCAGAATACCACTTGTTAACTTCAACGTTCCCAATTTAACACTATTGTGAGTACTCTCACATACCAAACTCAAGTCTCTAAACTGCTCAATTAAATCCAATTCTTTAACCATTAACATAGACATATGCAATGATTTCCGACTCAATGCATCAGCCACTACGTTTGCCTTACCCGGATGGTAATTCAAACCAAAGTCATAATCCTTCAGAAACTCTAACCATCTCCTCTGTCTCATATTCAGCTCTTTCTGATCAAACAAATACTTTAAACTTTTATGGTCACTGAAAACCTCAAATCTCAACCCGTACAAGTAATGTCTCCATAACTTCAGAACAAATACCACGGCTGCCAACTCTAAATCGTGTGTCGGATAGTTCCTCTCATGAACCCTCAGCTGTCTCGAAGCATAAGTTATAACCTGCTTATTCTGCATCAACACACCTCCCAAACCCAACAATGAAGCATCACAGTAAACCTCAAATAGTTCTGACGGACTCGGTAATATCAGAATAGGAGCAGTAGTCAACCTTCTCTTTAACTCTTGGAAACCTTCTTCACACTTTGAGTCCCAAACAAACGCTTGCCCCTTTCTAGTCAACATCGTCAACGGTAACGCCAACTTAGAAAATCCCTCAATGAACTTCCTATAATAACCAGCCAAACCAAGAAAACTCCTTATCTCAGAAACTGACTTCGGAGCCTCCCACTTAGATACCGCTTCTATCTTAGAAGGATCAACAGCAACACCACCTCTTGAAATCACATGACCAAGAAAACTAACCTCTTCTAACCAAAATTCACACTTGGACAATTTAGCAAATAACTTCTTTTCTCGTAGAACTCCTAAAACCACTCTCAAATGCTCAGCATGCTCTTCTTCAGATTTCGAATACACCAAAATATCATCAATAAACACCACAACAAACCTATCTAGGTACGGATGGAAAATCCTATTCATATACTCCATAAATACTCCAGGCGCATTAGTCACACCAAAAGGCATTACAGAGTACTCATAATGTCCATACCTCGTTCTGAAAGCAGTCTTCTGAATATCCTCAGTTTTTACACGTATCTGATGATATCCCGACCTCAAATCTATCTTGCTGAACACACTCGCACCAACCAACTGATCCATCAAATCATCAATCCTCGGCAAAGGATACCGATTCTTGATCGTCACTTTATTCAGTTGCCTGTAGTCCACACACAACCTCATAGTACCTTCTTTCTTCTTAACCAATAACACTGGTGCACCCCACGGTGACACACTCGGACGAATAAATTTCTTATCCAATAGATCCTCCAACTGACTCTTCAATTCAGTTAACTCAACAGCAGACATACGGTAAGGAGCCATCGATATCGGTCTAGTACCAGGTACCAAATCAATCGAGAACTCAACTTCACGCTCTGGCGGTAATTCATTCACTTCTTCAGGAAACACATCCGGAAAATCACACACCACAGCTAGATCGCCAATCACCAGTTTATCTTTAGCCTCCAAAGTCGCTAACAGCATAAACAACTCTGCCCCATCTGCTACTTCCTCATTCACCTGCCTCGCCGATAGAAACAAACTCTTTCCTTCCTCAATCTCAGGAAAAATCACAGTCTTATCAAAACAGTTGATAGAAACTCGGTTGAACACCAACCAGTTCATACCCAAGATAACATCAATCTGCACTAGTGGAAGACACACAAGGTCTATCCCAAAGTCTCTACCAAAAATACTCAAAGGACAATTTAAACAAACTGAAGTAGTAGTCACTGAACCCTTCGCAGGAGTATCAATCACCATACTTCCAAGCATCTCAGATATCTCTAACTTAAGTTTCACAGCACAATCCAAAGATATAAAGAAATGAGTCGCACCTGTGTCAATAATAGCTACAAGAGGAAAGCCATTAATATAACACGTACCTCGGATCAACCGATCATCTGCAGCAGTCTCAGAACCCGATAAAGCAAAGACCTTACCTCCCGACTGATTCTCTTTCTTCGGCTTAGGACACTGTGGGCTGATATGACCCACCTCTCCGCAGTTGAAACAAGTCATAGTCTTCAACCGGCACTCTGCAGCCAAGTGACCACCCTTGCCACACTTGAAACACTTCTTCTCAGCACTGGTACACTCATGGAAACGATGTCCAGCCTGACCACATCTATAACACTTAGCAGGAGCACTAGAGTCTCCCCCACTAGGCCTCTTCATCCCACTCTGCCGCTGAAAACCTTTGCCAGCTGCATACGGTTTTCCACGGTCATTCTGATTCTTTCCTTTCCTATCAACCCTCTGCTGATAGCTTTCCGCTCTGGCTCTGGAATCCTGTTCGAAAATCCTGCAACAGTCAACCAAATCAGAAAACACTCTAATCCGCTGATATCCAATAGCCTGCTTGATCTCGGGACGCAACCCGTTCTCAAACTTCACACATTTTGAAAATTCCCCAGCAGCCTCATTATAGGGAGTGTAATACTTCGACAGCTCTGTGAACTTAGCAGCATACTCAGTAACAGACCGATTGCCCTGCTTCAATTCCAAGAACTCTATCTCTTTCTTTCCTCTGACATCCTCTGGAAAATACTTCCTCAGGAATCTCTCTCTGAACACCGCCCAAGTGATCTCAGCATTCCCAGCAGATTCCAACTCAGTGCGGGTAGCAACCCACCAATCATCAGCTTCCTCTGACAGCATATGCGTACCGAACCTGACCTTCTGGTTATCGGCACACTCCGTCACTCGGAAGATCCTCTCTATCTCCTTCAACCACTTCTGAGCACCATCTGGATCGTATGCTCCCTTGATCATTGGAGGATTGTTCTTCTGGAACTCACTCAGTTGACGAGCAGCTCCCATTCCCACAACATTCGGATTTCCTCCAAGTACTCCAGCTAGCATACCCAGAGCCTCAGCAATCGCAGCATCATCTCTACCTCTTCCAGCCATCTCTATTCTGAAAACCCAACAAGCTAAAACAATAAGTACTGATAGGGTTACACAACACCTATCCCGTACAGGGGAAACAGAATAATTACGACTCGACTCGACCGACTATGCTCTGATACCACTAATGTAACACCCTTCTAAAATATCCCAAATATTTAATTAAAATAGCAGCATATAAAATCAGATCAGAGTAATTATGCCCCGAAGGGTGTCACACAATTATTTCACACCAATCATTAAAATATCCTGTCATGCTCCTTTATTTAATCAAAATAAGACATTTGCATAATACGCAGCGGATACAACAATAACAACATTCAACCATGTAATACATTACATGTAAAGTTGTCCAACAACCAATTGAAAACATAGTAAAACATCCCATCCCGATGTTACATCTACCAGAGCATGACCCACTAAGAACTACACTAGACTCCAAGGACTAGCTTCTATTCAATCACTGCTCGTTACCTGAAAACATAGTTGTAAGGGTGAGTTCCTCAATCGATATAATACGCATTATAAAATATCATGTCATGTTAAGTAATTTAACACATTAATCACCCTAATCACATGACACATTCAGTAACGGTACATCAACTCAAACATCATATTCAATACCGATGCAAATCATACTCATACTCAATATCAACACAAACACACGTATAATATTGGAATACATCCATTCATATTATACGCCATACACATTTTATGCAATGAGACTCCATGCATGCGGTACCGACTATTCGTGAACATATAGTTCAACTTCACCGACCAAATCCAGGTACGGCTACCAAGCTCACTAGTCCCACTCATTTGAGACCTAGTGACTCACATCACTAATTCCTCACCATGGGAATTAGCTACCACCCCAAGGGCCATGCTATGCACGCTAATCACCTAGCATGCAAATATCAACAACAGTCCAAAATGACTAACATCACTAATTCCTCACCATGGGAATTAGCTACCACCATAAAGGCCACAATATGCATGCTAATTCACCTAGCAATGCAACATCATCAACAACAATCTACAATGGACCTATGCTCACACTCTAAGCCATAAAACAGTCCATACATAATTTCAGACATGATCAATACATTCACAACATTATGCATATCATCATACATCAGCAACATATTCACCACATAATCATATCATGTCATACCACATAATCAATCACAGCATTAGCACACTCTACTAATGCCTATACTACTCAAAACAACGGGAAATGATCCCTAATATATCATACATCAGCTGAATTACGTTACTCAGCTGAACCGCTAAAAACTGCACAATAACAGCTCAGGAAAATCACAAGCCCTGCCCATACGCGTATTGCCTATGCCCATACGCGTATGGCGCATTTCCTCGCCCAACCCATACGCGTATCATCTGCCTCATACGCGTATGCTACGCGTACCACTCTCCCATACGCGTACCAACAGAGGCAAATCTACGTTCAAAATATCATTTTCCTCACCCATACGCGTAAGGCCTCATCCATACGCGTACCAGCCATCTCATACGCGTATGGCACTAGGCAATACGCGTATGACCAGAAACCAGAATTTCCAGATCTGCAATGGCTTTCTCTGCTACGAGATCTATCCGATTCAACCTTCCACAGTCCAATTTTTCACAATAATCATTCATATCTTCTAACACGAATCATACCCTATTCAATTTCACCAATTCTAACACTTTTACATCTAATTTCTGCGAATTCCTTTCAATCATAATCCAGTTTTTCATTCATCCAATATTTCACAATTTTCATCATGCATCATTCAAATCAGGGACAAATCAATAGTCTATCACTACCCATGACATGTTATCCCATAATACCCATTAATCGACGATAAACCCCCTTACCTGAGTTAATCCGGCGAACCTTTGGCTTCGAGCTCTTCCTCTCTTCAACCCTTGTTCTCTGGCTCTCTTTGCCCTTTTCCACTTTCTGTCTCTTTTTCCTTTTCACGTGAAAATAAACCCTTTTTACTAAAATGAGACCTTTTCTAACTTCCAACTTTTATTCCAATAAAATAATAACCCAATAATAATAAAAATTCCAATTATTTAATTAAATTAATAAATGTATTATTAACTCAATTTAAATAATTATCTTATTTTATCGGGGTGTTACATATGGCTTTCATGCAAATAAAATTGAGAAACCAGAAATTATTACTCTTCAGGACGAGTGACCCTGATGATCTTTTTAAGCCTTCCAGCTTCCTGGTACGCACGACTTTATCCAACCATCAAACTTGCAGTTACCATCAGGCTCTTCACCCATCCCACAGGCGTGATCCGAATCTTCAGCAATTGCACTCACCATCGCCTGACCATGTGCCGGCATGGGATTGGCATTAACGTTGGGAGATGGAGCAAAGTTGATTGCTTTTGAATCCACCAGGTCTTGGACTACGTGCTTAAAAGCTTTGCAGTCCTCTACACTGTGCCCGGGAGCACCCGAATGGAATTCACATTTGACATTTTCATCAAAATTGGCTGGCCTTTGATCAGGTCTCATAGGTGCCAAAGTCCTCAACTGTACCAGCCCTAGATCCTTCAACTTTTTCAATAGGAAAAAGTATGTCACAGGCGGCCTGTCAAAATGCCGATCGCTCATCCTCCTCCGGACTTGATATCCTACCCTCTGAGACCTCTGCTGGAATGGCTGACGCTGCTGTTGCTGTTGTGCAGGCTGATTGTCAGCAGGAATAGTTACCGCAGCGGTGTGCTGGAAGTAACGATCCCTACTGGGTCCTCTCTGAGCGTAGACCGCACTGGTATTACCCTCATTTTTCCTTTGGCCATTTCCAAAGGGCTTCTTCGATCCTGATGACGAAGCATTACCTCCCTGGATCTTCCCCATTTTCAGCCAACTTTCAATTCTCTCCCCAGCCACCACAATGTCTGCAAAGTTGGTTACCGGACAACCCACCATTCTTTCAGCAAATACCCCCTGCAGGGTACCCATGAAGAGATCAGACATCTCTCTGTCAACCAATGGCGGTTGAACTCTGGCAGCCAACTCCCTCCACCTTTGTGCATACTCTTTAAACCCCTCGCTATTCTTCTGAGACATACCCTGCAGTTGGGTACGACTCGGAGCCATATCAGCATTGAACTGATACTGTTTAAAGAACGCATCTCCCAGATCCTGCCAGCCCTTGATGTCGGACGACTTCAGCTTGGTATACCACTCCAATGAGCCTCCGGACAGGCTGTCCTGGAAGAAGTACATCCACAGCTTCTGATCTGTTGTGTATGCAGAGATCTTGCGGACAAAAGCTTGGAGGTGAGTTTCTGGACAGGAACTCCCATTGTACTTGTCAAATGCAGGCGCTTTGAACTTTTGTGGGATCACAATCCCCTCGACCAGCCCCATGTTGGACATGTTGACAACCCCAGGAGTGACATAGCTTTCAAGAGCTCTGATCTTTTCTGCCAGCAATTGAATTTCCTTATTCTGAGGTTGGGCACCATACTGACCGAATGGCTCATTCAGCATAGAGAACTGATCAGCCTCTCTGTCCTCCTCCCTGTCATCATCGACCCCAAAGAAAGGCGGGAACAGATTATCCTTCAGATTATGCCCCAGACCGGGCCCACCACCAGTAGCAGCACCAAATCCACCAGCATTGTCATTTACCATACCCACAGTTGCTCTTTTTCCACCATCTCTAGAGCCACCCAGCCCCTGGTGGGAGACACCATCCAGGTTTATGCCACTGTTTGCTGCAGAAGCTCGCTCGAGCTTCTCAACCTTATCAACTAGAGCTTTCTGACCAACTGCAAAACCCTGCATGATGTTGATCAGCTCAGTCATCTTGTCCTTCAGCTCGAGGAGATCTGTACTTGGGAGATCCATCAGTCTGGAAGTATTGCGTCTGGTGAAGTATCTGTGAGGACGGGTTGAGTGCAAAGGTACAACTCTACGAGCGCGAGCAATGATTCCTGCAAAACAGCAAACAGGTTAATATGCATGAATGCACGTCTATCCATACGAGGAAGCTTCTGTCCTTTGATTCTGGTTTCATCGAGACAGATAATATTTCACCAATAACATTTTGACATCCAGATGTCTCTCAACCAGATTCTCAATCCATAATACTCCCCATATGGCTAGACGTAGGTTTGGTGCAGATGAATGCAAAGTGAGAATGATGCAGATGTATGAATGCAATGCACTGCCATCCTCCAAGTCCTCTGATCATCTGTTGCCCTGAACCACAGCCCTGATCTCTGAACCGATCACAACCATCTGAAGTCTGATTAACCATAAATCCGACTCAAGGGTCCCAAAATAAACGGGAGACAGATACATCACCATCATCATCACCAGACAAACCCTGAGCAGATACCCATAACCATCTCTGAATCGGCCCGGGGAATCCTGAAATAAACGGATCCCCACTGATAAATAACACGGACAGCACTCCGGCGTCTCGGCAATAAATGACCGTAAATCCGACTTATAAATCTGACTCTGATCAACGGAACCAAAAGTCTCCATCTGAGTCACCATCTGAACATGCATCTGAAAGAATCACCCTCCCCTCACAGGTAAATTCTAATCAGGTCATCCTAAGGCGGATAATAGTCTCGACAATCGGGCAGAGATACTCAATGGGTTTGCCCTTTCGGGTGTGCCATTGTAGCTCCCTTAAGATCGTCTAAACCAAAGATCCGGGAAATGATCGGTCACCGGAGTCAATAGTTCAAAAGAGATAACCCAACCAAAGTGGAAAACCCCACTGGAAGAGCACTTCTCAGATGAACCTCGTCCGGCTTGTGGCATGTCACGTCGCAACAATGTGCCCAACCGGCATGTGAGCAACGTGAGACCACGCTAATCCTAGGTGTATACTCGGGCCTGGGTTTTAGCCCTACTCAGAACACCCACCCCAAACAGAGGAACCACCTGCATAGAGGACGGCAACAATAATAGTATGATGCATGCAAGTATTTATGCAAATATATACACAGTCAGAATAATAAATGCAATAAATAAAGCGAAACAAGCAACCTGAACTATCCTAGAACGCTAGGAAGGACTCGCTTAGGGAAGATGGACCAGCACAGGTCTACATCCGTGACGTCCCCAGCAGAGTCGCCAGCTTTCGCATCCGCGAAAAAACAACCGGCGGGCTAAAACAAAAACAACACAGAGCCGCCACTGCGCGTTATTTATCCCAAAAGAGGGAAAGGAAACGCTCAGAGAAAC
Source organism: Lathyrus oleraceus (assembly GCF_024323335.1). Classification (NCBI taxonomy): domain Eukaryota; kingdom Viridiplantae; phylum Streptophyta; class Magnoliopsida; order Fabales; family Fabaceae; genus Lathyrus; species Lathyrus oleraceus. The sequence goes on from NC_066582.1 coordinate 42,777,274, forward strand.
CTGGAAAAAGCACGGTCTCGCGACCAAAGAGAAAGGGTAAGGGAGTCGGTTACGCAAGGGGAAGGTATTAGCACCCCTCACGTCCGTCGTACTCGACGGGATCCACGTTCTAAAAGAAAGAATAGGTTGCTAAAATAAACAGACAAACATCATACACACACGCTAAGACAACACAGGTGGGGTTAAGAGGAAGAGAGCTCGATAGGACGTCGCATCCTATGCCTACGTATCTCGTCTGGAACGAGAATCAGAGTTGCCGTAGTTCGGCTCACGCACGCCAAACAAGCAAACAGAAACACAGGCAAACATGGAGCCTGAATGCCAATCACTGGACTTACATCAGCATCCGAACCAAACATACACAAGAAGATAACATGCAAACACACACAAAAAGAAAAAAAGTGCCCGGAGAGACCTCGCACGGTCTCCTGCCTACATACCTCGTCTGGAACGAGGATCAGGGCGATGTAGTTCCCCTGAAAGGGAAAGAAAATCTAGCCAGAAACCAAGGGGAAGACACACTACCAGGGAGCTGGACTCGAGCCTAGTGTTGTCATGCATCATTACCCTATGTTCAGGTTTCTACCTACTTGCACAACTGCAAGCTAATCCTATCCAGGAAGAAAGCAAGCATACAAGCATACAAATCAAAACAGAGCAAACACAAGCATTTCAAGCAAATATTCACATAGCACACACTATAACCAATCAAGTGAGGCTCACACAATGGGTTTGACTGCCGAAGCAAGCCATCTGTACATGGGTAGTATTCGCTCTTAACCTTGCCATTACGAGGCTAAGGTGAAGCAGATGAAAGGTGAAGTGAGGATGATACCTCACAGCTCTTATCCCTGACCAGGGAGAGCTTCAGACAAAGGAGCGTGGGTCCAGAATGGAGGGACCCTTCTACGCTCAAAGACTCTGACTCGATTGTGCAACAGCACAGGATCTTGGGTTTGTGTCCCAATGCATCAACACACAGCCGTGTGAGCAGAGGGACGACTCACAGAATAGTGGGGGATAGATTGCATATCCCTTGGCTTCCACCAATTGCCTTTATCAAGGACTTTACCTGCTTGGGCACAAATGTAAACAACCACAAACATCGCCTCTTAAGGAGGACTTCAGACAGTTGCCTGGCCAAGTAACAGGCCAGGTCTTCCAGACTACATGAAGAATAGAAGTCCTACCTCAAGTGGTTTAAAAACCAAGCAGCAACAAGCAAGTTCTTAGAGAATTGTAAGCGACTAAATGTACCTGAAATCAATCAAGTATCATCAGTACTCAGACAGACAAACAGTAAACAGCAAATGTTAATCTATACAGCTGTACAATCAACACAATTTAATTGCACATAAGTGCAAGCTATAAGCCCAAGCTCAAGCATCACAACCTACAAAACAAAGTCAAGTTAGTTTATAAACATCAACCAAACTCAATTCAAATTGCCTTGAAGCAATCTCCTTAAGCATTGTGCATTTCATCCTGAAAATCCACACCAAATGTGAGAAACTAGACCACTAGGCCAAGCCTAGGGTCCAAAAGGGAGAAAAAATTCTACACAGCAAGCAATTCTCAACCAAAATCAAATTCAAGCAATTCAAAAGCAAATGCAATTGGTCCCATGCTCATATCATCCACCATTTTCATTTCATGCACAATTTGGTACAAACTAGGTCAAATACAACACCAAAAGTCCAAACAGAATGAATTCCATCAAAAGCATACCAAAATAATTCCAAAAATCCTCAAATAATTCACACCTAAACAGGACATATCTAGGGTATAGCATGTCAATTTTCAGCTCAATTGGACAAAAGGAACTAGGTCAATGAAAATCAAGAAATCCAGACACAATTATTCAAGCCAATTCAAGGTATCAACACATGCATTCACTTCAAAAATTCATAAATCAGTGAGAACATTTAATAAATGAATGGGACCAAAACAGTGATGTCCTATAATATGTCTATAATCAGCATACCAAATTTCACATCCATACAATACCATATGAGAATTTCACAAGAGATTTACAAACATGTGTCACACAAGGTTGCATAATGAACCAACAGTGAAGAAAATTATCAATCAAATGGAAAATGCCATAGAAAAATCCAGAAAAATTCTCATGACATCTCAACATATCAATGATCATCCATGCAAAATTTCAATCCAATCCAACAATCACAGGTCATGCAAATAAATTCATGAATTTGACCTAGCTAGGTGTGACACAAATTGTCACACCTAGATTCAAAAAAATCATATCTCAATCATCAGGTATCCAAAAATCACAAACTTTATATGTAAATCACCATCAACATGTCCAGAATGAGCACAAAACATTTCAGGAATTTCTTTAAATGTATGAGCATTTCACAATGAAAATGGCAAAACATGTAAAAAATACACACAAGTCAAAGATCAATAGGCCAGGTCAACATTTTTCCATGCACAACTTTTGTAACCATGCCTATAAAAAACTAGAGAGAATTTGGGATCTATCAAAAAAAGTCTCACTATTTTTGGATTAATAATGAATTTTTTATGATTTTTGTAAGTTTGTTAATTTATGTGATAATTATCTAATGTTTTAATTGAATTAAAATGAATTTGAATTACAGCAGTGGCATTATCGTTATTATCTTGCCAGCCGGTCCAACTCAGCGCCTCATTTATTTGCTGGCAGCATCTGATTCGCTCACGGAGGCGGGAACAGAAAATTTGAAAAGAACCAAACCAGCACGGATCTAGCACGACATTTTTCCAGAAAGCGAAACTGTTCATCCCGTGTTCATAGCTTCTTCAACGGCAGATGCGGTTACGATCAAATCTCCACCAAAATTCGCAAACGGCATATGGTTGGAAAGGTCTAAGTGTGTACATCACAAATACGTAAACGAAATCTCCTAATTCCAACTATGCTAGACGGATCGAGCGGTTAAAGGTTTGACATCAAAGCTTTCAAACAAGATTTCTCTCATCTCACTCAATCATTTCACAAACCAAGCATGGCATAATGATCTATGATGAATGAACTTTCTAACGCATATAACAATTTAAGAAATCATGAGATTCGAATTCGCACCTTAGTTTGATGACAGCCGTGATTTGTGATGAATTTGGATGCGATTCTTCAAAACAGATGAAGAAGAAGGTTGAGGAAGATGAATGCAACTTGTAGCTTGATCCAAAACAGCTCCACGCATGAGAAACCTCAATTCACCATTGATGAGCACACTTTGAACAGCTTAGATTCGTGAGGTTATAGCCAAGGAATTGATGAAACAGTCTGTCATACGGTGAACTGGACTTTTTGTTTTTTAATCGCAATGTCGCGGTTAGCAAGAGTCGCCACCGACTTTTCTTTTATCCCATAAGGAAAGGTGGAAAAGAACAGGAAAGACCTTAATTTAGATTCTTAGGTTCGGGAGGTACATTATACAAAGGGAAGGTATTAGCACCCTTTGTATCCATGGTTATCCATGGGCTCTTAATTGCTCAATCATTTATGTTTTCCTTGTTTGAAAAAGTGTTTTGAGAAATGTGTAGGAGATATTTTGAAAATGAGAATTTAACTTTGTAATGATTCTTGCATGAATGTATACAAAGTGGTTATCTCGTTTAGTTTTTTGAAAGTAGTTGAGAAAAATATAACTCGGCAATGATCCTAGTACGGATGTATGCTAAGTGGTGATTTTCCAAAAAGGTGTTTGAAAGGTGTGAGGTGTGAAAAGTATTTTTTAGGTTATGAATGAGCAATTAAGGTTATACTTGTCCGAGGTCTTTCCGGGCATTTCCTATCCTTATGAGGGTAAGACTGTCCTTACTATTGAGAAGTAAGTAGTTTTATCCTTGGGATGTAGAAGGGTCATCGTAGGGTCATTGATAGGTCATTGAAGGCAACGGTTGTGAGGATACCTTAGCATTCGAAGGGACTATCATCATTTAACCGTAGGCTACACCGAAGGGTCATCGAGGGACAAAATCGTATTTCTGAAGGCAACATCCGAGGGACCATGATTTATTTTATGATGATTTAATCGAAGGGCCATTGCTAAGTGTATCCCCACATTCGCGGGACATGACCGTAATACCGTAATCATGGGGTAACGAAGAGAGGTCCGATATCATTTATTTAAAGTCCATATTTTAAGTTCATTAGGTAATTATGATGATTCCGCATTAAATCAACACATTAAAATCAATACATTAAAAATTAATACATTAAAATTAATTAGGCAATCAATATGAATCTTCACATTAAAGTGGAGTAATTTAGAATCCATCTCCACGAAGGTCTCCCACACGTAAAGTGGAGTACCTAGCCGGCCGCTTCATTGGGGATATGGAAGCTTTTACACCATTCAACACACGGGTTAGAGCATTAAGATAAAATATGATTTGACAATTGCATCATAAAATAGACATAACAGTTATGAGTTCAGGCCAAGTGATGCAAAAATCGTAATTAGATAAGCATAAAATAGAACAGCAAAGAGACAAAGCAGCCCCTGTCCCGTTCGCCTCTGCTTCGCCTAGCGAAGGCTCGCTGCAGGCTCGCTTAGCGATGAGCTAGCGAGCGGCCACGGGTTTGGAATTTGACAGCAGCATGACTTCCGAAAACCTGCACTCTTATGGCATTTGGTCACAGGCATAGCATAAGCAATTATACAGGATGTTCATACTTAGATTCACATACGAAATCGAATTACATATCAAAGCTTTAATCGGAATGCATCATGTATGTAAAGAATATCAATTGTAAACGTAAAACAGCGACGACACGCAAACCTGTGTGCAATCGCGATATTGAAAGGGACTGATCGTTTGGATGCCGGATTGAGTTAGGCGGCGGTAGCTTCGGAGCGGAGGAGCGGCCTTCAGGGTTTCTTCACTCGGAACTCTCTAAAGTAGCCTCCAGGGTTTCTGTGCCAGGGTTTTCGTCCCTCTTCCTCTATCTGTTTTCCGTGGCTGAAGAGCTGGTATTTATAGTAGTAGTGGTGGTGACCTAATGGGCTTAAAATGAGGTCCAAAACTTCAGATTTTCGCAAGCTTCGCTAGGCGAAGGAATTGCTCGCCTAGCGAGCAAGCTAGTTCTGGGCTTTTTCTGGATCTGATGCTTCGCTGGGCGAGTGGCATGATGAAATGTTCGCTAGGCGAAGGAATTGCTCGCCTAGCGAGCGAGCTATTTTGGGCCACTTTTGGATTGGGCCTGTTGTGAGCTGGGCTTTTGTCCATTTGATATCAGTGCCTTGCAGAACAAGTCGGAGGGTCTTGAGAAATGCTTTGTAGTATCAATGGGAAAATTTTGGGGTATGACAGCTGCCCCTGTTCAATATTCTTGAACCGAGAGAGTAGAATGGTATGTGCCGTTCGCGGTCTGGAGGTGAAAGATTATTGAACACTAGAATGCCCCGAAAATTTGCGCTTGTCCATTAGTCTCGATGGGGATGGGCTTAAAGATGCCATCCAGGTAGTTCGATGACGAGCTTCCGATTGCGTCGTACGTTAGACGATGTCTGAAGACATGGATGTCATACCGGGTCATACGCTAGACCGTATAGTGAATCATCCATCATGCTGTTGACTTCGCTGGGGAATCAGAGTATGCTATATACTGCTGGGGATAAGGGATCAGAATGGATCATACGCTAGATCATATCTGAGTACCAGAGTGAGCTGTTCGTTAGGCGGATGACTTTGATGGGGATGAAAGATCAGAATGGATCGTACGCTAGATCGTCTCTGAGTTGAGAATGAGCCGTCCGTTAGGCCGAATCTGCTGAAAAGGGAGTAGTCGTATACTAGACTACCATTCAGAAATGTACCTGTCCGAAGGTAGCATCTGAGTAACAGAATGAGCCGTTCGTTAGGCTGAATCTGCTTAAAAGGGAGTAGTCGTATACTAGACCACCATTCAGAAATGTACCTGTCCGAAGGTAGCATCTGAGTAAGGGAGTAGCCGTATACTAGACTACCATTCAGAAATGTACCTGTCCGAAGGTAGCATCTGAGTAAGGGAGTAGCCGTATACTAGACTACCATTCAGAAATGTACCTGTCCGAAGGTAGCATCTGAGTAAGGGAGTAGCCGTATACTAGACTACCATTCAGAAATGTACCTGTCCGAAGGTAGCATCTGAGTAAGGGAGTAGCCGTATACTAGACTACCATTCAGAAATGTACCTGTCCGAAGGTAGCATCTGAGTAAGGGAGTAGCCGTATACTAGACTACCATTCAGAAATGTACCTGTCCGAAGGTAGCATCTGAGGATTTGAAGGTCCAAATGGGTCGTACGTTAGACCGTATTGGGGTCGGTTGAAGGTCAGAATGGATCGTACGTTAGACCGTATCTGAGCTGAAAGAGTCATATGTTGGGGCTGAATCAGAATGAACCGTACGTTAGGCTGTATCTGATAATCTTTGTTGTATTTGCAATGAACATCTGGGGTGGGCTTAGAGATGCCACCATTGGGAAGATGTCAGAACGTTCGTCAGATGGATTATATCTGAGAGCGGTATTCGAATCTTGAATGCGATCAGGAGGATAATCAGCCTGAAAAATAAAGTTAGTTTCATGCAATGTCATGATGCATGAGATGCAAATGTTGTATGCATGCGTGTGTCGTGATATGATGTGATGAACGAATTATGCGTCTGGAATAAATGCGAGCATGGTATGCATGTATATGTTATGAAATGATGTAAAGTATATGATGCGGTATGAAATAAATGTGAACATTGTATGCAGGTATGTGATGTGAAATGATGTAATGAATGCACTATGCGTCTGAAACGTTCTTCCAGGGGACTCTACTGGGGAAATAAATCTCAGTCTGCTGGTCAGAGATAGTTGTAGGGAAGACCCTCCCTTAACGGGGGAATTTGACTTCTGTCTGATGGTAGAAACACTTGACAGAGCCTGGCTGGGGATAGAAAAGATGACCCATTTGTCTAGTAATGCCACTCTCTTCTGGGGAATAATTGGCATCGCCGGGGAATCGAATTAGCAACGGATTCATTGGAAAGCATGGTTAGACCTTCTCCTTGGTCCTGAAGTCTCGTAGTAATTGCAATTTCCATTTTAGGCATGTATTTTTGATAAATATTGATCATATTCAAATGCATATATCAATTCAAGTTAAATCAATGGACGTTTACGCAAACAAAACAGAGAAAGTAAAACAAAAGCATCTTTTTGAAAATGAAATTGTATTGATTTGGAAAGAGGGCCTATAAACAGGCAATTTGTGTACAAGGAGACAGAAATCCTAGTAAGAGGAAATTGTCAGGCAAACAAAGAGAAAGCTATGCAGAAAAAGTCCTATCGATTCTAATTCCACCACTGTCATTATGTCTTCAAGCATCTCATCTCCTGCTGTCAGATAGAAGTGATTGGCTTGTTCGGTCCCTTGAAACTTGGGTGAAGCTGACGGAGGACGGGACATAGTCATACGCTTTAATCCCTAATTTTGCCTGGACCGCCTTTTCAGGTTTTCAGTCCACCGGGATACCCTTTTTTTTTGCCCAAGCCGCCTTTTCAGGTTTTCGACTTGCCGGGTGCACATTTTTTTATGTTTATCCCTAATTTTTGCCCGAACCCTTTTGGTTCGCCGGGATGCCCTAACTTTTGCCTAGGTACGTCGACCTAGCGGGTCTCTTTTATGCGTAGTATTTTTTAACTATGTCCGCGTTCACAGGATGCGGGAAGTCTTCGCCATCCATTGTAGCAAGTATCATGGCTCCGCCGGAGAATACCTTCTTAACCACAAATGGCCCTTCGTATGTGGGAGTCCACTTGCCTCTGGGATCCCCTTGTGGTAGAATGATACGCTTGATCACCAAGTCGCCAACTTGATACACCTGTCTCTTGACTCTTTTGTTAAATGCTCGGGTCATGCGCTTCTGATATATCTGCCCGTGACAAACAGCCGCAAGTCTCTTCTCATCAATCAAATTTATCTGATCGAGCCGAGTCTGAATCCATTCATCCTCGCCTAAACCCGCCTCTTTCATGATCCTTAGAGAGGGAATCTGAACTTCCACCGGTAAAACGGCTTCCGTTCCGTAGACTAAAGAGAAAGGAGTTGCCCCTGTCGAAGTGCGTACTGAAGTGCGATAACCATGGAGAGCAAATGGTAACATCTCATGCCAGTCTTTGTATGTTACTGCTATCTTTTGTATGAGCTTCTGGACATTGTTAGCAGCCTCCACGGTGCCGTTCATCTTTGGCCGGTATGGAGAAGAGTTATGGTGTTTTATTTTGAACTGCATGCAGAGTTCAGTTTAGTACCATTATCAGTGATAACTCTTTCAGGAGACAGCAGGTTTCTCGAATGTATATTTGATAAGATCCATCTTAGAAATCAATAAAGTGGTATGATTCAACATATAGTGTCTTAGTCGGCGAGCAGCCCAGGCCAAAGCACAGCAAGTTCTCTCGAGCAGTGAGTATCTTGTTTCACAGTCGGTAAACTTTTTGCTCAGGTAGTATATGGCATGCTCTTTTCGACCAGACTCGTCATGTTGCCCCAATACGCACCCCATTGAACTTTCTAACACGGTCAAATACATGATTAGAGGTCTTCCTTCGACTGGTGGTATCAGAATTGGAGGTTCCTGGAGATATTTCTTGATTTTGTCAAAGGCTTCTTGGCATTCGTCATTCCATATCATCTCTTGATTCTTCCTCAGTAATTTGAAGATGGGTTTACAGGTAGCGGTCAAGTGGGAGATAAATCGGGCAATGTAGTTCAAGCGTCCCAAGAAACCTCTGACCTCTTCCTCCGTACGGGGAACTGGCATTTCTTGAATAGCCTTCACTTTAGCCGGGTCAACCTCAATTCCTTTGCCACTGACAATAAAGCCCAAGAGTTTGCCGGATCTTACTCCAAAAGTGCATTTGTTCGGATTCAATCTCAACTTGTACTTCTTCAACCTCTCGAACAGTTTGTATAAATGATCGATATATTCCTCTTCAGTATGAGATCTAGCTATCATGTCATCCACATATACTTCTATCTCATGATGAATCATATCATGGAGCAAAACCACCATAGCACGCTGGTACGTTGCCCCGACGTTCTTTAGACCGAATGGCATTACTTTGTAACAGAAAGTGCCCCATTGCGTCACAAACGTAGTTTTCTCCATGTCCTCAGGTGCCATCTTAATCTGGTTATAACCCGAGAATCCATCCATGAAGGAGAACACTTTGTGTTGGGCGGTATTGTCCACCAGAACATCAATGTGCGGGAGTGGAAAGTCGTCTTTGGGACTTGCTTTATTCAGGTCTCGGTAATCTACGCACATTCGCACCTTACCATCCTTCTTTGGCACTGGCACCACATTAGCAACCCATTGAGGATAAGAAGTAACGGCTAGAAAACCGGCATTGAATTGTTTCATAACCTCGGATTTGATTTTCTCAGACATTTCAGGACGCATGCGGCGAACCTTTTGCTTAACAGGACGACAATCCTCCTTCATCGGCAGACGATGTACTACTATGTCAGTATCCAATCCTGGCATGTCTTCATAAGACCAAGCGAAAACCTCTACATAGTCATGTAACATCCGAATCAGTCTTTCTTTGACACTATTTTCCAATCCTGCTCCTATTCTGACTTCTTTTCTTTCCACTTCAGTACCTAGATTTACGACTTCGAGTGACTCTTCATGCGGCTGTATAGTCTTTTCCTCTTGCAATAACAGTCTGGCAAGCTCTCCAGGTACTTCACAATCTTCCTCACTTCCATCTTCGGCTTGGTAGATCGGATTTTCAAAGTCATAATGAACAGTAGCGGAATTATTATCCATAGGATCCAGAGTGGACACGGATCTGCAATTCGTTACGTGAGTGTGTGTAAGAAAGCATAGCTTGTTTGAAAGACGACAGGAAAGATAAAGAGCACAACATTTGAATGCAACAAAGTCCATTGATTTATTGAATATGAATATGCTTATGAAATGACAAAACCCTTAACAAATTAGCTATTGTGCCCCGGGCATAGACACAATGCCTGGAGAAGTTCAATTGAAAAAAAAAATTTGCAATACTAAATGGACAATAACAATTACTCCTGACTAAAGGAGATCGGGATAGTGTCTTCAGCCTTCCAATTATTGAGTCCGTCACCAATCGTTGGGAAAATCCAGCTATCCAGGTCGCAATCACTGTCAGCATCTTCTACAGCATTGATTTGATCTTTGACCATCTTTTCAGAGCTAAATCCCAGACCAGATTTATCAGACTTGTAGGGTATGTTGATCAGTTGACCCCAGCCGGTACGGCCACCATCTTCAACCACAGCTTGAGCGTCCTTCAGGGAAACCATGGCAGGAGAAACTCGAATAACCTCGGGCACAAGGGGAGTTGGCTTAAGGACAGGACGGGGCGGAGGAACCACTTCAAATGACTGAGACGGAGTCTCGAAGAATTCACCATCCATCTCAATGTATCTGAAGGTATGCACACTACTGACAATACTCCTCTTCCCCACACACAGTGACAATCTTACCCTCTATTGGATATCTCAGCTTTTGATGGAGAGACGAAGCTACAGCACCTGCCCCATGAATCCAAGGGCGTCCCAGCAAGCAGGAATAGGCGGGGCGAATGTTCATTACATGAAAGGTAGTGTTGAAGACTTGAGGCCCTATCTTGATAGGGAGAACCATTTCACCGTGGACAACACTCTTTGCACCATCGTAAGCACGCACCACAATGTCACTAGGCTTCAGTTCAATGCTCTTGCAGTCAAGTTTATCGAGCACGGCTTTCGGTAGCACATTCAAAGAAGAGCCATTATCGATCAACACATGAGACAGGGTGATCCCCTTACACTCAATGGAGATATGCAGAGCTTTATTGTGGTTCTTTCCTGCTGGTGTCAGGTCAGCATTGGAAAAACCTAGGCCATCGTCAACAGTCAGGTTAGCAACATAGTTTTCGAACTGATCGACGGAGGTCTCTTGAGGTACATGAGCAGTCTTCAAGAATTTTATCAAGGCATGGGCATGAGATTCAGAAGATAGCAGCAAGGACAACATCGAGATCTTAGACGGGGTATGCCCCAACTGCTCTACCACATCAAAATCACTCTTGCGGATGATTCTCAGCACCTCTTCCATTTCTCGTTTGGCAACGTCTTCAGTAGTAGCTTCGACCAGTGTCTCTGAATGAGAAGGGTTGACTGGTTCCTTTCCTCGGTTTTCGGGAACCGGAGGTGAGATCTCTGGAGAGAAGATCCTTCCGCTTCGAGTAACTTTACTAGTCCCAACAATGTCATTAGGATTAGCAGAATCACCAACTTGCTTTACGCCATGGATGTAAACATCACCTCCATAGTTCCACGGAATGGCTTTGCTTGAAGAATACGGTACTAGGCCAGGGGCAGTGATGATTAGAGGAGCTACCCTGGGCTCGGCAATAATCTTCACAGGTATTCGGGGAGCAGTGATCTTCACTGGAACCTTGGACCTTGCAATCACAGATACTTCTTCAATAAGGTTTTCCGTCTTAGAAACCCTTTCAAAGAGAATTGTGTGATCGTCCATCAGCCGTTGAATACCATTCTTCAATTTCAAACAGTCCCCGGGCCAGAGTATGCAGAGGTTGCAATCTTTAGTACAACCTGGAAATAAACCAGCTCGCAATAAATTCCTCTTTATGATCGGGAGAGGAGATGTTAAGTCTGCTACAGTAGTGATGAGAGAATCGTCATCGAGAGCATTAACAGCCTTGTCATGATTAGGCATAGGAGCCGTGATGACATTAGGAGTCTCCGGAGGCTCGAACTCAATTTCCCCAGCGTCGATCATGTCCTGAATCTTATTCTTCAACAGCCAACAATCGTTTGTATCATGCCCGGGGCTATCGGAGTGATATGCACACCTGGCATTGGGATTATAACGAGGCGAAGCAGTGTTGACATTTGCAGGAGGACCTCTGAGAGTGATTAGGTTTACCTTTAGCATACTTTGCAGTGCTTGTGCTAAAGTCATATTGAGCTTGGTAAACTGCCTTCTTGGTCTGTCTTGTCTTTGCTGGAAGTTTTGAGCTGGCGGAGCTGCGATCGTCACTGCTCCAACGGCGTGGTCACCATTTTTCTTACTATGATTCTTTTGACCATACACAGCATTCGATTCATTCTTCCCATGGTAGGACTTTTTACTGCTTGTAGAAGTAGCCGTCTGTAACTTTCCACTTCGAATGCCGCTCTCCACCCGTTCACCTGTCAGTATAAGTTCAGTGAAACCTGATGAAGAACTCCCCAGTAGGTGGCTGTAGAATGGGCCAGTCAGGGTACCCATGAATAGGTCTACTAATTCTCGGTCCGTCATAGGGGGTTTGACCCTGCCGGCCAAATCTCTCCATTTCTGGGCATACTCTTTGAAGCTTTCTTTAGATCCCATAGCCATATTCTGCAGCTGTAGCCGAGTAGGCGCTAGCTCAGAATTATATTGGTACTGTTTATAGAAAGCCGTTGCTAGATCAGTCCAGGTGCGGATGTCAGAACTCTCGAGCTGATAATACCATTCCAACTGTGTGCCAGACAGGCTCTCTTGGAAGAAATGAATCCATAGTTTCTTATCAGTGGTATGCGGCTGGATTTTTCTCACATAAGCTCTCAGATGCATCTGAGGACAGGACGCGCCATCGTACTTAGTGAAAGTGGGGATCTTGAATTTGCGAGGAATGGTCACATCAGAGACCAGACCCAAACTTTCGAAATCCAGACCAGGTGTTTTTTGACCCTCCATGGCTAGCATGCGTTCCTCCAGCAATTTGTACTTATCATCTCTTGGAGAGTACTGTTCATTTTCATACTCTTCATCGTCATCCTCAGGGTTAGAGAAATCAGCATTCTCCTCCTCTGAATCATTCTCCGCCCCCTCTTCTGGGCCATTCGGGATTCCAAATTTGATTCCCGTAGCCTGTCCTTTACGCCTTCTCCCCGGGTTAATGAAGCTCACAGCTTTCTTGTCTTTCTTCTTTTCGACCAAAAGAGCCTTCAGTTCCTCCTGCCCCTTGGATAAGCTTAGCATCATCTCCTTGAATTGAGCATTCTGAGTCTGGAGATCTTTGACAGTTTGTTCGAGATCCATTTTTCTGTGTGGAGGAAAACCGTGAGAACATTGATCCCTTTAGAGTACCTGTTATGCGATGTTATGTTATGCTATGCAATGTATGAAATGTTTTCAAGGACTTTTGGAATTTAACTTTACGTAAACTAAAAAAAAAGGAAACTTTTTTTTTTTTTTACAAAACAGAGCAAAGTTAAATCCCTAAGTCCTCGAAGTGGTTAGTACAATGTTATGATGTTATGATGTTATGATGTTATGATGTTATGATGTTATAATGTTAAGTAAACAACAAGCACAAGCAAGTCGTACAACCATCATTCCTAGGTTTTAAGGCTTGCATGAGTTCCATAGGTAAGTACCCTCCCCACTGAAGTTTGGTTGGTTCAACCTGTCCTAGAATAGTAACCGGGTTCTAGAAGGATCTCAGATCATCGACCTTTCTTTACGTCCACTTCAGTGCAACACCAAGTGGTTGACCGAAGCTTCCCTAAAGTCCAATCTCAAAGAGTGTAGTATCGAGTATCAACCAATCCCAGTCGGAACCGAAGCCAGTTATCTCACTACTTTCTAATGGCTAGGATGAGTCAATTAGGGTTCTAAAGGTCTGGTTAATGCTTTGATGACACCACGCGAATGCCAAATTTTTCCTCAAGTAAACATGAGGAACATCAGGACATCCAAAGTGTCACATTAACCGTAGCCATCATTTTAACCATTCCAGTATACGCCGGATAGTCGCGATGATCTATTGCTACTTACCTAAGGTACACTAGATCCGGGTGTAGGATCTTTCACTCAACAATACCCTTAAAAGAAGGAACAATTAGGAAAACATTTTTTTTTTAAGATGGACCTCTCTTTGTCGTCCCCAGCAGAGTCGCCAGTTCTGTCATACGGTGAACTGGACTTTTTGTTTTTTAATCGCAATGTCGCGGTTAGCAAGAGTCGCCACCGACTTTTCTTTTATCCCATAAGGAAAGGTGGAAAAGAACAGGAAAGACCTTAATTTAGATTCTTAGGTTCGGGAGGTACATTATACAAAGGGAAGGTATTAGCACCCTTTGTATCCATGGTTATCCATGGGCTCTTAATTGCTCAATCATTTATGTTTTCCTTGTTTGAAAAAGTGTTTTGAGAAATGTGTAGGAGATATTTTGAAAATGAGAATTTAACTTTGTAATGATTCTTGCATGAATGTATACAAAGTGGTTATCTCGTTTAGTTTTTTGAAAGTAGTTGAGAAAAATATAACTCGGCAATGATCCTAGTACAGATGTATGCTAAGTGGTGATTTTCCAAAAAGGTGTTTGAAAGGTGTGAGGTGTGAAAAGTATTTTTTAGGTTATGAATGAGCAATTAAGGTTATACTTGTCCGAGGTCTTTCCGGGCATTTCCTATCCTTATGAGGGTAAGACTGTCCTTACTATTGAGAAGTAAGTAGTTTTATCCTTGGGATGTAGAAGGGTCATCGTAGGGTCATTGATAGGTCATTGAAGGCAACGGTTGTGAGGATACCTTAGCATTCGAAGGGACTATCATCATTTAACCGTAGGCTACACCGAAGGGTCATCGAGGGACAAAATCGTATTTCTGAAGGCAACATCCGAGGGACCACGATTTATTTTATGATGATTTAATCGAAGGGCCATTGCTAAGTGTATCCCCACATTCGCGGGACATGACCGTAATACCGTAATCATGGGGTAACGAAGAGAGGTCCGATATCATTTATTTAAAGTCCATATTTTAAGTTCATTAGGTAATTATGATGATTCCGCATTAAATCAACACATTAAAATCAATACATTAAAAATTAATACATTAAAATTAATTAGGCAATCAATATGAATCTTCACATTAAAGTGGAGTAATTTAGAATCCATCTCCACGAAGGTCTCCCACACGTAAAGTGGAGTACCTAGCCGGCCGCTTCATTGGGGATATGGAAGCTTTTACACCATTCAACACACGGGTTAGAGCATTAAGATAAAATATGATTTGACAATTGCATCATAAAATAGACATAACAGTTATGAGTTCAGGCCAAGTGATGCAAAAATCGTAATTAGATAAGCATAAAATAGAACAGCAAAGAGACAAAGCAGCCCCTGTCCCGTTCGCCTCTGCTTCGCCTAGCGAAGGCTCAGCGAAGGCTCGCTGCAGGCTCGCTTAGCGATGAGCTAGCGAGCGGCCACGGGTTTGGAATTTGACAGCAGCATGACTTCCGAAAACCTGCACTCTTATGGCATTTGGTCACAGGCATAGCATAAGCAATTATACAGGATGTTCATACTTAGATTCACATACGAAATCGAATTACATATCAAAGCTTTAATCGGAATGCATCATGTATGTAAAGAATATCAATTGTAAACGTAAAACAGCGACGACACGCAAACCTGTGTGCAATCGCGATATTGAAAGGGACTGATCGTTTGGATGCCGGATTGAGTTAGGCGGCGGTAGCTTCGGAGCGGAGGAGCGGCCTTCAGGGTTTCTTCACTCGGAACTCTCTAAAGTAGCCTCCAGGGTTTCTGTGCCAGGGTTTTCGTCCCTCTTCCTCTATCTGTTTTCCGTGGCTGAAGAGCTGGTATTTATAGTAGTAGTGGTGGTGACCTAATGGGCTTAAAATGAGGTCCAAAACTTCAGATTTTCGCAAGCTTCGCTAGGCGAAGGAATTGCTCGCCTAGCGAGCAAGCTAGTTCTGGGCTTTTTCTGGATCTGATGCTTCGCTGGGCGAGTGGCATGATGAAATGTTCGCTAGGCGAAGGAATTGCTCGCCTAGCGAGCGAGCTATTTTGGGCCACTTTTGGATTGGGCCTGTTGTGAGCTGGGCTTTTGTCCATTTGATATCAGTGCCTTGCAGAACAAGTCGGAGGGTCTTGAGAAATGCTTTGTAGTATCAATGGGCAAATTTTGGGGTATGACACAGTCCAAGAAGAAGATCCAAGGAAGAGGCAGCAAAAAGAAATTCGTGATTTGATGGAGAATTGAAGGAGATTTGTGGAATTTTGTTCTTGTGTGTTCTTGAGCTTTTGGAGAATTTGGAGGGAAAAGTTTGTTGAGATTCTTGTGAAATGTGATTAACCTTGCAATTCTGTTTGGATTATGATTAAATACTTCCACTTAATCCATCTCTTAATCCTCCAATTAACCAAAATGAAATGTGATTAGCAAAAATGCATTTTACTAAGCAAGGGCAAATATGTCTTTTCACTATGGGGCCCATGACAGCTGTATGACAGCTCACACATTCTCTAAATATCAGTTATGATATGTTGCAACTTGTCCCATGGTCATTGGTTGTGTAATTTTGATTTTCACTATGTCATGGCAAATGGTATAATTTCAAGTGCATTTCAAAAGTGACTTAACCAAATAATGAACCTCAACATGTTATGACAGTTCAAACCATCTCTAATTATCATTTGTGAGGTGTTGCAAAAATCCCCATTCCAAAATTCCCATTATTTCTCAACTTGGACCATTTTGCCCTTGGATTTTTAACTATACACTTGAAAATTGACTTTTTGCATTGACCATTTTTGATGAATTCCAATTATGCACCATGAAAGTACATGTCAAATGGAGTTTTCACATAAAAAGATCACTCAATTTGGACACTCCATGTGGAAGTTATGCCCCTCTGATTATGGGTCATTTTTGAAATTGAATGGACCATAATTTGCCAACCATGCATGGGAATTTCAAGTTCTTGGACTTTTTGGAAAGGTGAGACCAAGATCTACAACTTTCATGTTGAACAAATTTTCATTTGAAGCTTCCTTGGACATGTAATTTTGTGGTAAAAAACTTTCCATTTTTGGAAACTTCTATTACAAGTCACTTTCTATTTTTGGCAATTTCTTGTCTGACTTGATTTTCTCCATTCTTAAGCTTTGAAATGTCAAATAACACTTGTTCCAACATGAATGAAGTGTATCCAACTCTCTCCCACCTCCAAATCCATAAAGTCAAGCACAGTTGACCACAATTGACTTTTCAACTGATAGATGAATTTGGCCATGCACTGATCCATCTGAACCCCAATCCTCTGATGAAATGGCTCAAGGATGAACCCCTAGCCTCAATAAGCTCAATACAATCATGGAATAATCCTCATATACCTCATAGACCCCATCTCTTGATCATGCCTTGATTGGCCCAATGCAACTGATTAGGGTTGACCAGTGGTCAAAACCCTAATCTCAAGGTATAGCTGATCAACACTTGATGATATCAAGACCATGATGATGATGATGTATCACTTCAATCAAGATGAAGACCAATATCCTTTGAGAATCACAAAACCCTAATTTGGACCTCCACATCCTCAGATGATTAATGACCAGTCCAATGAAACCCTAGCTTGCACATGACCTCTTCATCTCCTGATCAAGACTTAAGAGGATGACTTGCACAATGTAACCACATGATATGCAATATGCAATGCCTAATGACCTAAAAAATGCTATGCAATATGTTAAGCTAGTCCCAAGAGAGGAGGGCAAATTTTGAGGTGTTACACCGTGCTATTGAAATTCAAGATCCTGGTGATATGAGGAGATTTAAAGTGAATGGACAACGGCTAAAGCATTATTATGGAGGGGTGATTCCAAGTGAAAAAACCTCCTTAATATTGTCGGACCCCTAATTTCAAACGTCAAGCTAATGACGAAAAAGAAACGCTTGATGGGAGGCAACCCATCAGTTATAACCGATTTTTTGTTTTGCAGAATTTATATTATATTATTCAAGACCTTCCAAGAGAGGACTTAGGTAATTGAGCAGACCTTTCCATTACTATTTATGATGTCTTTAATGAATGAGTTGGTAGATGTGTTTTTTTCTTCCAGATTTACAAGTTTATCACTTTAGGATTGAACAAATGATCCAAAAGGAACTCGACCATCAGGAAAACGACTTACAACTTGAAGGAAAAGGATGAGAAAAGAATCAAATGATTTGTACTCAACTTTCAGATAACTCAACTAGTAAGATTTGAGCAAAATAAATTCCATCGTTCACCATTCTTTCTTATTGAGTGTATTCATGCATTATTGTTTTATTTGGTTTGAACTATTTCTGATTAAATTTATCTTGATTGATTAACACACACTGAGGCAGTTGTTTGTTTAAGCTATGAGCCTTTTTAAAGCACCATGTAGTAATAAGTATATACATTTCTAACCACTTTGAGCTTAGCCTTTACTTCAGCGACTTAGCCTTAATTTTTAGTCGTATGACTTGAAAGATATTATCTTTCTACCCTCTCTTTGGAGTTTGGTAGAATTGTAGTTCTTAAAGTGTATGAAAAAGATTAAGTTTGGGGTTGCTCTTGGGAGTGAGCAGAGTTTTACGGTTGGGGTTGGGGCTGGGGTACTAGAGAAAAGTCGTAAAAAATTAAGAAAAAAAGTTATGAGAAAACAAGAAGTGGCAAAAGACATTTCTTCAAAAAGAAAAGAGAGAAAAGAATATTAAATTTTGGCATAAAGAGTACAATTTTGCAGCATTAGAAGTGGTTTTTGAGAGCATTTAGAGTAATTGGAGGCTAAGACTTCAAGGGATCTTATATGTTATTCTCTTCAGTTGATTTTGGTATTGTATTGTGAATTATGAGTAGCTAAACTCCTCTAGGTTATGTTGTATTATGATGAACTTATTTCAATATTGTTGGGCATTATGTTGATTTGAATTTGCATGAATTCTTTGATTTATAATTCCATTCAATTCTTTCTTATCATAATGCTTTTTATGTGAGATACTCTTTTAATATGATATTGGGCACATAGAAAATACTGATCATTAGTCTATGTGTTAGAGCCATGGCAATTGTCATGCTTACGCTAGTTAATTAGGGATAGGAAACCCCGAGCAATGGCTAGTGAATTAACGATTTGTTGCATCACCTAATCCTCCTTTAGTCTTGACAATTCATAAGATATTAATATGCGCAGTGCAGCAAGAGGCTTAGATATATTTTCATCAGAGCTGTTTTTATTCTCCCCCTTTTGTCAAACTAAAAAAGACTTAGCAAAAAATAGGTAAAAAAATATTTCATATATGATAAAGACAGGTACAAGTAAGCAGCAATTCAGAAAATAGAGAACACAAAAAAAACATAGCAGAAAACATAAGGAAAGCAACAGGAGAAGCCTAAGTGTCTAAGGGTTCGGAGGCGGAGGCAATCTCTAGAGCAGCTGAGTCAGCAGGTTCTGAATATTGTTGTTAACGGAGTCCTGGTGATCCAATCTTGCTCGCACTATCTGTTGCTCCTTCTGCAGTTCTTCCAAAGTCTTCCGGACCAGAGAAGCAAAGCCAGAGTTTGATTGCTCCCCCTGAGCCAGAGCATCAGTGCTAGCCTTTGCAGCTTCTTCCGCAGCTATGCGTGCTTCCTCTTCAGTGTCAACTTTTGCTTTTACTTCAGCTTCAGCAGCAGCCGCAACAACAACAACTTCAGTTGCAGCCTTCTCTACAACTTCTCTAACTCGTTGCTCTTCTCTAACGCTTGTATGCCATTTAGGATAGATCTTACTTATAGCGATTTAATGTTTAAGCTTGGGTCTGTGATGCATCAAATACATTGGATAATTATAAATCCAATAATGCTTTGAATGAAATTATATGCAATGGATTTTAAATCATTTTTTTTGAAGCGGTTTTGATTATCTTGTAATCGATTTGTATTAGAAAGAATCATGTCTTTAATGATATCTTATAATAGTCTTGTTGAATTAATTCATTAAGAAACTTTCAGACTCTCTTTATATTGTGATTTACTTTCGAGTATTTTGAAATCTCTAATTTCATTTTATGAGACCTAAAGAATCATGGTCTAATTTCGTTTTATTTGCTTCAACTTATAACAAATAGGATTAATGTTTTCTTGGTGAAAAGACTACTATTTGAGAAAATCAAAGAAACTATATTTTGTATGGATGATAATTTTTTTTTTGGACAGGATAAATTGATGATTTTTTTTTTAAAATTTATTGAAACATTTTATGCGAGTATGCGGTTGCCTAATTTTTTGTTAAATTTATATTACTCCTGAGTTAAATTTTGGCCATTATTTTTCTTCTTCTTTCATTTATGAAAATTTTATTTACTTTAAACAAAGTATCCATTTTAAATGGGAATAATAATATGAACACGTTAATGGTGTGGATTACACTCCAACTCGGCTGGTTGAAATCTTTGTCGACCAAATAAAATAACATGAATCTCTCCAATATCTGTAAAAGCACTCTATGTTTTGTAAGCACGAAAAACAATATCCCAAAATTAATTGAGTGGAGACAAGTTAACATGGGAGTAATCAAATGCTTAATTGCCACAAGACACGTAGAATTAAGGAAACAACATAGTAGGTTTAGTATTGGACCCAAAGGAAGGAATGTTTGTGTTTGCTCATAATCATAATTAAGACTAACTCCCAATAAAAATGCACAAAAGGAGAGAAAGATTTCAATAAGTGACCTTTATTGGGTTTCACAAAATCCAAACGTGTAGAAACCAATTAGGTGTGGAAATAAGATATTGTAGGTCACTTAGGGGAACAGTTTAGTTAGGTTGATGTTTAGGGCTAACACAAAGGTGAAACTATTGGGGCTCAATGCACGAGGCACACCTTTTCCTTTAACATGCCCACCTCTTATTCCCTTCCAATGTCTTCTTGTATGTGAACCTTTTCTTTTCCTTTGGTAGTTGCCATTTTTTTCAATGAGTGTATTATTGAAAAAATGTGAAGAGAAAGTTCCAATTATGCATGTGAGATCAAGGAAGCTATAATACCACCACAACAAGAAGTGAATTTGTTCTTTTTATTAACTATTCATACATATATTAAATAGGCGACTTTTTAAATATAGGTTAAAATCTATCATTGCATTTGTATGGTGCTCAACATCAATTTTTTTTATATGTGAGCTCCCGATCAATTGTCACGATCAAATTTAAAAACTGATATCAAAAAACTTTTTAATTATTTGATTTTGGTTTAGAAAAACTTTTTAACTGTGTGAGAGTTGTCTTAGTACTCTTAAGCTACTACCTTACTTTTACGATACTTGGTCCACTCGGACTGACTGACTAATAAAATTTGGCGAGCTGTCGCACCTTTCTTCACGGAGCTTCAAAACTTTGTTAGATAGTTTATGATTGTATAGGCACTTGGTCTTGTGTCCTTTTGCTAATGAGTTGTAACATGTTTATCATCAAGTTTGAAATTTATTGTCATGCACTGTTGTCATCAAAGCTCCAGAGGCTCATCTTCAATACATGCAAGCACATAGATCCACACTCAAAACCTTATTATCTAAAGAAATTTTCATGAATACATTTGGATTTGAGGATGGTACGGTGGCGAAATTATTGGTAAAAGACTTTTTTTAACATAATTTAACAATTAGGCAAAGTCAAGGCTTGAGGAAGTGGATGCATAAATGTGGATGCGCTTGAGAGCAACTCAAGATTGAAAAGATGATGGTTTTGGTGCTCAAAAGCATTAAAGAAAAGAAGAAGAAGAAGATATAAATTAAGATGAAGAGAAAGATTGACAAAGTCATACCTTTATAATCATACCATAATTGATTATGAACATGACATAATCGATTATGAAGTGAATAAATCAGCTGCTAATGAATAACTAGAGTGTTTCTAATTGTTTATGAGGTTTTTCAAACCATAATTAATTAAAGTGAAAGGCGTAATCGATTATTAAGCTCGCGTTTTTTATTTGAACTGTTCTAATCGATTATGCTTAGGGCATAATTAATTATGAGGCATCCATATGGATATGTTTTGAGTCTGCATTAACCTAATTTATTTTTGTCCCTCCTTTTTTACTTTTACATGAGAACCCGAATCACATCACGTTTCTGACGCAATACACATGTCATTTTAGCGTATTTTATCTCCTTTTTTATAGTGTTATGCTGGTATTTTATGCTTGTTTCATGTATTTTATAAAGAGGAGCATCCATGTGAGAAACCAGAGCAAAAACAAAAAAGAACGAAAAAAATAACAAGTTTTTGAACTCATGACGTTCACCATGGAGTTTTCCGTGGCGTTCACCATGAGGTGGAAAACATGGGAGCCACGTGTCATCCAAAGAAAAGCAAAAGACCAAGTTTCTGAGGTCATGACGTTCGCCATGAGGACATGGCGTTCGCCATGGACCTTAAGCAACACTTCTTCCCATTTTGTACTCATGGTGTTCGCCATGGACTTTGAGGCCTAAAAAATAGCAGCATGAATATTCGGTTTTTCCCCATTTCAACATATATTTCTCTCACTCCTCCAATACGATTTCAGACATTTTCACCCGTTTTCAGCTCTACAAATAGGCCAAGGTCTTAAGTTTTAAGTATCCAAATTTTAGCAGAGTTATTAGAGTTTAGAGCACTTATTTTAGATAGAAAAATTCACTATTATAAAAGCTACATTTTCTCACATTGCCGAAATCGTATTTCTAAATTTAATTTCAGAATCAGTTTTTAATTCAGCTTTTATTTTCAGGTTTAAATTTATTTTACAGCTTGAATTTTCTGCTTTGTTTATTTCAATTTATCCTTTTATCGTATTTAGTGTTTATTATTGTCGGTTCTTAATTTTCAATCAGAAATATTGTTTATTTTTGTTGTCAATTAATTTCTAGTTCTAGTTTATTTTACTTTTATTATTCATTGCACTATTCTAATTTTGTTTGGATTTGTACTTTACCTATTAATTCAAGTGCATTCGTGTATGATTAACCACTTGCAGGTACTTTAATTTTTATATATATTTCCATTCTGCAATATATATATATATATATATATATATATATATATATATATATATATATATATATATATATATATATATATATATATATATATATATATATATATATATATATATATATATATATATATATATATATATATATATATATATATATATATATATATATATATATATATATATATATTAACAATTATACTATTATTATTTTAATTATGAGTTTTATGTTCTATTATTTCATGTTCATTTTAATTAATTACAATATGTTTCTCCTAAATATGTCCGACTAAGTTCATAGACCCCGAAATGTGAGGATCCCTATTTCGACGGGACTCGATAAATTATATCGGCACTGATTTTTAATATTAATTTATTATCCGGTTCTTAATTTTATTTTGAAAATAAAAAAGCTTTGTGCGGTAACAAAAGCACTCAAATACCGATCAATAGCGCGACAATGTAAGACTGGTATCCGATAAATTAAAATTTTGATCTTTAAGTTTTTAAAAACAGCGACAATGCTTTATTAATTAATTAGGACTGATTAGTTTTCAAAAAGTGTTTTGAAATTGTAACTTGCGGAGCGACAACAAGTCATTTATGGTTTCGAAATATAACACGGGTCGCGAAAGTGAGTAGGATTTTTTAAATTAGTATTTCCTTTGAAAAATATTTTAAAACCAAACAAAGTGCTGAAATTTATCTGAGTCCTGAAGGTACCCCGGAATTACATTCAGGTCTCTATTTATTTAAATTCTAAAACTGGCATTCTACATTCGTTTTCAAACAAATCAAAATCCGATTAGCCTTAAATTTATAAAGCGATATAGATCACAGTAGGTTGACATTGATCTTTGTGGGTTCGATATTCTTTTATACTATAATTGATTGTTCCATGCACTTGTGGATTGACACACATCAAGTTTTTAGCGTTGTTGCCGGGGACAAACAATCAATATTGTGATTCCATTGTAGCATCGCATAGACTAAAACATTTTTGTTTCAATTACTATAATTCTAGATGGATGGATCACCCAAGTTTTCTCTACAATTACCACTCCCAGTATTTTGAGGAACCACAAGATTCCCATAAATTCGACCTCAAAATATTAATGGAGGATTTCATTGCGATGCAAACTCTCTCTAGGCTTGGATCTATGATGAAGCGCTTTGTGGAGACACAAACTCTCTAGAATGAAGAGTTTAAAAACAAAGTCTCCATACTAATGAAATCATTAGGCAGCTAAACATTGTGGTCGAGTCCCTCGAGACTCACAACAAGGCATTGGAGACTCAAATCTCTCTGCTTGCACATACACCTCTAGGACCCTCCCCTGAGAGACAACAAAAAACTTTTTCCAGTGCCTGCTAAAAGCTTATTAATAGAGACTAAAAAAAATCAAGCATACTGCATTAGTATATTGCATACTACATGCATATCTAACCTTTTATAACCACCCATCTACCCACAAATAATTCAATCTAACCCCCAGCAGTTGCCATGTATAGAAGCCAGTTCATTCATCCTATCCCAGTAAAGAAATTCATTGAGAACTATCCTCACATTACATTCTATTTGTTCTTGGTGGATAAATTTTTTGATATTTTAGTATTTAATCCCCTCTTACCTCGAATGTTCGGAAGCCATTGCTATCCATAAATTCAGGTCCGAGAAGATTAAATAAGGGCAGTTGTCATACCCCAAAATTCACCCTACCCTTCACAATGTTCATCTAGGTCATTAACCCTAATCATGTGCATGTCCCCATGGTCACTCATTTCATTTGCATAGACATTGTTCAATACAAGAGGACCGGTATCTTGGATTCATAGCATTGTGCTTGTACCTAGTGTAAACTAGGGTTTCCTAGTAGCTTGAGGTTGCCTAGTCATCTAAAAACCTAATTGGATGTATCTTTGATTCTTGTGTGTGTGCTTGACATTGAAGATTCAATTGTGGCTTCTTGGTGAAGTAAAACCCTAATTTGGGGTCTCCACTTGCAGATGGCCAAGCCAAACCCTAATTGTGTCTATCATTCATTATGTGTGAACCTAACCCTAGTTCCATTGGATTCACTATCATCCATTGTGTATGTTTCACTATCTTTGTCAAGATTTAGTCAAGGCCCACTTGTTCATGGCTCTTTATGGAGGTTCTTTTGGTTTGTTTAACATTCACTTCATGGTTGTACATGTTCACCTTTTGCTTGTTTATTTAATTGGTTCAAGTCCATTTTTGTGGCATCACAACTTCCACTGAATTCAATTTATTCATGGCATTTCATCTGGTCATTTCCTCATTCCTAGCCCATGGCTTGTTTATAGTTTGGTTATGTGCATTTCATTTGGTCACTTCTAGTGCATGGTTTGGTCATGGTTCTTTCATGGTTTTGTCTATATGTCCATTAGTTCATTTATGCAACCTCTTTACCAATTTGTCCTTTCTAAGGCTTAGGGTGATTCATCTAAGTCTTATTATTCATATTCACTACATCATCCATTCAAGTGTGTTGATTTCAAGGAATTTAGGTTTGATTATGTGATTGGTTCATTCATACATTTCCATACAATTCAATATATCTTATACAATCATTCATTTCAATTCAATTCATTCCATTCATTCATAAATAAATATCAATTACATTAATCAAATGTCCATACATAGAGGAAAATTACAATTTGACAATTTTCTACCTAAGTTGACTTCTGGTCAACTATTGACTTTTTGGTCAACCAATTGACCAAAGTCAACTGACCCATCCTACACCTCAAACCCTAATTTATTGTTCCTAACTCTCTGTGATCTACCATGATTCCATGTCCTTGAATTTTTTTCTATTTCTTCAAGTGTAACTTATCTATCATGTTTGCATCATCCTCCAAAGAACCAAGCTCATGAGATTGTCAAGCATCATGAGCATGTTACAAACAACCACATTTATAAACATTTCAATCTAGCAATAAACATCCATTCAAGTTTACAACTTAACCAATCATTATGGCAATGCATTCTTAACATAACTTAACATAGCATGATTGTAAATCATCTCAAGATAACCATAACACACACATATCTGCAACAGGTTCAGTTCAGAAGCTATAAACACCTTACATGTTGACCTTGCATAACATCTCCTGCAACTCACACCATCACATGTTGCAGTAACACATGAATAGGCATACCTGTTGCAATGCCAACACAAAACCAAGTCATCAAGCACTCATGGCATTCAACAAGGTCCTACAGCAAAGCTTCATGCACCTGCACATCAGACCACAAAACATGCCAGACACAATCCTGCAAAAAACAAACCAAGTCATCAAGCAATCATGAAGGTCCTATAGCAAGTCATCAATGCAACAAATATCCTATAACACAAACATCATTCAACAGCAGCAAAGGCAAGGCAGTTTTACACATTGTAGAAGTTCAAGTGAATACCATAACAGCAGGACCATTCACAAGCTCATCAGGTCATCACAACAACAATTAACAAGAACACAACATTGCAAAACACATCACTATGCATGCACAACAACAAGTCGGATAAGCATGCATACCAGATCAAAGAAAAACAAATTGTACCGCACCCAATACAACCATCAAGCCAAACAGTTCAGAGCAAATGCAATAAACAAGTTTAATTCGAGAAAAACGACATTGAGTTGAACTCATCCTGAACTAACCACATCATTCACTTAACCTACAACCATAACATAACTAATTCATCCATTCTAACTAACTTAACAAAACCTACAACTAACCAAATAACTTTGCCTCAAAAGACAAAAAAACTAGTTACAAACTCTACGTGAATTCCCAAATCCCCATAACATTCTAATTGATTCTCTAACCGAGTTCATGAATCACTCTAACAACCTCCACGCCCTATAAATCTCACCCTCACTCCCAAATTTGAGGCATACAAATCATTCTCATTATCTTCCACTCTAGAAATTCATCACAATCCAGATCATTTTCAGCTCAAACCTCAAAAATCACTCTTCACTTATCTTAGAACTCTCATATTCTCTCCTCTCAATTCCCTCACCTAAAGCTCAGAATCACTGAAACTCCATTGAATCTCTTCTATGGAACTTCAAGGGAGTGAGTTGAACCTCAAGATCAAACACTCTCGGATTCAAGACTCAGTCCTTGCCATTCACTCACGCGAAAATCTAGAATAACAGAAGGAAGAAGATAAGAAGAGGAATTCAAAGTAAGGAAGAAAAAGAGTAGAGAAAGCTTACCTGAGCTCCGGTGCAATCGTCTTCTTCGGCAAGGTATAACTTAAACCCTTCGCATTTCACTTTGTTCTTGATACCATCATGTGAGCCTTGACCAGAGGAATCAAAGCCCTAAGGTCCTAGGGCTTAATTCCTCGTATCTCTCATTTAATTTATCCCCAAACAATTAGGGTTCTTGAGTAACTTTGATGTGGTTAGGGCTTTAGAGGCTGAATTGTGTGAAATTGGATGAAGATATAGATTGAGCATGAATACATGAATCTTATGGTGGTTTCAATTTAGGTTTTGGCTTGCCACCACCGCCGGAGGCGACCTCCGACGCAGTGGCCCATGGTGTCCATGTCACCTGAGTCATGAGCTCATGTAATTTAGTCTGGCACGTTTTTATTTTAAATTCAATCTTAATTTCCATTTCCATGTGACTGAATTGTTAAGTCCATGTTGCCTTTGTTTGAATCTTTGGCTCTCCATGAACATTAGGCCCAACGTTTTACTAGCCATCACCATATTTTGGCTCTGCACCCCCTTGACTGAAAGAGTGAATGTGAGATTGGGCCTCCCAATGGGCCTACGCTACAATTGCCTTCTGCACTATATTCTTCAATTTTGCCCCCCTGGGTTTCGTCCATTTTTACTTGTTTTTACCTTTCTTTTTTTATCATATTATTTTCCTAACATTTTTTGCCACATGTTGCTATTGTTTGTGATCTAAAATCTTGATTAATTTTCCATTGATTGTGTTAATTTTCATTAGAGATTTTGATAAGTTTTAGTTCATTTTGATGTAGTGTTAATCATGAGTTTAATTTCCATGTTAATGTCCTTGTGAGTATCATGTGTATGCTTATCTTAGGGATTATATTAGGTTTAAATTGAATTTATATTTATTTTAATTTCCATGCTAAACCATGTTTGCCAATTTGACCCATAATTCACATATGCCATATTTAGATTATTTTTGAACCTTAGTTTAATTCCATTTAATTTTTTTATTAGATTATGAATATGTTGAACAAATTGAAAATATTCAATTTCAATTTAGATGATATGTGACTTCTGTATATCCATATCATTTGCCCTGATCTTATGTTTAATCATCAGTTAATGATTCATGATCCATTTCCATTTGAATTAGCATTATAATTTAACATATCCATTTGATTCACTTGTTTTAATTTATACTAACGGTCACTTGCTTGTTGTCATACCCTAAATTTTAACCCTAATATCCCACATATCATTTGCATCATTGCATACAAACAAGATCACATCTTAGTCCTTCCCCTATCTATCTTTGGGGTTGCTTCTTGCAGGGATCACCAAGCACCTCTTTGTTGGTTTGTTTTACCTTTGTGTTCATATGATTAATTTCTTATCTAACCACTAATCAAAATAGTAAAAATTTGTTTTATTTTCCTTAAGTTTATGGTGCAAGGTAAGGGCTTTTCAACCAAGTACATCTCAAAGTTTTGTGGCTTACTTCTCAAAAAAAGTCAAAGGTTCATGTGTTTATTTCCATGCCTTCTTCAACAAGCAACTTCAAGCTTTAAGCAATTTAATCAAGAGGAAATCAAGGACACCTTATTTTTTTTATAAATGATCACCCATGTGCTTTGAAATGCAAGGAAAGTACAATTATATATGCTTGTTCCAAGAGGTTTGACCAACAGTCAATATTTTAAAGTCAAAGGTCTAAGGACCACAACTCCTTCAATTCTCAATATTTTTTGAATGCTTATTTTTGAATATGAATCTTATCAACCTCCTCTACAACTTCTATTTACATGATAAGATCCAATTATGCTTGGAGGATCATCAAAAGTTTGGAGACATTATAGTTCATTTGTGGACTTAGTGAAGTTTGACCTATTTTCAAGTGACTTTTTCCTAACTTTCAAAGATCACAACTTATTCAATTTTCAACATTTGAGGATGATTCTTTTTGCACAATGTCATTTGTGATTCCAGCTACAAGTTTTCTTCAAGGACCAAGGTCACAATATACTTGGAAGGCCATGGAATTCATTGAGGCATTACAGATCATTTTCAACCATGAATCACTCAAATTTTTCGAAGTTATATGATCAGTTTTTCATGCCAACTTCAACATGACATAAATTTGTTCTCAAGCATACAAATGCAACCTTTATTGGCACATTGTAATCTTGGATATGATGTTAACACATTGCAAAAAGAATCGGATAAAAAGCCTCCTGAGTAGGGTTCTCCATTGGGTTGAACATGGTGACTTATAACTAAAGAAATTACCATTTCCCGAGTTCTAAACTTCACTAATATCAATTCCAAGCCATATTAGCATGTGTTTTGGACCTAAACATATTTAACCAAGTCTCAAAAAGTTAATTAACCCTTAAAATGCATCATTTGGCTGATATTTGATGAGTTTCAAGTCACACTTTTCACACACTCGAATCAAATTCATTTTGCATGAATTCTGCATCATTTCACACGTATTTGGATCCAATCACATTCCCTATAAATAGAGGTAGCTATTTCTAAGAAATCTCTGCTGCAACTTGAAATTTTTCCAGAAAATTCAACTATTATGTTTTGAGTTTCATCTTGTTTCAATCCAATTTCTTGATTCCATTAGCACCTTCGGCATCCTTTGAAACTTTTGCAACAATTCCCCAAGCTCTGAGACCTTCTGAAATGCTCTAACTAGATCGAGCTTCATCTACTCATGATTACCATTTGGACAAGGTAGTTCTGAGCATCATTTGCAATCAAATAGGTTACCACAAGGTAGTCATTCACTCTCTGATGCTTTCCCCTAACTTATCTGGTGTTGATTGATCGTGTTCATCATTTTAATTTTATTTTTTGTGGCTTGCTTGTTTCTGAAACTTCTCTGAAATTCCCTTTGCTAAGTTTATATAAATGAATTTGGAGCATAATGTTGAATTCAGGATGAGAAGAGGATCACATTGGTGGTGGTATCGTGTCTTGAATTTACCAAACGATGAAACTATGGTGAGAGATCACCGGAGAAGACGACCAGAGTTTTCTCAGGTTGTCTGAGTTTGATCAGACACGTTGGTAGAATGAAATATTCTGATTGGTTGGATTTAAACTGGATCCTGTGTTTAACTTGTAGCATGTTTCATCGTGTTCTCTAACATTTTGAGTGTTGGATCTGCCACGACAATTAATGAGGTGTGATCCAACACTCCGTGTTTTTTCTGATTTTAATTATTTTTCTTTAAAAATTGATAGTAATTTCATTTTTTATCTAAAAAATCCAAAAATAAATTCTAAAATTCTCTTTTATTTTTCTTCATTTGATATTTATTTTTCCATATTTTATTTCACTGACATTCTATTTTTCATGAATTTTCTCTTTTCTCCTTTGTTTAAATTGATTTAAAAATACTTTTATGTATTTTAAAATTCTGAAAAATTTATTATATGCTTCTTACTTTATTTCCAACCTTCCATAATTTTCTTGGCCATTTATTTGGTGTTTTAAAGGATTTTATGGATTTTCCATTTTATTTCTATTTTAAAATTAATTTAAAAATACCTTTGATGCATTTTTATTTCATTTAATTTCATTTTATTTTTGTGTGACCCTTGTGAACTTCTGTTGGCCTTGGATCATGATGGTTTGGACTTCAAGTCTCATCAAACTCAATGGATCTTTGGTGTTGATGGGGTGAAAACCCTAATCCACAAAAATGGATGATTGATTTTGATGCTGACTTGATCAAACTTTGATCCAATTTGGGTGTAACTTCTCTTGTCCTTTTCTTCTTCATCTCTTTCTTTTCCCTTTGATCAATTGGATTACTTGTGTCCATCTTGTTCATGATATATAGATTGGTACTTGATGAACTTTCATCATTTCAAAACTACCTTCTTATTAATCATGGATCATTTAAGGCACTTTAGATTTATGCATAAGTTTGTCCTAAGTGTCATGAAGTGTGGATTGAAGTAATGGACCATCCTCCTAGATTTTGTGCTTGATCACCCCCTTTCTTTTTTTGTGTGGCAATGTATTAAGGAGAATGATTTATATATAATTTCTCTAACATGTATTAACACAAACATTATTATTGACTTGCCTCAGATAGCTGTGACTTCTACGTATGTCCAATTACGATTGCTTAACATAGAGCTAAATTTGTCCTAAAGAAAACAAAGGTATTTTTGTAAGTGAGATTATAAGTCTCCCATTCCTCATGGTATTTTGTAAAAATGTTGCTCATTTTCCATTTTATGAGAGCTAGTGGCATACTTGTTGATTTTATCCAAGTTGGAGACCTTCTCATAAATAATGTATAGGTTCATATTTTCATGCTTGTGAGTGGATTGTTGAATTTTCTCCAAAAAGTGACCAAACCATCATTCATCTTTGACTACTAACATCCTTTACTAAAACTTTACTTGTATTAACTTTTATTTTAAAGTCATCTACTTTATGCTTCTTTATTTTATGTCATTTACTTTATACTTTATATTTAGCATTCCATATTATATTATTTGTGTTTTTGTCATTTTGTTCTTTGTCCATTTGGACCTTTCTTTTATATCATTGTAAAGAAGACATTTGTAAAGAAAAATCCTAAAAAAGAAACTTGGTTATCCTGATTCATGGACTCGTGGTTACGATTGTTGGCATCATCGTGGAGTTATAGACTTAGAATTAGGATCTTGACCTTTACTTTGAGACTTATGACTTGAGACCCTAGAATTCATGTGGTACCTTTGACTTGGGATTTCCTTTTGAAGACTTGGTTGAGTTACTTTGGTTTCATCTGATACGTGGATTATTATTTTATTATTCTGCCTTGCTTGAGGCTTACTCCAAAGGAGGGAATTCTTGCTTGACTTATGTCATAAAGCTTGCTATTTCTTGGTTAGATTTTTCCTCCCTATATTTTACTTTATGCTTTAGGATAGTCTCTTCTTATCCTCCCCCCTTCTTTAATTTTCAAAATCTTCTCTCTTTTTAAAACCTTCTTGCTTTTTTAAACTTGAACTACTTTCCCAATAAACATTGACTTTTGTCAAGTGATTTTCAAAATCTTTTTCTTGAATAAATATTAATCCATCTTAAGCATGTTTAGACCAATTTCAAAAGACTAAAAATGCATAACTCATTCAAATTATTTTGTGCCTTTGTGCACTTTTCCTTTTAAATCTTTTCTCAAAGTATTAGACACGATTCATTTCCATAATTGAGATATAATTCTCATATCACCATAATATTGATAACAATTCTTTTCCATCTGTGAGAGTTAGTGGCATACTTGTTGATCCTTGTCCAAGTTGGAGCATTTCTCATGATGATGCAAATTACTCATACTTGTGGGTGACTAGTTAAGTTTTCTCCTTAAAATGATAAAATGTCTTTTTTCCATAAAAATGAATAAAAAACAAACTCCTTTGTTATTTTTACCATGAACTACGAGGTTTTGATCCTCCATTGAACTTTGTTGTTTCGTAGGCATGAGATTTCAAAAGTCTTGGCAAACATAAAAAACCGAAGAAAAAAATTCTTTTCCCATCTCTCTAGTCTTTTACAAACAACACCCATTTCAAACTAAGAGTCTTTTCAAATAGGTTCATATGGAGTAACATGGATGTTTAGGGTGCTAATACGTTCCCTTTTCATAACTAACCCCCGGACCCTTGTTCTCTTTTTATTAGTTTTGTTTTAAAACTTCTTCGGGTTTGGTTCGTACTTTTTACCCTTTCCTTTGGAAACAATAAAAACGCGGCGGCGACTCTTGCTTTACGAGTCAAGTTAATCGATAACTTAATTTAAAATTTGTTACCGCTACAAAAAAGTGGCGACTCTGCTGGGGAGTAGTCCTTAGTGGGTTAAGCCAATCTTTTGTTTTTGTGTATATATTATGTTTGTTGCTGTTTGTTGCTGTTTGTTATTGTTAGTTTCGTCTGGTGCTTGATAACCTCTGTGTGGTGAGATAAGTACTATAACTGAACTTGAGAGATCTTATGATATGAGGGTGGTATAGTCATGTTTGGCTTACGTGGAGTTAATCCTTAATAACCTGACTTGAAATCCAGCACTCAGTGGAGGCCCCTTCAGGATTACCGATGTAACACGAGTAGTCATAGTTTGCATTACTTTTTCCGACCTGGGAGCCCGAGAAGTTGAGGACCTTAGAACCTTTAACCCATCTTGGCCTTTTAGGACGTAGTGCGGTGGCTACTCAGGTGTAGACTTGAATTAGTTGTTATGGGATACTACACTCAGACGAGTTGTCTTGAGAATATTATTGGTTGACGAGTAGTCATTTAAGCCGGTAATATCCAAAAGATGGAATTATGACTATGGGAACTTTTTAGAGCCTTGTTCTACATGTGATTATACCCTTTGTACATACATTGTGGGTTGGTTCTTACCCTTGGCTCCATGCTCGTGAATCCGAATCTTTGGACCTTATTTGTATGCTTTGTGTGATCTTGTTTGTGGTTGTCGCATCATGCACTCATGACATTCATAAAAATCTTTCTCAATTTTAAACGAACTTAGAGAGTCTTTTTGCAAACATCGCAAATATTTTGATCATGGATATTGGAAGGAGGAATACTCTGAAATACAGTTTCAGATGTCCCGATCTTATGGAATTAAAGAAGCTACCATCTTTTGTGGATGATCCTAAGGGTTTCAGAGACCGTTTTGGAAAACTTTTGTTTGTTCTATCTACTGATGTTGAGGATGGCCTTCTTTGTACTGTGGTTCAGTTCTATGATCATGTCTACTGATGTTTCACTTTCCCTGATTATCAGTTGTTTCCTACCATGGAGGAGTATGCTCATATTTTGGGTATGCCAGTTTCTGATAGAGTTCCTTTTAGTAGGGTGGAAGGAATCCTAGAATCTTAAGTTATTGCTGAATCCATTCACCTGAGGAAGTCTGACATAGATGCCAATCTCAATGTCAAAGGAGGTATCAGAGGGTTGACTTAGAATTTTTTGATTGAGAAAGCTTTTTCTTTTGCTAATGCTGGTAGCATGGTGGCCTTTGAAACTATTCTTGCCTTACTCATATATGGTTTGGTCTTGTTTCCCAACATTGACAACTTCATTAATGTTAATGCTATGAGGATCTTCTTGATTAGGAATCCGGTTCCAACTTTGCTCGACCCCACTTATTTCTCCATTCATCATAGGACTTCTAAAGGAGGTGGAACCATTGTCTGTTGTGCATCTTTACTGTACAAGTGGTTTATTTCGCACTTGCTGCAGTCTCCTATCTTCAAAGAAAACAAGGATTGTTTAAGATGGTCCCAAAGACTGATGTCTCTCACCAATAATGGCATAGCTCAGTATTCTTTTGTTTATGACGACGTCAAGATTATTGGTAGTTGTGGGGAGTACTCTAATATGCCTCTTCTTGGTACACAAGGGGGAATCAACTACAATCCAACTTTGGAAAGACATCAACTTGGGTTCCCCTTGAAGGACAAACCTAATAACACTTTGATAGAAGGTTTATTTTTTCAAGACGTGAAAGACACTCAAGGATTGAAAGCTAGAATGATACGTGCTTGGCATAATGTTCATAGGAAAGGAAAAAGTGAGCTTGGATTGAAGAATTGTATAGCTTTGAAGCCTTACACTAGTTGGGTGAAGAAGAGAGTAAAGGAATTCAAGATGTCATACGCTTATGAAAGACCTATATCCTTGATAATAGTCAAGTCGGCCACTATTAAAGGCATAAAGGAGTTGCAAGAGGCTTTGGATAGGATGAAGCAAGAGAGGGATGATTGGGAAGACAAATTTCACACCTCACAGCTTGAGAAAGTAGAATTGCAGAAGAAACTAAAGGAGAAGGATAACTTGATAAAATTTCCCGAGCAACATGTTGTGAAGAGATCAATGGACCAAGAGGATTTATTTTCCTCTAACAGTTCATCATCTACTCATCTTCCTACTTCTAGCATTTGGAAAGGCATTGTAGACCAGCTCGTGATAGATAAAGATGCTATGAAAAGTAGCTACGAAAGAGAGATCAAAAGGCTTCGTAAGAAGTATCAGCTTGGTGTTGGATCGACATCGGATATGATTCCATAGATCTAGTTTCTTTCCATTTATGATCATTGAAATTGTATTTCTGATTGTAGTCCTTTACACTATTAATAAAATGAGATTTTCCGTACAACAAAATGCGTTATTCTTATTATGATGTTTGCAATTTATGTCTTAAAGTTCCTTGGAAAATAATAATAACAATAATAATATTTGCATTTGCATATCATGCATCATGTTGCATCTTGGTCTTGCTTTGAGTAAGTTCGCCAAGGGACTTATTTCTTTCTTGGTCTTCATCCAGACAAGTTGTCTCACCAGTACAATACTCGAGCTAATCAGTTGAAAAAGATGGACCGCCTAGAGCAAGAGAATCATAAACTCAGTGAAGAGGTAACAACCTTGAGGAACAACTATGAGAGGCTTACTGCTATGATGGAAGCTTTGGTGGTTACTCAAAATCAGCGACCTCCTCTTCCTCAGACTCCACTTTAGAGGATCGTGATTTCCGAAATTGTCTCTATGCCCATCATTGTGGCTCCCTTCAGTGCTCCGCAGCACCACATGCCTTCTGGTTTCCCTTGTGGCATGCCTCCTAGCTTCGTGCCTGAGGGGTATCAACCTGCTGATGAAGTTCCTATGGCTTAACCAGTGATTTCAGTACCATCTCACGTGGTTCATGTTGTTGCTTATGTTGAAGAACATGTCTTTCATAGTGACCAGAGAGGGACTGTTGGTGTTTATGAAAGAATGAACAATTTCCAAGATCAGTTTCAGGCTATGCAGAAAGATATTCAAGCTTCGAGGGGGAAAGATCTGTTTGGGAAGAAGGCTCATGATTTATGTTTAGTTCCTAATGTGAAGATTCCATATAAGTTCAAGGTTCCGGATTTCGAAAAGTAAAAAGGCAACTCTTGTCCTCTGTGATGTACGCTCGTAAGATGTCGACTCATACAGACAACCATCAATTGTTGATCCACTACTTTCAAGATAGTTTGGCTGGCGCCGCTCTAAAATGGTATATGGGGCTCGATAGTACTTAGATCCTAACGTTCAATGACCTAGGTGAGGCTTTTATTCGCCAATACAAATATAATGTTGACATGGCATCGGACAGGGGTCAACTCCGTGTTATGTCCCGAAAAGATAAAGAAACTTACAAGGAATACGCACAGAGGTGGCGCGAGATTGCTGCATAGGTTAGTCCTCCCTTGGAAGAAAAGGAAATGACAAAGATATTTTGGAAGACATTGAGTTTGTTCTATTACGACCGGATGGTTGCAAGTGCGCCTAGTGAATTTACTGAAATGGTAAATATGGGCTTGAGATTAAAAGAAGGAGTATGTGAAGGACGATTGAAAGAAAATGGTTCGGCCGAGAGTTCCAGAAAGTATGGGAATGGCTTACCCAAGAAGAAAGAACACGATGTTAACGCTATCTTGCAAGAGAAACGTAGGAGGCTTCCGAGGAACAGTTAATGTCATCAGCATGTGGCGTCTGCAACTCCAATGGTTAATTATGCTCCGGTTATTCAAGCAGCACCGAGTTATCAACCGTGTTTCCAACAATGTACAACTCAACAGAATCATGTCCAGAGGCATGCACAATTTGACCCAATTCTAATGACCTATACATAATTATTTCCTGCTTTAATTCAAAAAAAATTGGTGCAAACAAGAACTCCACCAACTGTTTCGAAAGGGCTTTCATGGTGGTATAAGCCTGATCAACATTGTGCATTCCATCAAGAAGCGCATGACCATGATATTGAGAATTATTTCACTTTTAGAGATTAGGTGAGAAGGTTAATACAAGGTGGTATCTTGTCATTTGAAGATTCTAGTCCCAATGTTCAAGTTAATCCGTTACCCAAACATGGAAATGCAGTGGTGAATATGGTCGAAGGATGTCCAGGAAAATACCAAGTTTTTGACGTCAATATAATCATAACATCCTTGGTTGAAATGCATGCTAATTTATGTGAATTGAGCTATTATGAGCATATCCATGCTTCTTTCCATGTTTGTTCCAGAGATCCCCGAGGATGTGTTGTTGTGAAAAGAGACTTACAAGAAATGCTGGATCAAAACCTTATTCAGGTTACAAGGGATAGAAATGAAGATAAGCATGAGGTGAACATCATAGTTCCCCGTTTTAATCTCCTGGAACTGGTTGTGATTGCATATGATGGTCAGAAGACTGTTGTTTCTCCGTTGGTTATTCGTTTGGCGGGTCCTACGCCTTATGAGTCTGATAAAGTTGTACCTTACAAGTATAATGCTACTATGATAGAAGACGACAAAGAAGTGTTTATTCTCGCTTTCCCATCTGTTGTGAACATCGTCGATGTAAGTGGTGTGACTCGAAGTGGTCGGGTATTTGCTGTTGCATCTCCTAAGAGAACTAAAGATATGGTGATAGAGAAATCAACTCCAGAGAAAACTTCTGTTATACAAGCCGTCCAATCCATAAGTGGGAATCAGGATGTTGATCAAGATGAAGTGCTGAAATTGATCAAGAAGAGTGATTTCAATATGGTGGACCATTTGTTGCACACCCCGTCCAAGATATTCGTATTGTCTTTACTGATGAATTCAGAAGCACACCGAGAAGCTTTGCAGAAGGTCCTAGAGTAGGCCTATGTGGACCACGACGTGATGGTCGATCAATTTGATGGAATTGTGGTCAATATTACCGCATGTGACAATCTAAGCTTCAGTGATTAAGAGTTACTCGAGTAGGGGAGGAACCACAATTTGGCCCCGCATATATCTATGAATTATCAGGAAGATGCCATGTCCAATGTGCTAATGGATACTGGGTTCTCTCTGAATGTTCTTCCTAAGTCTGCGCTGTCTCAACTTGCTTACCAAGGTGCTCCGATGAGATTCAGTGGAGTTATTATGAAGACCTTTGATGGCTTAAAGAAGACTGTAATTGGGGAGGTTGTTCTCCCAATAAATATAGGTTCGTGCTTATTTTAGATCACTTTTCAAGTGATGGATATTCATCCCGCCTACAGTTGTCTCTTAGGACATCCGTGGATTCATGAGGCTAGGGCAGTAACATCAACTCTACACCAGAAGTTGAAGTTTGTGTAGAATGGGAAGTTAGTAATCATGGGTGGCGAGAAAGCCATGTTTGTGAGTCACCTCTCTTCATTTTCATACATTGACGATGGCGAAGCTGAGGGAACATCGTTTCAAGATCTTTCTGTTGATAATATTTCTATTAAGAAGAATGGATAACCTATGTCATCCTTGAAGGATGCCCAACATATGTTGAAGAATGGTCAATCTGCTAAGTGGGGACAAATTGTTGAGCTTGCTGAGAACAAGAACAAAGTTGGTTTGGGTTTTTCACCTGTTGCAACCCAAAGGGATCTAAAGCGAATTCAGGAAGTGTTTCATACTGATGACTTTATTCATTCCAGAGATCAATCTGTTGCCGTAATTTTAGAAGACGATGAAGAGGAAGGAGTGCCGAACTTTGTGACACGTGGATCGATGTGCTAAAATTGGATTGTTGTTGATTTTCCTTATGTTATTCACTTATCGAAGTAATATGTCCTTTTTTTATTTTCAAAATCCTTTCACTATGCCTAAAGTGAAAGTGAATCTATGTGGGATTTATTTCAGATTTCATTATCATTAATAAAATTTTATTTCGTTTATCCATATTATGTTTTTCCTTTTTCCTTTTTCTGGAAAAAATGGTAACATAAAAAACAAGATAATAATCATTTTTATATCTGCATCACAATGTGCGTTTATTTGTTCATATTCTAAAATCAAATATAAAATCATTGTGCATATTAATTGTTAAACCCATTGAAAACAATGACTCTATTCCCTCTCCCAACTTTGAATTTCCTGTATTTGAAATGGAAGAAGAGAATGATGAAGATATTCCTGATGAGATTTCTCAGTTTCTTGAGCACGAAGAGAAGACCATTCAGCCTCATAAAGAGCCGTTGGAAGTGATTGATTTGGGCTCCGAAGATAATTAGAAAGAGGTCAAGATTGGGGCACTGCTTTGTCCAAATGTTAAGAAGAGTATGGTAGAGCTTCTTAGAGAATATGTGGATGTGTTTTCTTGGTCTTATCAAGATATTCCAGGCCTCGATACTGATATTGTAGAGGATCGATTACCGCCGAAGCCAAAATGTCTGCAGGTTAAATAGAAGTTGAGAAGGACTCATCCTTATATGTCTGTCAAGATTAAAGAGGAGGTGCAAAAGCAGATTGATGATGAGTTCCATATTACTATTGATTATCCTCTATGGGTGGCCAACATTGTACATGTTCCAAAGAAAGATGGTAAAATCCAAAC
This sequence comes from Lathyrus oleraceus, assembly GCF_024323335.1. NCBI lineage: Eukaryota > Viridiplantae > Streptophyta > Magnoliopsida > Fabales > Fabaceae > Lathyrus > Lathyrus oleraceus. The sequence goes on from NC_066582.1 coordinate 42,816,758, forward strand.
GTGTGTTGGTTATAGAGACTTGAATAAAGCTAGTCTGAAAGATGATTTTCCTCTGTCACACATTGACATGTTGGTAGATAATACATCTAAGTTCAACGTCTTCTCTTTTATGGATGGATTCTTAGGTTCTAAATAGATCAAGATGGAGCCCAAAGACATGGAAAAAACATTTATTACACCCTGGGGAACATTCTGCTATAGAGTGATGCCTTTCGGTTTAAAGAATGCTAATGCAATGTACCAAAGAGCCACAACTACTCTTTTCCATGGCATGATGCACAAAGAGATAGAAGTATATGTTGATGATATGATTGCTAAGTCAAAGACTGAAGAAGATCATGTTGATTATTTTCCGAAGCTGTTTCACCAGTTGAGAAGTTTTAAACTCTGGTTGAATCCTAATAAATATACTTTCATTATCCGTTCAAGAAAGTTGTTAGGTTTCATTGTCAGCCAGAAAAGTATTGAATACTAACTGTGAGTTTGGGTATTCTATGCTTGATAATACTTATTGTGGTTTAGCTTGGGCTGCCAAATGTTTACGCCAGTATATGATCAATCATACCACTTGGTTGATATCCAAAATGGATCCAATAAAGTACATTTTTGAAAAGCCTGCTTTGACTGGAAGGATAACTCGTTGGCAAATGCTATTATCTAAATATAATATTGAGTACCGTACTCAGAAAGCAATAAAAGGAAGTATTCTTGCAGATCATTTGGCTCACCAGCCGATCGATGATTATCAATCCACCACGTTTGACTTCCCTGATAAAGATATTATGTACTTAAAAGCTAATGATTGTGATGAGTTATTGCCCGAAGCAGGGCCAGAGCCTGGATCTCGATGAGGTTTAGTGTTTGATGGAGCTGTTAATGCTTATGATAATGAAATTGGGAGAATCATTATTACTCCTAAGGGTTCTCATATCCCTTTTACTGCAAGATTAATGTTTGATTGTATGAACAATATGGCAGAATATGAAGCTTGTATCATGGGTATTGAAGAGGCTATTAATTCAAGAATTAAAATCCTTGATATGTATGGGGATTCAACCCTGGTGGTTAATCAGATTAAAGGAGAATGAGAGACTCGTCATCCTGGTTTAATTCCATACAAATATTATGCAAGGAGGCTGCCAACTTTCTTCAATAAAATTGAGTTTCATCATATACCTCGTGAAGAGAATCATATGACAGACGCTCTGGCTACTTTGTCTTCTATGTATAAAGTAAATCATTAGAATGATGTGCCCAGTATCACGATTATGCTCCTTGATATGCATGCTCATGTGTTTGCGGCATAAGAAGTTACAGATGACAAGCCTTGGTATTATGACATAAAATGTTTCCTCCAAAGTCAGGACTACCCGCTTGGGGCATCCAACAAAGATAAGAAGACTTTGAGAAGACTGGCTGACAGTTTCTTTCTGAATGAAGATGTAATGTACAAGAGAAACTTTGACATGGTCTTGCTCAGATGCGTGGATATACATGAAGCATACATGTTAATGCAAGAAGTTCATGAAGGATCCTTTGGTACTCATGCCAATGGACATGCAATTTCTAAAAAGATGTTAAGGGCATGTTACTATTGGCTGAAAACTGAATCTGATTGTTGTAAATATGTGAAGAAGTGCCATAAAATTCAGATTCATGTTGATAAGATTCATGTGCCTTCGACACTTCTCAATGTTATTCCATCTCCATGGCCTTTCTCTATATGGGGAATTGATTTGGTATGATTGAACCCAAAGCTTTGAATGGACATCATTTCATCCTGGTAGCTATTGATTACTTCACCAAATGGGTTGAAGCATCATCTTATGCTAATGTGACCAAGCAGGTTATGGTCTGATTTATCAAGAATCAAATTATTTGCCGATATGGTGTTCCAAGTAAGATCATTACTGATAATGGGTTGAACTTGAATAATAAGATGATGAAAGATCTTTGTGACAAATTCAATATTAAACATCATAACTGTTATCCTTACAGACCTAAGATGAATGGGGTTGTTGAAGCTGTGAATAAGAACATTAAGAAGATCATCCAGAAGATGGTTGTGACGTATAAAGACTGGCATGAGATGCTCCCGCTTGCTTTGCATGGATACCGTACATATGTACGCACTTCAATAGAAGAAACCCCTTTTTCTCTTGTGTATTGCATGGAAGCAGTGCTCCCTGTAGAGGTTGAGATCCCATCAATGCGAGTCTTGATGGAAGCAAATTTGTCTGAGGTTGAATGGTGTCAGAGCAAGTAAGAGTAGTTGAATTTGATTGAAGAGAAAAGGATGAAAGCTTTGTGTCATGGCCAATTATATCAAAAGAGAATGAAGAGAGTGTTTCACAAGAAGGTTTGACCCCGTGTATTCAGAGAAGGTGACCTTATGCTCAAGAAGATCTTGTATTTCAACACTGATTCTAGGGGGAAATGGACTCCTAATTATGAAGGCCCATATGTTATTAAGAGAGCTTTCTCCGGTGGTGAAATGATTCTTACAACTATGGATGGTGAGGAGCTCCCTCATCCAGTGAATACTGATGTAGTCAAGAAATACTTCACCTAGAAAAATAAAAGAACAACTCGCTAAGATTAAAACCCGAAAGGGCGGCTTATGCAAAAATGAGTGTCTCGATGGATTGAAAACCCGAAAGGCAGTCCAGGAAAAAATTAGAGATAAACAGAAAGTAATCATCCCTGTAGATTGATCCGAAAAGGAAATCTAGGCAAAAGTTAGGCATTATGGAAAGTAACTACATCATGTCGAGACTTGATCGTTCGAAGCAAAAGTGCCTATCACATGTTCCTATTCAGTCATCCTCGACCGAAGTTTAGAGCATAGTGGAATTTAAAGTTGTTAGGGAGAATAGTGGTTATTGTATTTCGATATATCCCTTTCCATTTATTTACCATGTTTCCAACTTTGTAATGATCGATGGAGTCACGCCATTTACGGACTACCATTCTATCAATAAAATTTGAGCCTTTTGCCCATTTGTTCGCTATTCTTATTTTCTTTTAGTTTATGAAATTTCATTTTTTTGTGATGATGATTTTTAAAACAAAAATATCGAAACAATAATGTTTTTTGAAAATTTACAAAAAAGATATGTATTTTCCTCGACTTGTGAATACAAGAGAGGAACGTTAATGGCAATCCCATGGATGGTAAGATCCTGAAGAATGGAATTTAGTGACTTTCCCAGGCCGGATTTTATTTTGTTACATGTATGACAATCTACCCAACATAGGATTGAAAAAATGGTAGAATCCCTAATGAATCTCTGCCGACATCTCCATCTTATTGTGATTAGCCGAGTATCTGGTTGTACTGTGTTATCAGTCCCACACTCTTTGTGCTTGTTCCATCAGCATAATCATACGCATGTGCATATCATCATGATGTTTACTTGCGCACTTTTCATTTCTCAATGCTTTTCCCCGCTCTCGGTAACTTTTCTCCCCACATAGTGTGTGCGTCCTCTATCCAATAGAGTGTCGACCTTAAGCAGAAAAAGTTTATTCTTTCTAATTCCCCACTAAGTCTGATCCTCATGGAAGATTTTGTTTTAGTTTTCCCCTCTAGTTCATTATCTGGATGGAATCAATCTTCAATTGAGTTCATGTCCTCATTGAATTGAGTCTTCTTTGACCGTTTTCTCTCCAGTTTCTTCTTGGGTTGAACTTTGGTCCCCTTTGGTTGGTTACCTTTGTTAAGCAATCACTCGGCTGATAATTGGTAATCATTTTGTTCGATCTTATTGAAATTCTGGTATCAGATATGAGATGTCGAAGGTAATGTCACGACACTAATATCTGAACAATACAAACAGGATAAAAGATAAAGAACAGTAATGCAAGAGACACAAGAAATTGTTAACCCAGTTCGGTGCAAACTCACCTACGTCTGGGGGCTACCAAGCCAGGAAGGAAATCCACAAAATAGAATCAGTTCAAAGACTCTCAGTAAACAACTTCAAGTTACAGTATTTTCACCTAATCTCTACCCATGTGACTTCTACCTAAGAACTCTTAGATATGAGATCCTACTCACTCCCCCTCAATCCCAACAGTGATATAAAACAAGAATTACAATGAAAAGAAGACACTATTTAATTACACATACTTGATCTTACTTAAAAGCTTCAATTAAGTAAACACACACTCATGCTTAAAATCTTAGAGTGACAAATTACAACTCAAAAATCAGACCAATTCAATCATCTATGGATGAATTGAATGGCTTACAATTCACACGACCACACAAGACTAAAACCCTTATTCTCTCTCAATATTTCGTTCGTTATTTCTTGTGTATAAAATCAGGTTTTCCATGTCCTTTTTATAGAAGCATTTGGCTGGGCTTGGACATCATGAAACCCTAAAACTATTTTCCATTCAAATCTTCTCATGACAGCTGATTAGATCTCTTTGGAAAATAAGTAAATCTGGTTGTAATTAATGATTGAATGCGCGTTTAAATCATCTCATCAATCATACAAAGATTTGCATTAAAAATGCAATCACACAATACATAACATTCAGACTGAATGTTCTGTATACAGATGTCATGACATCGGGTCTGACATCAGAGTAAAATCCTGCATAATTACATTTTAAACATCCTGCAGGTACAAGTTATCTTATGTTATCTTATGTCAAGACAACACATGTGACAACTTGTGAACATTCTAGGTTTTACCAAAATTTATGCCAACACTTAGAACCAACAAACTCCCCCTTTGGCAAATTTTGGCTAAAACATATATCAGTCCATTTGTTCACAAGAAAAAAACATATTAGCAATTAAGCAGCAACAGAAGTAATAACCACACAATTACTAGCTATAATAGCAACTAGTAATAAACACACATTAAGCACATTTTAAGCACATATCTGTTTCTTCTCCCCCTAAGTCTATTCAACACAGACACCTCCTTCAACAACACCTGTAACATTCAGAATCACCCCATCTGACATCTCCTTCAACATCACCTGTACAACAGAGAACATTGTTCTGTTCAGCATCAACTGTCATCTGTTTAGCCTAGCTACTTCAGCACATATTAACTACAACTCTCCACATATTAACTAGAACTCTCCATATAATAACTTCTCCCCCTTTTTAGTCAAAATAGACCAAAGAGACCAATGAGACAAAATAAATGTCTATTAGTCCAACAGAGAATGTCACAAGTAATGTTATAACATATAAAATGTTAAAACAAAATATCAGGTGTTACAGAACCATAATTATACACAGCTATATGAGCTGAGATAAAAAGAAATCCAGGGAAATCACAAAGAACCCAAAAATTACATCATGGCATCAAACAAGACTTCAAAAAAAAACATCAAACCATCAAAGCATCCAGAACAACATATCATAAAAGGGGGACCATCTTCCCTACAACTCAATCTCAGGAGCTAGCATCTTCATCAGCTTCAGATCCAGAACTGCCACTTAATTTGTCTTGAGATTCAGACCTCTCACTTGAGGTGTGGGCATCTGTTTCCTTGGCTTCACCAACATTATCCATATCTCCTTGCTCCAAGCTATTAATTAAAACCTCTAGAGCTTCTTTCCTAGCCTTAGCCACCCTAATCCCAGTCTCCAATTCCTTACAGGTCTCTTTCAGTTCAGCAATTAGGCCACCTTGAGAGGCTTGCTTCTTCATAGCAGATGTCATGACAATGTCATTGACATGACTGCCTTCAAATAACTTGTAATGAACTGACAATGGAGGTTTTCTTCTACTAGGGATATCACTTGTGCTTAAAATACTAGGTTGCTGGCTTAGGATTATCCCATAAATTATTGAGGGAAAAGCAATTGGCAGCTTCACTGCATTTGTGGAAGCATGTTTGAAAATTTGATCAAACATGAACCTTCCATAATCAAAGTTGATCTTGGTTCCAATGGCAAATATGATCCTTCCAAGAGCATTAGAGATTGTTGAGATGTGGTTTGTTGGAACCCAGTTGGCTGACCCTATCTTATGCAAGATAGCATATTTCACAGTTAATTTGCCAGCAGAGAGATGCTTTTTGCTTGGCCATTCCTTGACTTGTCCAACAATTATTGTCCTATATACTTCATTGTCTGTAGCCTATAATTCAACAGCTCCTTCTGTTCCTCTTCCTAGGAACTTATTGATCACAATTGGAGAGAACCTTACACACCTTCCTCTAACAAACACCTTGCAAAATTCTTTGTTGTTCTTGTCAGCAATGTCCTCAGGGATGTTCACCATAAATTCCTTAACAAGACCTTCAAAACATTGGGGTAACCCACTAACAGTTTTCATTAAACCAGCAGACTTGATCAAATCCATAACCTCCTTCACTTCCACAACATCCTTTCCCAGTTCCCTTTCCACAACTACTCTCCTTTGTATTACAAATTTCCACTTGGCCGCACCATCTTCCAGATGGTAGGAAATGTTATCCAAATGCACAGTAGCAACCTTAGCAGGAAAATTTCTAGCAGTTTGCTTTTTGACAGGAGAGATGTCTGGGACATCGTCTTCAACATCATCCTCTGACTCAGAACTTTCACTGACCTTTCTCTTCTTTACCTCCACTTTACTCCATGACTTTGAAGGACCTACAACAGTAGCCTTGTTACTAGTTCTGTCTGTCATCATCTCAGCCACAGACCTCCCCTTCCTGTTCTTCATTCTCTTAGCAACCCTTGGCTCCAAGTGATGAAGAAAGGTGTTATCTTCATCATCTGAGCTTTCTTCTTCCAAGTTAATCACCTTCTTACCAGAGTCATGCTTTTGAGAAGTATCTACAGATTTCTTACTAGGCACGGTTTTCCCTAAAGAACACAGTCCCTCAGCAACAATATCTTTCTCTGACCTAGATGAATCATCATCTTTCTCATTGTGAGGTTCCACCTCAGGTGTGGGGTCCCTTATAGATAGAGGAGTCGAAACTCCCTTGACTGAGTGTCCTTCATTTAGGATCCTCGTGACCAGATTCCTAATGACACAATCAATATAATGCATGTCATCCTTAGGGGGAGGGTTATCAGAACTGTTACCTAGAGTGTTTCCTGCAGTGGAAGATGGACCAGGGGCGTCGCCTGGGATGACTGATAGGGAAATCACTTCCAAAATGTCTTCATTCAGAAAATCCATGGAGGGTGTTCTTGCTTTGTGAGTAGGTTTAGAACCAGAAGATGAAGGATGTTGTGACATCTTGTTGAGCTTGTGAAAGAATTTTTGTTGCCCTAGCAGAGATGGTTGATACAATTTCATGAAGATGGAAGTGGTTGTGCTGAGGTTGCGTGTAGAAATGCTATAGATGGTAGTTCCAATACTAGGTAATGATTTACCATAAATGGGGCACTTTCTTTTAAATGGGCATACAATATTTTTATTACCTTTTCCACTCCAAATTAATTGCTATAAATTCTCATGGATACAAATCCCTAATTTCCCTCTTAAGCATTCAAATTGATTAGCATCCAAAGCCTTTATAAATATGTCATCTAATTGCATTTCAATAGTTACATGCTCCAGGGCTATGATTTTCTCTTCCACTAGTTCTCTAATAAATTGATGACGAATATCAATGTGCTTTGTCCTGCTGTGCTGAATAGGATTCTTAGAAATATTTATAGTACTCAGGTTGTCATAGTACAATGTCATGACATCTTGTGTGACATTGTATTCAGTCAACATTTGTTTCATCCAAACCAGTTGAGAACAACTACTCCCAGCTGCTATGTATTCAGCTTCAGCAGTGGATAGGGACACACAATTTTGTTTCTTGCTAAACCATGATATCAAGTTGTTCCCCAAGAAGAAACATCCTCCTGATGTGCTTTTCCTATCATCAACACTTCCAGCCCAGCCAGCATCACAGTATCCAGTCAACATAGATCCAGAACCATGAGTATACAACATCCCATTTTCACTGGTGCCATTGAGATATTTCAGTATCCTCTTCACTTGGTTTATGTGACTGACTTTTGGTTCAACTTGATATCTAGCACAAACACCTACAGCAAAGGCAATGTCAGGTCTACTTGTTGTGAGATATAGCAGACTTCCTATCATGCTTCTGTATAGACTTTGATCTACACTAACACCATTTTCATCTTTCGAGACTTTCAGATGTATAGGAGCAGGTGTCCTTTTATGACTTGCATTCTCCATGCCAAACTTCTTAACAAAGTTCTTGGCATATTTGCTCTGAGATAGAAAGATAGAATCTTCCATCTGCTTGACTTGTAGCCCAAGGAAATAGGTTAGTTCTCCAACAAGGGTCATCTCAAATTCAGACTGCATTTGTTTAACAAAATGTTTGACCATCTGATCTGACATTCCACCAAACACAATATCATCCACATATCTTTGAGCCACCATGAGTTTTCCTCCTTCATTCTTAACAAATAGGGTCTTGTCAATTCCTTCCTTCTTGTATCCATTGTTAATGAGGAACACTGTAAGTCTATCATACCAAGCCATAGGAGCTTGTTTCAAACCATAGAGGGCTTTCCTCAACTTGTACACATGCTTTGGAAGATTTGGATCTGTGAATCCTTTAGGTTGTTCAACATATGCTTCCTCATTTAAGTAGCCATTCAAGAAGGCATTTTTTACATCCATTTGGAACAGTTTGAACTTCAGAATACATGCCACTCCAAGCAACAGTCTAATGGACTCAAGGCGAGCTACAAGAGCAAATGTTTCATCAAAATCCACTCCTTCAACTTGAGTATATCCTTGTGTTACTAATGTTGCTTTGTTTTTAGTAACCACCCCTTGTTCATCATATTTATTCTTATACACCCACTTTGTACCTATGACATTTATTCCTTCAGGTTTTGGAACCAGTTCCCATACTTCATTCCTCTTGAATTGACCTAACTCCTCCTGCATGGCATTGATCCAGAACTCATCAGTCAAGGCCTCCTTAACATTCCTAGGCTCAATCTGGGACACAAAGCAGCCATGTGAGATCACTTCCCTTGATCTAGTTGTGACCCCTTTATTTGGGTCTCCTATAATTAGATCTTTGGGATGATCCTTCTGAATTCTGATGGAGGGTCCCTTGTTGATTTTGTCATCTTTAGGTTTAGCTTGAGAAGGTTCACTCTCATTACTTTTGTCTGAGAAATCAGCTGGGGGATCATTTGGAGATGTCTCAACATCGTCTGTGACATCAGTCTGTTGATCATCAACCACAACATTGATATATTCCATCATTACTTTTGTTCTGTAATTAAAGACTTTATATGCTCTGCTGTTTGTTGAGTAGCCCAAAAATATTCCTTCATCACTTTTGGGATCCATCTTCCTTCTTTGTTCACGATCAGTCAAAATATAACATTTACTACCAAACATATGGAAGTATTTGACTGTAGGTCTTCTCCCTTTCTAGACTTCATATAGGGTAGTAGGAGTCCCTTTCTTCAAGGTTACTCTGTTGTGAACATAGCAGGCTGTGTTCATAGCTTCAGCCCAGAAGTGGTAGGGAAATTTCTTAGCATGAATCAAAGCTCTGACTGATTCTTGAAGAGTTCTATTTTTCCTTTCTAACACTCCATTTTGCTGGGGAGTAATGGGAGAAGAGAACTCATGACTAATTCCTTCTGATGCACAGAATTTAGCAAATTTGCTGTTTTCAAATTCCTTCCCATGATCACTTGTGATTTTAATAACTTGGCTTTCCTTTTCTCTTCGAAGTCTTAAACAAAGATCTTTGAAGATTTCAAACACATCAGATTTCTCTCTTATAAAATTGACCCAAGTGTATCTAGAGAAGTCATCCACCACTACATAAGCATACTTCTTCCCACCAAGACTTTCCACCTGCATAAGACCCATCAAATCCATATGGAGAAGTTCCAGCACTCTAGAAGTGGTGTCATGTCTGAGCTTCTGATGTGACATCTTTGTCTGTTTTCCAATCTGACATTCTCCACAAATTCTTCCTTCATCAATCTTCAAGTTGGGAATTCCTCTAACAACTTCAACAGATATAATCCTCTTCATTCTTTAAGATCCAGATGGACCAATATTTGATGCCATATCTTCACTTCTTCTTCTTTGGCTAGAGAACACATTGAAGAATAACCCGTTTCTTAAGAACTCCACATATAGAAGTTGTCCTTAGAACTAACTCCTTTCATGATCACTTCATTTTCTTTATTAGTAATCAGGCATTCATCTTTTGTGAAGTTTACAGTTAATCCTTGGTCACATAGTTGACTAATGCTTATTAGGTTTGCAGTCAGTCCCTTAACAAGTAGGACATTGTCAAGATTAGGAACTCCGGGGCAATTAAGCTTACCAATTCCCTTGATTTCACCCTTTGCTCCATCACCAAAGGTTACATAGCTAGTGGCATGAGGATGAAGGCCAGTTAGCAGGTTTTTGTTTCCAGTCACGTGTCTGGAACACCCACTGTCAAAATACCAGTCTTCTTTGGCTGAAACTCTGAAGGAAGTGTCAGCTATCAGGCTTGTAACACCAGTCCTAGGAACCCATTGTTTTCTGTTGATAGGTATGTGATGTTTAGGTCTAGGTTGATGATGAGAAGGACTAGGATAGCCATACAACTTATAGCAGAATGGTTTTATATGGCCATATTTTCTACAATAATGACATCTCCATCTTTGATGTTTCCCCTTCTGCTGTCTTCCTTTATGATGTTATGACATATGATGTTACATCTCTGGTTTGCTACCAGTGTGACTGCACTTGGGTTTAGGTTTACTATCAGTGTGGCTGCACTCAGGTTTAGATTCATTGAACCCAATGCCAGACTTGTCTCCTGTCATTTGTCCAGTCTGGAGAATTTTGTCTAAGGTGTCAGATCCATTGTTTAGCATCCTGACATACTTTGTCATCTCATCTAGTTTGGAATTCAGAAACACTACTTCAGTTTTTAATTTAGAGATGGTTTCCAAGTGTTCTACCTTCTCATTCTCTAGTTGTGTTATCACCTTCTTCTGGCTTTCAACTTGTTGACACACTTCTTCACTTTTGTGACACAACTTTCTGTAGGTAGTGGCTAACTCTTCAAAGGTTACTTTATCATCACTTGAGTCTTCATCAGAACCCCATCTTCCAGTCAAGGCAGTCACAAGATTTGCAGACTCTTCTGTTTCACTTTCATCAAACCAAGTGGCAGCAAGACTCCTCTTCTGTTTCTTGAGGTAGGTTCCATATTCAGTTCTAATGTGTCCATACCCATCACATTCATGGCACTGAAATCCTTTTCCTTCTTTGGGCTTCTCATCTGATCTTGTTCTTCTTCCAGCATTGTTGGATTTTCTGATGTCGGATGAGATGTTCTTGACATTAGCCTTAGACCTTACATCCATCTTTTTCAGAAGTCTGTTGAACTGTCTTCCCAGCAATGCTACATCATTTGCCAGATCTTCATCAATATCTTGACCACTTTCCTCCTCTTTCTCCTCAGTGTTTGACATGAAGGATATGCTTTTGACTTTCTTTTCAGATCCATCACACATTCCCATCTCAAATGTTTGGAGGGATCCAATTATCTCATCAACTCTCATATTGGAAATGTCTTGAGACTCTTCTATGGCTGTCACTTTCATGGCAAATCTCTTAGGGAGTGACCTGAGTATTTTCCTCACTAATTTTTCATCTGACATCTTCTCACCCAGGGCTCCTGAGGCATTAGCAATTTCAAGGATATTCATATGAAATTCATGAATATTTTCATCTTCTTTCATCCTTAAATTTTCAAACTTGGTAGTGAGCAGCTACAGTCTAGACACATTCACTCTAGAGGTTCCTTCATGAGTGGTTTTGAGAATGTCCCAAGCATCTTTAGCCACCTCACAGTTGTTTACCAATCTGAAGATATTCTTATCTACTCCATTGAATATAGCATTCAATGCTTAAGAGTTCCCAAGGGATAGATCATTCTCCTCCTTGGTCCATTGTTCTTCAGCCTTCTTATCAGTTGTAGCTTCTCCATCCTTAGTAATAACTGGATGTTCCCAGCCTGTTAAAATAACCTTCCAAGCCTTATTATCCAGAGATTTTAGGAAGGCTACCATTTGAGGTTTCCAGTAGTCATAGTTGGATCCATCCAGAATAGGTGGTCTGTGAACAAATCCTCCATCTCTTTCCATAGTACCAGAAAGTAACGTCCCTAGATCTCACCCAGAACCAGAGCAGGATGCCTGCTCTGATACCAATTGAAATTCTGGTATCAGATATGAGATATCGAGGGTAATGTCACGACACTAATATCTGAGCAATACAAACATGATAAAAGATAAAGAACAGTAATGCAAGAGACACAAGCAATTGTTAACCTAGTTCGGTGCAAACTCACCTACGCCTGGAGGCTACCAAGCCAGGAAGGAAATCCACTAAATAGAATCAGTTCAAAGACTCTTAGTAAACAACTTCAAGTTACAGTCTTTTCACCTAATCTCTACCCATGTGACTTCTACCTAAGAACTCTTAGATATGAGATCCTACTCACTCCCCCTCAATCACAGCAGTGATATAAAACAAGAATTACAATGAAAAGAAGACACTCTTCAATGACAAATACTTGATCTTACTTAAAAGCTTCAATCAAGTAAGCACACACTCGTGCTTAAAAGCTTAGAGTGATAAATTACAACTCAAAAATCAGACCAATTCAATCATCTATGGATGAATTGAATGACTTACAATTCACACGACCACACAAGACTAAAACCCTTATTCTCTCTCAATATTTTGTTCGTTATTTCTTGTGTATAAAATAAGGTTTTCCATGTCCTTTTTATAGAAGCATTTGGTTGGGCTTGGACATCATAAAACCCTAAAACTATTTTCCATTCAAATCTTCTCATGACAGCTGATTAGATATCTTTGGAAAATAAGTAAATCTGGTTGTAATTAATGATTGAATGCGCGTTTAAATCATCTCATCAATCATACAAAGATTTGCATTAAAAACACAATCATGCAATCACACAATACATAACATTCAGACTGAATGTTCTGCATACAGATGTCATGACATCGAGTCTGACATCACAGTAAAATCCTGCATAATTACCTTTTAAACATCCTGCAGGTATAAGTTATCTTATGTTATCTTATGTCAAGACAACACATGTGAAAACTTGTGAGCATTCTAGGTTTTACCAAAATTGCTGCCAACACTTAGAACTAACACTTATTACCTTTGTTCAGGTATCACTCGACTGATAGTAGGTAATAGTTTCCTTTTATATCTGATTGGTCACCTTTGTTAAGCTATCACTCTATCGGTAGTTGGTAATCATTTCATTCAAGCTTATTACCTTTCTTAAGCTATCACTCGGCTGATAGTAGGCAATAATTCCTGTTACCTCTGATTGGTTACCTTTGTTAAGTTATCACTCGACTGCTAGTTGGTAATCATTTTGTTTGAGCTTATTACCTTTGTTAAGCTATCACTCGGTTGATAGTAGGTAATAATTCCTTTTACCTCTGATTGGTTACCTTTGTTAAGTTACCATTCGGCTGGTAGTTGGTAATTATTATGTTTGAGCTTACTACCTTTGTTAAGCTATCACTTGGCTTATAGTTAGGTAATATTCCTCCCCTAGTGGAGTTGGGGTTTTTCAATTTTGATAAATTATTTTCCCTAGCCAGGTCCCCCTGTGGAAACTGTTATTCCCCACAGAGATCCTGGTTTGCATTCATATCATGTCATAAGCATTTTGCGGTATCTTAGGGCCAAAAATTTGGTCTTTGATATTTAAGTCTCTTCAATCTTGTCAAGACAAAGATTTCAACGTTCATATCTCCAAATTGAAGAAACTTAAATAAGCGCATATGTCATACTCTAATTTTTAACCCTAGGATCCCACATATTATTTGCATAATTGCACACAAACAAGGTCACATATTGGTCTTTCCCCCTATCCATCTTTTGGTTTGCTTCTTGCAGGGATCACCAAGCACCTATTTGTTGGTTTGTTTTACCTTTATCTTCATATGATTAATTTCTTATCTAACCACTAATCAAAATAGAAAAAAATTGTTTTATTTTCCTTAAGTTTATGGTGCAAGGTAAGGGTTTTTCAACCAAGAACATCTCAAAGTTTTGTGGCTTACTTCTCAAAGAAAGTCAAAGGTTCATGTGTTTATTTCCATGCCTTCTTCAACAAGAAACTTCAAGCTTTGTGCAATTTAATCAAGAGTAAATCAAGGAAACCTTATTTATGAGTTCATATGATCACCCATATGCTTTGAAATGCAAGGAAAGTTCAAGTACACAAGCTTGTTCCAAGAGGTTTGACCAAAAGTCAACATTTTGAAGTCAAAGTTCCAAGGACCACAACTCCTTCCATTCTCAACATTTTTTGAATGCTTATTTTTGCATATGACTCTTCTCAACCTTCTAGATAACTTCTCTTTACATGACAATAGGCAATTATGCTTGGAAGATCATCAAATGTTTGGAGACATTATAGGTCATTTGTGGACTTAGTGAAATTTGACCTATTTTCAAGTGACTTTTCCCCAACTTTCAAAGATCATAATTTCTTCAATTTTCAACGTTTGAGGCTGATTCTTTATGAAAAATGTCATTTGTGATGCCCTCTACAAGGTTTCTTCAAGGACCACGGTCATAATATGCTTGGAAGGCCATGGAATTCATTGAGACATACGAGTCATTTTCAGCCATGAAGCACTCAAATTTTTCTAAGTTATATGATCATTTTTTCATGTCAACTTCAACATGATATAACTTTATACTCAAGCATCCAAATGACACCTTTCTTGGCATATTGTAATCTTGCCCATGATGTTAACACATTGAAAAAAGACTGGGATACAAAAGCCTCCTGAGAAGGGTGCCCCATTGGGTTGAACATGGTGACTTGTAACTGAAGAAATTGTCATTGCCCGAGTTTTGAACTTCACTAATCTCAATTCTAAACCAAATTAGCATACGTTTTGGACCTAAACATATTTAACCAAGTCTCCAGAAGTTAATTGACCCTCAAAACACATCATTTGGCTGATTTTTGATGAGTTTCAAGTCACACTTTTCACACACTCGAATCAAATTCATTTTGCATGAATTCTGCATCATTTGACACGTATTTGGTTCCAATCACATTCCCCACAAATAGAGGAAGATATTGCATTCATGTTTAAGATTTGGAGAGCCAAGAAATCCCTACTAAAACTTGAAATTTTCTAGAAAATTCAACTAACATGTTTTGAGTTTCAGATTGTTTTAATCAAATTTCTTGATTCCATTAGCACCTTCGGCATCCTCTGAAACTTTTACAGCAATTCCCAAGCTCTGAGACCTTCTGAAGTGCTCTAACCAGATCGAGCTTCATCAACTTCTGATAACCATTTGGACAAGGTAGTTTTGAGCATCATTCAAACTCAAACAAGTTACCACAATGCAGTTCGTCACTCTCGGATGCTTTCCCCTAACTTATCTGATGTTGATTGATCGTCTTCATCATTTAATTTAATTTTTCGTGGCTTGCTTGTTTCTGAAACTTCTCTGAAATTCCCTTTCCTCAGTTTATATAAATGAATTTGGAGTATAAGGTTGAATTCAGGATGAGAATAGGATCCTAATGGTGGTGGTATCGTGTCTTGAATTTACCAAACGATAAAACTCTGGTGAGATCTCACCGGAGAAGATGACTGGATTTTTCTCAGGTTGTCTGAGTTTGATCTGACACGTTGGCTTGCAGCGTGTTCCATCGTGTTCTCTAACTTTTGGAGTATTGGATATGCCACGTCAATTAGTGAGGTGTGATCCAATGCTCCGTGTTTTTTCTGATTATAATTATTTTTATTTTATTTTTTTAAATTGATTTTTCTTTAAAAATTCATAATAATTTCATTTTTTATCCAAAAAATTCCAAAATAATTTTTAAAATTCTCTTTTATTTTTCTTTATAAGATTTTTAATTTTTCCACATTTTATTTCACTGATTTTCTATTTTTCATGAATTTTCTCTTTTCTCCTTTGTTTTAATTGGTTTAAAAATACTTTTCTGTATTTTAAAATTCTGAAAAATTTATTATATGCTTCTTATTTTATTTCCAACCTTCCATAATTTTCTTGGTCATTTATTTGGTGTTTTGAAGGATTTTATGGATTTTCCATTTTATTTCTTTTTTAAAATTCCTTTAAAAATAACTTTGATGCTTTTTTATTTCATTTAATTGCATTATATTTTTGTTGACACTTGTGAACTTCTATTGGCCTTGGATCATGATGGTTTGAACTTCAAGTCTCATCAAACTCAATGGTTCTTGGGTGTTGATGGGGTGAAAACCCTAATCCACCAAAATTGATGATTGATTTTGTTGATGACTTGATCAAACTTTTGATCCAATTTGGGTGTGACTTCTCTTGTCCTTTTCTTTTTCATCTCTTTCTTTTCCCTTTTAAGAAATTGGATGGCTTGTGTCCATCTTGTTCATGATGTATGAATTGGTATTTGATGAACTTTCATCATTTTAAATATACCTCCTATAGCGGTAAATTCATGATCATCGAGCTATGGATAAGCTAGACATCAAATAACAAGAGTTGGCACCGCGCTTTTATTGTTTCCAAGGGAAAAAGGGAAAAGCACGAACAAAACCCAAAAATAAGAAGTTTTCAAATCAAAACTATTAAATGCCAGAGATTACGGGTAAGAGGGTTGGTTACACAGAGGGACATGTTAGCATCCAAAGTGTCATAGGGACTTCTAGGGAGCCCTTTCTTGTGTGAAAATGTATTTTTGTACAAATTGATGTTTACAAACAAATAGAATGGGGGGGGGGGGATGAGAAAAAAATTCATTAATTATATTTTTTGTGTTTGACAAGACCTTCGGACTTGTGCCTACATACCAACATAAAAATGAGGGATCAAAACCTCGTAGTTCGTGGTATAAATTTCAAAGTGGATACATTGCTTTTAACAAAATTTAAGTTTGAAAGGCACAAAGGCAAAAAAAAATGGTTTAAATGAGTTAGTTCTTTTTGGCTTTTGAAATTTTTTAAGTCAAGTATGATTAAGTCTATTTACAAGTTTGATTAAGAAAAGAAGTTTGAAAATACAATGGCTTAAAGCCAAAGTTTCTAGTTTGCAATATGGTCTAAGTTTGGAAAAGACAAGCACAAACAAATAAGTTTTTTAAAAGGAGGGAGAGATTTTGAAATTAAAGAAGCAGGGAAGAGATGAAGAGACTAATCCTAAGCATAATTTTAAAAGTTGAGAGTTGAAAAGATCTGACCAATGGGTTGCAATCCAATAGATAAGAATGTCATATAGAAACCCAAATTCCCTTGAACATTAGAATCAAACAACAAATAATGCACAAAATATCAACTTGAATAGGAAGGCATCAAATAAAGATAGCCACACCCAATCTTAGCAACTCCGTGATCTTTCTTCAAATTTGCCCATGTAGCAGATGAATTTCACAATGCATAGGTCACAGGTTCAAAATAACAGCTTCACAATGATCATGTTGCAGATGAACTCAAATGGGTCTTCAATGATGTACCAGATGAAGTTTCAAATCATAAGCACTTGGTTACATGAAAGTTGGGATTGGTCAAGTCCTTTGCATAGGGAGTGTTACCTAAATTCTAAGTCCAAAAGTCTCAGATCAAACCAACAGCTCACACAAGATCTTTTTTAGGGTTTTTTGTTCTTATTATGTACATTAATGGTCAAAGACCACACAAGCAATCACAAGTTACATAAGCAAAAGATATCACCAAGTATGGTCCAAGTGGACAAAGTGAAAATGACATTAACATAAACAATTAGAATGGTATGAATAATGACAAATGAATAAGGCAAAATAAATAAATTACATTGAAGTAAATGACTTGAAATTAAATGTTAGTTGTTAATGAGTTAGAAGTTAGTATTTCTTTTGCTTTTGTTTTAAGTCATTCTTTGGAGAACACTCAATCCACTTATCACAAGCATGGATCCTTGAACCAAGACATCTTCCAAAGGAAGGAAAAAAGGCCAAGTTTCCACACAATACCATGAAAGAGGGGAGACTTACAATCTCACTAACTAGAATGCTATGCCTTCTGTTTCAAAATTTAGCGCTATGTTAAGCAATCGTAATTGGACTTATGTAGAAGTCACAACTATTTGAGGTCGAGCAATTGAATTTTGGTGTTAATGCATGTTAGAGACATAGTATAATGGACTATGCTCATGAAACATACCACACACAAAAAGAATATGCAAAAATGGCGGCCTAATCTCATCCATACTCATGTTGATTTTGCAATCGACTAGCCTTAAGATGTAGAGATATCATAGGATCATGACATGAATGCATAAAGAAGGGGAATGAGATGAAGAGGAAGGGGAAATGGATCAAACTCAAATTGGACAAAGGAGGACTTTTACCAAATTAACATCATTAGTTCCTTTTGGAAGATGGAATGTACATTCCATCAATCCCCTAAATCCAACGATCTTAACCTAGCAAAGTCAAATCAACCTTGACCAAGGCCCAATAACACAAGTCAAACTTACAAAAATCAATCAAAATGGCTCAACACAATTATTTGGCATTTATTCAATTTATAAAATACTAAAATAATGCATTAAATTAAATATGGTTGGTCAAATTCCTAAAACCTCATCAAAACACACAAAAAATGGGCATGAGATTTATCATGGGTCAAAAAAGGTAAAAGGACCATGGAGAAATTTTTTCAGAATTTTTGGAAACTTAAAAGTATTTTTAAACAATTAAAAATAAACACAAAATCAATTAAATAATGAAAAATATTAATAATGATCCAAAAAATAATTTTAATTCAGAATATGAAAGAGGATTTTATTTAAAATTTTTTTGGTGAAACTCTCATATTTTTTGGATCAATATTAAAATTAATATGAATTAATGAAAATCCAAGGAATAAAATGAAAATCAGAAATTACAAACAAACGTTGACCACTTGATCTCCCTCATTAATTGAGGTGGCAGATCAAGTGGACACAAACGCGCGTTCCATAATTGAACTCAGTCAGCGTGCCACACAAGTGGTAATCAGAACCAACGCTTGTGATTAAAACAATTTGAAAAGGATCAATGGTTATGAATTGTGCCACCTCACTGCCGGAGCCAAAGGCCGGTCACCTTCTCAGGCGAACCTCGTCGGACTGGTTCAATCATCACCATGACTAAAATAAATAAAAAAGACATGATCTGAAAGAGAAAATAGCGTAGAGCACGAATCTAACCTCAACTTTAACTAACTCCAAATATATAGAAAGATATGAGGAGTTGAATTTTGAGGTGTGTCAACTGAGTTGCTTAGATTTAACCTCAAAGCAACTCAATCTTCTCTCCTACATTGGTAGGACTTCAGACAACCAAAGATCCAAGAGAATTGATGAGAATTGAGTGAGAATCGAAGAGAAGAAAAAATATGGAAAATACCTTCAATATTGTGCAGAACTTGGTCTCTCTTGCTTCAATTCACATTTGATCTTGCTCCAATAGCTTGCAGAAGTGGTTTAGGATTGGTCCAAAGCTTTGGATCCTGGATTTTTTGAATCTCCAAACAGTGAGATTCAAACTCAGTTTTCAAGTGAAAATTATCATGTTTTCCTTTGAATTATGAGGGTTTGAAGAGTGGAGGCAAAGCTGGCGTGCAAGGATCCTCTCAAATGAGCTCAGAGGGTCTCTATTTATAGCAATTTTAAGTGTTATTTGCACACTTGAAATTTCTTCCAAAATTGGCAATGTCATGTTCAGGCTTGCATGGGCATGCACAGGCCCATGAAGCAATGCACTAAGATCCAAATTCAACTGTGCTGAAGTCTGAATGAAGCTTGAATGGCAAGGAAAAGTGAAATGGTCATTTGAAGTTTTGATTTTGCCAATTGATGCAGGCATGTTAACACCATGTGCAGCCCTAGCAAACCTCATCAAAAATGAATGAATTAGGACGCTTTAGAAATATTAGATCAAGAGGAACAATTCTTATGTTGAACATTGTTCCATTTGGAACTTGGATCATGATGAATTTTGAGGTGGAAGTTTGGAAATTTCAACATGTTGAAATTTTTTCTAAGTGTCAAGTCATATACTTTAATATTCCACCTTGCTTAATCTTTTATGTGAGCTCCAAATGAGAAAGGTATATTCATCAAAGTTATAGCTCTCTCAAAGACCTTCAAAATTGTCATCAATTTGACATTATTTGGATTTATAATGAGAGAGTTATGCATTTTTGAAGTTGAGGAAAATCACTTATTCAATGGTATTGGTCCAAAATGACCTATAAGGTTTCCTCATATCACATGCTCATAAAAGTTGATTTAGATTTCACTCCAAACATAAAAGTTGAAGTAGACATCATGAATTTTATTGTGCAACTTGTAAATCTTTCATATCAAAAACATTAAGCAAGTTATGGCCTTGGGAAGTTTACTTTCAAGTTAGGGTTTAGACAAAATGACCTATAATGTTTCAACATAGAAAATGGATTTCCAAGCAAAATTAGCTCTAGACCTCAACATGAAAGTTGTTTGGAATTCCATTTAGAGTAACGTTTATCTTGGAATCATTTTCATATGATGAAAATTCTAGGAGATCGGGTCTAGGGAGACCCAGTTTTGATCAGATGAATTCATCTAGCCAACCACCATCAACCAACTTGCTAACTTGCAATTCTCTTGACTTTTTAGGCTCATGGTAGATCATATATGTATAAGATGATGAAATTTGAAATGTCCCTTGATGAATTTGATCAATTTATGAGGAAGCTTGTTGAAGAAGTTACTCAAGATACTAAGACAAACTAGGGTTTCCCAGGCAAACCAACTCCAAACTCTTGAAGCAATCTTGATCAAAATAACATGCAAAGATCATTGGGACTCATATATGATGCTTATATACATTGTGGATCAATCTCTGGTTGTGCTCTTATCCATGAGGGTCTTAAACCCTAGATATGAACTTGATAGATCAATGGGGATTATGCCCTACCTACAAAAGAGTTAGGCAAATACAAAGACATATTTTTGGTATTTTGGTTAGTAAAATGATAATATATAAGTATGATACAATCACATGGTGCTTGGTGATCTTCCCAAAATAAACCCAATGAAAGAGGGGTAAGGAGGATGCTAATATGTGATCCCAATGCTAGTGCATATGATGAAATTGCATGAGGGATCTTAGGGTCAAAATTGGGGTCTTACAGCTGCCCCTATTTAAGGACATTCTAACTGAGGAGGTGAAGGTTAAAATCTTCATATTGAATCAGTAGAATGGGCTTAAATAATAACATATAGAAACAAATTTTGGTCCATAAGATACCTCATGATGCATATGATATGAATGTAAAAGCAAATTCTCGGTGGGGAAATGTTGCCACAAAGGAAAAGAAATCAGAGCGACCGAAAGTCCGTAGGAGCACCATGCATTTCGTAAGGAAAGCTCACTGGGGAAACAGAGGATCTAGGGGGAATAAAAGGGTTATGCATAGGCTAGGCTATGACTTAAAAACTACTGGGAGACTAGAGGAATTCCATAAGAAATGGAAAGACTCAACCGGGGAAACAAAAAAATCTGCAGGAGAAACGAGTAAATCATGATAAAACTGACATACTTGAATCATGCAGGAACATCGATTTCACTAAGGAAATGCGCACTTAACTCAACTGGGGAAGAAATAGACTTCGACACAAGAGGAGCAGAAATTTATTATCCACTACCGATTACTGGGTAAGTAGATAACAAAGATCTGACAGAGAGGACATCCGTCATCGGTTAGGATGAACATATCAAGGATGACTCATTGGGAAACACCAGGTGGGTGTATTCGTAACCAGTTACTGGGTAAGAATAGCCTTGCTGGGGAAAACTGCAGAAATAGGATTTACAACTACCAGTTACTGGGAAGAAGACCAAAGATGAGAATATCCGTCACCGGTTAAGGTGAACATATCAAGGATAGACTCAAAGGAAAGAAATATCTCATCGATTAAGATGAGCATATCAAGGATAGACTTGCCTGGGGATGTCAAAGAGAATATCTGTCATCGGTTAGGATGAACATATCAAGGATAAACCAACTGAACAAAAAGTAGGAATTACATCTATCGAATGCTGGATAGAATACCACCTAAGAGAAAATCCGTCATCGGTTAGGATGAACATATCAAGGAAAGACTCTGCAAAGGGGAGAAAAGCAGGATTTATAACTACCAGTTACTGGGCAGAAGACCGCAAAGAGAAGAAAACCCGTTATCGGTTAGGATGAACATATCAAGGATTAACTCTTTAGGGAACAAAATAAGGATTACAACTACCTTTTTACTGGGTAGAATACCAAAGATGAGAGTATACGTCATCGGTTAGGATGAATATGTCAAGGATAAACTCACAACAGGGGAAGAAAATATTTGTCATCGGTTAGGATGAACATATCAAGGATATACTTCCTGAGGAAACATAAAATGAATCCGTTGGGGACTCCACTGGGAAGAAAACAGGGGTACTTTTGCCAGGTATTGGGCAAGAAGTAACAAACTACAAACCAAGAATAATATTACCAGTTACTGGGTAATAAACTCATAGGGGACCCAAAACATCTATCTAGGTAGGATCTAGAAAGAAACTGTCAATCAAGACTCGATCCAATGAGCATATAACTCAAGGGGAATGGTTTCATCCAGATAATCAACTGGGAGAAAACTGAAATACTAATCATCCACGAGGAAATAACTCAGTGGGGGAAAGGAGGAAGGTTAAAATATTTCTTCTTAGGGGGATGACACTCTATATTTGAGGGAGGACAGACACCAAACTCGTATGGGGATAAAGTACCACCATAACAGAGAATAAGAATCACAAGAATGAGTCAACAAGTGTGATGATGCAACCATGAAATTATATGAGTGTATATGTATATGTATATGTATATATGATGATTATGCTGACAAAACGATCGCAAAGGATATAAGGGTGTCGTAGAATTTGAATCATCGATAAAAATCTCGGTCAATCCACAAAAGAGGGAGATAACTGCTGGAGAAAAGAGAGATTAACGTCCCAAAGGCCCAAACCTAGATGGGGAAGAAGGAGATCTATTGAGAAAAAAATTTATCGAGTCTGCGGGGAATTTTAGATCAACACCATATCAAATGGGGAACAACCATGCAGAGGATAAACACAAATAGCTGCTCAAAAACTAGGAAAAAACTCTGACTAAGAGTGAATCTGATGGTGACTAGTGGGGAAACCAAAGTTCTATGCAAATTACCGTAACGAAATGTCCGCACTCAGCTGGGAACTCGGCTAGGGAATAAACACTCCGCAGGGTGCTGCACAATGTTGTCGGGTATGAAAGATAAATTGCGCCTACTGCTTAGGGAGAACCAATACTGCTCCACACTTAGGGCTTACTGCTTTCAAACCACTGTTGATATTCCTTTTAAATGAAATTGATTGTTCAAAATTACTGCTTTTATATGTTTTAAGAAAACATGTTTTGATTAAAACTTTAATTTTCAAAAATGATCGTAATAAAATTTAAAACTATTTGGATGAAATAAATAAGAGTAGAAACAATTGGATAAAAGCTCAACTTTATTTAATAGAATGGTAGTCTGTAAATGACAAGACTCTGTAGATCTTTACAAAGTTGAAAATGGTAATTTACATGGAAAAAGGGTTACATTGAATACAAATGACCACTAATCCTTCCACCAACTCTTGATGTTCATTGTGCTCTTGGCTGCTACTGGGGATGATGAATCACCGTCGACCATTGTGCTCAACAAAGTCTCCAAATCTGAAGATCAACAGGATACATTTACTTGCCATAATCCCTAATCTTTGCATAAATTCCCCAAGATGGGGTACTCAATTTATCGGGATAATTCTTTACTGTTTTTATGTCTCTATATTTTGCCTGGATCGCTCTTTCGGGTTTTCAATCCACTAAGACGCTCATTTTTGCCTAAGCCGCCTTTTCGGGTTTTCAACTTAGCGAGCTGTTCTTTTCCTTTTTAGGAGAAGTATTTCTTGAATGCATCTCCGTTCACAGGATGAGTGAACTCTTCACCATTCATAGTTGTAAGAATTAATGCACCGCCTGAAAAGGCTCTCTTGACAACATATGGGCCTTCATAATTAGGAGTCCACTTTCCCCTAGAATCTGGTTTGAATGACAAGATCTTCTTGAGCACAAGGTCACCTTCTCTGAATACACGAGGTCTGACCTTCTTATCAAAAGCTTTCTTCATTCTCTGTTGATATAACTGACCATGACACATGGTAGTTAACCTCTTCTCTTCTATCAAATTCAACTAATCAAACCTGGTCTGACACCATTCAGCCTCAGTCAACTTGGCTTCCATGAGCACACACAATGAAGGGATCTTAACCTCTACGGGAAGAACTGCTTTCATGCCATAAATAAAAGAGAAAAGGGTTGCCCCTGTTGAAGTGCGGATGGATGTACGATATCCGTGCAAAGAAAATGGGAGCATCTCATGCCAATCTTTATATGTTACAACCATTTTCTGAATAATCTTCTTGATGTTTTTGTTTGCAGCTTCAACAGCCCCATTCATCTTAGGTCTGTAGGGAGAAGAATTATGATGTGAAATTTTGAAGTCCTTGCAAAGAGCTTCCACCATATTATTATTCAAGTTCGACGCATTATCAGTAATGATCTTGTTTGGCATACCATAACGACATATAATCTGATTCTTGATAAACCTCACAACAACTTGCTTGGTTACATTCGTATATGATGTCGCTTCAACCCATTTTGTGAAGTAATCAATTTCCACCAAAATGAAACGATGTCCATTCGAAGCTTTGGGATCAATCATGCCAACTGTAACACCCTTCTAAAATACCCCAATTATTTAATTAAAATACTAAACATATATCAGAGTAATTATGCAGTTAAGGGTGTCACACAATCATTCACACCATGAAACAAAATAACTGTCATGCTCTTTATTTAATCAATTAAACATTTGCATAAATCGCAGCGGATATAAATCAAATCAATCAAAACATGTAACATACTACATGTAAACTGGTTCAACAATCATTAACAACATAATTAAAAGGTTCCCTCCCGATGTTACATCTATCAGAGCATGACCCACTAAGGAGACTACACTAGACTCCAAGCATTAACTTCTACTCAACTCATTGCTCGTTACCTGAAAAATAGTTGTAAGGGTGAGTTCCTCAATCGATATAATAAGCATTATAGAATATAATGTCATGTTAAGTAATTTAACACATTAATCACCCTAATCACAACATACAATCAGTAACAGCACATCAGCTCAACATCATACTCACACCAACATAAATCACAAGTAAAATCTCAAATCATACTCCATAACAACACAAACACACGTATAATATTGGAATACATCCATTCATATTATACGCCAGACATACATTATGCAATGAGACTCCACATATGCGGTACCGACTATTCTTGAACACATAGTTCAAGCTCACCGATCAAATCCAGATACGGCTACTAAGCTCACTAGTCCCACTCATTTGAGATCTAATGACTCACTCACTAATTCCTCACCATGGGAATTAGCTACAGCCCCGAAGGCTAGACTATGCACACTAATCATCTAGCATGCAAACATCAACAACAATTCCACAATGATTCACTCACTAATTCCTCACCATGGGAATTAGCTATAGCCCCAAAGGCTATGCTATGCACGCTAATCATCTAGCAATGCAACCTCAACAACAATCCACAATGGACACATGCTCACACTCTAAGCCATACAACAGTCCATTCACAAATACATGCATAATATATACATTCACAGCATTATGCATATCATCATACATCATCAACACATGTATCAACACATCATATCATGTCAAATAATTAAACACAGTATTAGCACACTCTACTAATACCTATACTGCTCAAAACAGCGGGAAATAATCCCTACTATATCACACACTGATATAGGCAACCACCAATTAGGCACACAACATTTAAATTAACAATTTTTCCACTCTGCAACAGCGTTAACCGGTTAACGCCCTGGGTTAACCGGTTAACGCAGCACAACACGCCTCCTGTCTCAAAACTTAACAGTGTTAACCGGTTAACGCCCTGGGTTAACCGGTTAACGCAGCACAAACAGCAATATTTCAGCAATCACAACAGTGTTAACCGGTTAACATCCTGGGTTAACCGGTTAACGCAGACAAAACAGCAAATTTTCATAATTCAAAACAGTGTTAACCGGTTAACACCCTGGGTTAACCGGTTAACGCAAGACAGAAGCTGTTCCTGCGCTAACTCAAGGCAGAATGCAGAATTCTCCGCATTTTCCGCCGTTGGAGGACTTCCGGACCTCCGATTCCAATTCCGTAAAAAGCTATACGTTCGGGAAAACACGACTCACGCAATTACGGATTCAATTTCAGCTTTTTAACACAGTTCATCCAACGTAATTCCAGCACTCAACAATCCCAATTAGGGTCAAATCAACGGCTTATCACTACCCATTACATATTATCCCATAATACCCATTAATCGACGATAAACCCCCTTACCTGATTAATCCGGCAAATCTTTGAGCTTCAAGCTTTCTCTTCTCCAACCTTCTCCCTCTTGCTCTGCCTCTTTGCCCTTTTCCTCCTTCACGATCGCTTCTCTGCTTTTTCACGTAAAAACCTTTTTACTCCAAATAGGCTCTTTTTCCTTATTCCAACTTATATATTTTCCAATAATTATTATTCCAAAATAATAATAATAATAATCCAATAATAAAATAACCCAATTATTTGATTAAATTAATAATATACTATTAACTTAATTTAAATAATTATTTTATTTTATTGGGGTGTTACAACTCTCCCCCACTAAAAGAGTTTTCGTCCTCGAAAACATACCTCAAGCAAATAACTCCGGATAAGACTCCTTCATCTGACTCTCTAGTTCCCAAGTCACATTGCCACCTGCTGGTCCTCCCCAAGCTACCTTCACCAAGGCAATCTCTTTACCCCGCAACTGCTTCAACTCTCGATCCTCGATCCTCATAGGTGATGTTTCAACAGTCAGGTTATCTCTCACCTGTACATCATCTATTTGGACTACATGCGACGGATCATGAATGTACCTCCTCAACTGAGACACATGAAAAACCTCATGCAAATTCGCAAGCGACGGCGGTAAAGCGATACGATAGGCTACCTCACCTATCCTCTCCAAAATCTGATAAGGACCAATAAATCGAGGTGTCAACTTCTTTGACTTCAAAGCTCGACCAACCCCAGTTATCGGAGTAACACGAAGAAACACGTGATCTCCCTCTCGGAACTCAAGTGACTTCCTCCTCTTGTCATGATAACTCTTCTGACGACTCTGAGCAATTCTCATCTTCTCCTGAATCATCTTAATCTTTTCTGTAGTCTGTTGAACAATCTCCGGTCCAACTACAGCACTCTCACCGGACTCATACCAACATAACGGTGTCCGACATCTCCTACCATACAAAGCTTCAAACGGTGCCATACCAATGCTCGAATGAAAACTATTGTTGTAGGTAAACTCAATCAAAGGTAAATAACAATCCCAAGCACCTTCTTTTTCCAAAACACAAGCCCTCAAAAGATCCTCTAGTGACTGAATCGTCCTCTCAGTCTGACCATCAGTCTGCGGATGATATGCAGAACTCAATCTCAGCTTAGTTCCCAAAGCCCTCTGCAAACCTTCCCAGAACCGCGATGTAAACCTAGGATCTCTGTCTGAAACAATACTCGACGGAATACCATGCAAACTTACAATCTTCTCAATATACAACTCGGCTAATCTCTCTAACGAATAATCCATTCTGATCGGAATGAAATGAGCCGATTTTGTCAACCTGTCAACGATCACCCAAATGGCTTCAAAATTCTTATTTGTCCTCGGCAAACCAGAAACAAAATCCATACTGATACTATCCCACTTCCACTCTGGAATAGCCAACGGTTGCATTAGCCCAGACGGCTTCCGATGCTCAATCTTTGACTTCTGACAAGTCAAACAGGAATAAACAAAACTCGCAATTTCTCTTTTCATCCCCGGCCACCAAAATAACTTTTTCAAATCATGATACATCTTCGTAGCTCCAGGATGAATACTCAGGCCACTACGATGTCCTTCTTCAAGAATACTCTTCTTAAGTTCGATAACATCCGGAATACACACCCGATTACCAAATTTCAAAACATCATTCTCATCAACTCTGAATTCACCACCTTGACCTTGATTCACTAAAGTCAACTTATCAACCAAAAGCACATCGGATTTCTGACCCTCTCTAATCTCATCCAGAATACCACTCGTTAACTTCAACATTCCCAATTTAATACTATTGTGAGTACTCTCACACACCAAACTCAAGTCTCTAAACTGCTCAATTAAATCCAATTCCTTAACCATTAACATAGACATATGCAATGATTTTCGACTCAATGCATCAGCCACTACGTTTGCTTTACCCGGATGGTAATTCAAACCAAAGTCATAATCCTTCAGAAATTCTAACCATCTCCTCTGTCTCATATTCAGTTC
Organism: Lathyrus oleraceus; assembly: GCF_024323335.1. Taxonomy (NCBI): domain Eukaryota; kingdom Viridiplantae; phylum Streptophyta; class Magnoliopsida; order Fabales; family Fabaceae; genus Lathyrus; species Lathyrus oleraceus. Next base: position 42,845,350 of record NC_066582.1, read on the forward strand.
TTTCTGATCAAACAAATATTTTAAACTTTTATGGTCACTGAAAACCTCAAATCTCGACCCATACAAGTAATGCCTCCATAATTTCAGAACAAATACCACAGCTGCCAACTCTAAATCATGTGTCGGATAGTTCCTCTCATGAACCCTCAGTTGTCTCGAAGCATAAGCTATAACCTGCTTATTCTGCATCAACACACCACCTAAACCCAACAATGAAGCATCACAGTAAACTTCAAATGATTCCGACGGACTCGGTAATATCAGAATAGGAGCAGTAGTCAACCTTCTCTTTAACTCTTGGAAACCTTCTTCACATTTTGAGTCCCAAACAAATGCTTGCCCCTTTCTAGTCAACATCGTCAACGGTAACGCCAACTTAGAAAATCCCTCAATGAACTTCCTATAATAACCAGCCAATCCAAGGAAACTTCGAATCTCAGCAACAGACTTCGGAGCTTCCCACTTAGACACCGCTTCTATCTTAGAAGGATCAACAGCAACACCACCTCTTGAAATCACATGACCAAGAAAACTAACCTCTTCTAACCAAAATTCACATTTAGAGAGTTTAGCAAACAACTTCTTTTCTCGTAGAACTTCTAAAACCACTCTCAAATGCTCAGCATGCTCTTCTTCAGATTTCGAATACACCAAAATGTCATCAATAAACACCACAACAAACTGGTCTAGGTACGGATGGAAAATCCTATTCATATACTCCATGAATACTCCAGGCGCATTAGTCACACCAAAAGGCATTACAGAATACTCATAATGTCCATACCTTGTTCTGAAAGCAGTCTTCTGAATATCCTCAGTTTTCACACGTATCTGATGATACCCAGATCTCAAATTTATCTTGCTGAACACACTCGCACCAACCAACTGATCCATCAAATCATCAATCCTCGGCAAAGGATACCGATTCTTGATCGTCACTTTATTCAGTTGCCTGTAGTCCACACACAACCTCATAGTACCTTCTTTCTTCTTAACCAACAACACAAGTGCACCCCACGGTGACACACTAGGACGAATAAATTTCTTATCCAACAGATCCTCCAGCTGACTCTTCAATTCAGCTAACTCAACAGCAGACATACGATACGGAGCCATCGATATCGGTCTAGTACCAGGTACCAAATCAATCGAGAACTCAACTTCACGCTCTGGCGGTAATTCATTTACTTCTTCAGGAAACACATCAGGAAAATCACACACCACGGCTAGATCGCCAATCACCAGTTTATCTTTAGCCTCCAGAGTCGCTAACAGCATAAACAACTCCGCCCCATCTACTACTTCCTCATTCACCTGCCTGGCTGATAGAAACAAACTCTTTCCTTCTTCAATCTCAGGAAATATCACAGTCTTATCAAAACAGTTGATAGAAACTCGGTTAAACACCAACCAGTTCATTCCCAAGATAACATCAATCTGCACTAGTGGAAGACACACAAGGTCTATCCCAAAATCTCTACCAAAGATACTCAAAGGACAACTCAAGCAAACTGAAGTAGTAGTCACTGAACCCTTTGCAGGAGTATCAATCACCATACTTCCAAGCATCTCAAATATCTCTAACTTAAGTTTCACAGCACAATCCAAAGATATAAAGGAATGAGTAGCACCGGTGTCAATAATAGCTACAAGAGGAAAGCCATTAATATAACACGTACCTCGGATCAAACGATCATCTGCAGAAGTCTCAGAACCCGATAAAGCAAAGACCTTGCCTCCTGACTGATTCTCTTTCTTCGGCTTAGGACACTGTGGACTGATATGACCCAACTCTCCATAGTTGAAACAAGTTACAGTCTTCAACCGACACTCTGCAGCCAAATGACCACCTTTTCCACACTTGAAACACTTCATCTCAGCACTGGTACACTCATGGACACGATGTCCAGCCCGACCACATCTATAACACTTAGCAGGGGCACTAGAGTCTCCCCCACTAGGCCTCTTCATCCCACTCTGCTTCTGGAAACCTTTGCCAGCTGCATACGGTTTCCCACGATCATTCTGATTCTTGCCTTTCCTATCAACTCTCTGTTGATAGCTTTCTGCTCTGGCTTTGGAATCCTGTTCAAAAATCCTGCAACAGTCAACCAAGTCAGAAAACACTCTGATCCGCTGATATCCAATAGCCTGTTTGATCTCGGGACGCAACCCGTTCTCAAACTTCACACATTTCGAAAATTCTCCAGCAGCCTCATTATAGGGAGTATAATACTTTGACAGCTCTGTGAACTTAGCAGCATACTCAGTAACAGACCGACTGCCCTGCTTCAATTCCAAGAACTCTATCTCTTTCTTTCCTCTAACATCCTCTGGAAAATACTTCCTCAGGAATCTCTCTCTGAACACAGCCCAAGTGATCTCAGTATTCCCAGCAGATTCCAACTCAGTGCGGGTAGCAACCCACCAATCATCAGCTTCCTCTGACAGCATATGCGTACCGAACCTGACCTTCTGGTTATCGGCACATTCAGTCACTCGGAAGATCCTCTCTATCTCCTTCAACCACTTCTGAGCACCATCTGGATCATATGCTCCCTTGAACATTGGAGGATTGTTCTTCTGGAACTCACTCAGTTGACGAGCAGCTCCCATTCCCACAACATTTGGATTTCCCCCAAGTACTTCAGCTAGCATACCCAGAGCCTCAGCAATCGCAGCATCATCTCTACCTCTTCCAGCCATCTCTATTCTGAAACCCAAACAAACTAAAACAATGAGTACTGATAGGGTTACACAACACCTATACCGTACAGGGGAAACAAAATAATTACGACTCGACTCGACCGACAATGCTCTGATACCACTAATGTAACACCCTTCTAAAATACCCCAATTATTTAATTAAAATACTAAACATATATCAGAGTAATTATGCAGTTAAGGGTGTCACACAATCATTCACACCATGAAACAAAATAACTGTCATGCTCTTTATTTAATCAATTAAACATTTGCATAAATCGCAGCGGATATAAATCAAATCAATCAAAACATGTAACATACTACATGTAAACTAGTTCAACAATCATTAACAACATAATTAAAAGGTTCCCTCCCGATGTTACATCTATCAGAGCATGACCCACTAAGGAGACTACACTAGACTCCAAGCATTAACTTCTACTCAACTCATTGCTCGTTACCTGAAAAATAGTTGTAAGGGTGAGTTCCTCAATCGATATAATAAGCATTATAGAATATAATGTCATGTTAAGTAATTTAACACATTAATCACCCTAATCACAACATACAATCAGTAACAGCACATCAGCTCAACATCATACTCACACCAACATAAATCACAAGTAAAATCTCAAATCATACTCCATAACAACACAAACACACGTATAATATTGGAATACATCCATTCATATTATACGCCAGACATACATTATGCAATGAGACTCCACATATGCGGTACCGACTATTCTTGAACACATAGTTCAAGCTCACCGATCAAATCCAGATACGGCTACTAAGCTCACTAGTCCCACTCATTTGAGATCTAATGACTCACTCACTAATTCCTCACCATGGGAATTAGCTACAGCCCCGAAGGCTAGACTATGCACACTAATCATCTAGCATGCAAACATCAACAACAATTCCACAATGATTCACTCACTAATTCCTCACCATGGGAATTAGCTACAGCCCCAAAGGCTATGCTATGCACGCTAATCATCTAGCAATGCAACCTCAACAACAATCCACAATGGACACATGCTCACACTCTAAGCCATACAACAGTCCATTCACAAATACATGCATAATATATACATTCACAGCATTATGCATATCATCATACATCATCAACACATGTATCAACACATCATATCATGTCAAATAATTAAACACAGTATTAGCACACTCTACTAATACCTATACTGCTCAAAACAGCGGGAAATAATCCCTACTATATCACACACTGATATAGGCAACCACCAATTAGGCACACAACATTTAAATTAACAATTTTTCCACTCTGCAACAGCGTTAACCGGTTAACGCCCTGGGTTAACCGGTTAACGCAGCACAACACGCCTCCTGTCTCAAAACTTAACAGTGTTAACCGGTTAACGCCCTGGGTTAACCGGTTAACGCAGCACAAACAGCAATATTTCAGCAATCACAACAGTGTTAACCGGTTAACATCCTGGGTTAACCGGTTAACGCAGACAAAACAACAAATTTTCATAATTCAAAACAGTGTTAACCGGTTAACACCCTGGGTTAACCGGTTAACGCAAGACAGAAGTTGTTCCTGCGCTAACTCAAGGCAGAATGCAGAATTCTCCGCATTTTCCGCCGTTGGAGGACTTCCGGACCTCCGATTCCAATTCCGTAAAAAGCTATACGTTCGGGAAAACACGACTCACGCAATTACGGATTCAATTTCAGCTTTTTAACACAGTTCATCCAACGTAATTCCAGCACTCAACAATCCCAATTAGGGTCAAATCAACGGCTTATCACTACCCATTACATATTATCCCATAATACCCATTAATCGACGATAAACCCCCCTTACCTGATTAATCCGGCAAATCTTTGAGCTTCAAGCTTTCTCTTCTCCAACCTTCTCCCTCTTGCTCTGCCTCTTTGCCCTTTTCCTCCTTCACGATCGCTTCTCTGCTTTTTCACGTAAAAACCTTTTTACTCCAAATAGGCTCTTTTTCCTTATTCCAACTTATATATTTTCCAATAATTATTATTCCAAAATAATAATAATAATAATCCAATAATAAAATAACCCAATTATTTGATTAAATTAATAATATACTATTAACTTAATTTAAATAATTATTTTATTTTATTGGGGTGTTACACCAACCATATCAAATCCCCACATGGAGAAGGGCCATGGAGAGGAAATGACGTTCAACAGTGTCAGAGGAACATGAATCTTATCCGCATATATTTGACACTTGTGGCATTTCTTCAAAAACTTGCAACAGTCAGATTCCATTGTCATCCAATACTAACCTGCTCGCAACATCTTCTTCGTCATTGCATGTCCATTAGAATGAGTACCAAAGGAACCTTCATGGACTTCAGTCATCAATAAGCCTGCTTCGTGTCTATCCACGCATCTAAGCAGAATGATATTGAAGTTTCTCTTGTACAGAACATCAACATTCAGGTAAAAATTGCCGACTAATCTCCTTAAAGTCTTTCTATCTTTCAAAGATGCCCCAGGCGGGTAAATCTAACTTTGGAGGAAACACTTAATATCAAAATACCACGGTTTCTCATCTTTGATCTCTTCGACAACAAACACATGAGTTGGCCTATTGTCGCAACCTAAATGCGAAACGAAACAACCGACGAAAAAAGCAATGACAGAAGAGTCGCCACCGTGCGTTATTTATCCCAAAGGTGGGAAAGGAAACGCTCGAAGTAAACCTGGAAAAAGGAAAGGAAAAGACAAGGTCTCGCAACCAAATCTTGGGTTCGGGAGTCGATTATGTGAAGGGAAGGTATTAGCACCCCTACGCATCCGTAGTACTCTACGGGATCCACTCTTGTTGTTCTTGTCTAAAGGGTGTGGGTTTATCTAATGTACTATTTACTAAAAGAGGGGGTCAAAAGAAAATGACTCACACGGATGTCGCATCCACTGCATACGTATCTCATCTGAATATGAGAATCAGAGTCTTCGTAGCTCGGCTACCTATGGGTTAAAGAGGAGTGTGCTCGCTAAGACATCGCGTCTTATGCCTACGTATCTCATCTGGAATGAGAATCAGAGCAAGCCGTAGTTCGGCTAACCTATTGGTTAAAGAGGAGTGTGCTCACTAAGACATCGCGTCTTATGCCTACGTATCTCATCTGAATGAGAATCAGAGCAAACCGTAGTTCGCATAACCTATTTTTGTTTGTTTTGTGTTTTTTAGATGAACGACGTTACTACGCAATCTACCGGATGCTCGACCTTTGGAGACTTACTCGCCTGTAGTAGAAGGAGTTAACGTGTTCTTAGGAGAAGAAAAATCAATGAGTTTGTTTGTGTTTTAGGAATGCTCATGTAAAAAGGAAGTCCTAGACGAAGGAACCGTGCTACCTTAATTGACATGCAAACGAGAGACTATACGAAGCCTAACAATCCTATGGGGAAACGATCACACCATACAAAACAAACATGCATAAAGTAAACACGCCAATAATGGGGCTCAAACATACATGGGTAAGGCTTTAGTCAAGAGGGGTCATATCAACCTCGACAAACAAGCCATGGAAGGATAATCAAACGGGCTCTTAACCACTGACACTGAACGTCAGGGTGAGCAGATCAAAAGGGTAATGAGGATAAAACCTCATAGCTCTTAACCCTGGACAGGGTGAGCTCATGACAAAATGTGGGGATTCAGAAAGGTGGAACCCTCTCCACTGCCTGACCGAACAAAAGATCTTGGGCTTTTGTTCTGAAGCATCGACACGTAGTGCAAGCATAAAGAACGACACACAGAATAACGGGGGATTGACTACTAATCCCTTTTATCCGTCAATTGCCTCTTCGTGGAGGTCTTTAGCACTGGTGCCTCTTCTTGGAGGTCTTTGGTTACAAAAGTAAACACACACAAAACATCGCCTCCTATCGAGGTCTTCTAGCTAAGAAAGCGGTAAAATGCAGGAAAGATAAAGGGATCAAGAGATCTACCACACGGATAACAATCCGAAGTAATAACAACTAAAGAAGCAAGAAACCCGGTGATCTCTCAAGCTAGCACCATCAAAGAAAGCAAGTCAGCAAAGTAATCGGAATAAATCTTCAAATGGTATCCCACAAATAAAGTGGAATACCAAGCAAGCTATCTCTTCAAGAGTCATGTGAGCCCTCACAAAAACTCAACAAACAAGTTAGAATGACAAGATGGGGTGCAATCAAGAGTTGCACAAAAGAATCATAACAACAACAGTGTCAGGTAAACAGAGCACGGATGCAATAGAAAACATGTCACAACAAAACACAAAACAGATTAGAGAGCAAATAGAAAAAAAATAGCTACTGTCATCATCGCTACTGCTTCGCTTAGCGAGATGCTAGCGAAGCTTCACTACATGTTCGCTTAGCGAGGTGCTAGCGAATGCCTGTGGGTTCTGGATTCTCCATTGATAACAATACGATTTCAGAAACCCCAAACCCTATGGTATCCATCTCAGCAACGAAGTGATCAAACATTCAAGGCATTATTCTACACATTCATGCACATCTAAAACCACATGTGAAACCTAACGATACCCACTCTTCCAAATTCACCCATGATGCCTCATACGTTCAGAAATTTCAAATTGAAAGCATAAAGTAATGGAGATAGGGCAAACCTGATTGGAGAGATCGAATGAAATTGAATTTCCCGGTTGGGTTTGCAAAGCAATCTTAGGGTTTATATGAGATGGAGTTTTTTTTCTTCAGTGTCTATGGAGGCTGCTCTGAATTCTGTTAGCTCTTCTCTCTCTCTAGCTCCTCTAGGGTTTTTCCACTGAATTTTTAGAATTTATAACCTGATTTTCGTGGCTTGGTGGGCTCAAATGAGAGAGGACCAAGTCCAAGATTTTTTTGTTATATTTTTAAAACGCGTGGGCTTCGCCTAGCGAAGAATTTGCTCGCCTAGTGAGCATGACAATTCAGATTCGCTAGGCGAACCATGCTGCTCGCCTAGCGAACATGACAGCTCAGGAACAGACTTTTGCTCCTTCGAGATTAGCATTTTGAATGATGAATAGACCCCATTTGAACATGTTGGAAGTAACTCAGGTCATTCCCTTGTGTTGACTGATCGCCCAGATAGAACCCACAAAGTGTCTTGGATGATATTCAAACTTCTTGGATCTAATTCTGATTGACATGATGAAATGCAATATGAAATGTAAAATGACCTAAAAATGAATGCATGAATGAGGGGTAAAACATAATCCCATGCTTCCAGGAAAAATGAAGGGTAAATTTTGGGGTATTACAGCTGCCCCTATTCAATCAACTGGAAACCCGAAAAGAAGATAGCGGCGGCTTTCGCCCCTTCGAGGTATCAAGGGATTGACTATAATAAAAGCCTGAAAATTTACACTGAAGTGAAGTGAAGTAACAATGCTTGTCAGAATCGGCTAAGAGGTGGTCTTGAAAGAAGAATCCGTCTGGTACGGTGAGAGTCGGTCTGAATACCAAAAAAAATGTTAACCTGGATACCAAAATAAATGGTAACACAGAAATAACCATGGCCTAAATGCCGCTCATCAGTCTGAATACTGGAAATGACTTTGATCTGAGCATTGGAAGATATGATTATCGAACATCGGTCTGAACATCGGGAGACTGGCCTGAATGCCACTTCGGTCTGAATACCGGAAAACTGGCCTGAATGCCACAAGTTGCATCGACCTGAATGTCGGAAACTTCTTCGATCTGAACATCGGAAAACTGGCCTGAATGCCACTAGTTGCATCGACCTGAATGTCAGAAACTTCTTCGATCTGAACATCGGAAAACTGGCTTGAATGCCACTTCGGTATGAATACCGGAAAACTGGCCTGAATGCCACAAGTTGCATCGACCTGAATGTCGGAAACTTCTTCGATCTGAACATCAGAAAAATGGCCTGAATGCCACTTCGGTCTGAATACCGGAAACCTGGCCTGAATGCCACAAGTTGCGTCGACCTGAACGTCGGAAACTTCTTCGATCTGAACATCGGAAAATTGTCCTGAATTCCACTCGGTCTGAATACCGGAAACTTTCATGCCTGTCAGCATCGGCAGAAATAGGGAAAATGATAATCGAGGCGGCGCGTAGGCCAACGACCCCTGCTGGGAATAAAAAAGATAAGTCATGAACAATCTTCAGTCTGAGTACTAGAAACAACTTCTGGCTTATCACTTGGGATACCGAGAATGCCTTATGCTTTACATGCGTATGTTTGAATTTTTCAATGGCGTAATGCTCCATGAAGATGGAAATGCTACGCGATTTGGGATGATGCAATGCGATATGATTCTACATGCAGGGATGCGAAATGCTAGGTTCGAGAGAATGCCAAGCCGAGTTAAGGAATTCTGCTGGGGAAATGATCACAATCTTCTGGACCCTGGCAATGCTGTTGGAGATACACAGCATAATGAACTCTGTGGGGAAATGACCCGTCACACGGTGTTCTGGCAAATAACAAAATACCGAGGCTCTGACTAGGGAGAGAATGGCACTAAAAACTTGCTGTTGAGGAAAGCGACAGTGGTTATGGCAACCATAATCTGCGAGAGAGACGACTCAGTAGGGGAAGCAAACACCGATACGGTACCGAGATTCTGCTTCAAGGAAAGAGACCATGGATCTAGCATCGAGATCATCGATCTGGCATCGAACTCTGGGGAGCAGCCGCTTCTGCTGGGAAGATAGAGTCTGTCACTGTCAACTCCGCTGGGGATATACAGTATGGAACTGTCAACTCTACTGGGGAGTGTATAGTCTGAAACAAATGCTTGGGGAGGTACAATGGTGAGAGTCTGCTAGGGATTGAAGAATCCAACGCTCGGACCAAGTCTGCAGGGATAAGACACCAGATTCCAACTGTTGAGGAAAAACATCCGCAATCATTTGATGGGGACCTTAAGGAAATGCCCCGAGTGTACCTGTTCTGAATAGAAGATCCAAAGCACTTAAAATTTACAGCAATTTTAAATGTTTATTAAGCATGTACCTGTAAAGCTCTTATGTTTCATGATGCAATGTTTATAAAAAATTTGGACGTCATTTTTGCAAACAAAACAGTAAAAAGAAAATAAAAACGGGGATATACTAAATAACATGATTTTATTGATTGAATGGTCTCTGAATAGGCATTTACACCAGGAAGCAATCCCTGGAAAGAGGTAATCGCACAAAAGATAAAAACAGAAATTAATCTAATGGCAATGTGAAATGGATTCCTATTGTAACACCCCGATAATAATATGATAATTATTTAAATTAAGTTAATAATATATTTATTAATTTAATTAGATAATTGGATTATTATTATTATTATTATTTTGGAATTATTGAATTATTATTATTATTATTGGGATAATAATATAAAGTGGAAAATATATAAGTGTGAAGTAAGGAAAAAGAATCCCATTTGGTAAAAAGAGTTTTACGTGAAACAGAGAAGCGATTGAGAAAGTGGAGAAAGGGCAAAGAGGAAGAGCAAGGGCAAAGGTTGGAGAAGAGAAAAGCTTGGAGCTCAAAGATTTGCCGGATTAATCAGGTAAGGGGGGTTTATCGTCGTTTAATGGGTATTATGGGTTAGCATGTAATGGGTAGTGATAAACCGTTGAATTGACCCTAATTGGGATTTGAAATGCTGAGAAATTGTGATGAATAAGTTGTGTGAAAATTGTAATTTGAATCGATAGTGGTGTGTGTCGTAAATTTCCGAACGTATAGCTTTTTACGGAATTGGAATCGGAGGTCCGGAAGTCCTCCGACGGCGGAAAATGCGGAGAATTTTGCATTCTGCTTTGTGTTAGCGCAGGAACAGCTTCTGTCTTGCGTTAACCGGTTAACCCAGGGTGTTAACCGGTTAACACTGTGTTGTGTTGTGTAAAAACTGCTGTTTTGCTTGCGTTAACCGGTTAACCCAGGGTGTTAACCGGTTAACACTGTTGTGAATGCTTTGATATGGCTGTTTGTGTTGCGTTAACCGGTTAATCCAGGGCGTGAACTGGTTAACACTATTAAATTTTGGGCAGGAAGCGTGTTTGTGCTGCGTTAACCGGTTAACCCAGGGCGTTAACCGGTTAACACTGTTGCAGAGTGGAAAAATTGTTAATTAAAATGTTGTGTGCCTAATTGATGGTTGCCTATATCGGTGTGTGATATAGTAGGGATTATTTCCCGCTGTTTTGAGCAGTATAGGTATTAGTAGAGTGTGCTAATACTGTGATTGAATTATTTGACATGATATGATGTTTTGATACATGTGTTGATGATGTATGATGGTATGCATGATATTGTGAATGTATATGTTATGCATGTGTTGTGAATGGACTGTTTTATGGCTTAGAGTGTGAGCATATGTCCATTGTGGATTTTTGTTGTGATGTTGCATTGCTAGGTGATTAGCATGCATATTGTGGCCTTTATGGTGGTAGCTAATTCCCATGGTGAGGAATTAGTGATGTTAGTCATTTTGGACTGTTGTTGATGTTTGCATGCTAGGTGAATTAGCGTGCATAGCATGGCCCTTGGGGTGGTAGCTAATTCCCATGGTGAGGAATTAGTGATGTGAGTCACTAGGTCTCAAATGAGTGGGACTAGTGAGCTTGGTAGCCGTACCTGGATTTGGTCGGTGAGGTTGAACTATATGTTCACGAATAGTCGGTACCGCATGCATGGAGTCTCATTGCATAATATATGTGTAGTGTATAATATGAATGGATGTACTCCAATGTTATACGTGTGTTGTGTTGGCATTGAGCATGAGTATGAATTGTGTTGATATTGAGTATGATATTTGAGTTGATGTGCCGTTACTGCATGTGTGATACGATTAGGGTGATTAATGTGTTAAATTACTTAACATGACATTATATTCTATAATGCTTATTATATCGATTGAGGAACTCACCCTTACAACTATTTTTCAGGTAACGAGCAGTGATTGAGTAGAAGCTAGTGCTTGGAGTCTAGTGTAGTCTCCTTAGTGGGTCGTGCTCTGATAGATGTAACATCGGGAGGGAACATTTTAATTGTGTTGTTGATGTTTGTTGAACCAGTTTACATGTATTATGTTACATGTTTTACATGATTGATGAGATTTCTATCCGCTGCGTATTATGCAAATGCTTATGTTTTGAATTAATAAAAGAGCATGACTAAATATTATGGTGAATGGTGTGAAGTGTTTGTGTGACACCCTTAACTGCATAATTACTCTGATTTATATATGTTGTTTTAATTAAACATTTGGGGTATTTTAGAAGGGTGTTACATTAGTGGTACCAGAGCATAGTCGGTCGAGTCGAGTCGTAATTATTCTGTTTCCCCTGTACGGGATAGGTGTTGTGTAACCCTATCAGTACTTATTGTTTTAGCTTGTTGGGTTTTCAGAATAGAGATGGCTGGAAGAGGTAGAGACGATGCTGCGATTGCTGAGGCTCTGGGTATGCTAGCTGGAGTACTTGGAGGGAATCCGAATGTTGTGGGAATGGGAGCTGCTCGTCAACTGAGTGAGTTCCAGAAGAACAATCCTCCAATGTTCAAGGGAGCATACGATCCAGATGGCGCTCAGAAGTGGTTGAAGGAGATAGAGAGGATCTTCCGAGTGACGGAGTGTGCCGATAACCAGAAGGTCAGGTTCGGTACGCATATGCTGTCAGAGGAAGCTGATGATTGGTGGGTTGCTACCCGCACTGAGTTGGAATCTGCTGGGAATGCTGAGATCACTTGGGCTGTGTTCAGAGAGAGATTCCTGAGGAAGTACTTTCCAGAGGATGTTAGAGGAAAGAAAGAGATAGAGTTCTTAGAATTGAAGCAGGGCAATCGGTCTGTTACTGAGTATGCTGCTACGTTCACAGAGCTGTCAAAGTATTACACTCCCTATAATGAGGCTGCTGGGGAATTTTCAAAATGTGTGAAGTTTGAGAACGGGTTGCGTCCCGAGATCAAGCAGGCTATTGGATATCAGCGGATAAGAGTGTTTTCTGATTTGGTTGACTGTTGCAGGATTTTTGAACAGGATTCCAGAGCCAGAGCGGAAAGCTATCAGCAAAGGGTTGATAGGAAAGGCAAGAATCAGAATGATCGTGGGAAACCGTATGCAGCTGGCAAAGGTTTCCAGAGGCAGAGTGGGATGAAGAGGCCTAGTGGGGGAGACTCTAGTGCTCCTGCTAAGTGTTATAGATGTGGTCAGGCTGGACATCGTTTCCATGAGTGTACCAGTGCTGAGAAGAAGTGTTTCAAGTGTGGCAAAGGTGGTCATTTGGCTGCAGAGTGCCGGTTGAAGACTCTGACTTGCTTCAACTGTGGAGAGGTGGGTCATATCAGTCCACAGTGTCCTAAGCCAAAGAAGGAGAACCAGTCGGGAGGCAAGGTCTTTGCTTTATCGGGTTCTGAGACTTTTGCAGATGATCGTTTGATCCGAGGTACGTGTTATATTAATGGCTTTCCTCTTGTAGCTATTATTGACACAGGTGCTACTCATTCCTTTATATCTTTGGATTGTGCTGTGAAACTTAAGTTAGAGATATCTGAGATGCATGGTAGTATGGTGATTGATACTCCTGCGAAGGGTTCAGTGACTACTACTTCAGTTTGTTTAAATTGTCCTTTGAGTATTTTTGGTAGAGACTTTGGGATAGACCTTGTGTGTCTTCCACTAGTGCAGATTGATGTTATCTTGGGTATGAACTGGTTGGTGTTTAACCGAGTTTCTATCAACTGTTTTGATAAGACTGTGATATTTCCTGAGATTGAGGAAGGTAAGGATTTGTTTCTATCAGCAAGGCAGGTGAATGAGGAAGTAGCAGGTGGGGCAGAGTTGTTTATGCTGTTAGCGACTTTGGAGGCTAAAGATAAACTGGTGATTGGCGATCTAGCCGTGGTGTGTGATTTTCCTGATGTGTTTCCTGAAGAAGTGAATGAATTGCCGCCAGAGCGTGAAGTTGAGTTCTCGATTGATTTGGTACCTGGTACTAGACCGATATCGATGGCTCCGTACCGTATGTCTGCTGTTGAGTTAACTGAATTGAAGAGTCAGCTGGAAGATCTGTTGGATAAGAAATTCATTCGTCCGAGTGTGTCACCGTGGGGTGCACCAGTGTTGTTGGTTAAGAAGAAAGAAGGTACTATGAGGTTGTGTGTGGACTACAGGCAACTGAATAAAGTGACGATCAAGAATCGGTATCCTTTGCCGAGGATTGATGATTTGATGGATCAGTTGGTTGGTGCGAGTGTGTTCAGCAAGATAGATTTGAGATCTGGGTATCATCAGATACGTGTGAAAACTGAGGATATTCAGAAGACTGCTTTCAGAACAAGGTATGGACATTATGAGTATTCTGTAATGCCTTTTGGTGTGACTAATGCGCCTGGAGTATTTATGGAGTATATGAATAGGATTTTCCATCCGTACCTAGATAAGTTTGTTATGGTGTTTATTGATGACATTTTGGTGTATTCGAAATCTGAAGAAGAGCATGCTGAGCATTTGAGAGTAGTTTTAGAAGTTCTACGAGAAAAGAAGTTATTTGCTAAACTATCCAAGTGTGAATTTTGGTTAGAAGAAGTTAGTTTTCTTGGTCATGTGATTTCAAGAGGTGGTGTTGCTGTTGATCCTTCTAAGATAGAAGCGGTGTCTAAGTGGGAAGCTCCGAAGTCTGTTGCTGAGATTCGAAGTTTCCTTGGATTGGCTGGTTACTATAGGAAATTCATTGAGGGATTTTCTAAGTTGGCGTTACCGTTGACGATGTTGACTAGAAAGGGGCAAGCATTTGTTTGGGACTCAAAATGTGAAGAAGGTTTCCAAGAGTTAAAGAGAAGGTTGACTACTGCTCCTATTCTGATATTACCGAGTTCGTCGGAATCATTTGAGGTTTACTGTGATGCTTCATTGTTGGGTTTGGGAGGTGTGTTGATGCAGAATAAGCAGGTTATAGCTTATGCTTCGAGACAACTGAGGGTTCATGAGAGGAACTATCCGACACACGATTTAGAGTTGGCAGCTGTGGTATTTGTCTTGAAGTTATGGAGGCATTACTTGTATGGGTCAAGATTTGAGGTTTTCAGTGACCATAAGAGTTTAAAGTATTTGTTTGATCAGAAAGAGCTGAATATGAGACAGAGGAGATGGTTGGAGTTTCTGAAGGATTATGACTTTGGTTTGAATTACCATCCGGGTAAAGCAAACGTAGTGGCTGATGCATTGAGTCGGAAATCATTGCATATGTCTATGTTAATGGTTAAAGAATTGGATTTAATTGAGCAGTTTAGAGACTTGAGTTTGGTGTGTGAGAGTACTCACAATAGTGTTAAATTGGGAATGTTAAAGTTAACAAGTGGTATTTTGGATGAGATTAGAGAGGGTCAGAAATCCGATGTGCTTTTGGTTGATAAGTTGACTCTAGTGAATCAAGGTCAAGGTGGTGAATTCAGAGTTGATGAGAATGGTGTTTTGAGATTTGGTAATCGGGTGTGTATTCCGGATGTTATCGAACTTAAGAAGAGTATCCTTGAGGAAGGACATCGTAGTGGCCTGAGTATTCATCCTGGAGCTACGAAGATGTATCATGATTTGAAAAAGTCATTTTGGTGGCCGGGAATGAAAAGAGAAATTGCGAGTTTTGTTTATTCCTGTTTGACTTGTCAGAAGTCAAAGATTGAGCATCAGAAGCCGTCTGGGCTAATGCAACCGTTGGCTATTCCAGAGTGGAAGTGGGATAGTATCAGTATGGATTTTGTTTCTGGTTTACCGAGGACAAGTAAGAATTTTGAAGCCATTTGGGTGATTGTAGATAGATTGACGAAGTCGGCCCATTTCATTCCGATCAGAATGGATTATCCGTTAGAGAGATTAGCCGAGTTGTATATTGAGAAGATTGTAAGTTTGCATGGTATTCCGTCGAGTATTGTTTCGGACAGAGATCCTAGATTTACATCGAAGTTCTGGGAAGGTTTGCAGAGGGCTTTGGGAACTAAGCTGAGATTGAGTTCTGCATATCATCCGCAGACTGATGGTCAGACTGAGAGGACGATTCAGTCACTAGAGGATCTTTTAAGGGCTTGTGTTTTGGAAAAGGGAGGTGCTTGGGATTGTTATTTGCCTTTGATTGAGTTTACCTACAACAATAGTTTTCATTCGAGCATTGGTATGGCACCGTTCGAAGCTTTGTATGGTAGGAGATGTAGGACACCTTTGTGTTGGTATGAGTCCGGTGAGAGTGCTGTGGTTGGACCGGAGATTGTTCAACAAATTACGGAAAAGATTAAGATGATTCAGGAGAAGATGAGAATTGCTCAGAGTCGTCAGAAGAGTTATCACGACAAGAGGAGGAAGTCACTTGAGTTCAAGAGGGAGATCATGTGTTTCTTCGTGTCACTCCGATAACTGGTGTTGGTCGAGCTTTGAAGTCGAAGAAGTTGACACCTCGATTTATTGGTCCTTATCAGATTTTGGAGAGGATAGGGGAGGTAGCCTATCGTATCGCTTTACCGCCGTCGCTTGCGAATTTGCATGAGGTTTTTCATGTGTCTCAGTTGAGGAGGTACATTCATGATCCGTCGCATGTAGTCCAAGTAGATGATGTACAGGTGAGAGATAACCTGACTGTTGAAACATCACCTATGAGGATCGAGGATCGAGAGTTGAAGCAGTTGCGGGGTAAAGAGATTGCCTTGGTGAAGGTAGCTTGGGGAGGACCAGCAGGTGGCAATGTGACTTGGGAACTTGAGAGTCAGATGAAGGAGTCTTATCCGGAGTTATTCGCTTGAGGTATGTTTTCGAGGACGAAAACTCTTTTAGTGGGGGAGAGTTGTAACACCCCGATAATAATATGATAATTATTTAAATTAAGTTAATAATATATTTATTAATTTAATTAGATAATTGGATTATTATTATTATTATTTTGGAATTATTGAATTATTATTATTATTACTGGGATAATAATATAAAGTGGAAAATATATAAGTGTGAAGTAAGGAAAAAGAATCCCATTTGGTAAAAAGAGTTTTACGTGAAACAGAGAAGCGATTGAGAAAGTGGAGAAAGGGCAAAGAGGAAGAGCAAGGGCAAAGGTTGGAGAAGAGAAAAGCTTGGAGCTCAAAGATTTGCCGGATTAATCAGGTAAGGGGGGTTTATCGTCGTTTAATGGGTATTATGGGTTAGCATGTAATGGGTAGTGATAAACCGTTGAATTTACCCTAATTGGGATTTGAAATGCTGAGAAATTGTGATGAATAAGTTGTGTGAAAACTGTAATTTGAATCGATAGTGGTGTGTGTCGTAAATTTCCGAACGTATAGCTTTTTACGGAATTGGAATCGGAGGTCCGGAAGTCCTCCGACGGTGGAAAATGCGGAGAATTCTGCATTCTGCTTTGTGTTAGCGCAGGAACAGCTTCTGTCTTGCGTTAACCGGTTAACCCAGGGTGTTAACCGGTTAACACTGTGTTGTGTTGTGTAAAAACTGCTGTTTTGCTTGCGTTAACCGGTTAACCCAGGGTGTTAACCGGTTAACACTGTTGTGAATGCTTTGATATGGCTGTTTGTGCTGCGTTAACCGGTTAACCCAGGGCGTGAACTGGTTAACACTATTAAATTTTGGGCAGGAAGCGTGTTTGTGCTGCGTTAACCGGTTAACCCAGGGCGTTAACCGGTTAACACTGTTGCAGAGTGGAAAAATTGTTAATTAAAATGTTGTGTGCCTAATTGATGGTTGCCTATATCGGTGTGTGATATAGTAGGGATTATTTCCCGCTGTTTTGAGCAGTATAGGTATTAGTAGAGTGTGCTAATACTGTGATTGAATTATTTGACATGATATGATGTTTTGATACATGTGTTGATGATGTATGATGGTATGCATGATATTGTGAATGTATATGTTATGCATGTGTTGTGAATGGACTGTTTTATGGCTTAGAGTGTGAGCATATGTCCATTGTGGATTTTTGTTGTGATGTTGCATTGCTAGGTGATTAGCATGCATATTGTGGCCTTTATGGTGGTAGCTAATTCCCATGGTGAGGAATTAGTGATGTTAGTCATTTTGGACTGTTGTTGATGTTTGCATGCTAGGTGAATTAGCGTGCATAGCATGGCCCTTGGGGTGGTAGCTAATTCCCATGGTGAGGAATTAGTGATGTGAGTCACTAGGTCTCAAATGAGTGGGACTAGTGAGCTTGGTAGCCGTACCTGGATTTGGTCGGTGAGGTTGAACTATATGTTCACGAATAGTCGGTACCGCATGCATGGAGTCTCATTGCATAATATATGTGTAGTGTATAATATGAATGGATGTACTCCAATGTTATACGTGTGTTGTGTTGGCATTGAGCATGAGTATGAATTGTGTTGATATTGAGTATGATATTTGAGTTGATGTGCCGTTACTGCATGTGTGATACGATTAGGGTGATTAATGTGTTAAATTACTTAACATGACATTATATTCTATAATGCTTATTATATCGATTGAGGAACTCACCCTTACAACTATTTTTCAGGTAACGAGCAGTGATTGAGTAGAAGCTAGTGCTTGGAGTCTAGTGTAGTCTCCTTAGTGGGTCGTGCTCTGATAGATGTAACATCGGGAGGGAACATTTTAATTGTGTTGTTGATGTTTATTGAACCAGTTTACATGTATTATGTTACATGTTTTACATGATTGATGAGATTTCTATCCGCTGCGTATTATGCAAATGCTTATGTTTTGAATTAATAAAAGAGCATGACTAAATATTATGGTGAATGGTGTGAAGTGTTTGTGTGACACCCTTAACTGCATAATTACTCTGATTTATATATGTTGTTTTAATTAAACATTTGGGGTATTTTAGAAGGGTGTTACACCTATCGGGTTCCAATTCTGCTATGACTTGCTCGTCTTCAAGATCCTCCAGATGATCAGCTTTCTGAAAAAGGTGATTGGAATGTTTCCTACCTTTCAAAAGTTTCCAGTTATCGACATGAGATGAGATTCAGAACTACTCAGAACGCAGTCATTCGCTTAATCCCTAACTTTTTCCTGGATCGCCCTTTCGGGTTTTCAATCCACCGGGATACCCATTTTTGCCTAAGTTGCACTTTCAGGTTTTCAACTTACCGGGTGTACAATCTTTTCATTTTCAATCCCTAATTTTTGCCCGAACCTTTTCATTTTCTTGGTTCGTCGGGATGCCCATTTTTTTGCCTGGACTATTCTTTTTATTGTCTGGCGGGTCTATTTTATGCGAAGTATTTTTTAACTGCGTCTGAGTTCACAAGGGAAGTGAAGTTTTCACCATCCATAGTTGCAAGCATTAAGGCCCCACCATCGAAAATCTTGGTGACAATGTATGGTCCATCATAGTTAGGAGTCCACTTGCCCCTGTGATCTGTTTGAGGAGGAAGGATCCTTTTCAACACTAAATCTCCTACTTGGAAACATCGAGGACGCACTCTCCGATCAAAGGCCCTCTTCATCCGACTCTGATACAACTGCCCATGGCAAATGGCTGCCATTCGCTTCTCTTCGATAAGACTCAACTCATTGAACCTTGTCCGAATCCATTCAGCTTCGTCTAACTTGACATCCAACAGGACTCTTAGAGAAGGAATCTCCACTTCAACAGGTAGGACTGCTTCCGTACCAAACACAAGGGAGTAAGGGGTTGCCCCGGTCGATGTACGTACTGAAGTACGGTACCCATGCAAGGCGAAGGGTAGCATCTCATGCCAATCTCTGTACGTGACGACCATCTTCTGCACAATCTTCTTTATGTTCTTATTTGCTGCCTCAACAACGCCGTTCATCTTAGGGCGATAAGGGGAAGAATTGTGATGCTGAATGTTGAAGTTCTGGCACAACTCCTTCATCATTTTGTTATTGAGATTACAACCATTATCAATAATGATTCTTTCGGGAATCCCATAACGACAAATGATTTCTTTCTTAATGAATCGGGCAACCACATGTCTGGTGACATTCACGAATGATGTTGCTTCGACCCACTTGGTGAAATAGTCGATGGCAACAAGGATGAAGCGATGCCCATTGGAGGCGGTCGGCTCAATCTTTCCAATCATATCAATGCCCCACATAGCAAAAGGCCACGGCGAAGACATCACATTCAAAGGATTTGGCGGCACATGTACCTTATCAGCATAAATCTGACATTTATGACACTTCCGAGCATATTTGAAACAATCAGATTCCATGGTCATCTAGTAGTAACCTGCTCTTAACAATTTCTTAGCCATTGCATGTCCGCCGACATGAGTACCGAAGGAGCCTTCATGAACTTCCTGCATTAACATGTCTGCTTCGTGTCTATCCACGCATCTGAGCAAAACCATGTTGAAGTTCCTTTTATACAGAACATCATCTTTGTTCAAGAAGAAACTGCCTGCCAATCTTCTCAAAGTATTTCTATCATTGTTGGATGCCCCTGCAGGGTACTCTTGATTCTTCAGAAAGCACTTGATGTCGTGGTACCAGGGCTTGTCGTCAACTACCAGTTCAGCAACAAACACATACGCGGCCCTATCAAGGCGCATAACATCGATCCTGGGAGCATAGTTCCACCGAGTCACTTTGATCATGGAGGATAGAGTAGCAAGAGCATCTGCCATCTAGTTCTCATCACGAGGTATATGATACAGCCTTACTGTTGTGAAGAAAGTCAACAATCTTCTCGTGTAATCTCTGTAGGGGACCAGATTAGGATGGAGAGTATTCCAATCACCATTCACTTGATTGATTACTAGAGCTGAATCTCCGAAGATGTCCAGAGTCTTGATTATCAAATGAATGGCTTGCTCAATACACAAAATACAGGCTTCATACTCAACTTCATTATTGGTGCACTCAAAAGTCAGACGAGCGGTGAAAGGCATGTGGGCACCTTTCAGAGTAGTAATGACAACACCAATTCCACTTCCTCTGGCATTGACAGCCCCATCAAACAACAAAGTCCATTTTTCGTCTGGATCAGGTCCCTCCTCAACAACTGGCTCTTCGCAGTCTTTCATCTTGAGGAACATGATGTCTTCATCTGGAAAATCAAACTTCATCGGCTCGTAATCATCAATCGGCTGCTGAGCAAGATAGTCTGACAAAATACTCCCCTTGATGGCTTTCTGGGATGTATACTGGATATCGTACTCTGTCAGTACCATTTGCCAACGGGCAACCCTTCCGATGAGAGCTGGCTTCTCAAATATATACTTGACTGGATCCATGTTGGAGATCAGTAAGGTTGTGTGAGTCAGCATGTATTGTCTCAATCACTTAGCAGCCCATGCAAGTGCACAACATGTCTTTTCAAGCATTGAGTATCTCAACTCACAATCTGTGAATTTCTTACTCAGGTAGTAGATGACATGCTCTTTTCTACCCGTCTCGTTGTGCTGACCGAGAATACAACCCATAGAATTATCAAGTACTGTCAAATACATAATCAGCGGTCTCCCTGGGACTGGAGGCATAAGGATTGGAGGATTCTGCAAATACTCTTTTATCTTTTCAAAAGTCCTTTGGCAATCGTCATTCCACCTGATAGCCTGATCTTTTCTTAGCAACTTGAAAATTGGCTCACACGTGGTTGTTAGATGAGAGATGAACCTTGCAATGTAGTTCAACCTTCCTAAGAAACCACAGACTTGTTTTTCTGTTCTTGGCTCAGGCATCTCTTGTATCGCTTTCACTTTGGTCGGATCCACCTCAATCCCTTTTTCACTAACAATAAAACCCAGCAGTTTTCCAGATCTCACCCCGAAAGTACACTTGTTCGGATTAAGCCTCAGCTTGAATTTTCTCAAACGCTCAGACAGTTTCTGCAGATTCACCAAATGTTCTTCTTCTGTCTGAGATTTGACAATCATATCGTCAACATAAACCTCGATTTCATGATGAATCATATCATGGAAAAGAGTCACCATCGCTCGTTGATATGTTGCCCCAGCATTTTTCAAACCAAACGGCATCACCTTGTAGCAGAAGGTGCCCCATGGGGTTATGAATGTTGTCTTCTCCATGTCTTCTGGTGCCATCTTGATTTGATTATAGCCAGAAAAGCCATCCATGAAGAAGAATATCGAGAACTGAGTTGTGTTATCCATCAAAACGTCAATGTGAGGTAATGGGAAATCATCCTTAGGGCTAGATATGTTTAGATCCCGGTAGTCGACACACATCCATACCTTTCCATCTTTCTTAGGTACTGGAACGATGTTTGCAACCCATGGCGGATAATTGGTGATTGCTAGAAACCCTGCATCCAACTATTTTTGCACTTCTTCCTTTATCTTGACAGCCATCTCTGGTCTTGTTCTTTTGAGCTTCTGCTTGACCGGAGGACAACCTTCTTTGAGAGGCAAGCGGTGTACCACGATGTCTGTGTCAAGCCCAGGCATGTCCTGATAAGACCAGGCGAAGATGTCAACATACTCTTGCAGCAATTCAATCAGCCCCTTCTTCACATTATCTTCCAAAGCAGCCCCTATCTTGATTTCTTTCTTGACGTCCTCGGTGCCAAGATTAATCACTTCAGTAGACTCTTGATGCGGTTGAATGACCCTTTCCTTTTGCTTTAATAGCCTGGCAAGTTCTTTAGGGAGTTCACAGTCTTTATCACCCTCTTCTTCAGTTTGAAAGATCGGATTTTCAAAGTCGAAGCGAGCCATAGCAGAACTGTTATCAATAGGATCTGGTGATGTCCATCTGCATGAGTGATGGTATGTGCTTATGAGTGTGAACAAGGAATGAAAGCTAAACAAAACATTGCCAAAATGTATTTATTTTTTTAAAAAACTGCAAAAATAGAAAGACAGTGAACAAAATATTTGAATGCAAAAAGACGTCCTTTATTTATGATAAAAAATGCAGGTATCCACATAGATGAGCCCTACAATGAGTCATTACGCCCTGGACGGAACGTAAGACTTATACATGCATGAATAAACAAGAAAAAATACTCCTCCAGAAAAGTGACTTGGACAATCTCCTCAGGAGACCAATTATTGATGACTTCACCCGGGATCCTCGGACGCACCCAGTTATCGATGTCGCAATCACTATCCCCATCTTCATCGTTGACCGCAGATACCTGGCCAACATCTTTGATTGATTCGACTTCTCCTTCAACCATGTTAACATTCGCACTACCATGTTGTGGCATGGGATTGTTGACGACATTAGGAGTCGGTGCAAGGTCGATGGCCTTTGAATCTATGAGGTCCTGAACTACATGCTTAAAAGCTTTGCAGTTCTCAATATTGTGGCCAGGTGCCCTAGAGTGGAAGCTACACCTAGCGTTGGCGTCGTAACCCACCAGAAGCCTACCAACAGGAGGAGCCAGAGTGCATAACTGCACAAGTTATAGTTGTTGAAGACTAGAAAGCAACTGAGCATACGACATTGGAAGAGTGTCAAAACGCCGGTCCATCATCCTTTTCCTCTGTTGATAGGCGGGTCTGTTACCCGGTTGTTGTTGTTGGTACTGAGTTTGCTGACATTGTGGTTGTTGTTGTTGTAGTGGTGCTGCAGCTGGAATGGTCACAGCCGCAACATACGGTTGTTGATGATAGTCCTGAAAGTTATTCCTCCGGTTACCCCTGTTCTGATAAGAAGATATGGCATTTGCATCCCCTTCTCTCCTCTTCTGTCCTTGAATGAACAACTTCTTCACCCCTGATGAAGATCCACCTTCACTCTGGATTTTACATGTCTTCAAATAGTTCTCCACCCTCTCGCCGGTAGAGACTACATCAGCAAAGTTGGAGGCATTGCAACCCACCAGGCGCTCCAAGTAAGGTTCGGGCAGAGTGTTCATGAACATGTTAGCCATTTCCTTCTCCAACATAGGAGGTTGAACACGGGAAGCTGTCTCCCTCCAGTGTTGAGCGTATTCCCTGAAGCACTCATTGCTCTTAAGAGACAGATTCTGAAGTTGATTTCTGTCCGGAGCCATGTCTGCATTATACTGGTACTGCTTCACGAAAGCCTCAGCCAAATCCCTCCAGCAACGGATGTGGGCTCTGTCCAGCCTCATATACCATTCCAGGGATGCCCCAGCTAGGCTGTCCTGGAAGAAGTACATGAGCAACTTCTCATCATCAGAATACGCGATCATCTTGCGGAAGTAAGCTTGTACATGAGTCTTTGCACAAGAGTTGCCACTGTATTTGTCAAATATCGGGACCTTGAATTTCGGTGGCACCCTCACGCCTGGGACCAATCCCAAGTCAGCAACGTCTACTCCCAGAGGATTCTATCCTTCCATTGCCTTCAGCCTCTCCTCTAATATTCTAAACATGGGGTCCATGCCATAGCCCATGCCAAAGTCTCCTTGCATCTAGGTGAACTGATCGTCCTGATCATCGTGGACGGGCTGTTGACCGGAGTTGACATGTGGGATCGGGGTAGGCCCCGGTCCACTGGGTCCATTAACCTCTCCAACTGGAGGATCAGTCAACGTCTCTGGTTGAGTAGTGGCGGGATTCCTCTGCATCATCTGCCTGAGCTCTTGCTGTCCCTGAGCCACCCCTTGAACCACATCCATGAATTGGGTCATGCGGATCCTCATCTCGGCGAGCTCTGCTTGTAGGCTTTCCATTGCTCTCTGGTGGTTTCTGCGGGTACCGTACCGGTGAATGCCTGAGTCAGCTATCCTGCTAGTGGAACACCAAAATAATAAAAGAACACCGCAGTAGTACCTGTTATGCAAGATATGCAAATGAATATGTAAATGCAATGACATGTTTATCAATTCCAACGGGTATTCTACCCCCTTGATTCCAGTCTTACATCAGATAGAAAACGCAAGAAGACCGAGTTATGGATAAACTTCTGAGATCAAGATGCAATGAGGAAAACCATCATATAAATGAGTTCAAGAAGGGAAAGGCCCTAGCCAACAGTACATCAAAGAAAAGATCTCCACAACAAGCCTGTGGATCATCACAACAATACAATCAGGAATCAGCCTCCTGTATACAACCCATAAGGACTGCTCCTCACTTCAGCCAATAGTGACACTGTGTCAGGATGATCTGGAGATTCTGTCAGACGCCGGATAAGCAGACTCCTCTTGTGAATAACTCCATCCAACTCGTTGATATACTTTCTGTAGTAATTCCCATCATCTTCTCAGAATACCTCTTCAAGTCTGGATTTCTTCAAACCTGCCAGCGCTTTGAGTTCCTCAATCTGTCCTTGAACTCTGTTGAGTTGATCTATGATATAACCATTGGTTGAACGGGCGCACAAAAGCTCATTGTTCTTCTCCTTCAGCAAAATCTTCAACTTCTCCATCTGACAAGTCAATTCGGCCACCATCTCCTCCTCCTTTACCTTCCTAGAAGCTGAAAATGTATCCCATTGTTCTTGCCAACCAGTTAACTTACCATGAGCATCTGTTAACTGCTGCTTGACTCGCCTCAACTCAGAACTGGATGATCCCAGGGCTTTGTCTGTCTTCCTGGAGAAGTCCACCTCCACAACTAATTTCCTCTCTGCTTCCTCTTGCAATCTGATAGCTTCCCCCTTCTGATATTCCGCCTCATGGTACAAGTGCATACAGTCTTGCAACTTCACATTCAACTCCGAGTTTTCAGTTTGAAGTTCCTCCTTGGCATTCTTCAATTTATCATACTCCTTTCGGCTCACCATTGTTGACTGCTCAGGAGCAGGTGGATACAAAGGTTCTTCAATAGGAAACAACAGACCAAACTCTTCGACTCTTCCTTGAAGCCACTCTTCATACCGGGGGTAAGTTCTACAATCTCCTTTTCCAAGCACAGTTCTTTCTCTCTTGATCACCTTGAGCCAAGCCTCAGCTGCCTTACGGGATATAGTCAAATCAGATGAAGAATGGAAAAATAGAGATTCTTCCACATCTTTTTCCAAAGGCGGAATCTTAAAGCATATCCAAACTGTCTGACTGCCAGAGATGGATTGTAGTTGATGCTTTCTCTTCTTCCTACCAATGGTATATTCGGGAAGTTCCCACAACTATGAATAATATCTGCCCGAAGCAAGCTCCGGTCTGACCATCAAGAAATATCTTTAGCTCTTATCCCCATCAGTCTCTTTGACCAACTCACCGAGTTCTTGACATCAACGAACGCTCCTGACTTGGGTAGGTGGGAACTGAACCACTTATAAAACAAAGGCGCACAACAATTCACCAATCTTCCCCTTCTATTCTCATTCCTATGATGCACTGAATGAAAGAAATCTCCCAACAAGGTCGGCACCAGATTTCCCAACACGAAGAGGCGTATGGCGTCTACGTCCACAGATTTTGCCACATTAGGGAACAGGACAATCCCATACACACAAAGAGCCAACACAACATTGAAACCCCTCTGGTCACCATCTTCAAGTTTCTTCTTTGCTTCTCCCAGTAAGAAACTCAAATGAAAACCATTGACTCCTCCCTTCTGACACATATTAGCCTTCAAGACTGATTTCCCCAAATATGTGACTGAAGCAACCAAGCTGAGATCGGGTAGAAACTCGGAACTGTAGAACAACAACTGTGACTTGATAGGAACTCTGAGAAAACTAGCAACCTCCTCCAAAGTAGGGACCAAAATATAATCTGAGAACGTGAAACACCTCAATGGAGGGTCATAGAACTGCAACAATGTAAAGAGAGCATCATGTTGATCTTTGGAGAGAACCGTAACGAAACTTAGAATCAAACCATAATCCTTCCGGAATCCTTCTAGAGAATCGTGATCCATTAACTTCATCAGCTGTTGAATGGGATCCAAACAAACAACATGAAACTTGTAGGCAACATGTCTCTTTCTGCCAATATCCATCTTAGGAGAACCAGAGAACCCTGACCGGAATCAAGAAGAAGATGTAAACCCCTAGAAATAGATGAACATGTGTTAAATGATATGAATGCAAAATGATGTGATGCAATGCAGTGACATGGGAATCAGGATTGCTGTATCTGCTTAAACAACTGTCAGGTCACACTGTCTGAAGAGAAAACCACTGAGGAATAATATAGGAGATCAAAGCTCTGCTCCAGAAAACCGGGTTGGTTGAAGGTTAAGGTTTCCTGAATTTAGCCCGCCCCTCACTGGTAGGTTCTAAGAACAGAAGTTTGTCAGCTTCAGCCCTTCAGTCGAGAATAATACGTTTACCACTGAAGATTTGGCATTATTACGGGATAAAAGACCTCCACTGGCTCCCCTCAACAGGACATCCTAAAGCAAGTTCCCAGTCTCGGGGTCCTCGGATTGAGCAGCGAGAATGCGCCCACCAGAGCTAACATAAACGCGTCTTGGAGGAGAGGCCTCGACTGAGTTCTCGAGAAATGGTCACGAGAGTCGACGATTTCTAAAGGAACATATGTCGTTATGGAACACCCATAGGACAAAATATATCCAAAAGAAACCTCGTCTGGATGTGGGTCTCATGAACGACTTAACGTAGCAACATGCCACGCAAGCCTCATGACTATCCACTCTAAAACCCGTGTGTACGCTCAAGCCTGGGTAGTGGGCTTATCTCTCATAAAACATCCCACCCCAACAAACAGTCAACCCCCACAGAGCCAACAGACACAGTAATGATATGTACACAATGCAATAAGGTAAAGCAGATAAATAAATAATTGTACAAAAGAACGAACACCCAATAAATAAATCACCTACAAAAGCTAGGAGGGACTCGCTTAGGGAAACCGGTGTCCCCAGCAGAGTCGCCAGCTGTCGCAACCTAAATGCGAAACGAAACAACCGGCGAAAAAAGCAATGACAGAAGAGTCGCCACCGTGCGTTATTTATTCCAAAGGTGGGAAAGGAAACGCTCGAAGTAAACCTGGAAAAAGGAAAGGAAAAGACAAGGTCTCGCAACCAAATCTTGGGTTCGGGAGTCGATTATGCGAAGGGAAGGTATTAGCACCCCTACGCATCCGTAGTACTCTACGGGATCCACTCTTGTTGTTCTTGTCTAAAGGGTGTGGGTTTATCTAATGTACTATTTACTAAAATAGGGGGTCAAAAGAAAATGACTCGCACGGATGTCGCATCCACTGCATACGTATCTCATCTGAATATGAGAATCAGAGTCTTCGTAGCTTGGCTACCTATGTGTTAAAGAGGAGTGTGCTCGCTAAGACATCGCGTCTTATGCCTACGTATCTCATCTGGAATGAGAATCAGAGCAAGTCGTAGTTCGGCTAACCTATTGGTTAAAGAGGAGTGTGCTCGCTAAGACATCGCGTCTTATGCCTACGTATCTCATCTGGAATGAGAATCAGAGCAAACCGTAGTTCGGCTAACCTATTTTTTTTTGTTTTGTGTTTTTTAGATGAACGACGTTACTACGCAATCTACCGGATGCTCGAACTTTGGAGACTTACTCGCCTGTAGTAGAAGGAGTTAACGTGTTCTTAGGAGAAGAAAAATCAATGAGTTTGTTTGTGTTTTAGGAATGCTCATGCAAAAAGGAAGTCCTAGACGAAGGAACCGTGCTACCTTAATTGACATGCAATCGAGAGACTATACGAAGCCTTGCAATCCTATGGGGAAACGATCACACCATACAAAACAAACATGCATAAAGTAAAAACGCCAATAAGGGGGCTCAAACATACATGGGTGTAGCGGTGTATTCGTCACTTTATGATTTATTGATTAAATCAAAAGCAAAGCATACAAAGATAGAGTCGACACCGCACTTTTATTTATCCAAAGGAATGGCTAAAAAGCGAACAAAAGCCTAAGAAGTTTTACACATAGAAAACTAATGAAAAGATCAGAGATCTGGGTAAGGGGTAAATTACACAATGGGAAGGTGTTAGGCACCCAAAACGTCCTAGGAACTCCTAGGGAGTCCTTTTCACACTTGTTGAATGAAATGTTATTTGTTATGAAAATATTTATTGTGTAAACATGGATGGAAAGGATGGGAAAAGAATATACAAGTTATTATTTTTATGTTTGAACGAATGAACCCGTTGCCTACGTACCTTTCCATGGAAGGTAAGGATCAAAACGCCGTAGTTCGGCTAAAAGATTTCCAAAATATAAGTGGGTTCATTTTAAAACAAAAGCCCTAAGGTCTTTCGTTATCCACGGGAGAAAACTCAACCTTATACAAACAACAAGTCCACCATGTGAGAAAAGCTTCAACTTGCTAGTGAGGGGTTAACCCTATAATAAGCAAGGAAGTCTTACAATTCAATCACCAAGGACAAAAGGTGAGATTAACATCAACCAACTAGGATAAATCAAACCTATGGCTAATGTATGAAAACTTATCAAGAATGGACAAAGCCACAAAACAATTGAATGAGTTGGATTAATCAATTAGGACTTATTCACAAAAGATGGTCAAAGTATGATTAGAATTCAATTCAAAAGAAGTATTGTGAAAATGAAGTTTGAAAATCAAAGGCTTAAGGCCTAGGTTTCTAATTTGAAAAGAGATGAAAATGTTTGCACAATAGTTTTCAAGTTTGGATTAACATGCAAATGGAGGTTTAAAGAACAAAAAGGTGGGATGGTGAGGGAGTGTAAAACTTCTTAGATGTTCACCTCTTGAGATCATATGTAGATGATCCAAGTGATTCCTTTGGAATAAGCAATGAGCAATAAGCAAATAAACAACAAAGCAAATGGATACCGGATGCCAATCAATGGACTTACACCAATCTCACAAACAAAGGTGGATACCGGATACCAATCAATCGATTTACACCAATCTCCTAAAACAAACAGGGATATCAGATGCCAATCTATGGACTTATTCCAATCTCCTAAACAGAAAACAAAACATGGATACCGGATGCCAATCAACTGGACTTATACCAATCTCCAAAGAACAAAACAAACAAGGATACCAGATGCCAATATATGGACTTATTCCAATCTCCAAAGGATGATCATAGGAAACAACTGCCAATAAATGGACTTACAATTGACTCCTCACATAAAACAAACAAACAAATGCACTAAGCAAAAGGAAACAAGTTGCCAATAAATGGTCTTACACTCGACTCCAAGGAAATAGGATGCCAATAAATGGTCTTAGTCCCAACTCCTTCCAGATCATAGGAACAATTGCCAATAAATGGACTTACAATTGACTCCTCAATGGACAAACAAAGATGTCACAAAGATATGAACAATGATCATGCAATGATGTACAATTAATGATGATAAATGCACAAAGGCACACATAAGCAAATATGCACAGATGAATCAAATAATCAGACAAACAAGTCAATTAGCACACACTATACACAAGCAATTAGGCTCAAGCAAGGTTAGACTTTACAGACAACTGGAATAGGAGTTCAGAAAGTAGGAACTCTTCTCCACAAGTGATTTGACTCTATAAGATCTTGGGTTAATATTCACAATGCATCAACACATTGTATAAGCAAAGGAATGACACACTGAATAGCAGGAGATGGATTACACATCTCTTTTATCTGCCAATTGCCTCATAAGAGGACTTTTCCTGCTTTGCACAAAGATAAACAAACACAAGCATTGCCTCTTAAGGAGGACTTCAGACAAGTGCCTGCCCATATAACAGGACAGGTCTTCCAAACTACATGAAGAAGAGAGGTTATACCTAAGTGGTTAAGCAACCAAGCAAAAGCAAGTTCAAAATGAACTTAAAGCAACTTATGTACCTGTGGAAACATCAAACAAATCAGTACAAAGTTCAGACAATCAAACAACAATCAATAAGCAACAAACAATCCCAATGTACACAAGGTATAAGCCAAAGGTCAAACTCAAATGAGTTAACATTAACCTACAAAACACACAAAGATTAGTAATCAAAGGCAAACATCAATGCTAAAATGATGGAGCATCATTAACCATGTAACTTGGATGTTCAACCTGAAATCAAAGCTCAAATGTGAAAGGCAAACCACTAGGTCAAAGCCTAGGGTCAAAGATGGAGAAAAAATTCAAAACAGAAGCTGAAAATTAACATGAATCAACTTCAAACACATATTGAAACAATCCAAAAGGTCTCACATCAATATCATATACCAAAAGTATTTCATGATCAATTGAAGTTCAAGGCAATTTTAAAGCTCAAATGTGATCAACCAGAATGAAAAATCTCAATTAAATCAGAAATGATTCAAATAATTCCAAGAAAATTCATGCTCAATCACAACATCCATAATATGCATCATACAAAAAATCAGGACAATTGGAGATCATTTGACAAGCCAAACACATCACATAAGTTGAACATAAAAAGGTGTGACACAAATTGTCACACCAACTTAACATGATCATAAAACAGAAACGATAAATGGTAAAAATACCAAATCAACACCAAAATGTCAAGCAACATGTCAAGTTTCATCATGCAAATTTTCAGATTCATTGGATTAAAAACCAGCATTTCACAAATGATATAGCAAGGCAAGGTACAAAATGCATACATGTTCACATGCCCTAGCACAAAATAAAATCCAGCCAAGCACAATTTATGGAAAAATGATTAAAAAATAATAGACAAGATAAGGAATGCAATGCAAAATACCACATAATTTTTGGATCAATTTTCAATTATATATGAATTTTGAAAGATGATGAAAAAATAAAAAATCAACATGTGAAGCATGGATATGAAATAAGAGGGAAATGGAAAATCATGTGAATCATTTGAAATTGTGGCATGGCGCGGAATCGAAGTGAGACACAATTCAAATAGCCAGGCGCGCTCATATGAAACTCTGCATTTCATTAATCACATGTGGCAAGGAAAAACGCTGTGAGCCAATCAAAGTGATATGTGGAAGCGACGTGGACCAATACATGTTGAGATACGGACAAACACATGCAATGCACAGAAAACTGTTTTCTAATGGATCAAACCGTGGCCTAAACTGGAAGTTCATCTTCTTCCTCGCGCGTTCATGAACAGTGCCATATCACCAAGAACAAAATCTCCAGAAATCCAAATTGAAGACATCATCATGTAGCATATTCAATGTAGGTTCACAATCAATGAATAACTAAGCATAAATCCACATATTAAGATCAAATCGAGCAAATCAATTTTCATGCATGGATCTTTAAATCAACATAACTAACTCAATTCTGCATGGAATTTCATGAATTAAAGCTCAGCATAACCAACATCACAAGATCTACAGCAATAGCATAATAATTTTGAGAAAGGAGAGAATCAATTTATGACCTCTTGAAGAGCAACTTTGGAATTCGTGTAGTTCAAGGCCTTGCAATGCTCAAAAGTTCTTCTATAATACTTGTATGGATGATTGAATGAGAGATCGAAGCTCAATTACTCTTGAATCCAACAGAATTTGACATTGCCATGGATGCTTTCAAGCTTCAATTATGAACAAAACAGGCACAGTTTCTCTCGAATTCTCCTTCAAACTTGCTCAAGAATACTTCAGGAAGATGAATTGATCAAGAGAAATAGATCTTGTTTGAAGAATTTTCCAGAAAAATTTGAGAGAAAATTTTGATAGTTTTGATCTAGATCTGAAATTGTGATTGTTGTTCCTGCTGAAACAATTAGGGTTTCATTTATATATGCTACGCTAATCACCCTTCTAATCATGTTTAGCCAATGGTAAGTGGAATTAGCAAAATGAGGTGTTTGTGCAATTTAGCTTTTTCACCCTATGCATGAAAATGTATGGTGAACAGTGCACGGGATTGTGTTTGTTTTCACTCAAAAAATCATTTTGGAGCTAAAGGCAATGGTGGAATGTTCAAATAATGCACCAATTTTAAACTTCATATTTTCCCTCCAAAAATCAAGTGAAATGGAAAATGTTCATATGATGATAATTGATGAAATGCAATGCATGATTTGGAATTTAGAGGTCAAAATAAGAACAATGCAAAAAGAACCACTTGAATTGGAGCTTTGGTTGAGAAGTTATGACCATTTGAATCTTCAAGTACACTTTGCCATGTTTTGATCATATCTCCTTAACCACACATGAGAAATCCTTGATCTTGGACTTTTTGGAAATGGGAGAGAAAGATCTACAACTTTCATGTTCAAAAAAATTTAATTTGAAGCTTTCTTGATGATGTAATTTGAAGTTGAAGTTAGGTTAAAACCTTTCCATTTTTGGCAAGTTTGAATTATAGGTCACTTTCTATTTTTGGAAAGTTTTGACCTGACTTTATTTTCTTCAATGTTGATGTTTGAAATGTCAAATGAGACTTTTTTGAACATGAATGAAGTATTTCTAATCACTTTCCACCTCCAAGTCCAACAGTTGACATGGCAGTTGACTTTCTAGGTCTTCAGATGACCTGGTAATGTTCTGATGAAATTCAAGCCTCTACCACTTGGGATTTTGATTCAAAATAACATCATAGCTCATACGAACTCTTGTGAATGATTGTGGGGTCCAAATTCTCAAGAATGGCCACCATCTATTGCTCAATGACTGCCTTTGACTGTCTTGACTTGGGATTGCTTCATCTGCAAGACAAAGGTTAGATGACATATTTTTTATACTTTTGGTTAGTGGTAAAGAGAAAAGCAATGATATACAAAATTCAAAACATGCTTGGTGATCAAGAATCACTCTCAACAAGGTAACCCACCCACAGGGAAGGAGGCAAGATGCACAATGATCCTTGAGGTAATGAAATGATATGATATGATGTCATGAGGGATCTTAGGGACAAAATTGGGGTCTTACAATGGGTAAGGCTTTAGTCAAGAGGGGTCATATCAACCTCGACAAACAAGCCATGGAAGGGTAATCAAACGGGCTCTTAACCACTGACACTGAACGTCAGGGTGAGCAGATCAAAAGGGTAATGAGGATAAAACCTCATAGCTCTTAACCCTGGACAGGGTGAGCTCATGACAAAAAGTGGGGATTCAGAAAGGTGGAACCCTCTCCACTGCCTGACCGAACAAAAGATCTTGGGCTTTTGTTCTGAAGCATCGACACGTAGTGCGAGCATAAAGAACGACACACAGAATAACGGGGGATTGACTACTAATCCCTTTTATCCGTCAATTGCCTCTTCGTGGAGGTCTTTAGCACTGGTGCCTCTTCTTGGAGGTCTTTAGGTATAAAAGTAAACACACACAAAACATCGCCTCCTATCGAGGTCTTCCAGCTAAGAAAGCGGTAAAATGCGGGAAAGATAAAGGGATCAAGAGATCTACCACACGGATAAAAATCCGAAGTAATAACAACTAAAGAAGCAAGAAACCCGGTGATCTCTCAAGCTAGCACCATCAAAGAAAGCAAGTCAGCAAAGTAATCGGAATAAATCTCCAAATGGTATCCCACAAATAAAGTGGAATACCAAGCAAGCTATCTCTTCAAGAGTCATGTGAGCCCTCACAAAAACTCAACAAACAAGTTAGAATGACAAGATGGGGTGCAATCAAGAGTCGCACAAAAGAAACATAACAACAACAGTGTCAGGTAAACAGAGCATAGATGCAATAGAAAACATGTCACAACAAAACACAAAACAGATTAGAGAGCAAATAGAAAAAAACAGCTATTGTCATCATCGCTACTGCTTCGCTTAGCGAGATGCTAGCGAAGCTTCACTACATGTTCGCTTAGCGAGGTGCTAGCGAATGCCTGCGGGTTCTGGATTCTCCATTGATAACAGTACGATTTCAGAAACCCCAAACCCTATGGTATCCATCTCAGCAACGAAGTGATCAAACATTCAAGGCATTATTCTACACATTCATGCACATCTAAAACCACATGTGAAACCTAACGATACCCACTCTTCCAAATTCACCCATGATGCCTCATACGTTCAGAAATTTCAAATTGAAAGCATAAAGTAATGGAGATAGGGCAAACCTGATTGGAGAGATCAAATGAAATTGAATTGCCCGGTTGGGTTTGCAAAGCAATCTTAGGGTTTATATGAGATGGAGTTTTTTTTCTTCAGTGTCTATGAAGGCTGCTCTGAATTCTGTTAGCTCTTCTCTCTCTCTAGCTCCTCTAGGGTTTTTCCACTGAATTTTTAGAATTTATAACCTGATTTTCGTGGCTTGGTGGGCTCAAATGAGAGAGGTCCAAGTCCAAGATTTTTCTGTTATATTTTTAAAACGCGTGGGCTTCGCCTAGCGAGCATGACAGTTCAGATTCGCTAGGCGAACCACGCTGCTTGCCTAACGAACATGACAGCTCAAGAACAGACTTTTGCTCCTTCAAGATTAGCATTTTGAATGATGAATAGACCCCATTTGAACATGTTGGAAGTAACTCAAGTCATTCCCTTGTGTTGACTGATCGCCCAGATAGAACCCACAAAGTGTCTTGGATGAAATTCAAACTTCTTGGATCTAATTCTGATTGACATGATGAAATGCAATATGAAATGTAAAATGACTTAAAAATGAATGCATGAATGAGGGGTAAAACATAATCCCATGCTTCCAGGAAAAATGAAGGGTAAATTTTGGGGTATTACACCTATCAAGACGCATCACAGTCAAATTGGGAACCTCATTCCAATACTTCACTACAATCATCGATGCCAACGTTGCAAGAGCATCTGCCATACGGTTTTCACCTCGAGGGATATGATGAAACTCAACCTTTTTAAAGAAAGTTGAAATCCTCCTCGCATAGTCTCTATATGGTATTAAACCGGGTTGATTCGACTCCCATTCACCTTTGATCTGATTCACAACCAAATCGGATCTCCAAAGACATCTAAATGCTTTCTGAGATCAATGGCCTCTTCGAGCCCCATAATGCAAGCTTCATATTCATCCATATTGTTTGTACACTTAAAATTCAATCTAGATGTAAATGGAAAATGCGTGCCTTGAGGAGTAATAATCACTGCCCCAATGCCATTACCATACTGATAAACAGCTTTATCAAATACCATGCTCCAACGGGAACCAGGTTTTGGCCCTTCTTCAAGCAATGGTTCATCACAATCTTTCATTTTCAAGTACAAAATCTCCTCATCAAGAAAATCATACTGCACTTACTGGTAATCTTCAATTGGTTGGTGAGCCAACTGGTCAGCCAAGACACTACCTTTGATCGCTTTTTGAGATCGGTATTCGATATCATACTCTGATAACAACATCTGCCAACGGGAAATCCTCCCAGTTAAAGCAGGCTTCTCAAATATATACTTGATTGGGTCCATTTTGGATATCAACCAAGTGGTATGGTTCAACATGTACTGATGCAGACACTTAACAACCCAAGCCAATGCGCAACAAGTCTTCTCTAGCATAGAATACCGAGTCTCACAGTTGGTGAACTTCTTATTGAGGTAGTAAATAACATATTCTTTCTTTCCATTCTCATCTTACTGACCTAGAACACAACCCATACTATCTTCAAGCATAATCAAATACATGATCAATGGTCTTCCTTCAACAGGTGGAGACAAAATCCGTGGTTCAAGCAGATATTCTTTGATACTGTCAAAAGCTTTCTGGCAATCTTCGGTCCAATCACAAGATTGATCTTTCCGAAGAAGCTTGAATATAGGCGCACATGTGGCAGCCATGTGTGAGATTAATCTTGAGATATAATTCAAGCGGTCGAGAAAACCTATGACTTGCTTCTCAGTTTTGGGTGCAGGCATCTCTTGTATTGCTTTGACCTTGGCAGGATCAACTTCAATACTCTTCTCGCTGACAATAAAGCCCAACAACTTACCAGAGCGGACACCAAACGTAAACTTATTGGGATTCAAGCGGAGTTTATACTTCCTTAAACGCTGGAATAGCTTCAACAAATGATCAACATATTCCTCTTCATTAATGGATTTTGCGATCATATCACAACATAGACTTCAATCTTTTTATGCATCATATCATGAAAAAGAGTAGTCATTGCTCTTTGGTAAGTTGCACCAGCATTCTTTAAACCAAAAAACATCACTCTATAACAGAATGTTCCCCAAGTTGTAATGAATGTGATCTTCTCCATATCTTCGGGTGCCATCTTGACCTGATTATATCTAGAAAATCCATCCATAAACGAAAAGACTTTGAATTTAGCGGTATTGTCTTCCAACATATCAATGTGTGGCAGAGGGAAATCATCTTTTAGACTGGTTTTATTCAAATCTCTATAATCAACACACATGCGGACTTTTCCATCTTTCTTTGGCATATGCAAAATATTGGCCACTCATTGCGGATACTCAACAGTCACAAGGAAATCGACATTAATCTGCTTCTGCACTTCTTCTTCGATCTTTACTGCCATATTAGGATGCATTCTTCTCAACTTTTGCTGGACTGACGGGCATTCTGGCTTCAACAACAATCTATGCTCCACAATCTCAGAATCCAACCCAGGCGTGTCTTAATAGGACCAAGCAAACACATCTGAGTATTCTCGGAGAAGATCAATCAACCCCTTTTTAACCTCTGGACACAGTCGAGACCCAATCTTGACTTCCTTCACATCATCTTCGGAATCCAAGTTGACTAGCTCAATCTTCTCTTCAAATGGCTGAATGGCTTTTCCTTCATGCTCATGAAGACGAGACAATTCATCACTCACTTCTTCATCACTTTCCTCCTCAGCCTCAAACACTGGGAATTCAAAATTTGGAGAAGGATCATTGCATTCAATGGGGTTAGAAACCATCATGCATAATGATTTGATATTTTGATTTTAGAGAAGTGATTTGCGACCAAATATTATGCAGATGGACAATTATATTGTTTATTTATGTTTTTTTTTGTGATTACCATTTTCAGAATAAAGCAAAAAGTAAAATCAAAACATCATAGATGTGGATGAATAGAATTATATTTTATTGATGATCAAATTTGAAAATTCCAAACAATGTTCACTTCTCCCTTAGGCATAGGAGAAGGATTTTTGAAAACAAATAAAAGCAATTACTTAGATCGATGCATAATAATAGGAATATCAACAGCAGTCCAATTGTTGCAAGCCTTTCCATGCGTCACAAAATTGGTGCAGTCTTCCTCTTCATCGTCCTCTAGCACAGCAACTAAGTGTTGTTCATTTCCATGAATGAACTCTCCGATATGGAAGCTGAGTTGCATATCCTCTGATCTAACAGCCAACGAACCTTGCTGAAAACCTAGACCGATTCTATTCTTGTTATCGGTGACCTCTACTACTCGCCCCCATTGATCAACAATTCCTTCTTCAACAATCTTCCTTGCATCTTTTAATGAGGACATAGGTGCCCCAACTCTCTTTTCAACAGCAATATATAAGGCTTGGAACAGAGTTCCAACATCATCCCCAGCTTCAACATAAGAGAAAGATGACAGGTGGCTAACCAACAACTCCTTCTCCCCGCCAACAATGACTAATTTCCCGTTCTTGACAAATTTGAGTTTCTGATGTAATGTGGAGGTAACCGCTCTTGCCTCGTGGATCCATGGCCTTCCCAACAGACAACTGTAGGCCAGGTGGATATCCATTACTTGAAAGGCAATCTAGAAGTCACCCAGACCTATCTTCACCGGAAGGTCCACTTCACCAATCACTGTTTTGCGTGAACCGTCAAAAGCTTTGACGATCACACCAATATATCTCATAGGCGCTCCTTGATATGACAGCTTTGATAATGTTGACTTCGGCAACACATTTAACGAAGATCCGGTGTCAACAAGAACATTGGATAAAGCGTCATCTTTGCAATTCATGGAGATATGCAAAGCCAAATTATGATTCCTACCCTCCTCAGGGAGTTCCTCATCACAGAAGTTGAGATTATTATAGGAAGTGATGTTATCTACAATATGATCAAACTGATCCACTGTAACATCATGTTCCACGAACGCTTGCTCTAGGACTCTTTGCAGTGCTTATCTGTGTGCTTCTGAAATCATAAGCATAGACAATACTGAAATCTTCGAGGGGGTTTGGAATAGCTGCTCCACTATATTAAACTCACTCTTCTTTATCAACCTAAGTACCTCATCATCATCGTTAGTCTTCAAATTGATGGATTCACCAGACTGATGCTTTGAAGCACTAACTGGATCTACTGCAGGCACTTCCACCTTCTTACCAACTGTTGAATCTTCCACATCTTTTGGGAACACCGGTCCAAACACTCGACCACTGCGGGTCACCTTGGTAACATCAGCAATGCTCATGACAGAATTGGTCATAGGTAATGGAACCTCTTGACCATCATTCACCATAGTTGCATTATACTGATAAGGAACAACCTTATCGGATGCGTACGGGGCTGGACCCACCACTCGTATGACCAACGGCGATACCGATCTTTGGCTGATACCGTTACTTTTGCTGCTATTATATTGAATCACCACTCTCTTGGGATTCTTAAACACGGGAACAATTACATTGACATCATGATCTATGTGTCGGGATTGAACAATCTGAATCATACCCTTATCCATCAACCACTGGATGTCTCTTTTCACAACCATACAACCCCCCGGGTTAACACTTCAGATAGCACATCCATCATGGTCTTACTCACAATCACTAACCAAGCAAATATCCTTGTGCATCGTCACCAAGGACCTTCTTATGAAGTGTACGTCAAATACCTTGAACTCCCCTGGACAACCGTCTACCATATTAACAAATGAATTTCCATGGGCAGGCAGTAGGTTTGCTTTAACATTCGGTGCATGGTCCTAAAAGGACACCATTCCACTCTTAACTATCTTTTGAACTTCATACTTGAGTGGATAGCAGTTCTCAATGTCATGTCCAGGTGCTCCTTGATGAAAAGCACACCGGAGTTCTGGCTTGTACCACCATGGAAGTGGTTCAGGAATTTGCGGAGGGTTTCTTGGTTGGAGTAGGTTCTTGAGAATCAAAGATGGGTAAAGCTATGCATACGTCATAGGAATAGGGTCGAAAGAGACCTTCTTCCTTTCAAAATTCTATTGTTGATGGTTGTTGGTACTGTTGTTGTTGTAGGTGTTTGTTCGTTGTTGTGGTTGTTGTTGTTGATTTGGTGCTAATTGACTTGCTGAAAATACAGGAATAACCGAAGATACCTGATGATGATGTTGACGGGGTGGTTGACTTTTTCTGATTTGAGGCCTCCTCTTCCTCCCACTAACAATTGCATTGGATTCATTATCCTTCTTCTTACCAAAACTATTTCCGTATCTCTTGTTGGACGGTACTTCCTCCTTAAGCAACCGTCCTTCGCGGACACCTTCTTCTAGCCTCATCCCTATATTTACCATTTCGGTAAAATCACTGGGGGCACTGGCGATTATCCTCTCATAATAAAATGAGCTAAGGGTCTTCAGAAATTTTTTGGTCATCTCCTTTTCCTCTAAAGGAAGGTTGATCTGAGCAGCGAGCTCTCTCCATCTCTGCGCATACTCCTTGAATGTCTCCTTGTCCTTCTAAGACAGTGATCTCAACTGATCTCGGTCGGGAGCCATATCATTGTTGTACTTGTACTTCTTTACAAATGCTTCACCCAAATCGTTGAAAGTGCGGATGCTCGCACTATCAAACCCCATATACCATCTTAATGCAGCGCCGGTCAGACTGTCTTGAAAGTAGTGGATCAACAGCTGATCGTTGTCTGTTTGGGTAGACATTTTGCGGGCATACATCACCAAATAACTGAGCGGACATGTGTTCCCTTTGTACTTTTCAAAGTCAGGCACTTTGAACTTCCCTATAATCTTCACATTTGGCACTAGACACAATTCAGCAATACTCTTCCCAAATAGGTCCTTACCTCTCAAGGTCTTCAATTCCTTGCACAACTCAAGAAATTGATCTTTCATTTCATCCATTTTCTCATATACATCCGGGCCCTCAAATGGCTCGGAATGATAAATGGTGTCCTCCACACGAGGTAAGGTATGCACGACAGGCGGTGGCACAAGCATGACCGGGCTAGATGCCGGTATAGAAGCAAATGTAGGAGCAAAGCCTTCAGGCATGAAGTTCGGAGGCATTCCCCATGGGAATCCGGCAGGCATGGCAGGTGCAAAATGAGCAGCAGTTACAGGAACAATAGAGGTAGCCACCTCTGAAATGATAGTCCTCTGAGGAGGAGAAGTTGCAGGTGTTGGAGAAGACTGGCTCTGTGCAGCTAGAACTAACTCCATCATGGCAGTCAGGCGGGTGATCTCCTCTTTCAAATCTCTATTCTCTTGCTTAAGGTGTTCCATAATTCTGGAGTGATTGGGGCGAGTATTATATCGATGAGTCAACTTGGCTGAAGCACAGAAGAAACTCCAATGAGACATCTGGCGAAAGAGAAACCTGCTTATGCAAATGATGCATGAAATACAATGTTTGATTATTTTTATTTTCAAGGAACCTACTATATATTTGCAAATATATACATATATAACAATAATTGCAACAATTTTATATGACCATAAAAATCTCTTTTATTTATATAATTGGAAGGATTACACCGAGTACAATTTCAGAAACCAAATGAAAAATACAAGAGAAAAGGAGACTAGTCATCCTAAGGATCCCTAAAAACAATGTCAGAAGATCTGGCTGTAGGCACATACTTCCTTCGAATGTGTTGGATCTCGGTCTCAAAAAAAGCCTTCATCTGAGTCTTCTCGAGGACAAGCTGATCAACAATCTTCTTCCAAGCAACGAAAGACTGAGGCATGCTAGAAGATGAAACCTCCGACTCTCTCTATCTCTTTTTCACTCGGTCTTCAAGAAGCTCAATAAGTGCATCTTTGTCCTTAGACTCAAGCTGCAACTCCTCATGATTTTTTCTCAAAGCATGGAGCCGCTCTTCCCACATATCCTTCTCTCGCTTCATCTTGGCGAGTGCGTCTTCCAACTCCTCTACATCTTGGTTAGGGAGAGTTAATGGCTTAGCCATAACTGTAGACATAGGTCTCTCATAAGGATAAGGCATCTTCAATTCCAAAGCTCTTTTCTTCACCCAAAGAGTGTAAGCTTCCAAAGCTACACAATTGTGCAGACCAAGCTCAGGTCTTCCTTTTCTATGCACATTATGCTAAGCATGCACAATCTTCTGCTTCAAATGTTGGGGATCTTTATCCTCTTGATATAAAAGACCTTCTAACAACATGTTATTAGGTTTGTCTCTCAAGGGGAACCCAAGTTGACGACGAGCCAAAGCAGGGTTGTAGTTAATTCCTCCTTGTGTACCAATGAGAGGCACATTAGAGAATTCACCACAACTGTCAATAATATCCAAACTGCTCAATGAAGGATCATACCAAACTATATCATCATTAGTGAGTGACATAAGTCTCTGAGACCATCGTAGACATTGTTTGTTCTCCACAAAAGCAGGCGTCTGAGGCAAGTGCAAAATAAACCACTTGTACAGAAGAGGAATGCAACAAACAATAGTTCCACCACCCTTATAATTCCTTAGATGCAAAGAGAAGTACATATCACCCAACAAAGTAGGCATAGGATTCCCAATCAAGAAAATTCTAATGGCGTTAACATCAACAAAACCGTCAATGTTAGGGAACAAAGCTAATCCATTGATGAGCAACACAAAGATAGCTTCAAAAGCATCCATACTACCGGCCTGAGCAAAGTAAGTAGCTTCCTTGATGGGGAAATCAGATGGCA
This sequence comes from Lathyrus oleraceus, assembly GCF_024323335.1. NCBI lineage: Eukaryota > Viridiplantae > Streptophyta > Magnoliopsida > Fabales > Fabaceae > Lathyrus > Lathyrus oleraceus. Next base: position 42,887,602 of record NC_066582.1, read on the forward strand.
ACCCAAACAATCCTCCTTTCTTCACCCAATTAGCCTTTATCGCAGACTTCTTCAAGTGAAGAGCTTCAGCTATAAGATGAAATCAGGGAATCTCTTCCAATCCACTAAACGGAACTTTGTTAGAAACAGGTATCCCCAAGAGATGGGCATACTCCTCCAACGTAGGCACAAGCTGATAATCAGGAAAAGTGAAGCAACAGTAGAGAGGGTCATAGAACTGCACCAACACACTCAAAAGTCCTTCAACCACATCAACTGACAAGATGGACAAAAGCTTCCCATGACGTTGTTTGAAGTCCAAGATCTAATACAAAAGATGCTAGATTCCTTAACTCTTTCATGTCGGGACATCTGAAACTGTACTTCTTAGTATTCCTTCGTCCACAATCCATGGTTTGAAAATATTTGCAAATAACACCTCAATTCCTTGAAATTTTCGTGTGATGAATGTTATGATGCGCATGAATTCATGAATGCAACAATCACAAATAAGGGATCACACACAAAGCAAACAAACAAAGGTCAAGGGATGAATAAAGTCATTATCAAGATCAATCATCCATTTTGGTGGATTATGGTTTACACCTTATCAACACCCAAGTTCCATTGATATTGACAAGACTTTATTGGATCAACCAAGAATCAAGGGTTTGTTGTAAGTCATGAGCATGGAATCTGGGTTAGAACCATCCCAAGGGAGTGAACTAAGGATAAAAACCTAAAGATCATGTTCTAAAAAGTTCCCAGAGTCTTAATTCCATCTATCGGATATTACAGGTTAGGATGACTGACTCATCAACCCATAATATTCTCAAGAGAAACTCGTATGAGTGTAGTATCGCGTAACAACTATTATCAAGTCTACACTTGAACAGTCTCCGCACTACGTCCTAAATAGGCCAAGAGGGGTTAAATGTTCTACGGTCCTCAGCTTCTCGGACCCCAAATTAGAGATAGTAATGCCTAACCACAAATACTTGTGTGACATTTCCAAATCCAAAAGGGTCTCCACTGAGCGGATGGGTCTCAAGCCACATTGTTAAGGACTACTCCACACAAGTAGAACATGACTATACCATCCTACTATCCTAATTGCACTCAAGTTCGGGTTACAACTTATCTCACCACTCAAAGATCACCGAGTACAACAAGCAGATTATATCATACAAACAAATATACATACATCAAATATACAGTTATATACACACAAAAAAGTAGGCTAAACCCACTGGAGACTACTCCCCAGCAGATTCGCCACTTAATTTCTGTAGCGGTAAATTCATGATCATTAATCTATGGATAAGCTAGACATCAAATAACAAGAGTCGCCACCGCACTTTAATTGTTTCAAAGGGAAAAAGGGAAAAGTACGAACTGAAGGAGAAGGGAGATCCAAAACACAACGAAATTTAAAAAATTTCTCCTTTAGTGATCCTTACGAATGGGCATGACCAATATTAGAATCGTTACCACTTGTGACGATTGTAACCTTTGATGCAGATCTATGGAGCGATCACGAACGTTGAACGATGACAACGCCTCTACTCAGTTCACACGAACGGAATCCTTCAATCTCAGTGCTAGCTGCTAAGAATGAATGCTTTGAGTGAGAGATAGTGAGAAACGAAATTGCAATTGCACAAATGCTTTTGCATAAGGGTTCTATTTATAGAACCACTTGTGTGGGCTGCAAGCTAAAAAGCCCACTTAAGTGTATGTGGCCCATATCTTATAATATGCCAAAATCACTTAAGCGCGTGGTACCTTGCCATATTTCGTATTCTACTTAAGTACACCGTGCCTTACGATGTTCTACAATTCACTTAAGTGCACCGTATCTTACGATATTCCTTAGTTACTCTATCTCTTATTAATCAGTCCTTTTGTGTGTGACCCTGTAGGTTTTCGCGGCATTGACAATTATATTAAATCACGTATTTAACATAATAAACAGTGAGCGGTATCTAGCAACACATCACTGCTGCCCAAGACACGAAAATGTCATGTGATCTGAAAAATCCTTTTGTGATAATACTTATGTGTACAATTACCCTTTTGCCCTTATGTCTATATTGAACACAAGGCATAAACCGTGTCATCCTTGTCCAGTTCAATATTGGGCCCATAGACATTTATCCTGTTACGCAGGATGGGCAAATTCCATCTAGGTCACTCATGTCCCTCAGCATGCTTCGTGGAGTACACATCAATTGTCTTTATGGTCATCTAGTTACAGACAATGTTTGATCAACAATAAGGCACTTGACTCTACATCTAAGGTTCATAGTGGTTTCAGGTCGAAGGGTGGTGTACACCATTATCACCATGAGAATAAATTATGACACTTTGTATAACATTCTATATAGTATTCTCATAGCAGGTCAATCCAGTATAAATATTACTCTTAATATTCATACCTATGTTTAAGATTTGATAACTCCTTATCCAGGATCCATGAGATGTGATCATCAGTCTATATACATAATAGTCTTACTGCTTTAATGTTATCCCACTTCACAATAAAGCTCGAATACGAATACTTTAAGAATAATGTCCTTATGTTTAATGTGATCTCATGATTAAGTCACACTTGATACATTAAACGGACTAGCTATTCTAGGGGTTTTATTAAACAAACATAATAAAGAAAAAGCCTTTTATTATTAATAAATAATTCAATACAAGTACCAAAAGTATTGGCCTCTAGGGCTTACACCAACAATCTCCCACTAGCACTAGAGCCAATCAGGCATACCCCTAATGCCCATAGATCTAGTATGGCCATCATGCTTCTGCTGCGCAAGGGGCTTTGTCAGTGGGTCAGCAATATTGTCAAGTGTAGGTACTCTGCATATTTTCACATATCCTCTATCTATTATCTCTCGAATGAGGTGATAATGCCTAAGTATGTGTTTGGATCGTTGGTGAGATCTAGGCTCTTTAGCTTGTGCGATAGCACCATTGTTATCACAATAGAGACCAATGGGATCCACAATGCTAGGAACTATGCCAAGTTCACTAATGAACTTTTTTATCCAAACAGCTTCCTTTGCTGCACTTAAGGCAACAATATACTCGGCCTCAGTTGTAGAATCAGCAACTGTATCTTGCTTTGAACTTTTCCAGCTCACAACGCCACCGTTTAAGCAAAACACATAACCAGATTGCGATCTAAAGTCATCCTTATCTGTCTGGAAGCTAGCATCGGTGTATCCATTTATAGTAACCTCTTCTTGACCTCCATATATCAAGAATGAGTCCTTAGTCCTTCTCAAATACTTAAGGATATTCTTGACAGCTACCCATTGAGCATCACCGGGATCAGATTGGTACTTACTCGTTGCACTTAAAGCATACGAGATATCTGGTCGAGTACATAACATGGCATATATGATAAATCCTATTGTAGATGTATATGGAATCTTATTCATGCGATCCCTCTCTTCCTTAGTTGAATGAGATTGTGTTTTTGATAGACACAAGCCTTATTGCATAGGTATGAATCCTTTCTTGGAATCATGCATATTAAAGTGTCTCATCACTTTGTCTATGAATGTACTCTGACTTAGGCCAAACAGTTTTTGAGATTGTAACACCTCAAAATTTGCTCTCCTCTCTTGGGACTAGCATAACATATTGCATAACATTTTTAGGTCATTAAGCATTGCATATTGCATATCATGTGGTTGCATTGTGCAAGCCATTCTCCTAAGTCTTGATCAGAAGATAGGAGGTTATGTGCAAGCTAGGGTTTCATTGGACTGGTCATTAATCATCTGAGGATGTGGAGGTCCAAATTAAGGTTTTGTGGTTCTCAAGGAGATTGGTCTTCATCTTGTTTGAAATGATTCATCATCATCATCATGGTTTGTCATCATCAAGTGTTGGAGCATAGTCCTTGAGATTAGGGTTTTGACCACTGGTCAACCCTAATCAGTTGCATTGGGCCAATCAGGGCATAGCAAGGAGATGGGGTCTATGATGGATATGAGGATCATTCCATGATTTTATGGAGCTTATTGAGGCTAGGGTTTCATCTTTGAGCCATTTCATCAGAAGATTGGGGCTCAGATTGATCAGTGCATTGCCAAATTCATCTATCAGTTGGAAAAGTCAACTGTGGTCAACTGTGCTTGATTTTATGGATTTGGAGGTGGGAGAGAGTTGGATACACTTCATTCATGTTGAAATAAGTGTTATTTGACATTTCAAAGCTCAAGAATGAAGAAAATAAAGTCAGGAGAAAAATTGCCAAAAATAGAAAGTGACTTGTAATGGAAGTTTCCTAAAATGGAAAGTTTTTCACATCAAAATTACGTGTCCAAAAAAAGCTTCAAATTAAAATTTGTTCAACATGAAAGTTGTAGATCTTGGTCTCACCTTTCCAGAAAGTCCAAGAACTTGAAATTCCCATGTATGGTTGACAAGTTATGGTCCATTCATTTTCCAAAAATGCCTATAATCAAAGTGGCATAACTTTCACATGGAGTGTCCAAAATGAGTGATCGTTTTATGAGAAAACTCCATTTCACATGTACTTTCATGGTGCATAATCAAAATTCATCAAAAATGGCCAATGCAAAAGGTCAATTTTCAAGTGTACAATTAAAATCCAAGGGCAAAATGGTCCAAGTTGAGAAATAATTGGAATTTTGGAATGGGAGTTTTTGCAACACATCACAAATGCCAAATAGAAATGGTTTGAACTGTCATGAGTTGTCAAGGATCAATATTTGGCTAGGCTATTTTTGAACTCTCACTTTAAGTGCATTTTTGGCATGACATAGTGAAAATGAGAAATACAAGGCCAATTGACATGAGATCAAAGCCAAAACATTCCAAATGGCAATTAGAAGATGTCTGAGCTGTCACATTGCTGTCATGTGGCCTAATGTGAAAAGTCATTTTTGCCCTTGCCTTAAGTTTAACATTATGCTAATCAAATGCATTTTTTGCTAATTGGTGATTAAGAGGTGATTAAGGCATGAGTATAAAGCTCTAATTATAACTGAATTGCAAATGATAATCACATTCTCCAAGATCCATAACAAACTTTCCCTCCAAAAGTGCATTTTCTCTCAAATTTCATCAAGCTTTTTTTCAAGATTTCTCCATCATTTCTCAACGAAATTGAAAAATTCTTGTTGATTCATCTTCCATGAACCTTCCTCTCTATCTGTTTTGGTGAATTTGTGCAAGAAGCTACAAGATTCGTGACTGTCCAAAGTATGTTCATCAATGGAGTTTTGTGATTTTTTCCACTTGGATCAACATTGAGCTTAGCTAGGCATTACGTTCATCTTCCTCGACCTTCATCATCACCTGTTTGAAGCTATAACATCGTGAATCATCAAGAATCATTGCTGCCTTCATCAATCGGTCAGTTTACGAATCTTACCATTTCTTTAATTATGATATGCTTTTTGTAGATCGTTTAACATAGATCATCATGATGTGATTAGTTTTCGATTTGGTTAACTGTTGAATGAGAAATCGTGTTTTGAAGTTTGATGTGTGTTTACATTTTCGCTCGATCCGTGAGATATAGTGAGAGTTAGGCAAAATCGTTCACATATTCATGATCCTTGTGTTCATACGGTTCCAATGGTTATAATCATGTTGATTTTGGTGAAGATTTATTGTTCATGATGTGTATGCATTTTCTGGAAATTTCTTGTGAAGAACACGAACAAAAGCTGCGTTTGATCCGTTTTTTCTGGAATTGCATTTGAATAATCTGTTTGCCGCGCCCAACTTCCAATCAGAATGCTCCGTTTTCATTTAACAAAACTACGCCGTTTTGGCGCTTGTGCAAAGAATTACAAAACTGCCACTGCAGTATTTATTTAATTATTATTTCAATTTCATTTTTTATTTCATTTTCATTTTGTTATGTGATCTTCAAAAATTCCTATCTCACTCATTTTTTATCCAAATTGAGTGAGATTTTTTGCATTATTCTCATGATGATGTGTAGAATTTTATGATGAATTTTGTGGATTTTTTGCATGTATGGAAAATTAAAATGCCTAGGGTTTGTGGAATATGTCACATTTGTATACACTTTTCCATATCCTTCATGAAATGCTCATACTTGTAAAGAAATGAATGAAAATTTTTGTGCTTATTCTGGACATGTTGGTGGTGATTTCCCTGTAAAGTTTATGATTTTTGGATACTTGGTGATGGAGATATGATTTTGTGAAGTAAGGTGTGACAATTTGTGTCACACCTAGCTAGGTCAACTTTCTGATTTTATTGGCCTGGCCTAGAAATGTTGATTGCTCCAATTTTTTGTGTGAATGATCATTGATATGTCAAGATTACATGTGATTTTTTCTGGAATTTTTGATGGAGTTTTCTAATTGATTGATAATTTTCTTCTCTGTTGGCTCATTTTGTGAATTTGTGTGACACATGTTGGCATTTTGTTTATGAAATTCTCATATTGTATTGGATGAAGATGAAATTTGGTGTGAGAATTCTAGACACATTATAGGACATCATGATTTTGATCCCATTCATTTCTAATATGTTGTCACTGTTTTATGAATTATTGAAAGGGATGCTTATGTTGATGCCTTGAATTGGCTTGTATAAATGTGTCTGGACTTCTTGATTTTCATTGACCTACTTTCTTTTGTCCAATTGAGCTTAAAATTTACATGCTATACCTTGAATGTGTCCTGTTTAGGTGTGAATTTTTGTGGAATTAATTGAATTGTTTTGATATGCTTTTGATTGAGATAGTTCTGTTTGGACTTTTGGAGTTGCAAATTGCATGTTTGATACTGAATTGTGCATGAAATGATAATGGTGATTGATGTGAGCATGGGACCAATTGCATTTGCTTTTGATTTGTTTGAATGTGATTTTGGATAAACTTCACTTGCTGTTTTGATTTTTTTATCCCCTTTGGACCCTAGGCTTGGCCTAGTGGTCTAGTTTCTCACATTTGGTTTGGATTTTCAGGTTGAAATGCAAAAAGGCTTAAAGAAAAAGTGCAAGTTGATTAAATTGAGTTTTGTTTGATGTTGTGAACTAACATTGGCTTTGTGTTGTAGGTTTGATGCTTGAGCTTGAGCTCATGGCTTGCACTTATGTGCATTAACTTGTGTTGTCTGTATAGATTGACTTTTGCTGTTTATTGTTGGTTTGTCTGAGTACTGATGATACTTGATTGATTTCAGGTACATTTAGTCGCTTACAGTTCTTTAAGAACTTGCTTGCTGCTGCTTGGTTTTTTTAAACCAGTTGAGGTAGACTCTCTATACTTCATGTAGTCTGGAAGACCTGGCTTGTTATTTAGCCAGGCAACTGTCTGAAGTCCTCCTTAAGAGGCGATGTTTGTGATTGTTTACTTTTGTGCCAAGCAGGTAAAGACCTCTATGAGGCAATTGGCGGAACCCAAGGGATATGCAATCTATCCCCCGCTATTCTGTTGAGTCGTCCCTCTGCTCACACCACTGTGTTGATGCATTGGGACACAAACCCAAGATCTTGTACTTTGTACAGTTGTGTCAGAGTCTTGAGCGTAGAAGGGTCCCTCCGTTCTGGACCCACGCTCCTTTGTCTGAAGCTCTCCCTGGTCAGGGATAAGAGCTGTGAAGTCTAATCTTCACTCACCTTTCATCTGCTTCACCTTAGCCCCTCAATGGCAAGGTTAAAAGCGAATACTACCCCTGTACAGATGACTTGCCTAGGCAGTCAAACCCATTGTTTGAGCCCACTTGACTGGATATAGTGTGTGCTATGTGAATACTTGCTTGAAATGCTTGTTTTGATTTGTTTGATGCTTGCATGCTTGCTTCTTTCCTGGATAGGATTAGCTTGCTGTTGTGCAAGTAGATAGAAACCTGAACATAGGGCAATGATGCATGATAACACTAGGCTCGAGTACAGCTCCCTGGTAGTGTGTCTTCCCTTGGTTTCTGGCTAGAATTTCTTTCCCTTTCAGGGGAACTACATCGCCCTGATCCTCGTTCCAGACGAGGTATGTAGGCAGGAGACCGTGCGAGGTCTCTCCGGGCACCCTTTTTCTTTTTTGCGTGTGTTTTGTTTGGCAGCTATCAGGCTCGAGTTCCCGACTCCCTGTTAGTCTGTGTGTGCCGTTTCTTCTGACGTCTCAGCGTCTCTTCTGGCTTGCTTGTTGACTTGTAGGCTCGAGTTCCCGACTCCCTACTAGTTTTCCTGTTCTTTCTTTCCCTTTCAAGGGAACTACATCGCCCTGATCCTCGTTCCAGACGAGGTATGTAGGCAGGAGACCGTGCGAGGTCTCTCCGGGCACTTTTTTTCTTTTTGTGTGTGTTTGCTTGTTATCTTCTTGTGTGTGTTTGGTTCGGATGCCGATGTAAGTCCAGTGATTGGCGGTCGGGCTCCACGTTTGCCTTCTGGTGTGCGTTTTGGTTCGGATGCTGATGTAAGTCCAGTGATTGGTATTCAGGCTCCCAGTTTGCCTGTGTTTGTTTGTTTGTTTGGCGTGCGTGAGCCGAACTACGGCAGCTCTGATTCTCGTTCCAGACGAGATACGTAGGCATAGGACGCGATGTCCTAGCGAGCCCTCTTTCTCTTAACCCCACCTGTGTTGTCTTCGGTGTGTGTGTGTGTGGTGTTTTAGCAACCTTTTCTTTCTTTTAGAACGTGAATCCCGTCGAGTACGACGGACGTGAGGGGTGCTAATACCTTCCCCTTGCGTAACCGACTCCCTTACCATTTCTCTTTGGTCGCGAGACCATGCTTTTTCCAGGTTTCTCTGAGCGTTTCCTTTCCCTATTTTGGGATAAATAACGCGCAGTGGCGGCTCTGTGTTGTTTTTTTTGTTTTAGCCCGCCGGTTGTTTTTTCGCGGATGCGACAACTGGCGACTCTGTTGGGGATTCATGACTACATGAGATGTTGACCTGTGCTGGTCCATCTTCCCTAAGCGAGTCTCTCCTAGCATTCTAGGGTAGTTTGGGTTGCTTGTTTCGTGTTATTTATTGCATTTATTATTCTAACAGTGTATATATTTGCATAAATATTTGCATGCATCATACTATCGTGTTGCCGTCCTCTGTGCAGGTGGTTCCTCTGTTTGGGGTGGGTGTTCTGAGTGGGGCTAAAACCCAGGCCCGAGTATACACCTAGGATTAGTGTGGTCTCACGTTCCTCATTTGCTAAATCAGCATATTGTTGCAACGTGACATGCCACAAGCCAGACGAGGTTCATCTGATAGTGCTTTCCATTGTGGAATATTCCACTTTGGTTGAGTTACTTCATTTGAGCTGTTGACTCTGGTGACCGATCATTTCCCGGATCTTTGGTTTAGACGATCTTAAGGGAGCTACAATGGCACACCCGAAAGGGCAAACCCATTGAGTATCTCTGCCCGATTGTCGAGACCATTATCCGCCTTAGGATGACCTGATTAGAATTTACCTGTGAGGGGAGGGTGATTCTTTCAGATGCATGTTCAGAGGGTGACTGTGATGGTGACTAATGGTTCCGTTGATCAGAGTCATATTTATCAGTCGGATTTATGGTCATTTCTTTCTGAGACGCCGGAGTGTTGTCCGAGGTATTTATCAGTGGGGATCCGTTTATTTCAGGATTCCCCGGGCCGATTCAGAGGTTTTCAGGTTATCTGCTCAGAGATTGTCTGATGTTGATGAAGATGATGATGTATCTGTCTTCCGTTTATTTCGGAATCTCAAGTTGGATTTGTGGTTACATTTTCCCTCAGATGGTTGTGATCAGTTCAGAGATCGAGGCTTCAGAGCAACAAATGATCAGATGACTTGGAGGATGGCCCAGTGCATTGCATACATCTGCATCATTCCCGTTTTGCATTCATCTGCACCTAAACTATGCCTAGCCATATGGGGAGCATTATGGATTGAGAATCTGGTTGAGAGACATCTGGATGTCAAAATGTTATTGGTGAAATATTATCTGTCTCGATGAAACCAGAATCAAAGGACAGAATCTTCCTCGTATGGATAGACGTGCATTCATGCATATTAACCTGTTTGCTGTTTTGCAGGAATCATTGCTCGTGCTCGCAGAATTGTACCTTTGCACTCAACCCGTCCTCACAGATACTTCACCAGACGCAATACTCCCAGACTAATGGATCTCCCAAACACAGATATCCTCGAGCTGAAGGACAAGATGACTGAGCTGATCAACATCATGCAGGGTTTTGCAGTTGGTCAGAAAGCTTTGGCTGACAAAGTTGAGAAGCTCGAGCGGGCTTCAGCGGCTAATAGTGGTGTAAACCTGGATGGTGTCTCCAACCAGGGGCTGGGTGGATCCAGAGACGGTGGAAAAAGAGCAACTGTGGGTATGGTAAATGATAATGCTGGTGGTTTTGGCACTGCTACAGGGGGTCAACCTGTTCAAATGGGTCCTAATCTGAAGGATAGCCTGTTTCCTCCATTCTTTGGGGTTGACGATGATAGAGAGGAAGACCGAGAGGCTGATCAGTTCTCCATGCATAACGAACCATTCGGTCAATATGGTGCCCAACCACAGAACAAGGAGATTCAACTGCTGGCAGAAAAGATCAGAGCTCTTGAAAGCTATGCCACTCCTGGGGTGGTCAACATGTCAAATATGGGGCTAGTCGAGGGGGTTGTGATCCCACAGAAGTTCAAAGCGCCCTCATTTGACAAATATAATGGGAGTTCCTGCCCGGAGACTCACCTTCAAGCCTTTGTCCGCAAGATCTCTGCATACACTAAAGATCAAAAGCTTTGGATGTACTTCTTCCAAGACAGTCTGTCTGGAGGATCCTTGGAATGGTATACCAAGCTGAAATCTTCTGACATCAAGAGCTGGCAAGATCTTGGTGACGCGTTCTTTAAACAGTATCAGTTCAATGCTGATATGGCTCCGAGTCGTACCCAGCTGCAGGGTATGTCTCAGAAGAATAACGAGGGGTTTAAAGAATACGCTCAGAGGTGGAGGGAGTTGGCTGCCAGAGTTCAACCTCCGCTGGTGGACAGAGAGATGTCTGATCTCTTCATGGGTACCCTGCAGGGGGTTTTTGCTGAAAGGATGGTGGGTTGTCCTGTCACAAATTTTGCCGATATTGTGGTGGCTGGGGAGAGAATTGAGAGCTGGCTGAAGCTCGGGAAAATCCAGGGTGGTAATGCTTCGTCATCAGGATCGAAGAAGCCCTTCGGGAACGGTCAGCGTAAAAATGAGGGTGATACCAGTGCGGTCTACGCTCGAAGAGGACCCGGTAGGGATTGTTACTTCCAGCACACTGTTGCGGTAACTATTCCTGCTGACAATCAGCCTGCGCAACAGCAGCGTCAGCCATTCCAGCAGAGGCCTCAGAGGGCTGGATATCAAGTCAGGGGGAGGATGAATGATCGGCATTTTGACAGGCCGCCTGTGACATACTCTTTCCTATTGAAGAAGTTGAAGGATCTGGGGCTGGTACAGTTGAGGACTTTGGCACCTTTGAGACCTGATCAAAGGCCAGCCAATTTCGATGAGAATGTCAAATGTGAATTCCATTCGGGTGCTCCCGGGCACAGTGTAGAGGACTGCAAAGCTTTTAAGCACGTAGTCCAAGACCTGGTGGATTCTAAAGCAATCAACTTTGCTCCATCTCCCAACGTGAATGCCAATCCCATGCCGGCACATGGTCAGGCGATGGTGAGTGCAATTGCTGAGGATTCAGATCGCGTCTGTGCGGTGGGGGAAGAGACTGACAGTGACTGCGAGTTTGATGGTTGGATAAAGCCGTGCGTACCAGGGATGGAAGTCCAGAACTGGAAGGCCTGAAAAATCAACATTGTCACTCATCCGGAAGAGTAATGTTTCTTGTTTCTCAGTTTTATTTGCATGAAAGCCTTGCGTGTTGCCCGACACGTAATGGTTCATTGTAAGGGCCACATCATGTTCATAATTTGCAACATTTCTGCATCATAAATAAATGGATGTTTTTCAATTAAAAGCGGTGCTCCCTGTTTTTCATTTATTTTTGCAGTTTAAAAACAAATAAAAATGGCAATGTTTATTTTCATTTTTCTCTTTTGTGATTTGTCTCGTTCCGAATTCAAAAATAATTCTCCGGATCTCGTTGATAACAATTTGGTTACACCTCATATGACTTCGACAAACCGATCTATCATGCTAAAGAAGAAGGCGAAGAAGATTGTGATCTGCTGGAATTAGCCAGGTTGTTTAAACAAGAGGAGAAGGTGATTCAGCCGCATGAAGGGCAAGTTGAGCTTGTTAACCCGTATACTGCCGGGGTCAGAAAGGAAATGAATATTGAGGCCGCTTCAGAGGCAAGTCGAGAGCAGAATGGTATCCATGTTAAAAGAGCATGTGGATACCTTCGCCTGGTCATGTCAGGATATGCTAGGGTCGGATACCGATGCCGTTGTGCACAAGTTATCATGGAGAGGAGACTGTCCTCTAGCGAAGCAGAACTCCGGTGCTACTTATCAGAGAGCCGTGGTGACTGTGTTTCGTGATATGATTCATCATGGAATCAAATGCTATGTTGATGACATGATAACAAAGTCCCAAATAGAAGAGGGGCATCTGGCAGATCTGGCCAAGTTGGTTAACTGATTGAGACAGTTCAAACTGAGGTTGAATTCAAGTGAGTGCACTATCAGAGTGCGATCCGGTAAGCTGTTGGGGTTTATTGTCAAAGAGGAATCGAGGTTGATCCTGCTTAAAAAAATAAATAATAATAATAAAAATAAAAATAAAAATAAATGGCGCCGTTGCCGGGGAAATGCCTGAACCGAGAACAGAAAGAGGTTCATGGTCTATTAGGTAGATTGAATTACATGTCATGGTTCACATCTTATCTAGCAGCCACACGTGAACCCATGTTCAAGCTGAGAAAGAAAAATCGAACGGTCAGGTGAAATAATGATTGCCAAGGGGCATTGAAAAAATAAAAGAATAAGTTGCAGGAACCTCTGATTCTGACGTCTCCCTGTGGAGGGATGACCATCAATTCTGTACTTGACGGCCTTCGAGGGGTCTACGAGGTGTATTGGGTCAGCATGACGAGTCTTGTCGAAAAGAGCATGCAATTTACCTTAGCAAAAAGTTTACCGACTGTGAAACAATACATTCACTGCTCGGGGAACTTGATGTACTTTGGCATAGGCTGCTCGCCGACTGAGACAGTATATGCTGGTTCATATCACTTTGTGGATTTCGAGATGGATCTGATCAGGTAGATTTTTGAAGAGCCAGCAATAACCGTACGGGTTGCGAGAGGGCAAATGATTTTGATTAAATACGATATCCAGTACATCTCTCAGAAAGCAATCAAGGGGAGTGTATTGTCCGATTACCTCGCTCAGCAACTTATTGAGGATTATCAACCGAGGAAGTTTGAGGTCCCTGATGAGGACATCTCGAGGTGCTCAAATCGAAAGATTGTGAGAGACCGATCCCGGAGGAGGGGCCTGGACCCTGAATCCGAACGGGTTCTGATGTCTGATGGGGTTAATGTGAAGGAGTTGGTGCTGCTTTGGTGATGCCGAAAGGATCCCACGTTCCTTTTTGCTACCCAACTAGCATTTGAATGCACCAGCAAGGGTGGATGAATATGAGGCTGGTATTCTGAGTATCGATGCGTACATCTACTGGGGCAACGCCTTTCTCATTGGTATATGGAATGGAAGCGGTATTACCTGTTGAGGTTCAGATTCCCTCTTTGAGAGTCCTGATGGACGTGAAGTTGCAAGAGGCTGAATGGGTAAGAACCCGGCACGAAGAGCTGAGCCTGATTGAAGAAAAGAGGCTGGCAGCCATCTGCCATGGGCAGTTATACCAGCAGAGGATGAAGCGTGCTTTTGACAAGAAGGTACAACCTCGGGTATATCACGTGGGTGATATGGTGCTGAAAAGGATCCTTCCTCCTCAAAACGATCGAAGGGGCAAATGGACACCTAATTATGAAGGTCCATTCGTGGTCAAGAAGGTCTTCTCTGGCGGAGCCTTGTTGCTAACGACCATGGATGGCGAGGATTTTCCATCCCCTGTGAATGCGGACGCAGTTAAAAAATACTTCGTATAAAGAGACCCGCTGGACGAAAAGAATAAAATAGTCCAGGCAAAAATGGGCATCCCGGCGAACCGAAAAAAAATAGAAAGAAAGGTTCGGGCAAAAATTAGGGATAAAATAAAAAATGTACACCCGGCAAGTCGAAAACCTGAAAAGGCGACTTGGGCAAAAAGGGGTATCCCGGTGGACTGAAAACCCGAAAGGGCGGTCCAGGCAAAAGAGGGATTGAAACGAACAACTGCGTCTGGCATGATCGTTTGCGCTCTGGTTAAAGCATCATGGATAATACCCGGTGGGGATCAGTCAGAAGCGTCTTGCTCAGAAGGCAGAAAACACGGAGAGTCTGAGGACATATGGGGTGTAACCGAGTTGGAATTCGATGAGATCACGGGTTTCACATTGCCATTAGGATAGATTTTTCCTTTTGTGCGCAATTACCTCTTTTCAGGAATTGCTTCCTTTGTATTGCTCATTTGAGCCACACTTTTCCAATTAATAAAATGCATATTCAGTCAAATAATTTTGTTTTTTGTTTTCATTACCGCTTTGATTGCAAAAACATCCAGATATTTTTGATAAAGAATCTTGCATTTTAAGACATACAGGTCCCTTCCAATGCATGCCTATAAGATTGAAGCTTGAAATCTTATTAGGAAGGTTGAGTGACCCAAGTGTTGAAATCTTGACACGCTTGGGGCACGGTTTTATCTAACGATCTGTTTTGCAGGTGCTGTTAGGTATTTTCACTCACTTGCAGGTTGTGATGTGGAAGCTGTTGACAAAACAAATCCCCATGGAGTCCCATCAGTGACAAGCAAGTTGGAGAAGCGACGAAGAGACGTTGAGACGTACGACGATCCTTGAATGTTAATCAAGAAGACTCTTCAAAATCGGAAGATTGGAAAGTCTGTAGAAATTCCCCGCAGAGTCCAATCAAGGATAAGCGAGATAGAGAAGCAGTGCAGAGACGACGAGAGACGTCCGACGACCCTTGGAATTAATCAAGACTCTTCAAAGTCGGAAAATTGAAAAGTCTGTATGATCCCCAGGAGTTCGCTCTCCGTCGAGCGCGGAGCGATTGGGAATACAAGATGATGGAGCAGAAAAGGTCCAGACGAGTCTGGGAGTTCTCAAAAGTGGAAAGATGATACGAGATTGGGAGGTGGATACCATGGTTCGACAAGTCGATGGGTGTTCTGTACCAACTTTTCTCATTTCCCCAGCTAGGTCCCCAAGCAGAGTTGTGAGGACTAAATCCCCAGCAGATCCAAGGTCTGTGGATCCCCTAGCTAAGTCAGGATGGTTATCCCCGGCAGGTTTAAAACGGTGTTTCCTCAGCAGCCAGGCCAGAAGGTTGCTATTCCTGAGTGGAGCGGGTTTCAATGAAATATATCTCCAGCAGTGTTCATCCTACCAGTGGATTAGATGAGTTTCCGTAGCAGACTGATATCTGCATCCCCAGCTGAGTTGATTCTACCTATGGATTGGAGGGGTCGTCCCCAGCGGAGTGGCATTCGCTTCCCTAGCAGGGTCAGGATGGTTATCCCCAGCAGGTGTCAGATCGATGCTTCCCCAGTTGCCAGGCCTGGAGGTTGCTGTTTCCCAGCAGAGTGTTTGTGAGCATTTTCCCAGTGAAGTCGTCAGGTATCTGTAAGGGTTCTCCAAGCAGAGTCGGGATTGATATCCCCAGCAAGTCGAAGACTGTTGTATCCCCACAGGGCGTTGGTGGTTCTTATCCCCAGCAGTTTCCCGAGCGGATTGGGTGCAAAGGAGGTTCTTCCTCAGCAAGGGATGCCTTTTCCCAGCAGCAGTGCTTATTCCCCAGCGGGGTGGAGATCGGAGTATTGACGAGTTCCTCAACGGAGTGTCTCGTGCTCCCCAGCAAAGTCCCTTGAGGGGGATACTTTTTATGCATTCATCATGTAGAGTAAGCATAGCATGTTGCATAAAAAAATAAATAAATCGCGTAGCATTTCCATAATTATGGAGCATTACGCAGAAAAAGTCATGCATCATTGCAAGCATAGGCTAGTCTCAAGCTGTGGTTATTGTTTGAGAGGTGGTTTCGACAGAAGTTGGAAGATGTTACTCTGATGGGTTTAGCATCATGATGTCAGATCAGCAATACTCCCCAGTAGTGCGATGCTGGAGGAAACTTTTCCGTCGGACAGAGATAGAAATGTTACGCGATCAGCGCGACTCGAGCCGTGGTTACCACTTGAGATTTGGTTTTGCCGGACAGTGAAGACGATACTCCGAGGAGTTCAGCATTGTGAGTTTGGAGCAACAGTATTTCCCAGTCATCAGTAAATGTCTGGTCGAGCTTTCTTTGGTGTCAGTAAACATCATCATTCGATGTCCAGTAAACGTCAAGTTATTTCCCAGTCATTGTTTAATGTCTGGTCGATCCTTGTTTGATGTCCTGTCAACATCCTTGTTTGATGTCCTGTCAGCATCCTTGTTTGATGTCCTGTCAACATCCTTGTTTGATGTCCTGTCAACATCCTTGTTTGATGTCCTGTCAACATCATTGTTTGATGTCCTATCAACATCCTTGTTTGATGTCCTGTCAACATCCTTGTTTGATGTCCTGTCAACATCCTTGTCTGATGTCCTGTCAACATCCTTGTTTGATGTCCTGTCAACATCCTTGTTTGATGCCTGTCAACATCCTTGTTTGATGTCCTGTCAACATCATTGTTCGATGTCCCGTCAACATCATTGTTTGGTGCCTGTAAACATCATCGTTCGATGTCCAGTAAACGTCGAGTTTTCTCCCAGTCATCAGTCAGTGTCTGGTTGAAAGTGTTACTCTGAGGAGTTTAGCATCATGACGTCAGATCAGCAGTGTTCCCCAGTAGTGCGATACTGGAGGAAGTTTTTCCGTCGGACGGAGATGGAAGTGAAATCAAAGGATGATACGCGATCAGCGCGATTTTGGGGTCCAAACGGAGAAAAGGAAGTGTTGAGGCATTTTCTGGAGATTGGGGTTCAAATGGAGAAAAGGAAATGTGGAGACATTTTCTGGAGAGCGGGGTTCAAATGGAGATTGGAGTTGAAGATTATGTCCGGGATGGGGTCCTCAGGATTATCTTCTGTTCATGTGTCACCTTAGACTTTGGCGCATGCCAGTGGAAGTCGTTAGGGGTGTCTTCTGAAGAAGAGATGCACATGTTACCTTCCTTTTGTGAAGGTGTACCCTCTGATATGTCGCCCTCAGAGTGGTGTTTGGTGTTATTTCCGACGTTGCCAGCGGAATTATCACAAGAAACTGGAGATCGGGGTTCAAACGGAGAAAGGGAAGTGTTGAGGCATTTTCTGGAGAGCGGGGTTCAAATGGAGAAAAGGAGACACGAGGTGTTTTCTAGAGAATGGGGTTCACAATGGCGATCGCGAGTAATCGTCAGGCGACTGGGGTTCAAACTGGAGAATGGGGTTCATTATTTTGGCAAACAGGAGAACGGGGTTCAAATGCAGTGATTGGGGATCATTTGCGCAAGAGAAAATTTCGGGGTTCAAGAAAAGCATAAAAAGAAAAAGAATAATAATCCCGAGCGGATGAGTGGTGTTC
Organism: Lathyrus oleraceus; assembly: GCF_024323335.1. Lineage (NCBI taxonomy): Eukaryota > Viridiplantae > Streptophyta > Magnoliopsida > Fabales > Fabaceae > Lathyrus > Lathyrus oleraceus. Next base: position 42,905,205 of record NC_066582.1, read on the forward strand.
AGGCCATGGTTATCCCTGTGTTACCATTTATTTTGGTATCCAGGTCGACGTGTTTCGGTGATTAGGCCGACTTTTCCGTACCAGACGGATTTTTCAGAAGATTGTGTTTCTTCGCCGATTCTGACAGGCGTTGTTAATTATTTCCCATCAGAGTGTAAATTGTTCGTATGTTCTTGGTATTCAATCACTCTTCATCCTGATCATCTGAAAGCCGAGGCTATTCATATTGACAGGTTCACAGTGGATTGAATAGGGGCAGCTGTAACACCTCAAAATTTGCCCTCCTCTCTTGGGACTAGCATAACATATTGCATAACATTTTTAGGTCATTAAGCATTGCATATTGCATATCATGTGGTTACATTGTGCAAGCCATTCTCCTAAGTCTTGATCAGAAGATAGGAGGTTATGTGCAAGCTAGGGTTTCATTGGACTGGTCATTAATCATCTGAGGATGTGGAGGTCCAAATTAGGGTTTTGTGGTTCTCAAGGAGATTGGTCTTCATCTTGTTTGAAATGATTCATCATCATCATCATGGTTTGTCATCATCAAGTGTTGGAGCATAGTCCTTGAGATTAGGGTTTTGACCACTGGTCAACCCTAATCAGTTGCATTGGGCCAATCAGGGCATAGCAAGGAGATGGGGTCTATGATGGATATGAGGATCATTCCATGATTTTATGGAGCTTATTGAGGCTAGGGTTTCATCTTTGAGCCATTTCATCAGAAGATTGGGGCTCAGATTGATTAGTGCATTGCCAAATTCATCTATCAGTTGGAAAAGTCAACTGTGGTCAACTGTGCTTGATTTTATGGATTTGGAGGTGGGAGAGAGTTGGATACACTTCATTCATGTTGAAATAAATGTTATTTGACATTTCAAAGCTCAAGAATGAAGAAAATAAAGTCAGGAGAAAAATTGCCAAAAATAGAAAGTGACTTGTAATGGAAGTTTCCTAAAATGGAAAGTTTTTCACATCAAAATCACGTGTCCAAAAAAAGCTTCAACTGAAAATTTGTTCAACATGAAAGTTGTAGATCTTGGTCTCACCTTTCCAGAAAGTCCAAGAACTTGAAATTCCCATGTATGGTTGACAAGTTATGGTCCATTCATTTTCCAAAAATGCCTATAATCAAAGTGGCATAACTTTCACATGGAGTGTCCAAAATGAGTGATCTTTTTATGAGCAAACTCCATTTCACATGTACTTTCATGGTGCATAATCAAAATTCATCAAAAATGGTCAATGCAAAAGGTCAATTTTCAAGTGTACAATTAAAATCCAAGGGCAAAATGGTCCAAGTTGAGAAATAATTGGAATTTTGGAATGGGAGTTTTTGCAACACATCACAAATGCCAAATAGAAATGGTTTGAACTGTCATGAGTTGTCAAGGATCAATATTTGGCTAGGCTATTTTTGAACTCTCACTTTAAGTGCATTTTTGGCATGACATAGTGAAAATGAGAAATACAAGGCCAATTGACATGAGACCAAAGCCAACACATTCCAAATGGCAATTAGAAGATGTATGAGCTGTCACATTGCTATCATGTGGCCTAATGTGAAAAGTCATTTTTGCCCTTGCCTTAAGTTTAACATTATGCTAATCAAATGCATTTTTTGCTAATTGGTGATTAAGAGGTGATTAAGGCATGAGTATAAAGCTCTAATTATAACTGAATTGCAAATGATAATCACATTCTCCAAGATCCATAACAAACTTTCCCTCCAAAAGTGCATTTTCTCTCAAATTTCATCAAGCTTTTTTTCAAGATTTCTCCATCATTTCTCAACGAAATTGAAAAATTCTTGTTGATTCATCTTCCATGAACCTTCCTCTCTATCTGTTTTGGTGAATTTGTGCAAGAAGCTACAAGATTCGTGACTGTCCAAAGTATGTTCATCAATGGAGTTTTGTGATTTTTTCCACTTGGATCAACATTGAGCTTAGCTAGGCATTACGTTCATCTTCCTCGACCTTCATCATCACCTGTTTGAAGCTATAACATCGTGAATCATCAAGAATCATTGCTGCCTTCATCAATCGGTCAGTTTACGAATCTTACCATTTCTTTAATTATGATATGCTTTTTGTAGATCGTTTAACATAGATCATCATGATGTGATTAGTTTTCGATTTGGTTAACTGTTGAATGAGAAATCGTGTTTTGAAGTTTGATGTGTGTTTACATTTTCGCTCGATCCGTGAGATATAGTGAGAGTTAGGCAAAATCGTTCACATATTCATGATCCTTGTGTTCATACGGTTCCAATGGTTATAATCATGTTGATTTTGGTGAAGATTTATTGTTCATGATGTGTATGCATTTTCTGGAAATTTCTTGTGAAGAACACGAACAAAAGCTGCGTTTGATCCGTTTTTTCTGGAATTGCATTTGAATAATCTGTTTGCCGCGCCCAACTTCCAATCAGAATGCTCCGTTTTCATTTAACAAAACTACGCCGTTTTGGCGCTTGTGCAAAGAATTACAAAACTGCCACTGCAGTATTTATTTAATTATTATTTCAATTTCATTTTTTATTTCATTTTCATTTTGTTATGTGATCTTCAAAAATTCCTATCTCACTCATTTTTTATCCAAATTGAGTGAGATTTTTTGCATTATTCTCATGATGATGTGTAGAATTTTATGATGAATTTTGTGGATTTTTTGCATGTATGGAAAATTAAAATGCCTAGGGTTTGTGGAATATGTCACATTTGTATACACTTTTCCATATCCTTCATGAAATGCTCATACTTGTAAAGAAATGAATGAAAATTTTTGTGCTTATTCTGGACATGTTGGTGGTGATTTCCCTGTAAAGTTTATGATTTTTGGATACTTGGTGATGGAGATATGATTTTGTGAAGTAAGGTGTGACAATTTGTGTCACACCTAGCTAGGTCAACTTTCTGATTTTATTGGCCTGGCCTAGAAATGTTGATTGCTCCAATTTTTTGTGTGAATGATCATTGATATATCAAGATTACATGTGATTTTTTCTGGAATTTTTGATGGAGTTTTCTAATTGATTGATAATTTTCTTCTCTGTTGGCTCATTTTGTGAATTTGTGTGACACATGTTGGCATTTTGTTTATGAAATTCTCATATTGTATTGGATGAAGATGACATTTGGTGTGAGAATTCTAGACACATTATAGGACATCATGATTTTGATCCCATTCATTTCTAATATGTTGTCACTGTTTTATGAATTATTGAAAGGGATGCTTATGTTGATGCCTTGAATTGGCTTGTATAAATGTGTCTGGACTTCTTGATTTTCATTGACCTACTTTCTTTTGTCCAATTGAGCTGAAAATTTACATGCTATACCTTGAATGTGTCCTGTTTAGGTGTGAATGTTTGTGGAATTAATTGAATTGTTTTGATATGCTTTTGATTGAGATAGTTCTGTTTGGACTTTTGGAGTTGCAAATTGCATGTTTGATACTGAATTGTGCATGAAATGATAATGGTGATTGATGTGAGCATGGGACCAATTGCATTTGCTTTTGATTTGTTTGAATGTGATTTTGGATAAACTTCACTTGCTGTTTTGATTTTTTTATCCCCTTTGGACCCTAGGCTTGGCCTAGTGGTCTAGTTTCTCACATTTGGTTTGGATTTTCAGGTTGAAATGCAAAAAGGCTTAAAGAAAAAGTGCAAGTTGATTAAATTGAGTTTTGTTTGATGTTGTGAACTAACATTGGCTTTGTGTTGTAGGTTTGATGCTTGAGCTTGAGCTCATGGCTTGCACTTATGTGCATTAACTTGTGTTGTCTGTATAGATTGACTTTTGCTGTTTATTGTTGGTTTGTCTGAGTACTGATGATACTTGATTGATTTCAGGTACATTTAGTCGCTTACAGTTCTTTAAGAACTTGCTTGCTGCTGCTTGGTTTTTTTAAACCAGTTGAGGTAGACTCTCTATACTTCATGTAGTCTGGAAGACCTGGCTTGTTATTTAGCCAGGCAACTGTCTGAAGTCCTCCTTAAGAGGCGATGTTTGTGATTGTTTACTTTTGTGCCAAGCAGGTAAAGACCTCTATGAGGCAATTGGCGGAACCCAAGGGATATGCAATCTATCCCCCGCTATTCTGTTGAGTCGTCCCTCTGCTCACACCACTGTGTTGATGCATTGGGACACAAACCCAAGATCTTGTACTTTGTACAGTTGTGTCAGAGTCTTGAGCGTAGAAGGGTCCCTCCATTCTGGACCCACGCTCCTTTGTCTGAAGCTCTCCCTGGTCAGGGATAAGAGCTGTGAAGTCTAATCTTCACTCACCTTTCATCTGCTTCACCTTAGCCCCTCAATGGCAAGGTTAAAAGCGAATACTACCCCTGTACAGATGACTTGCCTAGGCAGTCAAACCCATTGTTTGAGCCCACTTGACTGGATATAGTGTGTGCTATGTGAATACTTGCTTGAAATGCTTGTTTTGATTTGTTTGATGCTTGCATGCTTGCTTCTTTCCTGGATAGGATTAGCTTGCTGTTGTGCAAGTAGATAGAAACCTGAACATAGGGCAATGATGCATGATAACACTAGGCTCGAGTACAGCTCCCTGGTAGTGTGTCTTCCCTTGGTTTCTGGCTAGAATTTCTTTCCCTTTCAGGGGAACTACATCGCCCTGATCCTCGTTCCAGACGAGGTATGTAGGCAGGAGACCGTGCGAGGTCTCTCCGGGCACCCTTTTTCTTTTTTGCGTGTGTTTTGTTTGGCAGCTATCAGGCTCGAGTTCCCGACTCCCTGTTAGTCTGTGTGTGCCGTTTCTTCTGACGTCTCAGCGTCTCTTCTGGCTTGCTTGATGACTTGTAGGCTCGAGTTCCCGACTCCCTACTAGTTTGCCTGTTCTTTCTTTCCCTTTCAGGGGAACTACATCGCCCTGATCCTCGTTCCAGACGAGGTATGTAGGCAGGAGACCGTGCGAGGTCTCTCCGGGCACTTTTTTTCTTTTTGTGTGTGTTTGCTTGTTATCTTCTTGTGTGTGTTTGATTCGGATGCCGATGTAAGTCCAGTGATTGGCGGTCGGGCTCCACGTTTGCCTTCTAGTGTGCGTTTTGGTTCGGATGCTGATGTAAGTCCAGTGATTGGCATTCAGGCTCCCAGTTTGCCTGTGTTTGTTTGTTTGTTTGGCGTGCGTGAGCCGAACTACGGCAGCTCTGATTCTCGTTCCAGACGAGATACGTAGGCATAGGACGCGATGTCCTAGCGAGCCCTCTTTCTCTTAACCCCGCCTGTGTTGTCTTCGGTGTGTGTGTGTGTGTGGTGTTTTAGCAACCTTTTCTTTCTTTTAGAACGTGGATCCCGTCGAGTACGACGGACGTGAGGGGTGCTAATACCTTCCCCTTGCGTAACCGACTCCCTTACCATTTCTCTTTGGTCGCGAGACCATGCTTTTTCCAGGTTTCTCTGAGCGTTTCCTTTCCCTATTTTGGGATAAATAACGCGCAGTGGCGGCTCTGTGTTGTTTTTTTTGTTTTAGCCCGCCGGTTGTTTTTTCGCGGATGCGACAGAGATCTATCTCTATAGATTTTGATTCCTAATATATAGGTTGCTTCACATAGGTCCTTCATAGAAAAGCATTTCCCCAACCAAGACTTTACTTGTTTTAAGGTAGGGACATCGTTTCCAATGAGTAATATGTCATCTACATATAATACCAGGAAAATGATCATGCTCCCACTAGCCTTCTTGTAGACACAAGGCTCATCTTATTTCTTGATGAATCCATATTGTTTTACTGTTTCATCAAAACAAATATTCCAGCTTCTGGAAGCTTGCTTCAATCCATAGATTGATTTTTGTAACTTACATATCTTTTGGGATTCTTCTGGTATGTCAAATCCTTCAGCTGTGTCATGTACACATCCTTAAGAAGATTCCCATTAAGGAAAGCAGTTTTGACATCCATCTTCCATATTTCATAATCATGGTATGCAGCGATAGCAAGTAAAATCCGAATAGATTTAATCATTGCAACTGGTGAAAAGGTTTCATCATAGTCAACCCCATGAATTTGTTTATATCCTTTTGCAACCAGTCTTTCCTTATAGGTATGTACCTTACCATCCATGTCAGTCTTCTTTTTGAAGACCCACTTGCATCCTATAGGGTTAACTCATACAAGAGGTTCTACCAAGGTCCAAACTTGGTTTGTGTACATGGAATCCATTTCAGATTTCATGGCTTCTAGCCACTTCTCAGACGCGGGACCAGTTATGGTCTATTGGTAGGTTACAAGCTCATCTTGATCCATGAGTAATACATCACCTTGATCAGTTATGAGATATCCATATCTTCCAGGTAGGTGAGTATCTTGCTTGACCTACGCTGGTCTTGTTCTACTTGAGCAGGTTGCTCTTCCACAATTACTTGTGTTTCCTGCTCTAATTCCTCCATAGGTGTATCAATGCTTTGTGATTCTTGAATTTCTTCAAGCTCTACTTTCCTCCCACTGATTCCTTTGGAAATAAAATCCTTTTCTCGGAAAACTCGAGTTCGAGCGACAAATACTTTTCCCTCAGAAGGATTGTAGAAGTAATACCCTCTTGTTTCTTTAGGATACCCCACAAATAAGCATTTGTCAGATTTGGGCTCAAGCTTAGTTAAAATTTTCCGTTTCACATAAACTTCTTAACCCCAAATCTTCATGTAAGACATATGTGGTTTCTTACCACTCCATATCAGATATGGTGTCTTCTCAACCTTTTTGGATGGAACATAGTTAAGTGTGTAAGCTGCTGTCAATAGTGCATGTCCCCAAAAGGAGTTTGGAAGATCGGCGTGACTCATCATGGATCGGACCATGTCTAACATGGTTGATTGCTTCTCTCATATGCACCGTTCCATTGGGGTGTTCCAGGAGGAGTAAGTTGGGATAGGATCCCACACTCTTTTAGATGGTCATCAAACTCTAGGCTTAAATACTCACCACCTCGATCTGATCGAAGAGTTTTAATATTCTTACCTAGTTGGTTTTGTACTTCATTCTTGAATTCCTTGAACTTTTCAAAGGACTCTGATTTTTGTTTCAATAAATACACATAACCATATCTACTAAAATCATCAATAAATGTGATGAAGTACTGAAAACCTCCTCTGGCTAGTATGTTCAGTGGTCCACATACATTAGTATGTATGAGGGCCAAAAGATCATTAGCTCTTTCACCTTTTCCTGTGAATGGAGACTTTGTCATCTTTCCAATTAAACAAGATCTGCATGTCTCATATGATTTATAATCAAAAGAGTCCAAGAGTCCATCTTTATGGAGTTTGGAAATGCGTTTCTCATTTATCTGGCCTAATCGACAATGCCAAAGGCAAGTTGGGTTAGCTCATTAGGTTTCATCCTTTTAGTATTAATGTTATAAATAGGCATTTCAAGATCAAGGAGATATAGTCCATTGTTCATTTGTATAGTAGCATAGAATATATCATTCAAATAAATTGAGCAACAATTGTTCTTTATTATATATGAAAAACAAAACTTGTCCAAACAAGAATTCGAAATAATATTCCTGCTAATTGCAGGTATATAATAACAGTTCTATAACTGAATTATTAAACCACTAGGTAAAGTCAATACATACGTTCCTACGGCTAAATCATCAACCTTTGCTCCATTGCCAACTCGTAGGTCAACTTCACCTTTTGCCAAATCTCTACTCCTTTTTAGCCCCTGCACATTGGTACAAATGTGAGAACCACATCCAGTATCTAATACCCATGATGCAGAAGTAGATAAATTAATTTCAATAACAAAAATACCTGAAGTTGAAGTCTCTACTCCATTCTTCTTATCTTCCAAGTACTTTGGGAAGTTTCTCTTCCAATGTCCGGTCTTACCGCAATGGAAGCGGGTGCCTTCCTTTGCTATGCCTCCACTAGGCTTCAAAGCAGTAACAATGGGTTTGGGTTTGGAAACTTCCTTGCCTTTCCCTTTATTGCCCTGGTTGGTGGGTCTTTTGTTCTGTCTCTTTCCATTCCCGATCATCAGAATGAACTTCCCTTTTGACTTCAGATTCTGCTCAACAGTTCTTAACATGGCTAGCAGTTCAGGAAGAGATTTGTCCATATCATTCATATTGAAATTAAGGATAAATTGACTGAATCTATCTGGCAATGATTGCAAGATCAAATCAGTCGCAAGTTCCTTTCCAAGGGGAAAACCCAACCTCTCAAGGTTCTCCACATACCCGATCATCTTGAGCACATGGGGACCTACAGGGGCTCCCTCAGCTAACTTTCCTTGAAAAGGGGCATTTGAAACTTCAAACCTTTCATGCCTTGCTTGCTCTTGATAGAGCATCTTCAGGTGTTCGATCATATCGAACGCTGCCATATTCTCATGTTGCTTTTGCAACTCTGAGTTCATGGTAGCTAGCATGAGGCAAGCAGTTTCATTAGCATCATCGACATGCTTCTTATAAGCATTTATTTCTTCCTTAGGTGCAGAACTAGGAGGTTCCTCTTTAGAACAGGTTTCTCCAAGACATACAACTTTCTATCATGTTTGAGGACAATCCTCAGATTTCGGTGTCAATCTAGAAAAAATTTCCCAGACAATTTTTCCTTGTCAAGGATTCATCACAAAATGTTATTAGAGGTGTTTGTTGTCTTGGTAATCTAAATGAAAATAATGAAAATATAAGTAATAACATATTTAATTATGCCTTTAATTAAATATGCTCCCATTATTTTACTCAAAACAAATGACCCTAAACATTTGATTCGGAAAATCCCGTTGGAAGATTTTCTAGTGGGTCGAGACCCACATTTCACTTTGTTTTAAGTCCGCGTAGGCGGATTACACAAAACTAGGTTATTTAGGTAGGAACTCCTTCCAATTGTATCTAATACAACTCTCGAATATTTTAGTTAGGTGAATAACTCCTTATTCCAATCCATCTCGAATATATAATCTTATTATAATTTGTTTAGTTAAGTTTGACCCATTGTTTTAGCAATTGGATATTACAATTATCCCATCGCACCTTACTAATATAGAACATGCACCTCGCGTAGGTGAAACCTACATTATCCGATACTAGTCTTGATGAGTGCTAAAACTTGGAAAGCATAAACTTAATATTTAATTTGAGGGAATTTGAAATTATTCTAATCTCACCAGCTTATTTATCATATAAATCGTCTCTCACATGCATTAACATACATTCACATGCATCAACATACATAATGAAATAGTTATGCCCCCTAGCGCAATTGTTCTCCCAAGCCAATGAGAGAACCTAAGCTAACCTAATAACGATCTAAGCTTTTCCAAGCAGGATCTTCAAGGTTGTCCTCCTTTGATATTGAATTCTTCTCTTTATTCACAATATTACATTACATAAAAGAAACTCGTTTTACATACGAGGGAGTGGGATGAGAAAAGAAGTTACATTAAGAGATTAAAAGAAAGGCACGACATGCAGGTCGTATTTTAAAATCCCAAAATAAAATAAAGGAAAACTAAGGCCATAACCGATCACCACAAGACAATAATAATAAACACATTATTATTATTAATTTAAATTCTGTTAATTAATTAAAACCAAATTAAATTTCAGCGACCGATCACACTACGCAGAGTTAGTCGGGGGTTCCGCTGCCCAGCCAGCACAACCCTTGTGCCGTCATTAACCCTAATGCACCAATTTCAGACCGTCAAACACACCTCGATTGTTAATTCAGTATGATTGATCAACACGTCATTGCTTCACCATACTAATTTCGGATCAAGAAGCAAATGACCATTGATCGCTCAAAGGAAAACAACCATTAAGTGTTTGAATGAACGAAACAGAAACAATATATCATATATACCATATTTTGCATCAGGATTACTTATATCATATATATAACTTGATCAATCTCAATTGCGTAACCTATGGACGATCGATGTATCATTGCTTCACCATACTAACGTCAGATTCTGAAGCATAGTCAACACCAATCATCCAAATGGTACACACATGATGCCAAATTTAATTACTCATTTATTCTTTGATTCATTCTGTCTTTTAATCGTATTAATACATAAATACAAAAAATAAACAGCTATCAGATGTATGGTTTTGTAAGTGGCTCTAATAGCACTGAAGGAGAAGGGCGATCCAAAACACAGCGGAATTTAAAAAATTTCTCCTTTAGTGATCCTTACGAATGGGCATGATCAGTGATAGAATCGTTACCTCTTGTGGCGATTGTAACCTTTGATGCAGATCTATAGAGCGATCACGAACATTGAACAATGACAACGCCTTTACTCAGTCCACACGAACGGATTCCTTCAATCTCAGTGCTAGCTGCTACGAATGAAGGCTTTGAGTAAGTGAGAGAGAGAGAGAGAGAGAGAGAGAGAGAGAGAGAGAGAGAGAGAGAGAGAGAGAGAAATGAAATTGCAACTGCACAAATGCTTCTGCACAAGGGTTCTATTTATAGAACCACTTGTGTGGGCTGCAAGCTAAAAAGCCCACTTAAGTGTATGTGGCCCATATCTTATAATATGCCAAAATCACTTAAGCGCGTGGTACCTTACCATATTTCGTATTCTACTTAAGTACATCGTACCTTACGATGTTCTATAATTCACTTAAGTGTACCATACCTTATGGTGTTCCTTAGTTACTCTATCTCTCATTAATTCATTCTTTTGTGTGTGATCCTGTAGGTTTTCGCGGCATTGGTAATTATATTAAATCACTTATTTAACATAATAAACAGTGAGCGGTATCTAGCAACACATCACTGCTACCCAAGACACGAAAATGTCATGTGATCTGACAAATCCTTTTGTGATAATACTTATGTGTACAATTACCCTTTTGCCCCTATATCTATATTGAACACAAGGCATAGACCATGTCATCCTTGTCCAGTTCAATATTAGGCCCATAGACATTTATCCTGTTACGCGAGATGGGCACATTCCATCTAGGTCACTCATGTCCCTTAGCATGCTTCGTGGGGTACCCATCAACTTTCTTTATGGTCATCCAGTTACAAACAATGTTTTATCAGCAATAAGGCACTTGACTCTACATCTAAGGTTCATAGTGGTTTCAGTTCGAAGGGTGGTGTACACCATTATCACCATGAGAATAACTTATGACACTTTGCATAACATTCTATATAGTATTCTCATAGCGGGTCAATCCAGTATAAATATTACTCTTAATATTCATACCTATGTTTAAGACTTGATAACTCCTTATCTATGATCCATGAGATGTGATCATCAGTCTATATACATAATAGTCTTAATGCTTTAATGTTATCCCACTTCACAATAAAGCTCGACTACTGATACTTTAATAATAGTGTCCTTATGTTTAATGTGATCTCATGATTAAGTCACACTTGATACATTAAACGGACTAGCTATTCTAAGGACTTTATTAAACAAACATAATAAAGAAAAAGCCTTTTATTATTAATAAATAATTCGATACAAGTACCAAAAGTATTGGCCTCTAGGGCTTACACCAACACGAACAAAACCCAAAAATAAGAAGTTCTCAAATCAAAACTAATAAAATGCCAGAGATTACGGGTAAGGGGGTTGGTTACACAGAGGGAAGACGTTAGCACCCAAAGTGTCCTAGGTACTCCCAGGGAGCCCTTTTTTATGTGCATATGTATTTTTGTACAAATTGATGTTTACAAACAAATAAAATGGGGGGATGAGAAAAAAAATTATTAATTATATTTTTGTGTTTGACAAGACCTTCGGACTTGTGCCTACGTACCAACATAAAAATGAGGGATCAAAACCTCGTAGTTCATGGTATAAATTTCAAAGTGGATACATTGCTTTTAACAAAATTTAAGTTTGAAAGACACAAAGGCCAAAAAAAATGGTTTGAATGAGTTAGTTCTTTTTGGCTTTTGAAATTTTTTAAGTCATGTATGATTAAGTCTATTTACAAGTTTGATTAAGAAAAGAAGTTTGAAAATGCAACGGCTTAAGGCCAAAGTTTCTAGTTTTCAATATGGTCTAAGTTTGGAAAAGACAAGCACAAACAAAGAAGTTTTTAAAAGGAGGGAGATATTTTGAAATTAAAGACGTGGGGAAGAGATGAAGAGACTAATCCTAAGCATAAATTTAAAAGTTGAGAGTTGAAAAGATCTGACCAATGGGCTGCAATCTAATAGACAAGAATGTCATATAGAAACCCAAATTCCCTTGGACATTAGAATAAAGCAACAAATAATGCACAAAATATCAACTTGAAGAGCAAGACATCAAATAAAGATAGCCACATCCAAGCTTAGCAACTCCATTATATTTCTTCAAATTTGCCCATGTAGCAGATGAATTTCACAATGCATAGGTCACAGGTTCAAAATAACAACTTCACAATGATCATGTTGCAGATGAACTCAAATGGATCTTCAATGATGTACCAGATGAAGTTTCAAATCATAAGCACTTGGTTACATGAAAGTTGGCATTGGCCAAGTCCTTTGCATAGGGAGTGTTGCCTAATCTAAGTCCAAAAGTCTCAATCAAACCAACAGTCCACACAAGATCTTTTTTAGGGTTTTTTGTTCTTATTATGTACATTAATGGTCAAAGACCACATAAGCAATCACAAGATACACAAGCAAAATGTATCACCAAGTATGGTCCAAGTGGACAAAGTGAAAATGACATTAACATAAACAATTAGAATGGTATGAATAATGGAAAATGAATAAGGCTAAAAAAATAAATTACATTGAAGTAAATGACTTGAAATTAAATGTTAGTTGTTAATGAGTTAGAAGTTAGTATTGCTTTTGTTTTTGTTTTAAGTCATTCTTTGGAGAACACTCAACCCACTTATCACAAGCATGGATCCTTGAACCAAGACATCTTCTAAAGGAAGGAAAAAAGGCCAAGTTTCCACACAATACCATAAAGGAGGGGAGACTTACAATCTCACTAACTAGAATGTTATGCCTTTTGTCTCAAAATTTAGCGCTATGTTAAGCAATCGTAATTGGACTTATGTAGAAGTCACAACTATTTGAGGTCGAGCAATAGAATTTTGGTGTTAATGCATGTTAGAGACATAATATAATGGACTATGCTCATGAAGCATACCACACACAAAAATAATATGCAAAAGTGGTGGCCTAATCTCATTCATACTCATGTTGATTTTGCAATCAACTAGCCTTAGGATGTAGAGATATCATATGACCATGACATGAATGCATAAAGAAGGGGAATAAGATGAAGAGGGAGGGGGAATGAATCAAACTCCAATTGGAAAAAAGAGGACTTTTACCAAATTAAGATCATTCATTCATTTTGGGAGATAGAATGTACATTCCATCAATCCCATAAATCCAATGATCTTAACTTATCAAAGTCAAATCAACCTTGACCAAGGCCCAACAACACAAGTCAAACTTACAAAAATCAATCAAAATGGCTCAACACAATTATTTGGTATTTATTCAATTTAAAAAATACTAAAAATAATGCATTAAATTAAATATGGTTGGTCAAATTCCTAAAACCTCATCAAAACACCAAAGAAATGACCATGAGATTTATCATAAGTCAAACAAAGTCAAAGGACTTTGGAGAATTTTTTTCAGAATTTTAGGAAACTTAAAAGTATTTTTAAACAATTAAAAATAAACACAAAATCAATTAAATCATGAGAAATATTAATAATCATCCAAAAAATAATTTTAATTCAGAATATAAATTAATGAAAATCAAAGGAATATAATGAAAATCAGAAATTACAAAAAAACGTGGACCACTTGATCTCCCTCATTAATTGAGGTGGCAGATCAAGTGGACACAAATGCGCATTCCATGATGGAACTCAGTCAGCGCGCCACACAAGTGGTAATCAGAACCAACGCTTGTGATTAAAACAATTTGAAAAGGATCAATGGTTCTGGACCGTCCCACCTCACTGCCGGAGCCAAAGGTCTGTCACCTTCTCAGGCGAACCTCGTCGGACTGGTTCAATCATCACCATGACTAAAATAAAAAAAGAGGACATGATCTGAAAGAGAAAATGACATAGAGCATGAATCTAACCTCAATTTTAACTAACTCCAAATATATAGAAAGATATGAGGAGTTAAATTTTGAGGTGTGTCAACTGAGTTGCTTCGATTTGACCTCAAAGAAACTCAATCTTCTTGCCTACATTGGTAGGACTTCAGACAACCAAAGATCCAAGAGAATTGATGAGAATTGAGTGAGAACCAAAAAGAAGATTTTTTTTGGAAAATACCTTCAATGATGTGAAGAACTTGGTCTATCTTGCTTCAATTCATGTTTGATCTTGCTCCAACGGCTTGTAGAAGTGGTTTAGGATTAGTCCAAAGCTTTGGATCCTGGAGTTTTTGAATCTCCAAACAGTGAGATTCAACTCAATTTTCAAGTGAAAATTATCAGGTTTTCCTTTGAATTGTGAGGGCTTGAAGAGTGGAGGTAAAGCTGGCGCGCAAGGATCCTCTCAAATGAGATCAGAAGGTCTCTATTTATACCACTTTGAAGTGTTATTTGCACACTTGAATTTCTTCCAAAATTGGCAATGTCACGTTCAGGCTTGCATGGACATGTACAGGCCCATGAAGCAATGCACTAAGGTCCAAATTAAATTGTACTGAAGTATGAATGAAGCTTGAATGGTAAGGCAAAGTGAAATGGTCATTTGAAGTTTTGATTTTGCCAATTGATGCAGGCCTGTTAACACCATGTGCAGCCCTAGCAAACCTCATCCAAAATGAATGAATTAGGACTCTTTAGAAATATTAGATCAAGAGGAACAATTCTTATGTTGAACATTTTTCCATTTAGAACTTGGATCATGATGAATTTTGAGGTGGAAGTTTGGAAATTTCAACATGTTGAAAAAATTTCTAAGTGTCAAGTCATATACTTCAATATTCCACCTTGCTTAATCTTTTATGTGAGCTCCAAATGAGAAACGTGTATTCATAAAAGTTGTATCTCTTTCAAAGAACTTAAAAATGGTCACCAATTTGACATAATTTTGATTTAGAATGAGAGAGTTATGCATTTTTGAAGTTAAGGAAAATCACTTATTCAATGGTATTGGTCCAAAATGACCTATAATGTTTCCTCATATCACATGCTCATAAAAGTTGATTTAGATTTCACTCTAAACATCAAAGTTTAATTAGACATCTTGAATTTGATTGTGAAACTTGGAAATATTTCATCTCATAAAAATTGAGCAAGTTATGGCCTTGGGAAGTTGACTTTCAAGTTAGGGTTTAGACAAAATGACCTATAATGTTTCAACATATAAAATGGCTTTCCAAGAAAAATTAGCTCTAGACCTAAACATTAAAGTTGTTTGGAATTACATTTATAGTAACTTTTATCTTGGAATAATTTTCATATGATGAAAATTTTAGGAGATAGGGTCTAGGGAGACCCAGTTTTGATCAGATGAATCCATTTGGCCAACCACCATCAACCATCTTGCTAAATTGCAATTAACTTGACTTTTTAGGCTCATGGTATACCATATGTGTATAAGATGATGAAATTTTAAGTGTCCCTTGAGGAATTTGATCAATTGATGAGGAAGCTTATTGAAGAAGTTACTCAAGATACCCAGACAAACTAGGGTTTCCCAGGAAAACCAACTCCAAACTATTGAAGAAATCATGGTCAAAATAACATGAAAAGATCATTGGGACTCATATATGATGCTTAGAGACATTTTGGATCAATCCTTGGTTGTGCTCTTAGCCATGAGGGTCTTAAACCCTAGATATGAACTTGATAGATCAATGGGGATCATGCCCTACCTACAAAAGAGTTAGGCAAATGCAAAGACATATTTTTGGTATTTTGGTTAGTAAAATGATAGTATACAAGTATGATAAAATCACATGGTGCTTGATGATCTCTCCCAAAATAAACCCAATGAAAGAGGGGTAAGGAGGATGCCAATATGTGATCCCAATGCTAGTGCATATGATGAAATTGCATGAGGGATCTTAGGGTCAAAATTGGGGTATTACACATCCTAATTGATCATGGATCATTTAAGGTACTTTGGATTGATGCATAAGTTTATCCTAAGTGTCATGAAGTGTGGTTGAAGTAATGGAGCATCCTCCTAGATTTTGTGCTTGATTATCCCTTTTTTTGTGTGACATGTCTTAAGGAGAATGATTTACATATCTATTCTCTAACATGTATTAACACAAATATTATTATTGACCGACCTCATATAGTTGTGACTTCTACATAAGTCCAATTACGATTGCTTAACATAACACTAAATTTGTCCCAAAGAAAACAAAGGCATTTTTATAAGTGAGATTGTAAGTCTCTTATTCCTCATGGTATTGTGTGAAAATGTTGCTCCTTTTCCATTTTGTGAGAGCTAGTGTCATACTTATTAATTTTATCCAAGTTGGAGCCCTTCTCATAAACGATGTATAAGTTCATATTTTCATGCTTGTGAGTGGATAGTTGAGTGTTCTCCAAAAATTGACCAAGCCATCTTTCATCTTTGATTATTAACATCCTTTACTAACATTTTACTTGTATTAACTTTTATTTCAAAGTCATATACTTTATGCTGCTTTATTTTATGTCATTTACTTTATAATTTATATTTTTCATTCCATATCATATTATATCATTGTAAAAAAGACATTAATAAATAAAAAACCTAAAAAAGAAACTTGGTTATCCTGATTCATGGACTTGTGGTTACCATCCTTGTCATCATTGTCGAGTTATGAACTTAGAATTAGGATCTTTATCTTTGCTTTGGGACTTATGACTTGAGACCCTAGAATTCATCTGGTACCTTTGACTTCGGATTTCTTTTTGAAGACTTGGTTGAGTTACTTTGTTTTCATATGATACATGGCTTATTATTTGCTTATTCTTGCTTGCTTGAGGCTTAATCCAAATGAGAGAATTCTTGCTTGACTTATGTCATAAAGCTTGCCATTTCTTAGTTAGATCTTTCCTCCCTAGCTTTTACTTTATGCTTTAGGATAGTCTCTTCTTCTCCTCCCCATTCTTTAATTTTCAAAATCTTCTCTCTTTTTTAAAACCTTCTTGTTTTTTTAAACTTGAACTACTTTCTCAATAAACCTTGACTTTTGTCAAGTGATTTTCAAAATCTTTTTCTTGAATAAATGTTAATCCATCTTAAGCATGTTTAGACTAATTTCAAAAGACTAAAAATGCATAACTCGTTCAAATCATTTTGTGCCTTTGTTCACTTTTCCTTTTAAATTTTTTCTCAAAGTATTAGACTTGAGTCATTTCCATAGTTGAGATATAATTCTTCTATCCCCATAGTATTGCTGACAATTCTTTTTCATATGTGATAGCTAGTGGCATACTTGTTGATTCTTATCCAAGTTGGAGCCCTTCTAATGATGATGCAAAGTACTCATAATTGTGGGTGACTAGTTGAGTATTCTCCTTAAAATGATAAAATGTATTTTAACATAAAAATGAATCAAAAACAAACTCCTTTGTTATTTTTACCACGAACTACGAGGTTTTGATCCTCCATTGCACTTTGTTGGTACGTAGGCATGAGACTTCAAAAGTCTTGGCAAACACAAAATATATATATATATATATATATATATATATATATATATATATATATATTATATATATATATATATATATATATATATATATATATATATATATATATATATATATATATATATATATATATATATTTATTTATTTATTTATTTATTTTCCCATCTCTCCAATCTTTTAAAAACAACACCCTTTTCAAACCAAAATGTATATATTTTCAAAGAGGTTCCCATGGAGTACCATGGATGTTTAGGGTGCTAATACCTTCCCTTTGTATAACTAACCCTCGGACCCTTGTTCTCTTTTTATTAGTTTTGTTTTAAAACTTCTTCGGGTGTTGTTCATACTTTTTCCCTTTCCCTTTGGAAACAATAAAGGCGCGATGGCGACTCTTGCTTTACGAGTTAAGTTAATCGATAGCTTAATCTCAAAAAATTTACTGCTACACTTGTGTGTTGACATGACCCTTGAGATCTCAAGTTTGGATCCAATCCATCATGACCTTTAGCCATTCATGTTTCCTTGTTTTGTTTGAGTACACCATGCCACCTAATTATTTTAGGCGTGCTTCTTGGTTTGTAACTTGTTTAATCTCGATTCCTTACTTTGTATTGTGTGGTTACATCCCCCCATTGTGGGTCATATGTCCCCTCACCCCATGCAAGTGGAATAGGTTAGGTTTACTATCTCTTTATAGCTTATCATGCATGCTAACTAAAAATATAAAACCAAAATGATAAAACAAAACTTTTCAAAAGACAAAAGCACACTTGATCCAACACCAAGTGTTTTGCAAATCAAGTCCACTTCATAGAAACGTGAGTGCTTAATCGAACTTTAAGTATGTCTTATCCATTCTTAGTCTATCTCATTATATCTCTACCTCCATTCTTCACACACACTTTTTCACAATAAATGCCAAACACTTGATCTAACGTCAAGTGCCTTTTTCAAAACAATTTCTCAACAAACTGGAATGCAAAAATGGGGTGACGTGCTTGTACACAACATTCAAGTACTTGGGTTGTCGGTCGTACCTAGCTTGGGGATCCGATGCTTGACTTCCTCCTTAAGACATCTAATGATAAAACAGGTTCAATCTGTGTGCACTGAGGGAGAAAAGGGGTGGTTAGGATGCCATTGTCCTCTCGACTCTCGAGTATTCTGATTGTTGACCGTACTTAGTCAAGGGTCAGATACTTGTCTCTCTCTAATTACCAATGATTAGACTTTCCAAACTCTTTCACAATTCAAATATCTTTTGGATGAAAAATAGTAGTTAGGATACTATTGTCCTCTCAACTCCCAAGTATTTGGACTGTTAACCGTACCTAGCCAAGGGTCTGATGTTTGTCTCCATACTAAAATCAACCCAACCAATAAAATCAATTTTCTTCCTTAATGTATCTTTCAAACCTTTTTAGAAAGGCCGTGTTACTTTCGTTCAACAGTGAACGGCACTTAAGCCTCCATGCGCGAGCAAGTAATGTTTAACTGCTAGAATGTGATCCAAACACATCCATTCTATTGCAAACAAATAAGCACTTAACACTCCTATGCTCTAGCATACAAGATAGCGACAATAGAACTTGAATGTCAACACTATTCATAAAAGTAATCAAACAAATACTCTGTTTGTGAGCAAAACTACGGAACTCTGACTTCCTTATTGCACGAATGAGGATACATAGGTACAAGGGTTCGAATCCTTGGTGAGCACAATAATTTAAAACTTATTTTATTTTTCCATCTTATACATCTCATTCACCAATAGCAAGTAACATTCATACAAATAACTTCCATACGCATTGATACAGGTATAGTGGTTCCCATCGAGTACGATGGATGTGAGGGGTGCTAATACCTTTCCCTTGCATAACCGACTTCCGAATCTTCTCGTGCTTGTGAAGACCATTCTCTTTGGGGTTTTATAGCTATTTTCCCTTTCCTTTAGAATAAATAAAATCCGATGGCAAATCTGTATTTTTTGCGGTGCGACAGGAGGAAACCCACAAAATGTTTTTTCTCATGTTCTATGAATTTATTTTTTTATTTTAATTTTAATTCAATCTAATCATTTTTCTTTAAGTATTTTTATTCCTTCAAAAAAAATTTATTGAAGACTAATCTTCATAATACCTTAAGTGGGACGAAGATAAAAGATGGACCCCAAAATGCATGTGAAACACACTTTTTAGGTCCATGGCATTTTCCATGGGGGGTATGGCATTTGCCATGAGCCTCACAAACCCGAGCATGAGAAATTTTAACTGATGGCGTTCACCAAAGGTTCATGTCATCCTCCATGAACCTTGAACGGGCTAAAATATTCATTTTTACCCTTGATGTCGTTTAACATCCATCCTCCTAACTTCTACACACTCAAATTCACTTTTAACTTCCACCAACTCACATTTATTTTCCCCTATTTCCAAAACGTTCTAAAAACCTTCAAACTTCCATTTTCTTTCCCTTTCCCAAACTCCCCAAAAAATCCACCACATATATATAAACCCCAAAACTCATAACAAATAACCACACCTCTCACTCCCACCATCTTTACTCACAAAAACCTACCTTCTCAACCACACTTCCAATCTCCAACAATGACTGAAGGAAGGAATGTAGACTACGTCTCCATTGGGTTTCAGGATGCCAAGCAAGATAAACATTACGAAACCTTGTTCAACCGATTGATCGCCCCAACCAGGTATGCCAATGACACTTATCTTCATAGTTTAGGATTATATAATAGTGTTAAATGAATGTTATATATAGTATGTTTAATTCATTTTTGTGAATGAAAAGACCTCACTTATGTGAGGTTCACCTCGGTTAAGTTCTCTCTCATATACTACTCATTTAATGACTGCTAGCTCTGTTGGGTCGGTTAGTTTTAGAATGTTTCACAAAGAATACACATATGACCAGAATGCTATAGCTAACCTATTGCATTTCCCCTATGGTGAAGGTGTTGTTTGTGAAACACCCTTAGATATTGATTGGGAACTTGAGTTTGGGAGTTTTGGGGAACAATTAACGGGAAATATTATCGACAGTTTTTAGGGGAATAATGCAACTCATATCCATAACCCGACCAGTAGATAACTTTGCCAAATATGGGGACAAACCATATTTGCCCGGAAAAACACTAATAAAATAAATGCTAAAGAGTTATTTTATATTCATAGTATCTTCGCACCCACTAGAGTTAATTATGCTCCGTTTATGCTAGCACATATGCAAAATAGGCTTCATAGCTCGCCCAATAGGCTCAGAAGTCGAGCTTGCCACACTTGATCCTCTACCCATACCCTACCTTGATATTACTGTTTGTTGCCATATTCCTTGATGATTAGTAATAGAGAGGTCCCTAGTGTTGCTTTACCTTTCTCAAACCGCACAGATGTGCAAAATAGGGCAAATTAGATCTATAACCAGAATGCCAGCACTGAGGCTTGACCGTTGCCCATGGACATTTATGAGAATGTCAATGTTGATGGTGCCATCGATGATGAGTATGATCGGAGAGAGCATGGATATCCTGTTGATAAGCTACCATTGTACCATTCCCCGATTATTCCTGATTCACCTACACATACCACACCGTATTTTTCTGACCATTTTATAGGTACTTCTTCCGGAGCCGCATACACTACACTTGATGACATACTTAGCGAGATGCACACTTGGAATTCCATAGATGTCGAGCGTGACAGCCTTATTTATGCCATACATTAACAATAAGAAAGTATGATATACCATATGAATCAGATGCAAACACAACAAACTAATCTGATGGAGAAGATGAGTTAGATGCAAGCTTTTAGAACATATATGATGGATAATATGCACCTGATCCAGGCTACCCATGCCTCACTTTTAGGGCGTGTGTGTCACATGAGAGCATCACAACACATCATGACAAGTAACACTCAGCAAATTCAGACATCACAGACCGTCATGGTAGAAAAGGACCAATAATGGTACGCCTTTCAGAACTCCATGGAACACCACCACCAAGAGATACTAGAGCACCTCTAGTTTTCACAAGCACCTGAAGATCACCGCAACAACCAATTGGATTCCTTATCTACACAGTTGACTGGCTTGTAGTTCTAGATGGATGACAGATATGGGTGTGATGGATATGATAGAAGAGGCGGTTGGAACCAAGGCCGAGGTTGTGGCTGGCACTGATATATTCACATAACTCATCCAGGTTATTTCTTCCTTTTCCCACTTTTATCAAAACATTGAGGACAGTTTTTGGTTCAAGTGTGGGGAGGACAATTTTCCCAGTTTGTTGAGCCATACCAAAAGTTTTTCTTTATAAGACTTGGAAATTTATTGCATGATTTGAAAGTATATTGGCTACAGATGAAATTCAGGTTAAATTGAGGAGACTTAGGAAAATTGCATAAAATTGGTATTGTTATAACGCCTCAAGTCTACCAAATATGAAGATTGATTTAAGTACCTATTATATCCATAGCCTTGAATTCTCATGCTCCAATAGTCCTTGAGTAGTTTATCTTAGCATTCAACATCATCCTAAACACACACTACTAGGGAAGTCAATGCAAATAAGTGAACGATTATGAGCTTAAAAGAAAAAAAATGAATAAAAAGGGAATCTTCCTTCTAATTTATGTGACCCTCACTCGGTCATTTAGCCCAACGATATCTAGTCCTTTTAGTTGTTAATGAATTGAGCCAAAAAATAAAAATAAAATAATAAGATCATAGTCACTAACAGATTTTTCTACTATGAGTGTGAAATGATAATGAGCTTAATGTGATTGCACTAGAATGAAAAAGGACGAAAAAAAGTATGATTAAGTTAGGATTGAGCATAATAACATGATTCAGATTGGTTTGCATAGGAGGGAGGCTTGTGACCACATAATAGAGGAATTGTGTTCTTACAATATCCTGGGTGTGCGATTAGTGCTTATCAAGTCAATTTTAACTAAAATAGATTTTGTAGCCAAGTATGAGTATTTGAATGCTATTGTCTTTAATGCTACATTTTTGAAAGATTTTCATGTATGTAGCAGCTTTCTTGAGGACAAACAAAGGTTTAAGTATGAGGGAGTTTGATAACCATAAATCACATCACATTTCTAATGCGATACACATGTCATTTTAGCATATTTTATCTCTTTTTTATAGTGTTATGTTGGTATTTTATGTATGTTTCAGGTATTCTCCAAAGAGGGGCATTCATGCGAGAAATCAAGACAAAAACGAAAAAGGACGGAGAAAATAGCAAGTTTCTGCACTCATGGCGTTCACCATGGCGGTTTCCATGGCGTTCACCATGAGGTGGAAGACATGGGAGCCACGTGCCATCCAAAGAAAAGCAAAATACCAAGTTTCAGAGGCGATGACGTTTGCCATGAGGCCATGGAGTTTTCCATGGGCCTTGAACAACAAGTTCTCCCCATTTTGTACTCATGGCGTTCGCCATGAGGCTATGGCATTCGCCGTGGACTTTGAGGCCTGAAAAATAGCAGCATGAAGATTCAGTTTCTTCCCACTTCAACATATATTTCTCCCATTCCTTCAACACAATTTCAGACGTTTTCACCTGTTTTCAGCTCTATAAATATGCCTAGATCTTAAGTTTTCAATGTACAAGTTTTATCATAGTCATTAAAATTTAGAGCATTTATTTTGGGCAGAAAATTCACTATTGTAAAAGTTGTAGTTTCTCACATTGAGGGACTGCTGCAACTTAGAATTAGGATTTTTCTATGCACTTGGATCATCATTTACAACAATCCTTCCGGAATCGTATTTGCAAATTTAATTTCATAATCACTTTTTAATTCAGCTTTTATTTTCAGGTTTCAATTTATTTTACAACTTTTATTTTCTGCTTTGTTTATTTCAGTATCTATTAAATTTTCGCTTTCATCATTTTTGTGTTTATTGCTGCATGTTCTTAATTTTTAGTCAAAAGTATTGTTTATTGTTGTTGTCAATTAATTTCTAATTCAAGTTTCTTTTGCTTTTATTATTCATTGCACAATTCTAATTTACATACCAGTTTGCATTTGTTCTGTACCTATTGATTCAATTGCATGTGTGTATGATTAACCTCTTACAAATACTTTTATTTATATATATTTTTTTCATTATGTAATATATATATATATATATATATATATATATATATATATATATATATATATATATATATATATATATATATATATATATATATATATAAATAATTTATTGGTCCCTGTAAGTGAGTGAATTTTTGGTTTTACTTACTGTAATTTATTTTTATATCTGAGTCCCTATATCTCCCTTTTTGTGTTGATTTTAGTCTCTAAAGTTAAAATCCGTAGATTTTTTGCGGATTTTATTTTTAGGAATTAAAACCAACACAAAAATGAGATATAGGGACTCAGACCAATAAAAAAATATTGCAGAAAACAAAATCAAAAATTTGTTAACTTACAGGAACCAAAATACTATTTAAAATATATATATATATATATTATCAGTGTGTATAAATATATAAGTTTCTAACTTATATATTTATACATACATACTGGTATTGTAATATGTATATATTCACATATTATTATTTGAATTATCAGTTTTCTGTTCTATTATTTCATGTTCATTTTAATCAATAAGATGTTTTCCCCAAATATGTCTGACTAAGTTCTTAGAGTCTGAGATGTGTAGACCGTCGTTCTGACAGGACTCGATAAATTATATTTTCACTAATTTTTAATATTAATTTATTTTTCCAATTCTCAATTTTATTTTTAAAGTTAAAAAGCTTTGCACGACGGCGAAAACACTTAAATATGGATTAATAGCGTGACAATGTGAAATCGGTATCCGATTTAATAAAATTTTGATTTTAAATTTCTAAAAACATCGACAACACTTTATTAATTAAATTAGGATTTATCGGTTTTCAAAAAGTGTTTCCAAATTGTAACTTGTGGAGCGACAACATGACATTTACGGTATCGAAACATAACATAGGTTGCACGAAAGTGAGTAGTGTTTTTATATTAGTATTTCCTCCGATTTTTTTTTAAAACCAAACAAAGTGCTTAAGTTTATCTAAGTCCTGAAGGTACCCAAAAAGTTACATTCTAGTAACCGTTTATTTAAATTCTAAAACTAGCAATTTACATCTGTTTTCAAACAAATCAAAATCCGATTAGTCTTAGATTTACAAAGCGAACATAGATCACAAGAGATTGACATTGGTCTCTATGAGTTCAATATTTTTTACATTATACTTGATTGTTCTGTGCACTTGTGGATTGATACACATCACTACAAAACTATGTTTTACATACTTGGAGAATTATTTTGTAATACTTAGTTAAAAAACAAGTTTGTTTGAATACCAAAATTTTAAAAAGGCTAATTAAAAATTGTCAAGGACATGGACACAAGGAAATTATACCTTGATTCTTATAAAAGAAAAAGGATTACCTATTTTACCTAGATTGAAAAGTAAATACTGATAATTTCTTACAAATGGAAACATTCTTTAAACTTGAACTTTGATTGATTTTAAAGAATTTATCCTCTTTCTGTATGTTCTTAAATTTTCTTTGAATAAGACATACGATCTTTCTTAACATTCCTTTCTAAAGAGACTTTTCTCATAATACTTTTGAATATGTCATTATAGAAGACATTGTCTTCCTTCTTTGGAGTAAAATGTGATAACTTGTCATTTGTTTTGGTATGGTTCTTTGAATAACCACTTGTATGATCTTATTTTGAGTTCGAGAATGTAATGCACATCTTCAATATAAATCAAATTCTTAAACTTTGGTACCCAAATCTTTTTGGGTCCTTTGAATTCGGTTAAATACATGTTATCTTTGTGAGTACATTCATGACTTTTCCTAATGAACAATGTATTTAACTGAATTCAAAGGATCCAAAAAGATTTGAATACAAGTAATTGATTACACAAGTGATTTATTCGCTTCATAATCGATTCAGTCAAATACAAGAGGGATGAGGTGAATTATAATATTCAGATTTTCAATTTTTTTAAATAAAAATGCTTTGATTTAAAAAGACTTATGTTAGATTATAGAAATAAATATTGATGGAGCAAAAAAAATAATAGAAAAGAGACAGAGAAATAAGTAGCTAAATTAAAATAAATAATATAGTTAAAAAGAGAATGGGATAGAAACATCACACCAGATATTTATCCTAGTTCAGCCTAAACCACTTTGCTTACTCCAGTTCCTAAGTGTTTCCCTTTAAGATTTCCACTAAAAAATCTTGAGCTTTTTCACAAGTTCATCCAAAACAACCTTATAACATAACTTGAACTTTTAAACAAGGCCATCCTAGAAACCTTTTACAAATAACCTGGAGATTTTATCCAATCTGCACCCAACAACGTCGGAGTCGGAGTACCCAACTAAGTCACAATTTGTTCCTTTGGGGTACCATAAACCCATTTATTATGTGCCAGTGAGATATATCATGATGCACTTGACGATCCAGATATATGATTATTTTAGGGATGCTTGAAAGCATGCACACATACAGACAACAAACATTATGTCAAGACGGGATACAATTAAATAAAGAAGAGATCCAATCATACCTCGATATTTTCTCTCATCAACTAGTTTTTCATCTTCTTCTTTTTCTATGGTGACTCCCTTTGATATGTCTCCAATAACAATTTATATTGGATGGTCTTTTGTTTGTCTACATTATTTTGGGAGGTCTGGATTTTCCCGTGGAATGACTGGGTTTTGATCTTGAACTGATTCTTCTTCTATGACTTGATGGCCATTTTGTTCTTGGTTCAGTTCTTCGTCGTCCTCCAAATTTGTCTTCTCTAGGATACATGCATAGTCAACAACTTCTACTTCTACAGTTTTAGAGTTAGTATCGTCAAAGGCAACATGAATTGATTATTTGGTTGTTCTAATTTTTATATTATAAACTCTAAAATCTTTGCTATAAGTGGAATATCCTATGAATATGCCTTCTGTAGCAGGAAATTCATGATCATCAAGCTATTGATAAGCTAGAGATCAATTAACAAGAGTCGTCATCGCGCTTTTATTATTTCCAAGGGAAAAGGGAAAAAGTACGAACAAAACCCAATAAGTAAGAAGTTTTCAAATAAAAACTAATAAAAATTCGAGATCACAGGTAAGGGGGTTGGTTACACAGAGGGAAGGTGTTAGCACCCAAAGTGTCATAGGTACTCATAGGGAGCCCTTTTTGTGTGCATATGTATTTTGTACAAATTGATGTTTACAAACAAATAGAATGAGGGGATGAGAAAAGAATTCATTAATTATATTTTTGTGTTTGACAAGATCTTAGGACTTGTGCCTACGTACCAACATAAAAATGAGGGATCAAAACCTCATAGTTCGTGCTACAAATTTCAAAATGAGTATATTTATTTTAACAAAATTTAAGTTTGAAAGGCACAAAGGCCTAAAATGATTTGAATGGGTTAGTTCTTTTTGGCTTTTTGAATATTTAAGTCAAGTATTGTTAGGTTCATTTACTAGTTTGATTTAAGAAAATAAGTTTGAAAAGGCAATGGCATAAGACCAAAGTTTCTACCTTTTTTGCAAAAGTGGTCAAAGTTTAGAACAGAAATAGTTCACACCAAGAAGATTTTGAAAATGGAGGGAGATATTTTGAAATTAAAGAAATGGGGAGAAGATGAAGATACCATCCTATGTACAAAAATTAAAAGTTTAAAGTTGAAAAGATCTGACCAAATGGGTAGCAATCCAATAGACAAGTATGTCAATAGAAACCCAGAATTCCCTTGGACTTTTAGATTCAAGCAACACACAAATGCACAATTATATCAATCTTGAAGAGCAAGGCATCAAATAAATATGGCCTCATCCAAGCTTATCCACTTCATGATCTTCTTCAAAATAGCTCATGCAACAGATGAATTCCACAAGTCACATGTTTAAAGTAACAGCTTCACAAATGATCAATGTGGCAGATGAACTTAGAGAGATCTTGAATGATGTATCAAATGAATTCAAAACGAAAGCACTTGGTTCTTCACAAATTGGCATTGGCCAAGTCCTTTAGCTTAGGGAGGTTGCCTAAACTCTAAGTCCTTTGCTCAAGATCAAACCAACAATCCACTCAAAAGTTTTTTAGGTTTTTGTGTGACTATTATGTACATTAATGGTCATAGATCAAACAAACAAACAAAGTATACACAAACAAAATATATCACACAATATGGTCCAAATGGACAAAGTAAAAATTGCATTAACATAAACAATTAGAATGATATGTACAATGGCAAATGAAATAAAGTGCTAAAAATAAATTGCATTAAAGTAAAATCTTGAAATTAAAAGTTAATGGTTAGTAAGTTAGAAGTTAGTTTTGTTTTGCTTTTGATTTCAAGACATTGTTTGGAGAACACTCAACCCACTTGCCACAAGCATGGATCCTTGAACCAAAACATCTTCCAAAGGAAGGAAAAAAGGCCAAGTTTCCACACAATACCATGGAAGAGGGGAGATTTACAATCTCACTAACTAGAATGCTTATGCCTTTGTGTTAAAAATTTAGCGTTATGTTAAGCAATCGTAATTAGACTTATGTAGAAGTCACAACTATTTGAGGTCGGGCAATAGACTTTTGGTGTTAATGCATGTTGGAGACATAGTATTATAAACTATGCTCATTAAACATACCACACACAAAAATATGCAAAAGGTGTGGCCTAATCTCATCCATACTCATGTTAATATTTCAATCAACAAGCATTAGGACTTTGAGATGTCATTGGCGAAATGGAAATGAATGAATGAAGAAAGGGAATTAGATGAAGGGGAAATGGATGAATGAGATCACAAATTGGTCAAAAGAAGACTTTTACCAAATTAATATCATTCATTCATTTTGGGAGATGGAATGTACATTCCATCAATCCCCTAAATCCAATGATATTAACTTGATAAAGTCAAATCAATCTTGACCAAGGCCCAACAACAAACAATCAAAATCAATTAAGTCAATACAAATGATCAACACAATTAAAATGACATTTATTCAATTAAAATGACATTTATTCAATTAAAAATATTAAAATAATGCATTAAATTCAAATATGTTTTGTCCAAATCCTAAAATCTCATCAAAATACCAAATAAATGGCCATGAGATTTATCATAAGTCAAACAAGGTCAAAGGACCTTGGAGAAAAAAATTCATAAGTTTTGGACACTTAAAAATATTTTTAAACAATTAAAAACAAATGCAAAATCAATTAATTCATGAAAAATATTAATAATGATCCAAAAAATAATTTTAATTCAGAATATGAAAAAGAAAAATATTTGGAAATTTTTGGTGAAAGTCCCATATTTTTTGGATCAATAATGAATTTAATATGAATTATTGAAGAAAAGGCAATTAAAAAAAAATTCAAAAATACGTGAACCATCAGATCTCCCTCATTAATTGAGGTGGCAGATCTGATGATCCAAAACCCGCACTCCACATACACTTGAGTCAACCGCGTGGCAAAAGGAGTAATCACAAGGAACGATGCAGATTAGAACACGAGACTTGGATCAAGTGGTTCAGATACAAGACACATCATCACCGGAGCCAGAGCTCCGGTTGTTTTCTCCGGTGAGCTTCACCGTATTGGTCATCATGAACCATCACCAAAAAAAAATAAACAGGGACATGATCTTAAAGAGAAAATGGCGCTGAGCTCGAATCTAACCTCCAATTCCTCCAATTCCAAATATATTAAGAGATATGTGGAATTGAAAAATGAGGTACATGAACTGAGTTGCTTCGATTTGGCCTCAAAGCAACTCAATATTCTTGCCTACATTGGTAGGACTTCAGACAACCAAAGAATCAATGGAATTGAGCAAAAATTTAAGAGAATCAAAGAGTTTAAAATTTCTGCAAATTACCTTCAATGGAGGTCTGAACATGATGGATCTTGATCTGAATTGTGCTTGGCTTCACTTCAATTGCTTGCAGGGGAGGAATGGAAAGGTTTAGAAGCAATGGACTCCTGGAGAATTGAATTCCAAAACAGTGGAGATTCAAGCTCAAATTTAAATGAATTTATCAGGGTTATCCTATGAGAGTGAAGGGTTTTCAATGGAGATTCAGAGTTGGCGCAATGTATGTGTTAATTCTGAGCAAATGCACCTGTATTTATAGGGAAATCAAATGATATTTGCATACTCTCTCCACTTTCCAAATTTGGTAAAATGATGATGGAATGGTGCATGGGCGCGCATAGGCCCATGGAATAATAGCTGAAAGTCCAAATTTGAAGTTCAGATTCTTTGAAGATGGATTGGATAGCAAGGAACATGTGCATTGTTGTTTGAAGTTGGATCCATGCCAAATGATATCATCCTGTTAAAGTCATGCGCAACCTATGCATTTCTCATCCAAAATGAATGAATTTGAGCTCTTTGGAAAGGTGAGATCAAGAGGAACAAGTTTGATGTTGAACACTTTTTCATTTGGAGCTTGGAACTTGGAGAATTTTGAGGTGGAAGTTTTGAAAAATTTGACATATCAAATTTTTCTAAGTGTCAAGCCATATGTCTCAATATTCCACCTTGCTTAACTTTTCATGGGAGCTTCAAATGAAAACAGTGTCTTTATAAAAGTTGTAGCTATCTTAAAGACCTTAAAAATGGTCACCAATTTCATCTCATTTGAATTTGAAATGATAGAGTTATGCATATTTGAAGTTTGGCAAAATCACTTGATCAATGGTATAGGTCAAAAGTGACCTATAATGTAGCCTCATATCACATGCTCAAAAAAGTTGAATCAGCTCCCACTCCAAACATCAAATTTTAAGTATACACTTTTAATTTGATTGTGCAATTTGGAAATATTTTATATCATACAAATTGAGAAAGTTATGGCCTTGGGAAGTTAACTTTCAAATTAGGGTTTAGACAAAATGACCTATAATGTTTCAACATAGAAAATGATTTTCCCAGAAAACCTAGCTCTGGATCTCAACATGAAAGTTTTTTATAATGTAATTTAGAGTAAGTTTTATCTTGGAATCATTTTCATATGGTGAAAATTGTAGGAGATAGGATCTAGGGAGACCCAGTTTTGATCAGATGAATTCATCTGGCCAACCACCATCAACCAACTTGCTAATTTCCAATTCTCTTGACTTTCTTGGATCATGGTAGATCATATATGCATAAGATGATGAAATTTGAAGTGTCCCTTGAGAAATTTGATCAATTGGTGAGATAGCTTGTTGGAGAAGTTACTCAAGATACCCAGTCAAACTAGGGTTTCCAAGGCAAATCACCCTCAAACTCTTGAAGCAAACTTGATCAATATAACATGTAGAGGTCATTGGGACTCAAATATGATGCTTATAACTATTCTTGAATCAATTCTTGGTTATGCTCTTTGTTCATGAGGGTCTTAAACCCTGGATGTGATCAATGAATCAATGAGATCATGCCCTACCTACAAAAAAGTTAGATAGATGCAAAGACATATTTTTGGTATTTTAGTTAGTAAAATGATATAATACAAGTATGATATAATCACAAAGTGCTTGGTGATCTCTCCCAAAACAAATCCAATGAAGAATGGGTAAGGAGGATACCAAGACATGATCCCAATGCTAATGCTTATGATGAAATTGCACGAGGGATCTTAGGGTCAAAATTGGGGTCTTACAGCTGACCCTATTTAAGGACATTCTAACTGAGGAGGCGAAGGTTAAAATCTTCATGTCGACTCAGTAGAATGGGCTTAAATAACAACATATAAGAACAAATTTTGGTCCCTAAGATTCCTCATGATGCATATGATATGAATGCAAAAGGTTAACGCTCTGTGGAGAAATACTGCCACAAAGGAAAAAGAAATCAGAGAGACCGAAAGTCTGCAGGAGCATAATGCATTCCGTAAGGAAAACTCACTGGGGAGACAGAGACTCTAAGGGGATAAAAAGGAGTTATGCGTAGGCCAAGCTACAACTTAAAACTACTAGGGGGACTCGAGGGATTCCATACAAAAATGGAAAGACTCAGTTGGGGAAATAACAAAACATCTGCAGGGGATACAAGTAAGTCAGGATAAAACTGAAGTACTCGACTCACGCAAGGAAAAAATGATTTCACTAAGGAAATGCGCACTCAACTCAACTAGGGAAGAAATAAACTTCAATACAGGAGGAGCCGAAATCTATTATCCACTACCTGTTACTGGGTAAGGAGACAATAAAGATCTGACAGAGAGAACATCCGGCATCGGTTAGGATGAACATATCAAGGATGACTCGTTGAGGAAACACCTGGAGGGAGTATTCATTACCGGTTACTGGGTAAGAATAGCCTTGTTGGAAACAAAACTACAGAAAAAGAATAGGATTTACAACTACTAGTTACTGGGCAGAAAACCAAAGGTGAGAGTATCTGTCATCGATTAGGATGAACATATCAAGGATAAACTCAACAGGGAAGAAAATCCATCATCGGTTAGGATGAACATATCAAGGATAGACTTTCCTGGGGATGCTCAGGAGGATACCCGTCATCGGTTAAGATGAACATATCAAGAATATACCAACTGGACAAAAGGGGAATTACATCTATCGAAAATTGGATAGAAAACCGTCGGAGAGAGAATCCGTCACCGGTTAGGATGAACATATCAAGGATCAACTCTGCGAGGGGACAAAGCAGGATTTACAATTACCGGTTACTTGGTAGAAGACCAAATCAAAGAGAAAATCTGTCATCGGTTAGGATGAACATATCAAGGATAGACTCTAAAAAGGGGAACAAGAGTAGGAATTACATCTATCAGTTACTGGATAGAATACGAATTAAAGAGAAAATCCGTCACCGGTTAAGATGAACATATCAAGGATAGACTCTGATGAGGATATAAAATAGGAATTGCATCTATCAGTTACTGGATAGAATACTAAAGAAAAGAAAATCTGTCACCGGTTAAGGTGAACATATCAAGGATTAACTCTGCACAGGGAAAAAAAGTAGGATTTACAACTACCGGTTACTGGGTAGAAAACCACAAGGAGAAGAAAACCCGTCATCGGTTAAGATGAACATATCAAGGGTTAACTCTCTGAGGAACAAAAATAAGGATTGCAACTACCTTTTTAGTGGGTAGAATACCAAAGAAGAGAATATTTGTCACTGGTTAAAGTGAGATATCAAGGATAGACTCCTGCGGGGGGAAAAGAAAGATATTTGTCACTGGTTAGGATGAACATATCAAGGATATACTTCCAAAGGACTCTACTGGAGAGAAAAGGGTACTTTTGTCGGGTATTGGGCAAGAAGTAACAAACTGCATACTAAGAAGAATATTACCAGTTATTGGGTAATAGACTCTTAGGGGACCACGATATCTATCTAGGTAAGAGCTAGAAAGAAACAATCAATCAAGACTCAACCCAATGAGTACATAACTCAAGGGGAGTGATTCCATCCATAAAATTTACTAGGAGGAAACTGAAATAACAATCATCCACAAGGAAACGAACTCAGTGGGGAAACAGAGAAAGATTAAAGTCTTTCTGCTTAAAGGGCTGACACTCTACCATTGAAAGAGGACAGACACCTGATTTGGTATGGGGATAAAGTACCACCATAACAGAGAATGAAAATCTCAAACAAATCAAATATGAAGATGCAGTATATGCAAATCATGAATCATATGAATGTATATGTATATGTATATATGATGAGTATGCTGATAAAACGATCACAATGGATACAGAGGTGTCGCAAAGAAATTGAACCACCGGTACAATCCTCGGTCAATCCACAAAATATGGAGACAAAGTGTTGGAGAACAAAGAGATCAACATCCCAAGGGCTTAACCCTAATTGGGGAAAGAGGAGATCTACTAAGGACAGAACAACCAACTTTGTGGGGAATTTTAGGTCAACACCATAAAAATGGGAGACAAACCTATAGAGAAACATCAACAAAAGCTGCTCAAAAACCAGGAGGAAACTCTGACTGGGAGCAGAGATACAGTGATTGGTGGGGACACCAAAGCGATCTACTAGGGAAACATCAAATATATCTTAGTGAAGATCCACCCTGCTGAGGAGATATGAACTTTGATGGAGATATACAAACTCCACTGGGGAAGTCGAAACTCTATTGGGGATGGAGAAAGAAACTCCACTGGGATGTACAAACATTCTGGCGACTTCACTAGGGAAAACAATATGCCACAGAGTATCTGAATCAACCAACTCGGTTCGGGATAAAGAAGTTCCGCTGGGGATCAAACGCTCCACCGGGGAACAAAATCTATCAGCTGAGGATAACAGTATTTCACCGAGGAAATGAATCAACACTGATGTCTAGGGATACCCGAAGAGTTACTTCCTGGGGAACCACAAATGCTTTGCACTTAAGGACTTACTATCCACTGAAATGATGTTGATATTACTGTTTCTTGCTTTAGGAAAGTTCTTGCTTTTATACTTTAAAGAAAACTTGATTTTTGATTTAAAAATTTAATTTCAAAATGATCATAATAAAATTTAAAACTATTGGCTGAAGTAAATAAGAGCATAAATAATTTTGATAAAGGCTCAACTTTATTTAATAGGATGGTAGTCTGTAAATGACAAGACTCCATGGATTTTACAAAGTTGAAAATGGTAATTTAGATGGAAAAGGGGTACATTAAATACAAATGATCTTTAATCCTTCTACCAATTCTTGATATCCACTGTGCTCTTGGCCTCTTATGGGATGATGAACTGATGTCAACCCTTGTGCTCAAACAAGTCTTCAAAAATCACTGAAGATCAGCAGAATGTAGTTACTTGCCATAATCCCTAATTTTTGCATAAGTTGCCCCAAGGTGGAGTACTCAACTTATCGGGAAATTCTTTCTGTTTTATGTCTCTAACTTTTTCCTGGATCGTCCTTTCGGGTTTTCAATCCACTGAGACGCTCATTTTTGCCTAAGCCGCCCTTTCGGGTTTTCAACTTAGCGAGTTGTTCTTTTCTTTTTTTAGGCAAAGTATTTCTTGACTGCATCTGCATTCACAGGATGCGTGAACTCTTCTCCATCCATAGTTGTAAGAATCAGGGCACCGCCTGAAAAAGCTCTCTTAACAACATATGGGCCTTCATAATTGGGAGTCCATTTTCCTCTAGAATCTGGCTTGAACGATAAAATCTTCTTGAGCAAAAGGTCACCTTCTCTGAATACCCGAGGTTTGACCTTCTTATCAAAAGCTTCCTTCATTCTCTGCTGATATAACTGACCATGACACATGGCAGTTAATCTCTTCTCTTTAATTAAATTCAACTGGTCAAACCTGGTCCGACACCATTCAGCTTCAGTCAACTTGGCTTCCATGAGCACACACAACGAAGGAATCTCAACCTCTACGGGGATTATTGCTTCCATATCATATACAAGTGAGAAAAGGGTTTCCCCTATTGAAGTGCGGACAGATGTACGATACCCATGTAAAGCAAATGGGAGCATCTCATGCCAATCCTTATATGATGTGCAATCTTGAAGTATTTGCAAAGGGCTTCCACCATATTGTTATTCAAGTTCAATCCATTATCAGTAGTGATCTTACTTGGCACACCATACCGGCATATGATCTGATTCTTGATAAACCTTATAACAACTTGCTTGGTTACATTTGCATACGGATGCCGCTTCAACCCATTTTGTGAAGTAGTCAATTGCCACCAAAATGAAACGATGTCTATTCGAAGCTTTG
This sequence comes from Lathyrus oleraceus, assembly GCF_024323335.1. Taxonomy (NCBI): domain Eukaryota; kingdom Viridiplantae; phylum Streptophyta; class Magnoliopsida; order Fabales; family Fabaceae; genus Lathyrus; species Lathyrus oleraceus. The sequence continues at coordinate 42,940,595 of NC_066582.1, forward strand.
GGCTCAATCATCCCAATCATATCGATTCCCCACATGGAGAAGGGCCATGGGGAAGAGATAACATTCAATAGTGTCGGAGGAACATGAATCTTATCAGCATAAATTTGACACTTGTGACACTTCTTCACAAACTTGCAACAGTCAGATTCCATTGTCAGCCAATAATAACCTGCTCGTAACATCTTCTTTGCCATTGCATGTCCATTGGAATGAGTACCAAAGGAACCTTCATGCACTTCGGTCATCAACAAGTCTGCTTCGTGTCTATCCACGCATCTGAGCAAAACCATGTCGAACTTTCTCTTGTATAGTACATCACAATTCAAGTAGAAATTATCGGCTAATCTTATCAAAGTCTTCTTATCTTTCAAAGATGCCCCAGGCGGGTAAATATGACTTTGGAGGAAACATTTGATGTCGTAATACCACGACTTCTCATCTTTGACCTCTTCAACAGAAAACACATGAGCTGGCCTATCAAGACGCATCACAAGTAAATCGGGAACTTCATTCCAATACTTCACTATAATCATTGACGCCAACGTTGCAAGAGCGTCTGCCGTCCGGTTTTCATCTCGAGGGATATGATGAAACTCAACCTTTGTAAAGAAAGTTGAAATTCTCCTTGCATAATCTCTATATGGTATCAAACCGGGTTGATTCGTCTCCCATTCTCCTTTGATTTGATTCACAACCAAAACCGAATCACCGAAGACATCCAAATACTTGATTTTGAGATTCATGGCCTCTTCAAGCCCCATAATGCAAGCTTCATATTCTGCCATGTTGTTTGTACACTTGAAAGTCAATCTAGTTGTGAATGGTAGATGCGTTCCTTGAGGAGTAATAATCACTTCCCCAATGCCATTTCCATATTGATTAATGTAAGAACAAAAATAGTTCTACAATAGATTCCATGATTTTGATGATAACAAAGGATGAAACCAAAAGTGGCACCCTAACGAAAAGTTTCTAAGTGTGCAGGGTTCTAAAGAAAGAAGAAATAAATCTGATGATGTCATCAGATGCAAAACAAGATCAGATGCAAAATCTCAAGTATCAGAAGCATCTAAAGTGAAATCTCGTTTCAAGAAGCTCTGACTCTGGACAAAACTACAAAATATCAGAAGCATCTGAACATGAAGTAAAGTCTAGAAGCTCTGACTCTGAACAAATGCCTTCTGCAAAGTCTGAAGTTATCAAGCGTCATCTGAACTTTCAAGAGATAACATCAGAAGCCAATTTCTCCAGATACACAAAGACTCTAATCAGAATTGTTAATCATGATGAAGTAACGTTTAAGCCAAGTTAAAGTTCTGCAAATGGATTTCCTCAATTAGAAAGAGACGTTAATCTCCACTTCCAAGAGAAAAGATACTAATTGTGGTAAGTAGTCACTTCTAAGTGAAAAAGTCTACTGCAGAAGCTATTAATGGAATGGCGTAATTACATCTCAATATCCAATAGATTCAACGCTACTTCAACTCTACTTCAACTCCTATAAATAGAGAAGAAATCTCATTCAGTAAATACGAAGAAATCACTAGCCAAAACTATACTGAAATTATATCACGCTCAAGAAAAACATCTTTGTTCTTCAAAGATTTTCACTAAGCTTTTGCTTATCAAGTGAAAAATTTGTTCTTAAGTTTGTAATATTTGCTTTCTTAGAAGCATTCTAGATTACACATCTTGTATCTATTTTTATTTGATTTCCTCAAGTGACTTGTTGTAGTCTGTAGACTTGAGAGGACTAAGAGATTTTCTTTTCTCTTAGGGGTTGTTTGTAATCTTTCAAGATTAGTGGATTAAGTCCTTGTTGAAGGCGAAATCACCTTGGCCGGGTGGACTGGAGTAGCTTTGTGTTATAAGCGAACCAGTATAAAATCTTTGTGTGATTTTCATTTTGCAAAAGCGCTTAATTTTTCAAACAATTCAAACCCCCCCTTTCTTGTTTTTCTCACCTTCAATTGGTATCAGAGCTCCGGCTCTGTTATTGATTTTCAAATCAAACACTTAACCGTGTAGAGAGATCCAGTGCGAGAAAAACAAATGGCCCACTCAAATGAGAAAGATTCTTACAATGCCAAGCCTCCTGTTTTTGATGGAGAAAAGTTTGATTACTGGAAAGATAGAATCGAAAGTTTCTTTCTTGGTTATGATGCTGACCTCTGGGACATTGTCACAGATGGATACAAACCTCCAATCTTAAATGGAGCTGAAGTTCCCAGAAGCAAAATGTCAGAAGATCAGAAACGTGAGTTCAAAAATCATCACAAGGCCAGAACAATACTTCTAAATGCCATATCATACAACGAATATGAGAAGATCACCAACAGAGAGACAGCCAAAGATATACTTGACTCTCTAAGGATGACCCATGAAGGAAACTCCCAAGTCAAGGAGACGAAGGCTCTGGCGTTGATCCAGAAATATGAAGCCTTCAAGATGGAAGATGACGAAGCTATAGAAGCTATGTTTTCCAGATTCCAAACTCTTATTGCAGGTCTTAAAGTGCTAGACAAGGGATACACAACTGCAGATCATGTTAAGAAGATTGTCAGAAGTCTGCCAAAGAAATGGAGACCTATGGTTACTGCTCTGAAGTTATCAAAGGATCTGAACAGTATCAGCCTTGAAGAACTTGTTAGTTCTCTCAGAAGCCATGAGATAGAACTAGAGGAGGATGAGCCTCAGAAAAGGAACAAGTCAGTGGCGCTGAAGTCCAGACCTGAAAGACGGAAGTCAGACAGAACCAAAGCTCTCCAGGCAGAAACTGCAGATACTGACGACTCTGAACCTGAAGACTCTGATGATGAAGAAGAACTGTCCTTACTAACCAGAAGAGTTAAGCAACTCTGGAAAAGAAGGAACAACAACAACTTCAGAAGATCAAGACCCAGAGGGGATAGATCAGAGTCAACTTCAAAAGGTAAACCTAATAAAGATATTACCTGTTTTGAATGTAAAGAAACAGGTCATTATAGAAATGAATGCCCCAAGCTGAAGAAAGATAACTCTAAGAAGGAAAGCTTCAAGAAAAATGCCTTCAGAACAAAGAAAGGATTAATGGCCACCTGGGACGATAGTGATTCAGGATCATCAGAATCTGACTCTGATGAACAAGCCAACGTAGCATTTATGGCTACCACATCCAGCAGCTCAGATGAAGAATCTGAAGAGGTATTCTCTGAACTTTCTAGATCTGACTTAGAATCATGTTTATCAGAAACTCTTACCTCTCTTCAGAAATTAAAACAAAAAGTTAAAAGCATTAAAGGTCTTCTTAAAGCAAAATCTGAAGAATGTAGTGAACTTGAGACAACAATTCTAGCACATGAAGATACAATCAAATCTTTAACGTTAGAAAGAGATGGAGCTAAAACAAAAAGCTTAAAATTAGAAGAAGTGTTGTCTCAAGCACCACAAACTTCAAATGAAATTATTTATAAGTATGAAGAAGCCTTTCAACAATTTCTGAAGAATGGGATAAATAGGAGTATTATGGCATCCATGATTTATGGAGTAGGTCAGAATAATAAAAGGGGAATTGGGTATGATTCTGATTCTGATAAAACTTCTACCAGTAACCAAATTAAATCACCTTTTTCATACCACTATACACACACACAAGAACACAAATTTAAAAATGCTAGAAGACCCAAAGTTGTAAGAAACTCTGGGAAAACTAATCTGAAAGGACCCAAGAGATTCTGGGTACCGAAAGATAAGATTATCTATGTTGCAGATATCCTATGCAGCAAAGTTCAGACACCAGTCATGGTACCTGGACTCTGGATGCTCGCGACATATGACGGGAAGAAAGTCTATGTTCCAAAGCCTGGAACTTAAAGACGCTGGCTTTGTAGGCTTCGGAGGAGATCAGAAAGGAAGGATCAGAGGCTCCGGAACTATTGGTAATGGTACTCTTCCCTCTATATCTGATGTTCTTTATGTAGAAGGTTTAATGCATAACCTGTTATCCATAAGTCAATTAAGTGATAACGGTTATGATGTAATCTTTAATCAAAAAACGTGTAAAGCCATTAATCAGAACGATGGCTCTGTCCTTTTCACAGGCAAGAGGAAAAACAACATTTATAAAATAAATCTTTCTGATTTAAAAGATCAAAATGTTAAATGTTTAATGTCAGTTCACGAAGAGCAATGGGTATGGCATAGACGCTTAGGCCACATTAGCATGAGGAAACTTTCTCAGCTAACTAAACTTGAGTTAGTCAGAGGCTTACCTAAACTGAAGTTTTCTTCAGATGCTCTGTGTGAAGCTTGTCAGAAAGGAAAGTTTTCAAAAACATCTTTTAAAAAGAAAAATGTTGTTTCTACCTCCAAGCCTCTGGAGCTTCTTCACATTGACTTATTTGGTCCTGTGAAAACAGCATCAGTCAATGGAAAGAAGTATGGACTAGTAATCGTTGATGATTACAGCCGCTGGACATGGGTAAAATTCCTAAAGCACAAGAGTGAGTCTCACTCTGTATTCACCAGTTTCTGTTCTAAAGTGCAAAAAGAATTTGACTCTAAAATTATTAGAGTCAGAAGTGATCATGGTGGAGAATTTGAAAATAAAGATTTTGAAGAATTATTTGATTCTAATGGAATATCCCATGATTTCTCCTGCCCTAGAACTCCACAACAAAATGGAGTTGTAGAGAGGAAGAATAGGACACTCCAAGAAATGGCCAGAACCATGATCAATGAAACAAATGTAGCAAAGCACTTTTGGGCAGAAGCTGTAAATACAGCGTGTTACATTCAGAATAGAATCTCTATTAGACCTATTCTGGATAAGACTCCCTATGAACTGTGTAAGGGAAGAAAACCCAACATTTCTTATTTTCATCCTTTTGGATGCATTTGTTTTATATTAAATACTAAAGAACATCTGAACAAGTTTGATTCCAAAGCACAGAAAGGTATTATGTTAGGATACTCAGAACGCTCTAAAGGCTACAGAGTATACAACACAGAAACCAAAATTGTGGAGGAATCAATTCATGTTAGATTTGATGATAAGCTTGACCCTGAAAAGTCAAAGCTAGTTGAAAAGTTTGCAGATTTAGAGATCACTCTGGTAGAATCTGAGAAAATTCCAGAAGCACCTGTCACTCCAGACTCTGAAGAAATTAAATCTCCAGAAATTCCAAGGAAAGTCAAGAGTCGTAGCAACGTATCTGAAGACTTGATTTTGGGAAACAAAGATGAACCTGTTAGAACCAGATCTACCTTCAGAACTTCTGAAGATATTCCTCTGGGACTAGTGTCTCTGATTGAGCCTACGTCCTGTGATGAAGCTCTTCAAGATAACGATTGGGTGGCAGCTATGCAAGAAGAGTTAGATCAATTCTCCAAGAATGATGTCTGGGATCTCGTTCCTAAACCCAGAGGCACTCATGTCATTGGAACCAGATGGGTTTTCAGAAACAAACTGAACGAGAAAGGAGAAGTTGTCAGAAACAAAGCACGACTGGTAGCTCAAGGTTATAGTCAACAAGAAGGTATTGATTATAATGAAACTTTTGCTCCAGTCGCAAGGTTAGAGTCTATTCGTCTTCTTGTATCATTTGCTATTAATCACTCTATAAAATTATACCAAATGGATGTCAAGAGTGCATTTCTAAATGGTTATATTTCAGAAGAAGTGTATGTAAATCAACCTCCTGGTTTTGAAAACTCAAATTTTCCAGAACATGTTTTCAAACTTAAGAAATCCTTATATGGACTTAAACAAGCTCCCAGAGCTTGGTATGAACGCTTAAGTAATTTTCTTCTGGAACAAAATTTTATCAGAGGGAAAGTTGATTCTACACTCTTCTGTAAAAATCATAAAAATGATCTCATGATATGCCAAATTTATGTTGATGACATTATTTTTGGTTCTGCTAATATTTCTGTTTGCCAAGAATTTTCTAAGTTAATGCAGGCAGAATTTGAAATGAGTCTAATGCAAGAACTAAAGTTCTTTCTGGGAATTCAAATCAATCAAACTCCAGAAGTCACGTACATTCATCAAAGCAAGTACATTAAAGACGTTCTGAAGAAGTTTGATATGTCTGAATGCAATTCTGCAAAGACTCCCATGCATCCAACTTGCATTCTGAAGAAGGAAGAGGTAAGCAACAAGGTTTGTCAGAAGCTCTATCGAGGTATGATAGGCTCTCTTCTCTATCTGACTGCTACTCGTCCTGATATTCTCTTTAGCGTCTGTCTTTGTGCCAGATTCCAATCAGATCCTAGAGAATCTCATTTAACAGCTGTTAAGAGAATTCTTAAGTATCTGAAAGGAACCCCTAACCTGGGCCTGATGTATGAGAAAACATCAGAGTATAGGCTTTCTGGTTATTGTGATGCAGATTATGCAGGAGATAGAATAGAACGTAAAAGCACATCTGGAAATTGCCAGCTTCTGGGAAACAACTTAATCTCCTGGGCTAGCAAAAGACAGTCAACAATTGCTCTATCAACTGCAGAAGCAGAATATATCTCAGCGTCACTATGCACAACTCAGATGCTCTGGATGAAACATCAGCTAGAAGATCTACAAATCTTTGAGAGTAACATTCCTATCCTTTGTGATAATACTGCTGCTATTTGTTTAAGTAAGAATCCCATTCTACATTCCAGAGCCAAACACATAGAAATTAAACATCATTTTATTAGAGACTATGTTCAGAAAGGGATAGTAACGCTGAAGTTCATTGATACAGAACATCAATGGGCAGATATCTTTACTAAGCCTCTAGCTGAAGATAGATTTCGTTTCATCTTAGAAAATCTGAACATTAAAAATTGTCCTGAGTAAAATTTGGCTCTGAACATGTAAAATGAGACTCTGATAAAAACAAATATACTTCTGCCTCTGACTCTGATACTTCTACCAAGTTAAGAAGATATCTGAGTTAGAAATCTTCAGAAATCCTTTTGTATTCCTGAAGATCAGAAACATCAACACGTGGGGAACATGCGTCTAACCCTAGAACTTCTAGACAGCTGTCAAGAGAAATCAAAGGTCAGAACGCTTGAAATCTCCTCGAGCAGTGTGCTTACTGTTGGGATTAGACATTCATTAATGAGCTGTAATCATTTTTCCCCCAAACGTGCCATTTTGGTTTTTGTGCTAACGCTGGTATGTGTGTCGTTTTGCATGTGTTTTTACCCTTAGGTATATAAACACTTTTCTCACATTTCACACAATTATCACTCTCACTCACTCTTAAACCCTAAACCCTCTCTCGAAGTTTTCTCTGCAACCTTCTCAGTTCTTCATCTTCTTCATCAATCTTCATCATGAATCCTCAAGAACAATCTGTTTTTGACTTCTCCCAACAAATGGAAGCTGCTTCTAACCCCCAAACCTCAAACACTCAAACACCCATGGTTGTAGATGTTACCACAACCCCAGTTTACAAAGAACCTCACATTTTGGAACGCGAACAACACATAAACCTTTCAACTCCCTTTGAAGGTTTGGATGTTCTATGTGAATCGCTGGTAGATTTTGAGAATTTGAGAAGAAATGGCGTTGATTTAACTGAAGATCTTCGCAAGCAAGGTTGGGAAAACTACTTCAACAGATTGTATGGTCCAATCTATCCTCTTCTGGTGAAAGAGTTCTGGAGATGTGCAGATGCTGATGATGAGTTCATTGTTTCTTTTGTTCTGGGAGTGAAGATCATCATCACAGAAGCATCTATTGCCTCTTTGCTGAACATGGAGAGAACTGGAGGTAAAAGGATTTACAACATTCCTCCAAGGTCCAAGCGCATCACAGAAGTCATTAACCCTACAATCTTCAAAGCAAATGTTGAAGGAAACCCCTCTAAGAACAAGGAGCTTCATCAGAACCTCCGAGTTTGGTTGAAGATTATTCTGGGAACAATCCATCATCGTCCAGCCTCCAACTCTTCAGATTATATAAATGCTGATCAGAAGTGCATCCTCTACTGTATTCAGAAGGGTATTCCAATCAACCTCCCTGTTCTTCTCTTCAGATATCTGAGGGATTCAGTCAGAGAAACAAGGAACAATATGAAGCCCAGATCCTACATCCCTCTGGGAAGATTGCTCTCTGACATCTTCATTGAGCATGGGCTGGTAGATGCTCTGGAGAAGACCAGATGTATGGATGATCTGGCAATTGACGTTGGAAAGCCTCTGAATGCCAGAAATCTGAGGAGTATGGGAATCATCAAAGACATCAGAGTCAAGCCCACTATGAATGTGACCTGGGAAGCTCTGAAGGATCAGAGGAAGATGCCTCATGGCTTTGAAAGGTTCTTCAAAAATGAACCCAGAGATGCCATTGCCATCTACCTTCAGGATCGTCTGGATGAAGGCATTGACGTTTCTGATTTCCGCCTTGAAGACTGTCTGGATTCTGTAGAAGATCTGGTCAGATACAAAAGAGGCCTTTCTGAGAAGAAGATAGCTGAGGAAGCAAGGAAGGCAAAGAAAGCCAGAATTGGAGAAACCTCTGGCACCAAAGCTTCAGCACCTCTGAATGTCTCCTCTGGTAAGTCCATTCCTCCTGTCTCTTCTGAATCTGTAATGGCTTCCTCTAACCCTCTCTCCTCTCAACCAATTTTTACAACCTCAGAAATACCACCTTCTACCATTAGAACCTCTCAACCTCCACCTGTTCTAAAAATTGCCCGTACTTTTACAACAACCTCTGACCCTAATCAACTATATCACCACAGTTCTTCCTCATCCTCTGAGTATGAGTCACCACCTTACCTTTCCCCTTCTTCTAACCAAGAATCCTCTGATCATGAGTCTTCTGATCAAGAACACTCTGACCCAAACTCCCCAACAATAGCTGAAATTTATGCTAAAAATTTCGCTCCACAAACTCAAACACAAACTGAAGTAACCTCTCCCCTCCGAACTTCTATTCCACAACAAACAACCACCATTACCTCTGAAAATCAAACTTCCCTTCCACCACAAACAACCACCACACCCTCTGAAACTCAACCATCTGTAATTCGCCCATCTGAACCTTATATCACTCCACCATTAATTCCCGCTGTACCTAGCCCAGACTCTGACCCATTAGATGTAAACCCACTCTATGCCTCATCCCCCAGTCTTCAACCAGACCCAGATTCTGAACTTCAACCAGAAGCAGAATCTGAACCCCAGCCAGAACCAGAAACTGAACCTCAACCTCTACATCTCAGCCCTCAAAACTCTCCACCTCATTCACCTGAACCTGAACCTGAACCTAAAATTATCACACCTACCCTTGAGGAGGCCATTATGCAGGTTGCAGAATCCTCAGTCCAGAAGATCAAGTCTCTGGCTAAAAATTCTGAAGTTAGTGATGATCCTAAATCTGTTAGGACACACTGGAACAGAGTTATTAGTTGGATGACCTCTGAGTCTTATAGGCTGAAGAGTATCTCTGAACAAGTCAGAAATGGCTACATCAGAGACTCTGAGGAAAGACTCCAGGAAAGACTGGCCAGAGAAGCTGAGGCCAGAAGGTTAGAGGAGGAGAGACTGGCTAGAGAAGCTGAGGCCAAGAGATTGGAAGAAGAAAGGTTGGCTAAGGAAGCTGCAGAAGAAGCTAAGAGGTTGGAAGAAGAACGCCTGGCAAAGGAAGCAGAACTTCTGAGAATTCAGGAAGCAGAAGCCAAGGCTAAGGCAGATGCAGAAGCCCAAGCTGCTGCTGAAGCTGAAACTCAGCAGGCTCTGATTCAGGGGGAGTCTTCCTCTGCGATCCCTCTGATTCTTAACACTCTGAAGGAAATCAAGCAAGATCAGAAAGAGATCAAGCAAGATCAGAGTGAGCTCCGGGCAAGGATGGACAAACAAGACGCTCTGAATGAAAACCTCCAGAATATGTTTGCCATGCTACTACAGAGACTTCCTCCTCCTCCAAACCCTTAGGCACTTAGGATTTATTTTGGTTGCCTAGTGTTTTTGCTTCTGTCTTTTCTTTTTTAGCTCTGATATTCTCTTGAATCTGTTGTTTTTGACTGCTGTTTGCCTTTGTGCTGTTTAATGAAGTGTTTTTCTCTCTATGTTTTTATGTTTTATGCCTTTTTGATTATGCCAAAAAGGGGGAGAAATTATTAAATAGCTCTGATGAAAATTATGTCTAAAACCTTAAGCATTCTGCAACAATTATAGAAATAGTTCTGATATAAATAAGCTCTGATTAAATAATAGCTCTGATTAAATAACTCTAACTTTAAAGTTAAGCATTTGCAGAAAGTTTTCAGAAACCTAATTACTTGGAAAAGCTCTGGTAAGAACTTCTGAACTCCCTAGCGCTAACTCAGGGGGAGCTTTTGTCTATCTGATCTAATATTTTTCATGGTTCATCTGATAATTTTATTTGTTTTGTCATCATCAAAAAGGGGGAGATTGTAAGAACAAAAATAGTTCTACAATAGATTCCATGATTTTGATGATAACAAAGGATGAAACCAAAAGTGGCACCCTAACGAAAAGTTTCTAAGTGTGCAGGGTTCTAAAGAAAGAAGAAATAAATCTGATGATGTCATCAGATGCAAAACAAGATCAGATGCAAAATCTCAAGTATCAGAAGCATCTAAAGTGAAATCTCGTTTCAAGAAGCTCTGACTCTGGACAAAACTACAAAATATCAGAAGCATCTGAACATGAAGTAAAGTCTAGAAGCTCTGACTCTGAACAAATGCCTTCTGCAAAGTCTGAAGTTATCAAGCGTCATCTGAACTTTCAAGAGATAACATCAGAAGCCAATTTCTCCAGATACACAAAGACTCTAATCAGAATTGTTAATCATGATGAAGTAACGTTTAAGCCAAGTTAAAGTTCTGCAAATGGATTTCCTCAATTAGAAAGAGACGTTAATCTCCACTTCCAAGAGAAAAGATACTAATTGTGGTAAGTAGTCACTTCTAAGTGAAAAAGTCTACTGCAGAAGCTATTAATGGAATGGCGTAATTACATCTCAATATCCAATAGATTCAACGCTACTTCAACTCTACTTCAACTCCTATAAATAGAGAAGAAATCTCATTCAGTAAATACGAAGAAATCACTAGCCAAAACTATACTGAAATTATATCACGCTCAAGAAAAACATCTTTGTTCTTCAAAGATTTTCACTAAGCTTTTGCTTATCAAGTGAAAAATTTGTTCTTAAGTTTGTAATATTTGCTTTCTTAGAAGCATTCTAGATTACACATCTTGTATCTATTTTTATTTGATTTCCTCAAGTGACTTGTTGTAGTCTGTAGACTTGAGAGGACTAAGAGATTTTCTTTTCTCTTAGGGGTTGTTTGTAATCTTTCAAGATTAGTGGATTAAGTCCTTGTTGAAGGCGAAATCACCTTGGCCGGGTGGACTGGAGTAGCTTTGTGTTATAAGCGAACCAGTATAAAATCTTTGTGTGATTTTCATTTTGCAAAAGCGCTTAATTTTTCAAACAATTCAAACCCCCCCTTTCTTGTTTTTCTCACCTTCAATTAACAGCTCCATCAAATACCATGCCCCAACGGGAACCAGATTCTGGCCTTTCTTCAAGCAATGGTTCATCATAATCTTTCATTTTCAAGTACAAAATCTCTTCATCAGGAAAATCATACTGCACTGACTGGTTTAGGGTTTAGGGTTTAGGGTTTAGGGTTTAGGGTTTAGGGTTTAGGGTTTAGGGTTTAGGGTCAGCCAAGATACTACTGTTGATCGCTTTCTGAGATCAGTATTCTATATCATACTCTGATAACAACATCTTCCAACGTGCAATCCTCCCAGTTAAAGCAGGCTTCTCAAATATATACTTGATTGGATCCATTTTGGATATCAACCAAGTGGTATGATTCAACATATACTGACGCAGACGCTTAACAGCTCAAGCCAATGCGCAACAAGTCTTCTCAAGCATTGAATACCGAGTCTCACAGTCGGTGAACTTCTTACTGAGGTAGTAAATTGCAAATTCTTTCTTCCTAGTCTCATATTGTTGACCAAGAACACAACCCATACTATCTTTTAGCACAGTCAAATACATGATCAATGGTCTTCCCTCAACAGGTGGAGACAAAATAGGATGTTCAAGCTGATATTCCTTGATACTATCAAATGCTTTTTGGCAATCTTCGGTCCAATCACAAGACTGATCTTTCCAAAGAAGCTTGAATATAGGTGCACATGTGGAAGTCATATGGGAAATGAATCTGGAAATATAATTCAAGCGGTCGAGAAAACCTCTGACTTGCTTCTTAGTTTTGGATGCAGGCATCTCTTGTATTGCTTTGACTTTGGCAAGATCAACTTCAATACCCTTTTAACTGACAATAAAGCCCAACAACTTACCAGAAAGAACACCAAAAGTACACTTATTGGGATTCAAGTGGAGTTTATACTTCCTCAAACGCTGGAATAGCTTCAACAAATGCTCAACATGCTCCTCTTCATCAATTTATTTAGCAATCATGTCATCGACATAAACTTCAATCTCTTTATGCATCATATCATGAAAAAGAGTAGGCATTGCTCTCTGGTAAGTTGCACCATCATTCTTTAGACCGAAAGGCAGCACTCTATAATAGAATGTTCCCTAGGGTGTAATGAACATGGTCTTCTGCATATCTTCGGGTGCCATCTTAATCTGATTATATCCAGAAAATCCATCCATAAATGAAAAGACTTTGAATTTAGAAGTATTGTCTACCAACATATCAATGTGTGGCATATGGAAATCATCTTTCGGACTGCCTTTATTCAAATCTCTATAGTCGACACACATGCAGACTTTTCCATCTTTCTTTGGCACATGCACAATATTGGCCACCCATTGCGGGTACTCAGCTGTTACAAGGAAACCAACATCAATCTGCTTCTGAACTTCCTCTTTGATTTTCACAGCCATATCAGGATGTGTTCTTCTCAACTTCTGCTTGATTGGCGGGCATTCTGGCTTCAACGGCAATCTATGCTCCACAATCTCAGAATCCAACCCAGGCATGTCTTGATAGGACCAAGCAAACACATCTGAATACTCTCGTAGAAGATCAATCAACCTCTTCTTAATATCTAGACACAGGCGAGACCCAATCTTGACTTCCTTCACATCATCTTCGGAACCCAAGTTGACTAGCTCAATCTGCTCTTCAAACGACTGCATAATCTTTTCATCTTGCTCAAGAAGACGAGACAATTCCTCACCCACTTCCACATCACTTTCTTCCTCGGCTTCAAACACAGGGAATTCAAAATTTGGAGAAGAAGAAGGATTATTGTATTCAATGGGGTTAGGAACCAACCTGCATAATGATTTGATACTTTGATTTTAGAGAAGTGAATTTGTGACTAAATATTATGAAGATGGACAATTATATTGTTTATTTATGTTTTTTTTGTGATTACCATTTTCAGAATAAAAGCAAAAAGTAAAAAAATAAAATAAAAATAAAAATAAACATCAAAGATGTGGATGAATATAATTAATTTTAATAATGATCAATTTAAAATGCCCAAACAATGTTCACTTCTCCCTTAGGCATAAGATAAGGATTTTTAAAATATAAAGCAATTACTTAGATCGATGCAAAATAACAGGAATATCAACGGAAATACAATTGTTGTATGTCCCTCCATGCATTACAAAGTTGGTGCAGTCTTCCTCTTCACTACCCTCTAGCACAACAGCTGAATGTTGTTCATTGCCATGAATGAACCCTCCGCTACGAAATCAAAGTTGCATCTCTTCAGATCTAACAGCTGACGAGCCCTTATGGAACCCCAAACCAGTTCTGCCTTTGTTCTCGGAGACCTCTACCACACGCCCCCACTGATCAATAGGACCTTCTTCTACAATCTTTTGAGCATCTTTCAGAGAGGACATAGGTGCCCCAACTCTCTTCTCAATAGCAATAGATAAGGCTTAGAATGGAGTTCCAACCTCATCCTCAGCTTCCACATATGAGAAAGATGACAGATGGCTAACCAACAACGCTTTCTCTCCTCCCACAATAACTAGCTTGCCATTCTTGACAAATTTGAGCTTCTGATGCAGAGTGGAGGTAACAGCCCCTGCCTCGTGAATCCATGGCCTTCCCAATAAACAACTGTAGGTCGGGTGGATATCCATTACTTGGAAAGTAATATGAAAATCACTCGGACCTATATTAACTGGAAGGTCCACTTCACCAATAACCTTCTTGCGCGAGCCATCAAAGGCTTTGACAATCACCCCACTGTACCTCATGGGAGCTCCTTGGTATGATAACTTTGACAATGTTGACTTCGGAAGCACATTAAGTGACGAATCGGTGTCAGCTAGCGCATTTGACAAAGCATCTTCTTTACAGTTCACTGAAATATGCAAAGCCAGGTTATGATTTCTTCCCTCCTTAGGGAGTTCCTCATCACAAAAGCTCAAATTATTGCAAGAAGTGGTGTTTGCCACAATGTGATCAAATTGATCCACAGTAACATCTTGCTCCACATATGCTTATTCAAGAACTCTCTGGAGTGCTTCTCTATGAGCGTCGGAATTCAAAAGCAGAGACAACACAAAAATCTTTGAGGGAGTCTGGAGCAATTGCTCAACCACATTAAATTCACTTCTCTTGATTAGTCGGAGTACCTCATCATCATCATTGGCTTTCAAATTGCTGGATTCACTAGACTTATTCTTTGAACAACCAACTGGATCTACACTAGGCATCTCCACCTTCTTACCAACAACTGTATCTTCTTTATTTTCCGGGAACACCGGTCCAAAAACTCGACCACTGCGGGTCACCTTTGTAACGTCAGCATTGCTCACCACTGAACTGGTCGTAGGTAACGGTACCTCTTGACCATTCTCTAACATCGTAGAATTATATTGATACGGTCCAGCCTTATCAGATGCATATGGGACTGGGCCCGCTAACCGTATTACCAATGGCAATACTGATCTCTGACTACCACTCTTGCTATTGTTGCTATCATACTGAATCACAAACCGCTCTTGCTGCTTGAAAATGGGCACTATGACATTGACATCGTCATCTTCATGACAGGATTGACAAATCTGAATCATGCCTTCATCCATCAGGCGTTGGATGTCCCTTTTCACCACAACACACACCCTTGGGTTCACACTACAAATATCACAACCATCATGGTCATGTTCACAGTCACTCACCATACAGATGTCCTTGTGTATCTGCACAGAGGATCCATGGATAAAATACACATCAAAAACTTTATACTCACCAGGACAGCCGTCCACCATATTCACCGAGGTGTTCCCATGAGCGGGCAAAGGATTAGCTTTCACATTAGGCGTGCGGTCTTCAAAAGACACCATGCCACTCTTCATAAACGTTTTCACCTTATACTTCAACGGATAACAGTTTTCAATATCATGCTGTAGCGGGGTATTCGTTACCATTGGAGATATTGACTAAATCCAAGGTAAACCATACAAGTCGAGTCGCCACCGCACTTCTATTTATCCAAAGGAATGGTTAGAAAGTGAACAAAAAACTAATAGTTTCAACAAAAACTAATAAAAGAAACATAGATCTGGGTAAGGGGGTTGGTTATGCAATGGGAAGGTGTTAGGCACCTAAAACATCCTAGGTACTCCTAGGGATCCCTTTTCATACTTGTTGTAAGGTAGTTTGTCTTGTGAAAAATTTATTTGTGCAAACATGATTGAAGATATGAGAAGAGAATGTACAAGTTATTTACATTTTGTGTTTGGATGGATAAACCCATTGCCTACGTACCATCTTATAAAAAGATTAGGATCAAAACCTCGTAGTTCGGGGTAAAAATCTCAAAACAAATTGGTGAATTGATTGGTCCAAAAGCCTTAAGGTCTTTTGTTATCAAAGGGAGAAAACTCAACCAAACCATAAATCCACCATGTGAGGATAGCTTCAACATGCTAGTGAGGGGTTAACCCTATAATAAGCATGGAAGACTCATTGTCCATCACTAAGGATATAGGTGAGTATTACATCTACCACAAGGATAACTCAAACCTAATAGCTAAAGGTTATGGAAAATTTTGATTAAGAAAGTGGCCATTGGAACCACAAAAGGGAAATTTGAATGGGTTATATTTACCAATTAGAAGTATATACAAAAGTAGTCAAACTTGACTTAAAGATTCAATTCAAAATGAGTGTTATGAAAAGAAAGTTTGAAAATCCAAAGCATAAGGCTTAGGTTTCTAATGTTGAAAACAAAGGTTAAATGTTTGCACAAAAAGGGTTTTGGCTTGGGTTAGAGTGGAGAGATGAAGAAGAAGGGCTAAGTCCTAAGGAAAACAAAAAGATGAGGGATAAGAAATTAAACCACACTAGGAGTTCCTCTCTTGATATCGTATTGATGATCCAAGTAGCTCCCATCCTTTGGAATAAGCAAGCGCAAAGTATAAGAAATCAAACAAGTCTCATAAGAGATCCTCAATGTATCTTGTATCTTCCACTTGGATGAACATGGTAATGATCCTCCAATTAAGCTCAAATGGAAACTCCTAGTTCAAGAGCACACACATCAAAAGTTCCATGGGGTAAAACACTCTCCTAACCAGAGACCAGGGAAACAACAAACTAATAGGGAGATTAAGACTCGAGCCTAATAGTTGACATGCAATCAACATCCCTAAGTTGAGATCTCTAACAAGAACTTAACTCACAAGTAAACAAACATCACACACTATATCCATACAAGAGGCTCAAACAATGGGTGGGCTTTAGTCAAGAGGGGTCATGTCAACCTCGACAAACAAGCCAAACTGTAAAGGGTAATCTGTAGCTCTTAACCACTAACATTGAACGTTAGGGTGAAGCTGATCAAATCGGTAATGAGGATAAGACCTCATGCTCTTAACCCTGGCCAGGGTGAGCTCATGACAAAGAAAGAGTGAGGATCCAGAAAGTGGGATCCTTTTCCACTTAACAGACTCTGGACAAATATCTGGGGCACATGTTCAGAAGCATCAGCACGTAGTGCGAGCATAAAGAACGACACACTGAATAACGGGGGATTGGCTACTAATCCCTTTTATCCGTCAATTTACTCTTCTCTTGGAGGTCTTATCAAATATAACACATGCCTCTTCTTGGAGGTCTTTGAGCACAATTTTAAACAAACACAAATAGAGCCTCTGAAGGAGGACTTGCCACCAAAATGCCTGCCAAAAAGGTGACAGGACTTCAGACTACATGAAGTAAGAAGCTAGCTACCTGAGTGGTGTGTCAACCATAATCCAAAGCTTAAGCAAGAGCTAAAGCAAGCAAGCAACTAAGGTACCTGTACAAAGACTAAACAATTAGTACTTCAGTCATAAAACCAGCAGACAAGCAGTGAAACCCTCTAACAGTTACACAATTCAGTGCATAAGTGCCCTTGCACTCAAATGAGCTCATGAGCTCACCACATCAATTAAAACCCTACAAAACAAAAATAGGTCAGTACTCAATGCATTTGCATCTCTCAAAGTGAGAACAAACCCAATTACCAATGCTAAGTATCCAATCCTGAAACAAAACAACAAAGTTAGCTTATGTACATCCAATCAACACAACAAAGCATAAACAACCAATGGCATGAGATGAATCAAATCACAAGCCCCAAACAGAACCATATGAACCCCTAAACACCAATCACCATGGCCAAAGATCCACCATACTCCAAATATCATTCAAATGCTTCAAAAAGCCTCAAAAAATATGCACAAAATGAGCTTCCAACTTAGAAAATTCATACCAAATCAGAAATGCATGCAATCACTTTGAGGTTTTTTGTATAAGTTTCTCATGCCATGAATGTTCAATATGAAAAAGATCAAGTCCAGAATGATGCAAATGCTATGTGAACAAAAATGCACCAATTCAATGTCAAAAATGTGACACAAATTGTCACACTTTTCTCTATGTGTCAAAAATGATGATAACATATGAGACAAGATCCAAACCAGTGGCCAATAATTCATGTCATGTATGAATGTCATGTATGCAAAAAATTGGATCAAAAAGCTCAAAAATGAGGATTTCATAATGCATTGAATGTACTAGGTCAATTTGGCACAACATCAATTCAAAAATTACCATCTAAAAATCCAGACATCAACAATTCATGAATTCAGCACCATAAAAAAGTAGACATCAATACAAAACTATGAAAAAAAATTGGGACTCATTTGGATCATTTTTGCATTTTTTATGAATTTTACAAACTGATCAAAATAATTGGATAATCAAATGAAAATGGAGGGAAATAGCATTATTTGAATAAACTTAGAAAAAACAGGAACCATCAGATATGGCGCGCGCTTTAGATCAATGGCTCACATTCAAACAGATGAAACGCTGAGTTTCATTAATCCTAGTCATCACACACAGTCAGCTTCAACGCACGCGTGGCTTGGTCAAACGCGCTCTCATCCAATCAAATATCCACGCAATGACACACATGGCATACACATCATCCAAACCCTAAAACACGCAGACGCCGGAGCTACAACTCCGGTCGTCTTCCCCGATGAAACTCCAGTGGCTCCCACGGCGGCGCCACCACAAACATTTCCAAAATTTCCCCAGGCTTACATCATTCCACTCGGTTTTCCACGCTGGTTCCAAATCTCCACTTAGTTTCTCCTAATTCCTCCTAGGTTTTTCAAATCGAAGAGAGAAAGTTTCTAGATCCAAACTTCCATTCAACACTACATCCTTAATACTCACTAATTCTCAATTCTAAGCATATGTACATGATCTACACAGCACGATCTACAAGTCTATGATCAAAAAACAGCAAAAGGAGAGATCGAAAATTGCATCACCTAGAAATGAAGACCTCTGAAACCGCGATCTCTCAAGCTCTACTGCTCCAAATCAACCTCCTTGAACTTCCTTTGAAGCTTTGTGCAAAAAGCAATGGCTGAAACCACTTGAATATGCTTCAATTTCCAAATTCCATCAACATGTGAATGTACATGAACTGCTCGAATTCTTGAGGTATGGCACCCAACAATGAATGATTCTTGATCAGTGAAGCATGAGGATCAAGAATATGTAATAATATCTGAGGCTTGTGTGGAGAAAAATCAAATTCGATTGAGAGAAAATTTTGGAGAGACTCTTGAATTCTAGCTCTGAAATTGTTGTTATATCAGTTATGATTAGGGTTTTCCTATTTATATTCCTTGTTAATGACACTGATAATCACATTAGCCTTGTATTAATCATGATTAGTGAGTTATGAAGCCAATTGCAAAAAATGAAAACTAAGCTCCCATGGCCATAATGCACGTGTGATCTCCCATGCTAAGGCTTTAATTCACTCAAGAACAACCAAGGGTCAGGATTTGAGGATTATTTTGCTTACATCTCAAGCCAAAAATGAATGGTGAAGATTTACTTCAAAATGAACATGTGTGAAATAATGAACATTTGACCATGATTCTTTTGCACAATTGAGCCAAATGATGTTACTTTGAGATGCCTTGAACATGAGAAGCACTTTGCAAAAAGAATGAACCAATTTGAAGCATTACATCAAAAGTTATGCCATTTTGAATTTCCATGCACACTTTGTAATAAAATGACCATAACTTCTCAACCATTCATCATATGGACATGAATTAAGACTTTTTGGAAAGGGGAGACAAAAATATACAACTTTCATGTTCACCAAAAATCCATTTGAAACTTCTTTGACATTGACAAGTCAAGTTGAAAGTGGACCAAAACTTGCCAAATTTGGAAACTTTGAATTACATGTCATTTTCCATTTTTAGTAACTTTTGCCATGACCTTTGAATCTTCAAGATGGATGTTTAGAATGATGAATAGACCCCATTTGAACATGATTGAGGTGTCTCAACTCATTTCCCCACCTCATAGCCCTCAGTTGACTGCACAGTTGACTTTTGGTCCTTAGATGACCTTGAAATGTCTTGATTAACTTGAGCCTCTACCACTTGGTGAAATTGCTTCAAAATGAAACCCTAGCTCATGTAAGCTCCTTATAATAATCATGTGATCCTCATCCCAAGAAAATACCTCATCTCTTGCACAAAGGATCTTCTTGAAGCTCTTGACCTGGTGATTGCTTAAGCTACAAATAAAAGATGTTAGTGACATATTTGTGTGCTTTTGGTTAGTAAATAAAACAAGAAATGCAATTATATACAATTCAAGCATGCTTGGTGATCTCAAACCACTCACAAGAGATCCCTAACTAAAGGGAAATAGAGCCAAGATGCTCAATGATCCCTGAGGC
The DNA here is from genome assembly GCF_024323335.1 of Lathyrus oleraceus. Taxonomy (NCBI): domain Eukaryota; kingdom Viridiplantae; phylum Streptophyta; class Magnoliopsida; order Fabales; family Fabaceae; genus Lathyrus; species Lathyrus oleraceus. The sequence continues at coordinate 42,960,836 of NC_066582.1, forward strand.
TATGCAATGCAATGTTATGATGCCATGAGGGATCTTAGGGACAAAATTGGGGTCTTACAGATGCCCCTATTTAAGGTCATTCTAGCCGGAGAAGTGAAGGTTAAAATCTTCGTCTCGACGAGGTAGAATGGGCTTAAATAATAACAAAGAGACAAATTTTGGTCCCTAAGAGACCTCACAATGCAACTGTATGTATGCAAAATAAACAAACTCTGTGGGGACATGTGTCCATAAAGAAGAAAAGACATCTGGAGAAATTGACAATCCATAGGAGTAATACACTCACTAGGGATAGAGACTCTGGGGACTCTCATAGGGATAAGAAGAAGAATAAAAAAATGCGTGAGCAGGTCACGACTTGAAACTTGGGGAACAGAATCCCAAAGGGAGTAAACCCAATGGAAGGACATCGAGTTGACTCGAAGGTGCATGTGTTGGGGAATATGCCAACACAGCAAAAGGCGATCCACAACAGATACCTCGCTGGGGATGTCTAAAAAGACTCTCATGGGGAAGCATCGGGATGAGGTGTTACCGATTACTGGGTAACAAGCTCAATGAGACATGTGATCTGATCATCGGTATAAGGGTGAGAGAACAACAAGCTCGGGAAGAATGAATATCTAAGACCGGTATAAGGGTGAGAGATATCAATCAACCAAATCATCTGAGGAAGACCTAAAAGGTATATCTCAACTCAGGAAAATCTGACTCCACAGGGGACCAAAGTCATAATAAGGAGCAGAAGGAAGGAACACCAGGGATACCGGTTACTGGGCATATAATAGGTGGCCAACCAAAGCATGAATTGGGGAATATTCCCAAAACACTCATCATCCAAAAAGAGGGAAGAACGCAAACTCGATTATGGGATGGACATTCGATTCCAAAACAGGGATACGAATCTTACTCGACTGGGGAAGAACAAAAGGCTTCGACCAAAGAGTGCATGAGATATATTATCTATTACCGTCGGAACGTAGATAATATACTCTCATGGAAGATTATCCACAACCGATTACTGGGTTAATAAAGGATAAATCGACCGACAGAGAAAGGCATCGGGATACCAAAACTAGGTATATAATGATGACCAAACAAGGGGAGCAACAAACATCACCGGCAAACGGTAAATGAAAGAGGACCTGCTGGGGATAAAATTGCTTAATCAGAGCAATTATCCAAAAGAAGGAGGGAATATCAATATCGAATATTGGATAATGATAACCGTCAAAGAGTGGATTACATCTACCGGATACTGGGTAGAAAACCACGGAAGAGTAATCATCATCAACTAGGATGAACAACAATGGTTAACTCTGCAAAGGGGGGAAAATAGGGTTTACAACTACCGGTATAAGGGTAGAAAACCACAAACTCCGCTGAGGATAAGGTGAATAATTATTGATTACTGAGCAATTATTCATTTACCACAGGGAAACACCAGAGACAGTCACAAGAGGCCAATTTAGGATCAAACCAAAAAGGCAAACTGAATCGAGACTCATCCTAATGAGGATATAACTCAATAGGGGAACCCATTCCAATATATGTGTTGGGAGGAAGCAGAAACAACCTTCGTCCACGAGGATATAACTCAGTGGGGAATATGGCAGGAAAGATAAACACTTTCTGCTTAAAGGGGCTGACTCTATATTGAGGGATCAGACACCGACATCTGCTTGGGAAATGTATTACTAACTAGCAGAGGATAACAAACAATAGATATATGGCAAAAAATGCAATATGAATATCCAAATGTTTGAAGGTTATATGCACATATGCGTGATTTATGTATGATGAATGCTGACAAACAGACATTCTAACACAAACAGCTCCAAAGGAAAAGGCACACAGCCGTCTGGTACTACATCTCAAGGGAGGAAGCCCAAAATTCCAATGGAGAGTATCCAATCTGCCGGGGAATCAGAGATACCAGGAAATCACAAAATCTCTGGGGGATGAATCATCAGTCAATCCGGCTGGGGAAAAAAGTTCATTGCATAGGCAGAAACTGCCACAAAAGCAACTCTACTGGGGAATCCATCTGAGGGATATAAGAGGAATCTGGTGATCCGACACCAAGTACCAAACTCACCAAGGAGATCACACCTGCTGAGGAGAAAAGATCGCTCTTCCGTTGAAGGGGAGAGTGGTGAACATCTCAACAAGCATACCACTCGGGGATGAACCATAAAAGGGGCTCCGGAGGAAGAAGATACAGTCATGCCAGGGATATGAACAAATGTCTTACCCTGTTGGGGATCCTACCACCCTTGGGAGAGCACTGAGGATCTCCTAAGTATCCTTCTGTCATTGTGAATGTTCACTTTGTTTAAAAAACAAGTTATGAAAAATTCATTTATTTAAAACAATGATATTTTCTCAATTAAAAAATGCAAAACATTTGTTGAAATAGAAGCAAATAAGAGTGCAAATAATTGGATAAAAGGCTCAAATTCGTTTGATGGAATGGTAGCCTGCAAATGGCAAGACCCCATATATTTTTTACAAGTTTGAAATTGGTGATATATATTGGAAAAGGGCTACATAGAACATAATGACCATTTCTCCACCAATTCTGAATTCGATGTATTCGAAGCTTTGGTTGACGACGAATGAACAAGAATCTCTGATGGATGACAGTTGTAGAACAAAGTCTTGTCAGGATGCAGTTACTTGCCAAATCCCTAATTTTTGCCTAGATTGCCTCAGGATGAGGTACTCAATCTAGCAGGATGCATATGTTCATTTTTTATGTCTCTAACTTTTGCCTGGATCTCCCTTTCGGGTTTTCAATCCACCGAGACGCTCATTTTTGCCTAAGCCGCCCTTTCGGGTTTTCAACTTAGTGAGCTATTCTGTTTTTATTTTTAGGCGAAGTATTTCTTGACTGCATCTGAATTCACAGGACGAGTGAAATCCTCCCCATCCATAGTTGTAAGTATCAAAGCACCGCCTGAAAAGGCTCTCTTAACAACATATGGACCTTCATAGTTTGGAGTCCACTTGCCCCTGGAATCGGGCACGAAAGACAAGACCTTCTTGAGCACGAGGTCACCCTCTCGGAACACGCGAGGCTTGACCTTCTTATCAAAAGCCTTCTTCATTATCTGCTGATACAACTGACCATGACACATGGAAGTCAATCTCTTCACTTCAATCAAATTCAGCTAGTCATAGCGACTCTGAACCCATTCAGCATCAGTCAACTTGGCCTCCATCAAGACTCTCATTGATGGGATCTCCGCCCTCTACTGGGAGTACGGCCTCCATGCCATAAACAATAGAGAAAGGGGTTGCCCCTGTTGAAGTGCAGACAGATGTACAATATCCATGCAAAGCAAATGGCAGCATCTCATGCCAATCTTTGTACGTAACAACCATCTTGTGGATAATTTTCTTGATATTCTTATTAGCAGCTTCAACAGCCCCATTCATCTTGGGTCTATAAGGAGAAGAATTATGGTGTGCAATCTTGAACTCACTACACAACTCTTTCATCATCTTGTTATTCAAGTTAGATCCATTATCAGTAATGATCTTATCTGGCACACCATAGCGGCATATGAGTTGATTCTTGATAAACTTCACGACCACCTGCCTGGTCACATTTGCATATGATGCCGCTTCAACCCACTTAGTGAAGTAATCAATTGCTACGAGAATAAACCTGTGTCCATTGGACGCTTTCGGCTCAATCATGCCAATCATGTCAATTCCCCACATAGAGAAAGGCCATGGTGATGAAATTACATTCATAAGTGTCGGGGGAATATGAATCTTATCCGCATAAATCTGACACTTATGGCATTTCTTTACATATTTGCAGCAGTCAGACTCCATTGTCAGCCAATAGTAGCATGCTCTCAACATCTTTCTAGCCATGGCATGTCCATTGGAATGGGTACCAAATGAACCTTCATGGACCTCAGTCATCCACAGGTCTGCTTCGTGTCTATCCACGCATCTGAGCAGAACCATGTCAAAATTTCTCTTATAAAGCACTTCGCCATTGAGGTAGAAACTGCCTGACAATCTTCTCAAAGTCTTCCTATCTTTCACAGATGCCCCAGGCGGATAAACCTGGTTCTGGAGGAAGCACTTGATGTCATAATACCATGGTTTATCATCCTTCACTTCTTCAACTGCAAATACATGAGTTGGTCTATTCAAGCGCATCACGGTGATATTGGGAACTTCATTCCACAGTTTAACCATAATCATTGAAGCAAGCGTAGCAAGAGCGTCTGCCATTAGATTCTCATCTCGAGGAAGATGGTGGAAGTCAACCTCAGTAAAGAACGTTGAAATCCTCCTCGCGTAATCCCTATATGGAATAAGACCAGGCTGATTCGTCTCCCATTCACCCTTGATCTGATTGACAACGAGGGCCGAATCACCATAAACATCAAGATGCTTGATCCTTAGATCAATGCATTCTTCCAATCCCATAATACATGCCTCGTACTCAGCCATATTATTCGTGCATTTGAAAGTTAGCCTTGTTGTAAAAGGAATATGTGTGCCCTGAGGAGTAATAATTACTGCCCCAATACCATTTCCATACTGATTTACAGTGCCATCAAATACCATACTCCATCTGGAACCAGGCTCTGGCCCTTCGTCGAGTGTAGGCTCATCACAATCTTTCATCTTCAAATACAGAATCTCCTCATCTGGGAAGTCATACTGAACTGACTGATAATCCTCAATAGGCTGATGTGCCAAGTGGTCAGCCAAGATACTACCTTTAATAGCCTTCTGAGCTCGATACTCAATATCATACTCAGATAACAACATCTGCCAACGGGCAATCCTCCCAGTTAAAGCAGGCTTCTCAAATATGTACTTGATTGGATCCATTCTGGATATCAACCAAGTTGTATGATTTATCATATACTGGCGTAAACGCTTAGCGGCCCAAGCCAAAGCACAGCATGTCTTCTCAAGCATTGAGTATCGAGACTCACAATCAGTGAACTTCTTACTTAGGTAGTAAATAGCATACTCTTTCTTCCCTGATCCGTCTTGCTGACCAAGTACACAACCCATTGAGTCTTCAAGAACTGTCAAATACATAATCAATGGTATTCCTTCTACAGGCGGAGACAGGATTGGAGGTTCAGACAGATACTCTTTGATACTATCGAAAGCTTTCTGGCAATCCTCGGTCCAATCATGGGACTGATCTTTCCAGAGGAGCTTGAATATCGGCGCACATGTGGCAGTCATGTGGGATATGAATCTGGAAATATAATTCAAGCGGCCAAGAAAACCTCAGACTTGCTTCTCAGTTTTGGGCGCAGGCATCTCTTGTATTGCTTTGACCTTTGCAGGATCAACCTCAATACCTCTTTCGCTGACAATAAAGCCCAATAACTTGCCAGAACGGACTCCAAATGTACACTTGTTGGGATTCAGACGAAGCTTGTACTTTCTCAATCGCTGAAAAAGCTTCAACAAGTGCTCTACATGTTCCACTTCCGTTCTCGACTTAGCAATTATATCATCAACATATACCTCAATCTCCTTGTGCATCATATCATGGAACAAGGTGGTCATAACTCATTGATACGTGGCTCCGGTGTTCTTCAAACCGAAGGGCATCACTCGATAACAGAATGTTCCCCAAGGTGTGATGAATGTTGTCTTCTCCATATCCTCGGGTGCCATCTTAATCTGATTATATCTAGAAAATCCGTCCATAAATGAGAAGACTTTGAATTTAGTTGTATTGTCTACCAACATATCAATATGTGGTAGAGGGAAATCATCTTTTGGACTAGCTTTATTCAAATCTCTATAATCCACACACATTCGAACTTTTCTGTCTTTCTTAGGCACGGGCACAATATTGACCACCCATTGAGGATATGTAGAAGTCACCAGAAACCCCGCATCAATTTGCTTCTGAACTTCCTCTTTGATCTTCACTGCCATATCAGGATGAGTTCTTCTGAGCTTCTGCTTCACAGGCACGCACTCAGGCTTCAAGGGCAGGAAATGTTGCACAATATCTGTATCTAGACCCGACATGTCTTCATACGACCAAGCAAAGACATCGACATATTCTCGTAGCAATTCAATCAACCCCTCCTTAACAGATTCTTCTAGGAGTGCCCCAATCTTCACTTCCCACACACAATCCTCAGACCCCAAGTTGACTATTTCCAGATTCTCAAGATGCGGCTGAATGATCTTCTCTTCATGCTCAAGTAGACGGGTAATCTCGTCAGGAATCTCTTCAACATCATCTTCCTCTTCCTCAAATACAGGGAACTCAAAATTGGGAGATGGTGTCAGATCATTATGTTCAATGGGTTTGATCAACCTGCATAATGATTTTGGATATGAAAAGCTTTTAGAAATCAAACAAGGCAAATCATTATGCAGATGAAAAGATTGATTTTATTCTATTTTTAGGGTTTTATGTGATCACCAATTTCATGCAAAAACGAAAAGGGAAAATAAATTGGGAAAACAAACATTTAACATGAATTTATTGAATGAAAATATCATTGTATTTATGTTGCTAACAATGTCATCACTTCTCCTTTTTGGCATGGGAGAAGGGTTTTTAAACAAAGTGATCATTACATTGACTTGTGGATGACTGTAGGAATATCCACAGCGACCCAATTGTTGCAGACCCCTCCAGGGATGGTGAAATTGCCTGAATCCTCTGTATCTTCTTCCAAAATAGCAACAGCTTCTTCCTCCTGACCAGTGTGGATAAAACCTCCACTCTTGAACAACCCTTTCTCATTGAAAACCCCAGAAGAAAAGCCTATGCCAGCCCAAGACTTATTGTCTTCCAGCTCAATCATTCTCCCTAGACCAGCAATTGCACCATACTCAATGGCCCATTTCGCATCTCTATAGGAAGTAAATGAAGGAATTCTTTTCTCAACAGGCTCAGCTATAGATAAAGCTTGGAAAGGAGTTCCAACTTCATCTTCAACATCTATGTACGAGAAGGAAGACAAATGGCTAACCAGGAGAGCCTTTTCTCTAAGAGTCTTCAATTCCTTGCGAAGCTCAAGAAATTGGTCGTTCATAGCGTCCATCTTCTCATGGACATCTGGGCCCTCAGATGGCTCAGAATGATAAATGGTGTCGTCTACCCTAGGCATGGTATGCACGACAGGCGGAGGAACAGCAAGGACCGGGCTAGATGCCGGCATAGAAGAAAAAGTTGGAGCAGGGCCCTCAGGCATGAAATTGGGAGGCATCCCCCACGGGAATCCGGTTGGCATAGAGGCTGGAGCAAAATGTGCACTGGCTGCAGGTACAATTAAGGAAACAATCTCAGAGATGGTTGTCCTCTGGGGAGGAGTTGAAGGTGTTGGAGAAGACTGGCTCTGGGCAGCCAGGAATGATTCCATCAAAGCACTCAGTCTGGCGACTTCTTCTTTGAGTTCACGGTTCTCTTACTCTAGATGATCCATCAGTCTTGAAGAGTTGGCTCTAGTGTAGTACTGGTGAGTCAGCTTGTCTTCAAAATAAATGAAGAACATAGAGTTAGACCACAAGACCAGAAGCCGGGAACAAAACCTGCTTATGCATATGATGCATGCAATGCTTGTGCATATGATTTGTTTTTATTTCAAAGGAACTCTAGGGTTTTATTTGCAAATTTTGGAAATATTAATTATTTATCACATATGGAAATATCTCATCAAATAATATCAGGGAAAAGAAATACAGCATTTGTCAATCATATACAAGAGAAAAGGAAAATAATCATCCTATGGATCCCTAGGAACAATCATCTAAAGCTCGGGACACAGGAAGATAGGATGCGCGAAGTCTCTTCACTTCCTTCTCGTAAGCTGCCTCCATATCTGCCTTTTCCTTGGCGAGTCGATCATACTTCCTCTTCCAACACTTGGAAGACTGGGGAAGTAGAGAAGTCCATGCATCATTAGGATCATCAATAACCTGATGCTCGAGGAACTCTATCAAAGCATCTTTCTCCTTAATCTGCTGAAGCAACTCTTCCCTTTCACGGATCCAGGCACGTGATAGGTCTTCGTCTCTCAACTCCTCTACTCCTTGGTTAGGGAGGGTTGAAGGCCCAGCCATAATCCTAGGTGTAGGTCTCGGATATTTGTAAGGCATGAGATACTCAGATGCTCTCTTCCTTACCCAAGCAGTGTAAGGCTCCATAGCAACACAATTCTTAGGACCCAACTCCTTCCTTCCTTTCTTATGAACCTTGCGCCAAGCGCGAACCATTCTGCCCTTCAAGCCTTGGGGATCTTTACCCTCCTGAAAGAACACACCCTCTAACAGAATGTTATTAGGTTTATCCTTTAGGGGGAACCCAAGCTGACGACGTACTAAAACAGGGTTGTAGTTAATCCCACCACATGTACCAAGAAGAGGTACATTGGATAATTCACCACAAGAGTCAATAATCTGCACACCATCATACACACGGTTATACCAAGAGATATCATCATTAGCGAGAGACATAAGTCTCGTGGACCACCATAGACATCTCTTGTTCTCCTTGAAGGCGACCGTCTGAGGTAAGTGAGAAATAAACCACTTATACAACAGAGGCAAACAGCACACAATGGCACCACCACCCTTTGCATTCCTCATATGCAAAGAGAAATAGGTATCACCCAACAGAGTCGGAACGGGATTGAGAGCGAAGAAGATCCTAGTAGCGTTCACATCCACAAACTTGTCGATGTTGGGGAACAATACCAACCCATAGATGAGAAGTACAAATATGGCTTCAAAGGCATCCTCACTCATGGCCTTCCCATAAACAGTAGCTTGAGCAATGAGGAACTCAGAAGGGAGACCTTGAATTCCACCTTTGGTAGTCATATGAGCACCAATCAGAGATTCATCTATGTGCAACATGTCAGCTATCTCTTGAGAAGTAGGAATACTCTCCAAGCCACTGAACGACAACTGGTCTAGAATAGGTATACCCACGAGATAAGCATACTCCTCAAGGGTAGGCAAAAGCTGGAAGTCCGGAAACGTGAAGCAACGGTACAAGGGATCATAAAACTGCACCAATACGCTCATCAACCCTTCATCCACCTGAGTAGTCAGAAGAGGAAGAAGCTTCCCAAAGCGAGCTTTGAAACCCAAAGGATCTAATACATAGGATGTCAGATTCCTTAACTCTTTCAAATCTGGTTGCCTGAAACTGTACTTCTTTGTATTCCTTCTTTGTCTTTCCATGTCTGAAAATTTTGCAAATAAACCCCTTAAGTTCCTTGAAATTTTCTTTTATTATTGATGATATAGATGCAAATGAGTGCATGAATGCATGAATGCAACAATCACACTCAAGGATCAAGCAAAGCACACCAAACAAAGGTCATTGGATGGATCATATTATCCTTAATATCAATCATCCATTTTGGTGGATTATGGTTTACACCTTATCAACACCCAAGTTCCATTGATATTAAGGATGTATGAACGGATCAACCATGAATCAAGGGTTTATTGCAAATCACGAGCATGGAGTCTCGGTTAAGAACCACCCAATGGGAATGTACTAGGGTTTAAACCTGCCAAACATGTTCTACAAGAGGTTCCCATAGTCATCATCCCATCTTTCAGATATTATCGGAGAAACGACTACTCGTATTCCAAAAATATTCTCAAGAGAGACTCTTATGAGTGTAGTATCGCGTAACAATCGTATCAAATCTTACATTTGAACGACTTTCGCACTACATCCTAAAAATAGGCCAAGATGGGCTTGGTAAACTAAGGTCCTTGGCTTCTAAGGTCTATATTGGAAAGAGTAATGTCTAACCACAACTTACTTGTGTGACATTATTGATCCCAACATGACCTCCACCAAGTGAATGGACTTGCAAGTCAACTTGCTAAGGAATAACTCCACACAAGTCAACAAGACTACGCCATTATCCTATCCTAAGTGCACTCAAGTCCGGGTATAGAACTCATCTCACAAAGATCACCAAGCCTACGAGGAATTAATATCAAGCAAATCAATCATTACATACAATACAGTAATCCCAAATTGCACAAAAATATGTCACAAAACAATACAATACAACAAGCATGAAAAGTTGGCAAAACCCACTAGGCTTTGCTCCCCAGCAGAGTCGCCACTTTTCTGTAGCGGGGTATTCGTTACCATTGGAGATATTGACTAAATCCAAGGTAAACCATACAAGTCGAGTCGCCACCGCACTTCTATTTATCCAAAGGAATGGTTAGAAAGCGAACAAAAACCTAATAGTTTCAACAAAAACTAATAAAAGAAACAGAGATCTGCGTAAGGGGGTTGGTTATGCAATGGGAAGGTGTTAGGCACCCAAAACATCCTAGGTACTCCTAGGGATCCCTTTTCATACTTGTTGTAAGGTAGTTTGTCTTGTGAAAAATTTATTTGTGCAAACATGATTGAAGATATGAGAAGAGAATGTACAAGTTATTTACATTTTGTGTTTGGATGGATAAACCCATTGCCTACGTACCATCTTATAAAAAGATTATGATCAAAACCTCGTAGTTCGGGGTAAAAATCTCAAAACAAATTGGTGAATTGATTGGTCCAAAAGCCTTAAGGTCTTTTGTTATCAAAGGGAGAAAACTCAACCAAACCACAAATCCACCATGTGAGGATAGCTTCAACATGCTAGTGAGGGGTTAACCCTATAATAAGCATGGAAGACTCATTGTCCATCACTAAGGATATAGGTGAGTATTACATCTACCACAAGGATAACTCAAACCTAATAGCTAAAGGTTATGGAAAATTTTGATTAAGAAAGTGGCCATTGGAACCACAAAAGGGAAATTTGAATGGGTTATATTTACCAATTAGAAGTATATACAAAAGTAGTCAAAGTTGACTTAAAGATTCAATTCAAAATGAGTGTTATGAAAAGAAAGTTTGAAAATCAAAAGCATAAGGCTTAGGTTTCTAATGTTGAAAACAAAGGTTAAATGTTTGCACAAAAAGGGTTTTGGCTTGGGTTAGAGTGGAGAGATGAAGAAGAAGGGCTAAGTCCTAAGGAAAACAAAAAGATGAGGGATAAGAAATGAAACCACACTAGGAGTTCCTCTCTTGAGATCATATTGATGATCCAAGTAGCTCCCATCCTTTGGAATAAGCAAGCACAAAGTATAAGCAATCAAACAAGTCTCATAAGAGATCCTCAATGTATCTTGTATCTTCCACTTGGATGAAAATGGTAATGATCCTCCAATTAAGCTTAAATGGAAAATCCTAGTTCAAGAGCACACACATCAAAAGTTCCATGGGGTAAAACACTCTCCTAACCAGAGACCATGGAAACAACAAACTAATAGGGAGATGAAGACTCGAGCCTAATAGTTGTCATGCAATCAACATCCCTAAGTTGAGGTCTCTAACAAGAACTTAACTCACAAGTAAACAAACATCACACATTATATCCATACAAGAGGCTCAAACAATGGGTGGGCTTTAGTCAAGAGAGGTCATGTCAACCTCGACAAACAAGCCAAATTGTAAAGGGTAATTTGTAGCTCTTAACCACTAACATTGAACGTTAGGGTGAAGCTGATCAAATCGGTAATAAGGATGAGACTTCATGCTCTTAACCCTGGCCAGGGTGTGCTCATGACAAAGAAAGCGTGGAGATCCAGAAAGTGGGATCCTTTTCCACTTGACAGACTCTGGACAAAGATCTGGGGCACATGTTCAGAAGCATCAGCACGTAGTGCGAGCATAAAGAACGACACACTGAATAACAGGGGATTGGCTACTAATCCCTTTTATCCGTCAATTGCCTCTTCTCTTGGAGGTCTTATCAAATATAACACATGCCTCTTCTTGGAGGTCTTTGAGCATAATTTTAAACAAACACAAACAGAGCCTCTGAAGGAGGACTTGCCAGCAAAATGCCTGCCAAAAAGGTGACAGGACTTCAGACTACATGAAGTAAGAAGCTAACTACCTAAGTGGTGTGTCAACCACAATCCAAAGCTTAAGCAAGAGCTAAAGCAAGCAAGCAACTAAGGTACATGTACAAAGACTAAACAATTATTACTTCAGTCGTAAAACCAGCAGACAAGCAGTGAAACCCTCTAACAGTTACACAATTCAGTGCATAAGTGCCCTTGCACTCAAATGAGCTCATGAGCTCCCCACATCAATTAAAACCCTACAAAACAAAAATAGGTCAGTACTCAATACATTTGCATCTCTCAAAGTGAGAACAAACCCAATTACCAATGCTAAGTATCCAATCCTGAAACAAAACAACAAAGTTAGCTTATGTACATCCAATCAACACAACAAAGCATAAACAACCAATGGCATGAGATGAATCAAATCATAAGCCCCAAACAGAACCATATGAACCCCTAAACACCAATCACCATGACCAAAGATCCACCATACTCCAAATATCATTCAAATGCTTCAAAAAGCCTAAAAAATATATGCACAAAATGAGCTTCCAACTTAGAAAATTCATACCAAATCAGAAATGCATGCAATGACTTTGAGATTTTTTGTATAAGTTTCTCATGCCATGAATGTTCAATATGCAAAAGATCAAGTCCAGAATGATGCAAATGCTATGTGAACAAAAATGCACCAATTCAATGTCAAAAATGTGACACAAATTGTCACACTTTTCTCTATGTGTCAAAAATGATGTTAACATGTGAGAAAAAATCCAAACCAGTGACCAATAATTCATGTCATGTATGAATGTCATGTATGCAAAAAATTGGATCAAAAAGCTCAAAAATGAGGATTTCATAATGCATTGAATGCACTAGGTCAATTTGGCACAACATCAATTCACAAATTCTCATCTAAAAATCCAGACAACAACAATTCACGAATTCAACACCATAAAAAAGTAGACATCAATACAAAACTATGAAAAAAAATTGGGACTCATTTGGATCATTTTTGCATTTTTTATGAATTTTACAAACTAATCAAAATAATTGGATAGTCAAATGAAAATGGAGGGAAATAGCATTATTTGAATAAACTCAGAAAAAACAGGAACCATCAGATATGGCGTGCGCTTTAGATCAATGGCTCATATTCAAACAGATGAAATGCTGCGTTTCATTAATCCCAGTCATCACACACAGTCAGCTTCAACGCACGCGTGGCTTGGTCAAACGCGCTCTCATCCAATCAAATATCCACGCAATGACACACATGGCATACACATCATCCAAACCCTAAAACACGCAGACGCCGGAGCTACGGCTCCGGTCGTCTTCCCCGATGAAACTCCGGTGGCTCCCACGGCGGCGCCACCACAAACTTTTCCAGAATTTCCCCAGGCTTACATTATTCCACTCGGTTTTCCACGTTGGTTCCAAATCTACACTTAGTTTCTCCTTATTCCTCCTAGGTTTTTCAAATCGAAGAGAGAAAGTTTCTAGATCCAAACTTCCATTCAACACTACATCCTTAATACTCACTCATTCTCAATTCTAAGCATATGTACATGATCTACACAGCACGATCTACAAGTCTATGATCAAAAAACAGCAAAAGGAGTGATCGAAAATTGCATCACCTGGAAATGAAGACCTCTGAAATCGCGATCTCTCAAGCTCTACTGCTCCAAATCAACCTCCTTGAACTTCCTTTGAAGCTTTGTGCAAAAAGCAATGGCTGAAACCACTTGAATATGCTTCAATTTCCAAATTCCATCAACATGAGAATGTACATGAACTGCTCGAATTCTTGAGGTATGGCACCAAACAATGAATGATTCTTGATCAGTGAAGCATGAGGATCAAGAATATGTAATAATATTTGACGCTTGTGTGGAGAAAAATCAAATTCGATTGAGAGAAAATTTTGGAGAGACTCTTGAATTCTAGATCTGAAATGGTTGGTATATCAGTTATGATCAGGTTTTCCTATTTATATTCCTTGTTAATGACACTGATAATCACATTAGCCTTGTACTAATCATGATTAGTGAGTTATGAAACCAATTGCAAAAAATGAAAATTAAGCTCCCATGGCCATAATGCACGTGCGATCTCCCATGCTAGGGCTTTAATTCACTCAAGAACAACCAAGGGTCAGGATTTGAGGATTATTTTGCTTACATCTCAAGCCAAAAATGAATGGTGAAGATTTACTTCAAAATGAACATGTGTGAAATAATGAACATTTGACCATGATTCTTTTGCACAATTGAGCCAAATGATGTTACTTTGAGATGCCTTGAACATGAGAAGCACTTTGCAAAAAGAATGAACCAATTTGAAGCATTACATCAAAAGTTATGCCATTTTGAATTTCCATGCACACTTTGTGATCAAATGACCATAACTTCTCAACCATTCATCATATGGACATTAATTAGGACTTTTTGTAAAGGGGAGACAAAAATATACAACTTTCATGTTCACCAAAAATCCATTTGAAACTTCTTTGACATTGACAAGTCAAGTTGAAAGTGGACCAAAACTTGCCAAATTTGGAAACTTTGAATTACAGGTCATTTTCCAATTTTAGTAACTTTTGCCATGACCTTTGAATATTCAAGATGGATGTTTAGAATGATGAATAGACCTCATTTGAACATGATTGAGGTGTCTTAACTCATTTCCCCACCTTATAGCCCTCAGTTGACTGCACAGTTGACTTTTGGTCCTCAGATGACCTTGAAATGTCTTGATTAATTTTAGCCTCTACCACTTGGTGAAATTGCTTCAAAATGAAACCCTAGCTCATGTAAGCTCCTTATAATAATCATGTGATCCTCATCCCAAGAAAATACCTCATCTCTTGCACAAAGGATCTTCTTGAAGCTCTTGACCTGGTGATTGCTTAAGCTACAAACAAAAGATGTTAGTGACATATTTTTATGCTTTTGGTTAGTAAATAAAACAAGAAAAACAATGATATACAATTCAAGCATGCTTGGTGATCTCAAACCACTCACAAGAGATCCCTACCTAAAGGGAAAGGGAGCCAAGATGCTCAATGATCCCTGAGGCTATGCAATGCAATGTTCTGATGCCATGAGGGATCTTAGGGACAAAATTGGGGTCTTACACATGCCCAAGTGCACCCTGATGAAAAGCACAGCGAAGCTTAGGTTTATACCACCAAGGAAGTGGTTTTGGGATCTGCGGTAGGTTCCTCAGTTGAATCAAGTTTTTGAGGACTAATGATGGGTACAGTTCTGCATATGTCATCGGAATCAGGTCAAAAGAGACTTTCTTCCTCTTGAAGTTCTGTTGTTGATGATGATTATTGGTATTGTTGTTGTAGGTGTTCGTTCTTTGTTACGGTGGTTGTTGTTGACGTTGATTTTGATATTGATATTGTTGTTGTTGTTGAATTGGTGTTGTTTGCTAATTTGAAAATTTTGGAATAATGGAAGATACTTGATGATGATGATGTTGACGGGGTGGTGGATTTCTTCTGACCTGAGGCCTCCTTTGCCTCCCACTGGAAATTGCATTGGTTTCATTATCCCTCCTCTTGCTAAAACTACTTCCATACTTCTTGCTTGTCGATGCCTCATCTTTTGACAATCGTCCTTCACGGACCCCCTCTTCAAGTCGCATCCCCATGTTTACCATCTCGGTAAAATCACTGAGGGCACTGGTGATCATTTGTTCATAATAAAATGAACTTAGGGTTTTCAGGAATATTTTTGTCATCTCTTTCTCCTCCAAAGGAGGAGTGATCTGGGCAGCCAACTCCCTCCATCTCTACGCATATTCCTTGAATGTCTCCTTGTCTTTCTGAGACATAGAGCTCAACTGGTCTCTTTCTGGCGCTATATCCATGTTGTACTTATACCGTTTCACGAAAGCCTCTCCTAAATCATTGAAAGTGTGGATGCTTGCATTATCTAACCCCATATACCAACGCAGTGCATCACTAGTCAGGCTATCCTGGAAGTAGTGAATCAGCAATTGGTCATTATCTGTTTGAGTCGACATCTTTGCGAGCATACATCACAAGATGACTAAGTGGACAAGAGTTTCCCTTGTATTTTTCAAAGTCAGGCACTTTGAATTTCATTGGGATTTTGACATTAAGTAACAGGCATAGTTCAACAGCACTCTTACCAAACAGATCTTTGCCTCTCAGCGTTTTCAGTTCCTTGCGCAACTCAAGAAATTGGTCTTTCATTTCGTCCATCTTCTCATAGACGTCCGGGCCCTCAGATGGCTCGGAATGATAGATGGTGTCCTCTACGCAAGGCAAAGTGTGCACAACAGGAGGTGGCACAGACATGACCGGACTAGATGCCGGCATGGAAGATAACGTAGGCACAAAGCCTTCTGGCACAAAATGGGGAGACACTCCCCACGGGAATCCGGTAGGCAGGTTTGGTGCGAAGTGGGCAGTGGCAGTAGGCACGGTAGAGGTGACCACTTCAGAAATGACTGTTCTCGCGGGAGGATTTACAGGCGTTGGAGAAGCTTGGCTTTGAGCAGCAAGAACTGACTCCATCATGGCAGTCAACCGGGAAATCTCCTCTTTCAAATATCTGTTCTCTTGTTCAAGGTGCTCCATGATGCTTGGATGATTAGCTCTGGTGTTGTACCGGTGAGTCAGCTTGGCTAAAGCACAGAAGAACACCAATCAGACACCTGGAAAAAATCTGCTTATGCAAATGATGCATGAAATGCAATGCTTGATTATTTTTGTTTTTAAGGAATTTACTACATCATTTGCAAATATATATTTAAATGGAAACTTGCAAAAAATTTATATGATCAAAAATCTCTTTTTATAAATTGGAAGGATTACACTGAGTACAATTTCAGAAACAAAAATAAAAAGATATAATAGAAAAGGAGACTAGTCATCCTAAGGATCCCTAACAACAATTTCAGAAGATCTGGCTGAAGGCGCGTACTTCCTTAGAATGCGACGAATCTTGGTCTTAAAAGAAGCCTTCATCCGAGTCTTCTCGAGGACAAGTTGGTCAACAATCTTCTTCCAAGCAACGGAAGGCTGAGGCATGCTAGAAGATGAAACCTCTGCCTCTCTCTATCTCTTCATCACTCGGTCTTCAAGTAGCTCAATCAGTGCATCTTTGTCATTAGACTCCAACTGCAACTCTTCATGCTTCTTGCTCAAAGCATGGAAACGCTCTTCCCACATATCCTTCTCTTGCTTCATCTTGATGAGTGCGTCTTCCAACTCCTCTACATCTTGGTTAGGGAGAGTTAATGTCTCAACCACAACCATAGACATAGGTCTTTCACAAGGATAAGGCGTATTCAACTCCATATCTCTCTTCTTCACCCAAAGAGTGTAAGCTTCCAAAGCTACACAATTGCGCGGACCAAGCTTGGATCTTCCTTTCCTATGCACATTATGCCAAGCATGCACAATCTTCTGCTTCAAATGTTGGGGATCTTTACCCTCTTGATAGAAAAGACCTTCTAACAAAGTATTATTAGGTTTGTCTCTCAAGGGGAACCCAAGTTGACGACGAGCCAAAGAAGGGTTGTAGTTAATTCCTCCTTGTGTACCAATGAAAGGCACATTAGAGAATTCACCACAACTATTAATAATCTCCAAACTACTTAAAGATGGGTCATACCAAACTATATCATGATTAGTGAGAGAAATAAGTCTCTAAGACCACCTTAGACATTGTTTGTTCTCCATAAAAGCAGGTGTCTGAGGCAAGTGAAAAATAAACCACTTGTACAGAAGAGGAATGCAACAGACAATCGTTCCACCACCCTTAGAATTCCTTAGATGCAGAGAGAAATACATATCACCCAACAAAGTAGGCACATGATTCCCAATCAAGAAAAGTCTAATGGCGTTAACATCAACAAAACCATCAATGTTAGGGAACAAAGCTAATCCATAGATGAGCAACACAAAGATAGCTTCAAAAGCGTCAACACTTCCAGCTTGAGCAAAAGTAGTAGCTTCCTTGATGAGGAAAACAAATGAAAATCCAAATAACCCTCCTTTCTTCACCCAATGAGCCTCTATCTCAACCTTCTTTGAGTGAAGAGCTTCAACAATAATACTAGATCGAGGAATCTCCTCCAATCCACTAAAAGGCACTCTACTAGAAACAGGTATCCTCAAATGATGAGAATACTCCTCCAAGGTAGGCACAAGCTGAAAATCTGGAAAAGTGAAACAATGGTAGAGAGGATCATAGAACTGCACCAATACACTCAATAGTCCTTCAACTATATTAGCAGACAAGATGGATAGAAGCTTCCCATGACGTTGTTTGAAGTCCAAGGGATCTAATACAAAAGATGGTAGCTTCCTTAACTCTTTCAAGTCGGGACATCTGAAACTGTACTTCTTAGTGTTCTTTCGTCCACAATCCATGGTCTGAAAATATTTGTAAATGATACCTTAGTTCCTTGAAATTTTATGTGATGAATGTTATGATGCATATGAATGCATGAATGCAACAATCACAAATAAGGGATCACACACAAGGCAAACAAAGGTCAAGGGATGAACCAAGTCATTGTCAAGATCAATCATCCATTTTGGTGGATTATAGTTTACACCTTATCAACACCCAAGTTCCATTGATATTGACAAGACTTGATTGGATCAACCAAGAATCAAGGGTTTGTTGCAAGTCACGAGCATGGAATCTGGGTAAGAACCATCCCAAAGGAGTGAACTAAGGATAAAACTTGTAGATCATGTTCTGAAAATTTCCCAGAGTCTTAATTCCATCTATTGGATATTATAGGTTAAGATGACTGACTCATCGACCCACAATATTCTCAAGAGAAACTCGTTTGAGTGTAGTATCGCATAACAACTGTTATCAAGTCTACACTTGAACAGTTTCCGCACTACGTCCTAAATAGGCCAAGATGGGTTAGGTGTTCTAAGGTCCTCAGCTTCTCAGACCCAATTAGAAATAGTAATTCCTAACCACAAATACTTGTGTGACATTTCCAAATCCCAAGGAGTCTCCACTAAGCAGATGGATCTCAAGCCAACTTGTTAAGGACTACTCCACACAAGTCAAACATGACTATACCATCCTCCTATCTTAATTGCACTCAAGTTCGGGTTAGAACTTATCTCACCACTCAGAGATCACCAATCATAACAAGCAGATTATATCACACATACATATATACAAACATCACATATATACAAATATATTCACAAAAAAAGTAGGCTAAACCCACTGGAGACTACTCCCCAACAGAGTCGCCACTTAATTTCTATAGCGGGAAATTCATGATCATCAAGCTATTGATAAGCTAGAGATCAATTAACAAGATTCGCCACCGTGCTTTTATTATTTCCAAGGGAAAAGGGAAAAAGTACGAACAAAACCCAATAAGTAAGAAGTTTTCAAATAAAAACTAATAAAAATCAAAGATCACAGGTAAGGGGGTTTGTTACACAGAGGGAAGGTGTTAGCACCCAAAGTGTCCTAGGTACTCCTAGGGAGCCCTTTTTGTGTGCATATGTATTTTGTACAAAGTGATGTTTACAAACAAATAGAATGGGGGGATGAGAAAATAATTCATTAATTATCTTTTTGTGTTTGACAAGACCTTCGGACTTGTGCCTACGTACCAACATAAAAATGAGGGATCAAAACCTCGTAGTTCGTGCTACAAATTTCAAAATGAGTATATTTATTTTAACAAAATTTAAGTTTGAAAGGCACAAAGGCCTAAAATGATTTGAATGGGTTAGTTCTTTTTGGATTTTTGAATATTTAAGTCAAGTATTGTTAGGTTCATTTACAAGTTTGATTTAAGAAAATAAGTTTGAAAAGGCAATGGCATAAGGCCAAAGTTTCTACCTTTTTTGCAAAAGTGGTTAAAGTTTAGAACAAAAATAGTTCACACCAAGAAGATTTTGAAAATGGAGGCAGAGATTTTGAAATTAAAGAAATGGGGAGAAGATGAAGAGACTATCCTATGTACAAAAATTAAAAGTTTAAAGTTGAAAAGATCTTACCAAATGGGTAGCAATCCAATAGACAAGTATGTCAATAGAAACTCAGAATTCCCTTGGACTTTTAGATTCAAGAAACACACAAATGCACAATTATATCAATCTTGAAGAGCAAGGCATCAAATAAAGATGGCCTCATCCAAGCTTATCCACTTCATGATCTTCTTCAAAATATCTCATGCAACATGTTGGTTCTAAGTGTTGGCAGCAATTTTGGTAAAACCTAGAGTGTTCACAAGTTTTCACATGTGTTGTCTTGACATAAGATAACTTGTACCTGCAAGATGTTTAAAATGGGATAATGCAGGATTTTACTGTGATGTCAGACCCGATGTCATGACATTTTTATACAGAACATTCAGTATGAATGTTATGTATTATGTGATTGCGTTTTTAATGCAAATCTATGTATGATTGAAGATATGATTAAACGCGCATTCAATCAGTAATTATAACTAGATTGACTTATTTTCCAAAGATATCTAATCAGTTGTCATGAGAAGATATGAATAGAAAATAGTTTTAGGGTTTTATGATGTCTAAGCCCAGCCAAATGCTTCTATAAAAAGGACATGGAAAACCTGATTTTAGACACAAGAAATAACGAACGAAATATTGAGAGAGAATAAGGGTTTTAGTCTTGTGTGGTCGTGTGAATTGTAAGCCATTCAATTCATCCATAGATGATTGAACTGGTCTAATTTTTGAGTTGTAATTTGTCACTCTAAGCTTTTAAGCATGAGTGTGTGTTTACTTGATTGAAGCTTTTAAGCAAGATCAAGTATGTGTCTTTGAAGAGTGTCTTCTTTTCATTATAATTCTTGTTTTATATCACTGTTGTGATTGAGGGGGAGTGAGTAGGATCTCATATCTAAGAGTTCTTAGGTATAAGTCACATGGGTAGAGATTAGGTGAAAAGACTGTAACTTGAAGTTGTTTACTGAGAGTCTTTGAACTGATTTTATTTAGTGGATTTCCTTCCTGGCTTGGTAGCCCCCAGATGTAGGTGAGTTTGCACTGAACTGGGTTAACAATTGCTTGTGTCTCTTGCATTATTGTTCTTTATCTTTAATCCTGTTTGTATTGTTCAGATATTAGTGTCATGACATTACCTTCGACATCTCATATCTGATACCAGAATTTCACAACGGATGAATTCCACAAGTCACAGGTTCAAAGTAACAACTTCACAAATGATCAATGTGGCAGATGAACTTAGAGAGATCTTGAATGATGTATCAGATGAATTCAAAATGTAAGCACTTGGTTCTTCATAAATTGGCATTGGCGAAGTCCTTTAGCTTAGAGAGGTTGCCTAAATTCTAAGTCCTTTGCTCAAGATCAAACCAACAGTCCACTCAAAAGTTTTTTAGGTTTTTTTGTGATTATTATGTACATTAATGGTCATAGATCAAACAAACAAACAAAGTATACACAAACAAAATATATCACACAATATGGTCCAAATGGACAAAGTAAAAATTGCATTAACATAAACAATTAGAATGATATGTACAATGGCAAATGAAATAAAGTGCTAAAAATAAATTGCATTAAAGTAAAAGCTTGAAATTAAAAGTTAATGTTTAGTAAGTTAGAAGTTAGTTTTGTTTTGCTTTTGATTTCAAGACATTCTTTGGAGAATACTCAACCCACTTGCCACAAGCATGGATCCTTGAACCAAAATATCTTCCAAGGGAAGGAAATAAGGCCAAGTTTCCACACAATACCATGGAAGAGGGGAGACTTACAATCTCCATAACTAGAATGCTTATGCCTTTGTGTAAAAAATTTACGCTATGTTAAGCAATCGTAATTGGACTTATGTAGAAGTCACAACTATTTGAGGCCAGGCAATAGACTTTTGGTGTTAATGCATGTTGGAGACATAGTATTATGAACTATGCTCATTAAACATACCACACACAAAAATATGCAAAAGGTGTGGCCTAATCTCATCCCTACTCATGTTAATCTTTCAATCAACTAGCATTAGGAATTTGAGATGTCATTGGCCAAATGGAAATGAATGAATGAAGAAGGGGAATTAGATGAAGGGGAACGGGATGAATGAGATCACAAATTGGTCAAAAGAAGACTTTTACCAAATTAATATCATTCATTCATTTTGGGAGATGGAATGTACATTCCATCAATCCCCTAAATCCAATGATATTAACTTGATAAAGTCAAATCAACCTTGACCAAGGCCCAACAACAAACAATCAAAATCAATTAAGTCAATACAAAAGGTCAACACAATTAAAATGACATTTATTCAATTAAAAATATTAAAATAATGCATTAAATTCAAATATGTTTTGTCCAAATCCTAAAATCTCATTAAAACACCAAAGAAATGGCCATGAGATTTATCATAGGTCAAACAAGGTTAAAGGACCTTGGAGAAAAAAATTAATGATTTTTGGACACTTAAAAATATTTTTAAACAATTAAAAACAAATGCAAAATCAATTAATTCATGAAAAATATTAATAATGATCCAAAAAATAATTTTAATTCAGAATATGAAAGAGAAAAATATTTGGAAATTTTTGGTGAAAGTCCCATATTTTTTGGATCAATATTGAATTTAATATGAATTATTGAAGAAAAGGCAATTAAAATAAAATTCAGAAACATCATCACTGGAGCCAGAGCTCCGGTTGTCTTCTCCGGTGAGCTTCACCGTATTGGTCATCATGAACCATCACCAAAAAAAGAAACAGGGACATGATCTTAAAGAGAAAATGACGCTGAGCTCGAATCTAACCTCCAATTCCTCCAATTCGAAATATATTAAGAGATATGTGGAATTGAAAAATGAGGTACATGAACTGAGTTGCTTCGATTTGGCCTCAAAGCAACTCAATATTCTTGCCTACATTGGTAGGACTTCAGACAACCAAAGAATCAATGGAATTGAGCAAAAATTTAAGAGAATCAAAGAGTTTAAAATTTCTGCAAATTACCTTCAATGGAGGTCTGAACACGATGGATCTTTATCTGAATTGTGCTTGGCTTCACTTCAATTGCTTGCAGGGGAGGAATGGAAAGGTTTAGAAGCAATGGACTCCTGGAGAATTGAATTCCAAAATAGTGGAGATTGAAGCTCAAATTCAAATGAATTTATCAGGGTTATCCTATGAGAGTGAAGGGTTTTCAACGGAGATTCAAAGTTGGCGCAATGTGTGTGTTAATTTTGAGCAAATGCACCTGTATTTATAGGGAAATCAAATGATATTTGCATACTCTCTCCACTTTCCAAATTTGGTAAAATGATGATGGAATGGTGCATGGGAACGCATAGGCCCATGGAGTGATATCTGAAAGTCCAAATTTGAAGTTCAGATGCTTTGAAGATGGATTGGATAGCAAGGCACATGTGCATTGTTGTTTGAAGTTGGATCCATGCCAAATGATATCAGCCCGTTAAAGACATGCGCAGCGTATGCATTTCTCATCCAAAATGAATGAATTTGAGCTCTTTGGAAAGGTGAGATCAAGAGGAACAAGTTTGATGTTTAACACTTTTTCATTTCGATCTTGGAACTTGGAGAATTTTGAGGTGGAATTTTGGTAAAATTTGACATATAAATTTTTTTCTAAGTGTCAAGCCATATGTCTCAATATTCCACATTGCTTAACTTTTCATGGGAGCTTCAAATGAAAAACGTGTATTCATCAAAGTTGTAGCTATCTTAAAGACCTTCAAAATGGTCACCAATTTCAAGTCATTTGAATTTGAAATGATAGAGTTATGCATTTTTGAAGTTTGGCAAAATCACTTGATCAATGGTATAAGTCAAAAGTGACCTATAATGTAGCCTCATATCACATGCTCAAAAATGTTGAATAAGCTCCCACTCCAAACATCAAATTTTAAGTATACACATTGAATTTGATTGTGAAACTTGTAAATATTTTATATCATAAAAATTTATCAAGTTATGGCCTTGGAAAGTTGACTTTCAAATTAGGGTTTAGACAAAATGACCTATAATGTTTCAACATAGAAAATGATTTTCCAAGCAAAACTAGCTCTGGGTATCAACATGAAAGTTGTTTATAATGTTATTTAGAGTATGTTTTATCTTGGAATCATTTTCATATGGTGAAAATTGTAGGAGATAGGGTCTAGGGAGACCCAGTTTTGATCAGATGAATTCATCTGGCCAACCACCATCAACCAACTTGCTAATTTCCAATTCTCTTGACTTTCTTGGCTCATGGTAGATCATATATGCATAAGATGATGAAATTTGAAGTGTAACTTGAGAAATTTGATCAATTGGTGAGATAGCTTGTTGGAGAAGTTACTCAAGATACCTAGTCAAACTAGGGTTTCCAAGGCAAATCACCCTCAAACTCTTGAAGCAAACTTGATCAATATAACATGTAGAGGTCATTGAGACTCAAATATGATGATTATAACTATTCTTGAATCAATTCTTGGTTGTGTTATTTGTTCATGAGAGTCTCAAACCCTAGATGTGATCAATGAATCAATGAGATCATGCCCTACCTACAAAAGAGTTAGATAGATGCAAAGACATATTTTTGGAATTTTAGTTAGTAAAATGATATAATACAAGTATGATATAATCACAAAGTGCTTAGTGATCTCTCCCAAAACAAACCCAATGAAGAAGGGGTAAGGAGGATGCCAAGACATGATCCCAATGCTTCATCAACTCTTGCGTAAAATTTTCCGAGGTTATCTTTTCCGTTATTGTGGATGAAGAATTTGCATCCAAAACACATGCAGGTGAGAGATATTTTTCTTTATTCCTTTAAAAAACTCATAAGGTGTCCCCTTTAGAATCTGTCGTATCAAGACGCGACTCATGACATAAGAAGCGGTATTTACAACATCAGCCCGGAGGTACTTAGGAAGATTGGTCTCATTGAGCATCATCCTCGCAAGCTCTACTAGAGATCTTTTTTCCCTCTATACTACCATATTCTATTGGGGAGTTCTTGGAGTGGAAAAGGTGTTCCTATTACTGTTCTCATTAATAAAAATTGAAGTCTTCATTTTGGAATTCTCTGCCATGATCACTTCTTATGGATGCAATGCTTACTCCTTTTTCATTCTAGATAACCTTGGCTAGTTTTCGAAATGTGGCAAACACGTCTCTCTTCTGAGATAAGAATTTTGTCTAGGTATATCGGGAGTAGTCATCCATAATGACAAGAGCGTAGACGTTTCCGCCTAAGCTCGTGTTTTTGGATGGACCAAAAGGGTCCATGTGAAGTAGTTGTAAGGGTCGATCAGTAGAAACTATATTTTTAGATTTAAAAGAGGCCCTTACTTGCTTCCCTTTCTAACATGCATCACATAATCTGTTCTTTTCAAAACGCAAGTTTGGGAGCCCGTCTATAAGATCTTTTTTAACCAAGTTATTTAAGTGGTCCATGTGGATGTGTGCTATTCTCCTATGTCATAACCAAGATTCATCTTTATTGCTTAGGAGACATACATTATTTGAAGGAATTTTGTTTAAATTCACTATGTAGGTATTTCCACTTCTTGATCTAGTAAATAGAGTTTGTTTGTTTTGATTTTATGACACTAAAACAAGAATAATCAAATGTTACATTATTACCTTTGTCACACATTTGACTAATGCTGAGCAAATTATGCTTAAATCCTTTTACTAGAGGACCTCCTCAATCCTTGGATTTCGGAACTTACCTATGGTACCAAAACGTAGTATTTTTCCTTTATTATTATCTTCATATGAGACAAATTATCCTTCTTTGGGAAGAAGGCGGTGAATAAGGTTTTGTTACCTGTCATATGCTTTGAACAACCGCTATCAATATACCATTTAGAGTTTGAGACTGTAAAACATTCATGTAGAGAAAATGTTAGTTCTTAACTTTAGGTACCCATATCATCTTGGGTCATTGTTTGTTAGATTCATGAATAATTTTCTTTCTTGTCTTGTATACATATTCATTTTCAAAGTTGGTTGTAATTTGGCTTTCTGTTCACAATGTTTCTTATAAAAGTATGAAAGGGGGTTTCCTTCTTTTCTTTCATGGATTTTCTTTATAAAACAAAACTTAGATACACGACCTTCCTTTTTGAAGTATTATCACTTTAAAGCTTTACAATGAGATGTGTTCTTGGTTTTACATGTGTTCTCAAAGCTCTTGGTATTGTTCTTTGGTTCATAATATAATCCTTCTTTGTTGTAGGAGGCACCTTGATTTCCTAACAAGACTTATAGATTATATCTCCCTTTTGTGAATTTGGTAAGTGTTTTCTGAAGATCGCATACTTCATTTTGGAAGTTGTTGCAGCTATTACACATGTCAAACTCTTCATTTGAGGTGGAAAGGTTTTGTTTGAAATTACCTTCTTTCTTTCTAAAGCGCTTTGTTTCCTTTTCGAGGGTTTTATTTTTTCTTTCAAGACAGGAGATATTATCCTTGGATGTAGAAATAATTTGCTCCAATTTTATTATTTCTTTGTTAACTTCTTACATAGTCTAAATAAATCATGATAGGAAAATTGAGAAGATACCTCATCATCTTGATGTTTTGTCATTAGACATATGTTAGCTTTTTCTTCTTCATCATCTGAGGATTCCATATCATTGTCTTCCCATGCGACATATGCTTTCTTCTTTTTCTGATTCTTTTTTAATTTTTGATTTGCCCTTTTGAATAGACGATAATATGCTTTGCTATACCCTTTCTTTCAACAAAAATAACATGTTGGAGTGAACCATTTTTCTTCATATTTTCCTTTTCCTTATTTCTCTGCTTCCCTTTTCTCATTCTTCATAAATCTCTTGAAGCCTTTTACTATGAGAGCCATGTCACCATCTGCGTCAGATTCTTCAGCTTTAAGTGCCAAACTTTTATTTTTCTTTTCTCCTTCTTTATTTATAGCAAGTCCTTTTAGTTCCATTTCATGTTCCTACAATTTTCTAAAAAAGTGTGTGTGTGTGTGTGTGTGTGTGTGTATCCATAGTCGCCAAAACCTTATATTCACAAATCATAGTGACTTTGGGTTGACAACTACGGTTAAAGCATCTAAGAATTTTTATGACTAGTTCCTCATTTGAGAATGATTTGACTAGAGTTCTCATATGACTCACGATGTGAGTGAATCATGTTTGCATTTTATTTATGTTTTGATCAGGTTTCATTCTGAAGATTTTAAAAGGCTTAATCCCAAACATATGACAACTTTTATCCCAGGCTAAACTATCGAACCGTTTAGAGATTTATGGTTGATCTTAATAACAAAAACAAAGCCTTTTCCGACAAACCTTAACAAACCAAGAACATAGATTTTATGACAGGTTGATCTCAATAACCAAACTCAATCTCTTAATGGTATCACTCCCTTAAGAATATAAACGACCAGCATGACCACTTATACAAATTATCTTCCTCACAAGTAAAGCTCCACTTAGTAGCACTAAGGCAATTAGAAGTGAATAGAAATATTTTCCGAATATAGAGAAAGAAATAAATTCCAAATAAATTTGAAAATGTTGGAAAGTGGTGTGGTTTTAAGTGAGGAAGATCCTCTCTTACATAGCAGTTAGAGCCACCAGAAAAGGAAATGATCCAAGGGTTGAAATAAATTTCCAATAGATTGGCAAAACACTCCAATTGATTGGACAACTCAAATACAATCAAGTGTAATATCCAAAAACGAAAGTTTAAATATAGATCTATTACAATAATTTAATGTTCTATCCTTATTGATTTTACAATCGATTGTCATCTTTCTAATCAAATGTCATAGTGTCACAATCTATTGGTTGGTTACAACATTTTTGCCAATCAATTGGCACATATTTCCAATCGATTAAATGTTTTGAAACTTTTTTGAACAACTTTTTAATTATTTGATTTTGGTTTAGAAACACTTTTTAAGTGTGTGTGTGTGTGTGTGTGTGTGTGAGTTTCGTTATTACTCTTAAGCTACTAGCTTACTTTTACAATACTTGGTCCACTCATACACACTGACTAACTAGACCTGGTTAGCTGTCACACCTTTCTTCATGGAGATTCAAGACTTTGGTAGATAGTTTTGTTAAAACAAAATTGGTTTATACCATATCCCTTGGGTTTTTATGATAACAAAGTATTTAAATAACAATTGGGGTTTCTAACATCTGTTCAAGTATGTAGGGGGGATGAATTATTGTATTCAAAATTCATGATTAATTTAAACCTTTCTCGACTAAGATCATATTAGTAAATTTTTGTTGAGTAATCGCAGTGAAAGTAAAATGTTTAAAGTAAATTGCAGAAAAATAAAGAGATAAGATTAGAAGGATTTCCCCAGAGATTTATACAGGTTTGGCCAAACGTTGGCCTAGTCCTGTCCCTAAGAGGTCTTCTTGAGAGTTTCATTATAGAATATGATCTTTTAAAGGTTATCCCATGAACCTTAATACAATATAATTTTGAGATTTTAAAAGGCTTAATCCCAAACATATGACAGTTTTTATCCCAGGCTAAACTATCGAACCGTTTAGAGATTTATGGTTGATCTTAATAACCAAAACAAAGCCTTTTCCGACAAACCTTAATAAACCAAGAACATAGATTTTATGACAGGTTGATCTCAATAACCAAACTCAATCTCTTAATGGTATCACGCCCTTAAGAATATAAATGACCAGCATGACCACTTATACAAATTATCTTCCTCACAAGTAAAGCTCCACTTAGTAGCACTAAGGCGGTTAGAAGTGAATAGGAATATTTTCCAAATAGAGAGAAAGAAATAAATTCCAAATAAATTTGAAAATGTTGGAAAGTGGTGTGGTTTTAAGTGAGGAAGATCCTCTCTTATATAGTAGTTAGAGCCACCAGAAAAGGAAATGATCCAAGGGTTGAAATAAATTTCCAATAGATTGGCAAAACACACCAATTGATTGGACAACTCAAATACAATCAAGTGTAATATCCAAAAACGAAAGTTTAAATATAGATCTATTACAATAATTTAGTGTGATATCCTTATTGATATTACAATCGATTGTCATCTTTCTAATCAAATGTAATAGTGTCACAATCTATTGGTTGGTTACAACATTTTTGCCAATCGATTGGCACATATTTCCAATCGATTAAATGTTTTGAAATTTTTTTGAACAACTTTTTAATTATTTAATTTTGGTTTAGAAACGCTTTTTAAGTGTGTGTGAGTTTCCTTATTACTCTTAAGCCACTACCTTACTTTTACAATACTTGGTCCACTCATACACACTGACTAACTAGACCTGGTGAGCTTTCACACCTTTCTTCATGGAGATTCAAGACTTCGGTAGATAGTTTTGTTGAAACAAAATTGGTTGATACCATATCCCTTGGGTTTTTATGATAACAAAGTATTTAAATAACAATTGGGGTTTCTAACACCTGTTCAAGTATGCAGGGTTATAAGTTTAATAACAAATGAAAATATGCTTGGAGATTCTGTATCTGAAATTCAGACTTTGGCTCTGAAGATCACTTATGAAGACTCTGGCTCTGATGGAAGATCCAAACTCTGAAGAAGTCAACTTTGAATAAAGTCAACCATTGGTGATCCAGACTCTAAAGCTTTAGAATCCATGAAGTAGACTCTAAAGAGATCAACCTCTTAAAAGTACAGTCTGAATAAAGTCAACTTCTGAAGGTTATCCTATCTCTTCAATCGAGGAACCTCTGACAGGCTCAAAGATCTTTTATTCATGTGAAGACTTAAGGAAAAATATCTTCATTGTTGTTTAAGCTTCAACGGATAATTCCTCTTGCAAAAATGTGTTCTTGATGTGTCTAATCAAAGTAGAAAGGTTATCCAACCTTTTGGTGAAAGTCTTCCAATGTCTCTTTTCCTTCTGTCTATAAAGGAGCATATGGGCTTGAATAAGAAAATCAATACATTGCAATACAAGACTTTGAACCTTGATATTTCAAAGAGAAATTACTCTGTCAAATTAGATAGACTTAGAACCTCTTATCATTGTGTATTTTGTAGAAGTTCTAAAAAATTTAAGAGTCTTAGCAAGTTGTATTCTATCTACACCTATGATTGCATATCAAGTGTAGTTTTTACCCAATCTCTTAACAGTTTATTATAGATTCGGAAGTCTCTCACTTTAGTGCTTAAACATTTGAAGTCTTTTGCTAGTGTGCTTGAGTATACAAGTCTCTTACTTGAGGGTTTGAGCATTAGAAGCCTCTTGCTTGTGTGCCTGAGCATGAAAATCTCTTACTTGGGGGTTTTCTGCATTGAATTCTCTTACTTGAGGGTTTGAGAATTGGAAGTCTCTTTCTTGGTGCTTGAGCATTTGTGATCAGTTTAGTTATAGTGAAAATTCATTAGAAGTTCAAGGGGACTAGACTACTCTCAATTTGTAAGAGGAACCAGAAATAATCGCTTGTGTCTCTAGTTTATTTTCTCTGCATTAGAACTATTAATCCACTACTATCATCTATGCAATTCTGAGTCAAATTCTGGTTTAGAATATGATAAGAACTTTCAGAATTTATCCTTGTAATTCTAAGTCAAAATCTGAACTAAGTGTTCATAATCTGATTGAGATCAATCATAAGTAGAAGAATAAAAAGACTAAAGGAGAAAAGAAAAACAGAAATCAACCCCCCCCCCTTCTTGTATTTTTCTCACCTTTAGTTGGCATCAGAGCAAGGTCTTTGCTAACACTTAACAATGGTGAAAAGAAATCCTGAGAAAAACACTTTTTATATAATGGTTTATTCTGGTGTATATAAATTTGTTTAAGGTACTCCTAATCCATTTGGTGTTGTTAATCATGATTACAATACTTTTGGGGGGAAAATTATACAACTAGACCTCCAACTTTCAGTTGAGATTCTACTAAGTTTAAATGGTGGAAAAGTAAATGTATACTCATATCATAGGTCTTGATGATGAGATGCAGGATATTTTGGAAGATGGAATTGATATTCAAGTCAATGGAGTTGGAATGGTGCTTGACAGAAAATCTCTCACACATACTTAGTAAAAGATTTACATAAAGCATCATAGAGTTAGAGGCATTTTGGTTGATTCTCTACCTCATTCATAGTACATAAAAATCATTGATAAATCTACTTCTAAGACCATTTTTAGATACCTATGTGCTACATATTAAGGGAATCAACAAGTTAAGAAAGCGAAGGCTAACCTTCTGGTTCAACAATATGAGTTGTTCAGAATTAAGGAGAATGAAGACATTGAAACCATGTTTTCTAGGTTTCAAATTCTTGTGTCTGGACTTCAATTTTTGAACAAGAGCTACACTACATATGATCAAGTGAATAACATTCTTAGGAGTATTCTTTTCAAATACAAATCCAAGGTAACATCAATCCAGGAGGCTAAAAACTTAAACACATTAAGTCTTGAAAGTCTTATCAGCAATCTCTAGAGTCATTAGATGGATGTCAATGGAGAAGAACCTACCAAGAAGTCAAAGTCCCTTGCCTTGAAATTTCTGCAAAATCTGTAAAGGCTCATAAAATCTAGAACTCTAAAGAAGCTTCTCAATCAGAAGGTTCTGAAGAAGACTCAAATGATGAGGAAATGGCCTTTATCATTAAAAGATTTCAGTGCTTGGCCAAGAAGAACAAAAGATTCTATGGTAGAAGCAATGGCTTTAGAGGATCAAGTTCAAGAGATAAAAAGTGTCGCGGTGAGAATCATATATCAAAGTATTGTATTAACTTGAATCACAAAACATTGAATGTTCACCACTGAACTTCAATTTATCCAAGGGAAAAGGAAAATATCGAATAAAACCCTGATTGGGGTAATGTAAAAACAATGCGAAGAGATCTAAGGTTCGGGAGTTGGTTATATGAAGGGAAGGTATTAACATCCTAAGTATCTATAGTATCCTATAGGAACCTTTTGAAAGTATCTGTGTTATGTTATTGTTTGGAAATGTTTTATTGGGAAGGACCTAAAGGTTTTATTAAGTTTGCTCGCCAAAACTTCGTGGTCATGTGCCTACGTATCCTTATAAGGATGGAATTAGAGAAACCGTGGTTCACCTAACTAAGGGTGAAAAACAATTGATAGTGATCAAGGTTCCAAAGGGGGAAGTAAGTGTTCATAACAAACACACTTACAAGAGTTACAAACTCTTACTTAAATCTAAGTTGAAAGTGAAAATGACTCTAAAAAGGTCAAAGGGGAACTAGGGATTGTTAAACTACCTACGACATTAAGTCAATAAAGAGTTCTTTCTCTTGGATTTGGGCAAAAAGATAAACAAAATATAAGTAAAATGTTCAAGCATGACATCCACAAAGATAAGAAAATGATAAAGAAATATGTTCAAGCATGACATCAACAAAGATAAGCACATGATAAAGAAAGTTGTTCAGACATAACATCAAAGGTAAATAAATAGTAAAGAAAAATGTTCAAGAATGACATCCACAAAGATATGGAAGCATGATCATTAAAATATCAAGCATGGTATGTAAACACATATGTACAACATGTGAACATGAACAAAGATACAACAACATCAATCAAATATGTATAAAGTTAACATGAAAATGAATGACATGGATATATGATCATGAAGAAACAAAAATGAATGACATGACAATGCATGAACATGTGTATGGATGTCATAATAAGTATGGATGAACATGTATATGCATGAAGTAAGACATGATTTAGACATAACATCAACTTAATCATGAAAACAAGTTAAGGTATTTAAGACATGCATGTTAAGGTTTAATATGATCACAATCAAGGGTTCAACATCATACAAAAGGTTAGAACATGTAAGCACACAAGTCATACAAAGACATGTTATCACAAGTTTAAAGCATTTGCAAACACATAAACAAAGATAAACACAAGGGCACACATGCACACAAAGTTCCAACAAGACATGAAAGAAATGACATGTGAATCATGGATCAATGGCAAATTAAACACACAAAAGTTCATGGCATAGTAACGAAGTTCAAATCACATAAACATATAAATACATTAAAGTAAGTCAAAATTAGGTCAAAACCAAGAGGCAATATTAACATCATCAAACAAAGTTCATATATAATGCACAAAATTCATACAAGTCATGGTGATAAAAAAAATTAAAGCATCAACCAAAGAAGATCATTTGAAATCCTAAAACAATCCTAAAAAGGTACCAACTTTGAACAAAGCATAAGTATGTGAAAAATAAATCAATTTTGGAATTTATTTTCACCATCATAGAATAGACAAAATTATGAACACATAGCAAAAAGAGTGGCTCAAAAAGGCTTAGGGATCATCAAGTTATGAGCCTTTGAAGTTATGAAAAGCAACAAAAATAAATAGGCAAAAAAACAATGAATAAAAATGGGTATGGGGCGAGGGGGATTCGAACCCCAGACCTCTTACACACACAAAGTCTTAACACGCATGCTCAAACTATTGGGATGGAGATACACCCAAAAAACAAAACGTAAACACTTAGTTATATAATAAAACAAGTTCAAAATTTCAAAAAATGGCATCAACTCATCTTCTTCAACCTCACGACCTCATTTCAATTTCTTTTCAGTTTTCTTCTCAAACTTCCAACAACCATAACTCTCTCAATTTTCCATGAAATTAAAAACCGTAAGAACATAAATTGCTCTTTTTCACAAGGATTCTAATGGTATCATTATCTCATCCTAAAACTCAATGTACAAAACGTGCCAAGGGAAAAACCATAAATGCATACATTAGTAAACATACAACAAACACACTATGTGCTACATTTTTACTTAAATAAATATTCAAGAATGATGCATACACAAGAGTTTTCAAGTGTAAGTGCACTTACCTATTGGAGAAAGTCCAACGCTTCTTCTTAGTTACTACAGAGATAAGAGAGATATCATGTCATCCTTGTTGATCCTTGAGGATAGTGTTTGAACAATGAGAATGGTCAGAAACAACTTGTATTATCTCACACGAATGTTTTTGCAAAATGAAGAAGTGAAATGGTGAATGATAAAATAGAGGATACATAACTTGTTCAAGTGATTAAACAAGCTATAAATGGTGTCTAAAGATGATTTGTGGTGTTTGTTTAGAAGATATACATGGGGAATAAGTTTGGTTAGAGAACTTGCAAAAATAATGTGTTTTTGCAAATTCTAATGGAATGGGAGTTTACTGAAGTCTTGAGGGGTAATTTTTATGTCTTTTGAGGCTTAAGGGATAGCTCTATTTATAGGGAAAGAGTGGGGATTGGAACTGGTTAGAAACAAAAGTTGTGAAGTTATGGTTTTGGTTGAGAATGAATGAGAAGTTTGCATGAAATGTGGAGTTTCAAGGAGTTTGTCATGCTTTTCTAGCCTCTACAAGGTTGCTTCTGATCACTTAAGATTATTTGTGATCTTTAGGGACATGTTTCAAGGGTGAGAGAGTGAGTTGTTGGTATAAAGATTGCTTTATCAAAGTAGTAATGTGACATTTTGCAAATTCATCCATAAATGGTATAATGCAATGGGAAAAACATAAATTCATTGTGTAATGCACTTAGGATTCATGTAAACATCTTATTATAGATATATTTATACATAAAAGGACCTTCAATCAAGATATTTGCACATTTGAAATGGTTTTTCTCCAAGAATTCATCATAAACATGACTTGAAATTCAAGTTTGGAACCCTAACTTCCAAATTTTCAAAACTCATATCTCATGCATGGGAAAACAATGTACTTGTAATTTTTAGAAAGCCCCAGACATGCTTTACAACTTTCATAGTTTGAGTGTTTTCTGAATCAAAGTGGATCATAATGAAAACTGGCTCTAAAGTTTATTCCTTTTTAGGGATCAGAGCTGACTTGAAACTTTTCTAAGTGTTTCAACTTGAGACACCAACTTCGTGGCCTCATAACTCAAAATCCTTGCACTTTTAGGGAATCAACCCTCTAATAAAAAGTTGAAGTATGGAACTATATCTTTCATTTGTAATTTGGATAAAATAAAATGGCTGCTTGGATTGGAAGTTATGGATTTGGGAAGTTTGCCACTTTTGAAATGAAATTTGGTTACATAGTGAAATTTTCAATGTCTTCAAGATTGCCCTTTTTGCAAGTAACCTCAATTCTCTTAATTTTTCTTGATTAAATTCATAAATTAAACATATCTCTATTAAATTTAACTTGAGAAGTTCATATTTGATCATAAATCTCAAAAGTCAAACGTTTGACTTTGTAGTGCATTGGTTATGTATCAGATGAATTTGAATTTCTTGATCTTCCACGAGGTTAAAATCTTGAGCCAATTGAACATCATGGATGGGATCTAAGGATATAATTTAGTATGTTGAGTCATATCTCAAGGCTTGAGATCATGTCTTGATCAAAATTCTCAGATGAAATTGAATGTTACTGAGAAACCCTAATTAGTGAACCAGATGAAAGTGAAGCTTGATGCACTTGTGATTAGGCCAAAATAAACTTATTTGTTGATGGAGAGAGATATATTGAGTGTATGAGAACTTTATTTATTTATGATCAATCCAAAACTTTGACTGATCAATCCTTTGAGCTCTTTGAGGGAAACCCTAATTCACAGATGAAACAAATCGGACATATCTTGATCTTGAGGTTAGCTATGCATGAATGATGTCTAGCATGAAAATGATTATGAAATATAGGGGTAAAATTTGGGGTGTGACATTTGCCCCTATTTAAATAACTTTTCCATATGGCATAAGTGATGATAATACTCATGAAAACATGGTGAAAGGTATTTAAATATAGAAATAACCGGAAATTTTGCCCTTAGATGCAATGGCATGCTATGCTATGGACAAATAGACTCTCTTTTTGTTATATATTTTTTGATCTGTTGGGGATATGATGCAAAATGCAATGAATTCTAGCATGATGATTTATGATGAATGATAAATATGATATGTAGGAAATGATGGAGATAAAGTATAATGTTAATGACCATGAGCAATAACTCACTGGGGATAACATATATTAGGAAAAAACAAACTAGGGAATATTCAAAGTGGTTGATCACCAGGTTTAGGCATGACCAGATGACACTGAGAATAACAAGAAATAAACAAATTGGAAATATTCAAAGTGATTGATCACCAGGTTCAGGCATCACCAGGTGATACTGAGAATAACAAGAATTAAACAAACTGGGAATATTCAAAGTGATTGATCACCAGGTTCAGGCATAACCGAATCACACTAAAAATAGAAAACTAGAAGTATTCAAAGTGATTGATCAACAGGTTCAAGCATGACTGGTTGACACTTAT
The DNA here is from genome assembly GCF_024323335.1 of Lathyrus oleraceus. Classification (NCBI taxonomy): domain Eukaryota; kingdom Viridiplantae; phylum Streptophyta; class Magnoliopsida; order Fabales; family Fabaceae; genus Lathyrus; species Lathyrus oleraceus. The sequence continues at coordinate 42,997,068 of NC_066582.1, forward strand.
AAATATCCTCATTGGAGTTTTCAAACAAGATAAAATATCCAATCCTCTGGAAATTCCTTACAATGAAGAGTTCAAACATGACCTTTAGGAACCATCAGGAAGAATACAGGGTAATTAAACTCTTATGTATGTTCCAAATCAAATTGGACTTAAATCACAAACAAATGTATTACGACCAGCTTCTAACGGGTTTAATGCTAGCAACAACTGGACTTTAACAATGACGCCAACAACAATTGGACTTTCAAAATAGAATGCCAGCAACAACTGGACTTCAAGGGGAATATTGGGGTTAACTAATTGGACTTTCATAGGGGATGCCAATAACTTACTGGGAGAAAAAGACAATGGTCATGTCCAAACTTTGAGGTACCAACAACAATTAGATTTTCAACTAGAGTGCCTATGATAGCTGGACTTTTGGAGTTAGAAGAACGACAACTAACAACAAATATTTAGATTAAATGTCAAATGTGCATGATTGAGCTTGATGTGAATGATCATGATAGACAAATGATGACTCTAGAGAGACAAAGAGTTTTGTGGAGACTCAATGGGGAATACATCCTTAACACCAGTAACTCAAATAAGTATCACAAGATGGACACTAGGGAGATCCTCAAACTTAGGAGTTGCACACAATCAAAGGATTTATCCAAGACTGCTTGTCAGTTTAGACTTCAATGAGGATTTCCGTAATGACAGTGTAAAAGTGTTTCTACGACCTTGAGACTTCTTGGGGAGACAAAAGATTTCCCTTTCTATGTTTCCATATCTCAAAGAAAAATTATGTTTTCCAAAGTGTTTTCAAAACATTTTCTTTTCAAAACATTTTCTTTTCAAAACCTTTTCATTTTCAAAATCATTATTAACAAACAAATGACGTTTTGCATAACAAGGAAAGGTAAGATAAGTACAAATGACAAAATTGATAGGCAAAGTCTATTTTTATTCAAGAATGGTAGCTTGCAAATGGAAAAAGCTCTATGAAGTATTACATTTTGAAAATGGCAATATGGAAAGGTTTACATTGAATCCAATAACCACTATTATCCCTAATAACTAAGATTTTCCCAAAACTTTGCTTTTGACGAGAGCAACTGGATTGATCTTCAATTTTGATTCTTCAGTAATGGTAAGCACCATCTGATACAACCAAATGCCTTTTGTCCCTAATTTTTTTCCTGGACCGTCCTTTCGGGTTTTCAATCTACTGAGAAGCTCTTTTTTGCCTAAGCCGCCCCTTCGAGTTTTCAACTTAGCGAGCTTTCATTTTTTTTTACCCCTAACTTTTGCCTGGATCTCCTTCATAGGTTATGATCCACCGGGATACCCATTTTTGCCTAAGTCACCTTTTCAGGTTTTCAACTTAGCGGGTTTTATTTAGGCATAATATTTTTTGACCGCATCACAGTTCATATGGTGTGCAAGCTCTTCACCATCCATAGTTGTGAGAATCAAGGAACATCCAGAGAATACTTTCTTCACAACATATGGGCCTTCATAGTTGGGACTCCACTTTCCACGCATATCCTTGTGTACTGGCAAGATCTTCTTGAGTATGAGATCTCCTTTTTTGAATTCAAGAAGACATACTTTCTTGTCAAACACCCTCTTGATCCACTTTTGGTACAACTGACCATGGCGCATAGCAGTCCTTCTCTTCTCATCAATGAGGTTCAGTTAGTCATATTTGTTTTGGATCCATTCAGCTTCCTCTAGCTTGGTATCCATCAAGACTCTCAAATTTTGTATCTCCATTTAAATTGGGAGAACTGCATCCATCCCATACATTAGAGAGAAAGGGGTTGCCCCTATTGAATTGCGTACTGAGGTTTTGTATCCATGCAAAGCAAAGGGTAACATTTCATCCAATCTTTGTAAGTTTTCACCATTTTTTGCAGGATTTTCTTGATATTCTTATTTGTGGCTTCAACAGCTCCATTCATCTTCATACGATATGGAGAAGAGTTGTGATGTTCAATATTGAAGGTCTCACACAACTCTTTCATTGTTTTGTTGTTCAGATTTGTCCCATTATCCCTGATGATTCTACTTGGAACTCCATAGCGACAAATAATTTGGTTCTTGATGAAACGGACAACCACTTGTTTCGTCACGTTAGCGTAGGAAGCAACTTCTACCCATTTGGTGAAGTAGTCAATTGCAACCAAGATGAAAAGGTGACCATTCGAAGCTTTGGGCTCAATTTCCCCAATCATGTTAATGCCCCACATTGAGAAAGGCCAAGGTGATGATAAAATATTCAACAGTGTCGGAGGCACGTGCGCCTTGTCAGCATAGATTTGACATTTGTGACATTTCCTATCATAGTTGAAACAATCAGACTCCATGGTCAACGAGTAATAACCATCTCTCAATATCTTCCTAGACATGGCATGTCCATTGGAGTGAGTTCCACACGATCCTTCATGAATCTCTTTGATCAACAGGTCTGCTTCGTGTCTCTCCACGCATCTGAGCATAACCATGTCATAGTTTCTTTTATATAGAACTTTGTTTCTAAGGAAGAATTTGGATGCCAACCTCCTCATAGTCTTCTTATCTAGGGCTGTTTCATTCATTGGGTATTCTTGATTTTGCAAGTAGTTCTTAATATCATAGAACCACGGTTTCTCGTCAGTTTCTTCTTCAACCAATAGACAATAGGCTGGAGCAATTTTCTACTCAATTATGATGAGTGGTGCCTCATTGAGAAATATGACTTGGAACATAGAGGCTAACATAGCCAAAGCATCTACTATCTGATTTTCTACTCTCGGAACATGATGGAAGGTGATTTCATCAATGTACTTTATCAATTCCAAAATATGGGCATGATATGGGATTAACTTCTCATCACGGGTTTCCCATTCGCCTTTGACTTGGTAGATCACCAAGGTTGAGTCTCCATACACTTCAACGATCTTGATTCAGTTGTCAATTGCAGCTTCAATACCCAAGATACATGCTTCATACTCTACAATGTTGTTGGTACATTCAAAACACAATCTTGCTGTGAAAGGAGTATACCCACCATTGGGATTCATCAACACAACTCCCACACCATGCCCCACACAATTGGAGGAACCATCAAACATTATCTTCCATTGGGAACCTGGCTCGGGACCCTCATCTGGGCTTGGATTTTCACAATCTTTCACCAACATAATGTCTTCATCTGGGAAATCAAACTTCAATGGCTCATAGTCTTCAACAGGATGATTAGCGAGGTAGTCATACAAAACACTTCCTTTGATAGATTTCCAGGTTACGTATTGGATGTCGTATTTATATAACAACATGTGCCAACGGGCAATTCTTCCAGTCAGAGCAGGGTTCTCAAAGATATACTTTATTGGATCCATTTTGGAGATCAACAAAGTAATGTGACAAATCATATACTGCCTAAGACGTATGGCAGCCCATGCTAAAGCACAACAAGTTTTCTCTAAAAGTGAATATCTGCTTTCACAATTAGTAAACTTCTTGCTCAAGTAGTAAATGGCATGTTCTTCATTTCCAGTTTCATCATGTTGACCTAGTAAGCAACCCATGGATCCTTCGAGCACAGTCAAATACATGAAGAGAGGCTTCCCTGGAATGGGTGGAATCAAGATAGGAGGTTCTTGCAGACAACCTTTAATCTTATTAAAAGCTTACTGACAATCCTATTTCCATTCAATTGATTGATCCTTTTAGAGCAATTTGAATATAGGCTCACATGTAACAATCATGTTGGAAATAAACTTAGAAATGTAGTTCAATCTTCCAAGAAAACCTCTAACTTTCTTTTCAGCTTGTGGAGCTGGCATTTCTTGTATCGCTCTGTCCTTGTCTGGATCTACTTCAATTCCTCGTTGACTAACAATTAAACCAAGTAACTTCCCCGATTGGACCCCAAATGTACACTTAGCTGGATTCAGACGCAATCTGAATTTTTCGAGGCGCTCAAATAGTTTCAACAAATGGTCCAAATGATCCTCCTCACTTTTTGATTTGGCAATCATATCATCCATATAGACCTTAATCTCCTTATGTATCATGTCATGAAAGAGGGTGACCATCTCCCTTTGATGGGTTGCCCCTGCGTTCTTGAGACCAAAAGGTATAACCTTGTAACAGTCAAGGAAATACAACACAAAGACCAAATGTCAATGTCTTCTTGAGTAATACTGACTAAACCCTAGTCACTTAAGGAAATACAAACACAAAGATTGGGATACAAAGTGTGTTTACAAAATGCTTCTAAGAAAGAAGAATATACAAATCAATTACAAGTATATCACACAAAATATATTCTATGAAGAGTATGAATAAAAGTTCCTTGTTTGTGTGTTTCTTTTCTCTCAAATATTCCACAAAATGCATTATTCACGTATATGATAATCTCTTCGAGTGTAGCACCGTTCCATTCTTCCAAGTCTTCTTTATATAGTCAATGGCGAGATCCGTTAGAGGGTATAATTGGAATACTATAATGCAGTTGTATCCTTGCATAATGGTCTGTGAAAATGGGAGACAAAATGGTACAATAGTGTTGTCCTTAGCCCACAAAATCAGTGTAGTGGAAGGAATATTTGATCTTCTACTGTGTACTATTCTCTCAAGTAAAACCTTTTAGATCTTATATTCAATATTCAAGGGCTTCTGATAGAGAGGTGATGAAGCATGCATAAAAGAAGAGTAAGAGTATGGTTGAGAGAATCTTCAGAAGCATGGTGTTCAGAGTCTTAATCCAGTTCATCAGAACCTGGTCTTTAGTGTCTGGTGACACATTTTAGAGTTGTTTTAGTGCAGGGCTTCAGAGCATAACAACGTCAGAAGCTTCAGAGTCATAAAGCCTTGGATGGTCAAAGTTTAGAAGCGATGAGTACAAAATCCAAAGCTTGATTATCTTGTAAAACACACATCTTAGAGTTAGAGTCAGGGTCGGCCCTGTGCAAGTGCAGCATGTGCTGCAGCATAGGGCCTCAAATATTAAAGGGCCCCAATTTTTTTTTTTTTTTTTTCATAAATATTAATAAAAATAAATAAAATATTATTTAAAAAACTCAATAATTGAAAGAAATATTATGATAAAAACTCAATACATACAAAAATCAAGATTGATCAAAATTCAAAATAATTATAATTAAATTTATTTTTAATGAATACATAATTGTATTTTTGATATATTTTTTTAATTATTATAATTGTATTTTAAAAAAAAATGGGTCCATTTTTGTAATTAGAACGGGGCCTTCGATATGATTGGGCCAACCCTGGTTAGAGTCCACTAGGTTCAGAATCTGATGACATCACACGTCATTCTATCAGAGTCAGAACTTGTATCTAGTATATGCACAGTAAACAAAACCATTTAGGGCATAAATTTTTTTCTAAGAGTCAATGTATTGTGGTCATCAAAACATAAGGCTAGATGCATAACCAAATCTTATTCTTACATGCTTCCCTTTATAAGGAGTTTTCTAAGACAATGTAGGTTGAATTTGAGATGAGTATGATGGGGGAATTAAAGTTCTTCCTTGGACTTCAAATCAACCAAATAAAATATAGAGTTTATATTCATCATTCAAAATATACAAAAGAGCTTCTGAAGAAGTTCAAGCTTGATAACTGCAAAGTCATGATTACTAATATGCTTCTAACATGCAATCTGAACAAAGAGGAAGAAAGCTCCAAAGTCTATCATAAGTTATATAGATGTATGATTGGTTACTTGCTCTACTTAACATCTTATACGTCAGATGTTTCGTTCAGTGTGTGTATGTGTGCAAGATTCTAATTAGATCCTAGGGAAACTCACTTAACTGTTGTTAAGAGGATCTTTAGGTATCGTAAGGGAACAACTAATCTAGGGATGATTTATAAAAAAATCCCTAGATTACAATCTAGTTGGATTCTATAATGCTGACTATGATGTGGATAGAATTGAAAGAAAATCCACTAGTGGAAACTGACAATTCATATGTGAAAACCTAATATCTTGGGCTAGTAAAAGACATGCAACTTTTGCTTTGTCCACAGCAAAAGCATAATACATCTCAGCTACTAAATGATACACACAATTCCTCTGGATGAAATATCAGTTGGAAGATTATTAGATTAGTGGAAGCAGTATTCCTATCTTTTAAGATAATAATGTTGCCATCTATTTAACAAAAAATCAAGTTCAACATTCTAGAACCAAGCACATAGAAATAAAACATAATTTTATTAGAGATTATGTTTAGAAAGGTGTAATAAATATATAGTTCATTAATGCAGATCATCAACGGGATGATATATTTACCAAGCCTCTTACAATAGAAATATTTGATTTTATTAAAAAGAATCTGAACATGGATTTTATGGAAGATTAGTACTTGCTTTTGAATGAAGGATCAGAGTCTGATGATGATCGGAAGCCACATAAGCTCTAAACAAGCTTCTGATGTATAATAACTTCTGAAGCATCACAGTCTTTAATGCTCTGAATTTGGTTAAAAGTTTATGATGAAATATAAAAGGTTTTTCTATTGAAACAATCTTTTATGTATGTTGTCCAATTATGTATCACAAATCTGAAAAACTTTTTGACTTGGTCTTATATTTGTTAAGTCTTCACTTTATGATTATTTTCTATATCTATGAGCTATATCAATGTTAGGATATTATGTCTGGTAAAATAAAATCAAGTTTTGACAATCCCCTTGGACATCAATTAGTATAAGTTTGTGATTTTTTTAATTCACTACACACACATGACTTTGATGGTTGGAAACAGATTTGAACAAAGCTATGGAAAAGGTCTAATTTTTATTTAATGATAAAGGATTACATGTCTTTGAAAATTAAAAAAGCAATACAAGAGGCTACTCAAACTTGGTCATCAGTCCACCCTCCTGACATAAGCAAGTTCTTGTAGTCCTCATCCCACTCATCATCAAATGACTCTTTCTTCTTGGGGTTCTTCATCCTTGTCTCTGGTATTATTCCATGCCTAGTTGCTCCAGTAAGAGTTCCAGCACCTTTGGAAGAATTGACATGATCATCTTTCCGAACCTTCAAAGCCTTCTTAACTTCTTCCGAGGAACTACTCTTGGAGGTTTCACCCAATTTTATCATTCTGATCAAGAGAAAAGTTTAACGAAAGAAGGAGGAATGTATTTTTGCATGTCCTAAATTGGCTTTTATCAGGAAAATTAGAAAAAGAGAAATATGTCCGGTTTAATGTGCACCAATGAAATCAATAGAGAGATACTTTCTTGGTCTTCAGACTCCATTTCCAAGGTTTGATTGTTAGGTCTCATAGGCTCCAAATATGTTGGAATATCTCGTGTTCTACATAATATTTTCCAACCAGTCAAGTCATTTATTAAACATCAGATGTTTTCTTGTTTTCCTGTTTTTTAACTGATGACTAAAGAGAGGAGGAAAACTCCTGATTTTTAATCTTTTTACTCAGACCTGATTAATTCCCATAAATTTGTTTTTCTTTAGAATTTTTTCTTTTCGTCATATTACTTTTTGTTAATGACAAAAGGGGGAGAAAGATAATGGGTATTTAATATCTTAAGATTGTGCCTTAATAGGAATTTAATTAACCTAGATAGGACTTAGAAGGAGCTTACAAACCTCACCCTTTAGACTATTAGACTCAGGGGGAGCTTACAAACCTCAGACTTTAAAGTCAACATGTTAATTAAACTAACAACCAATATTCTTAAACACTTTTGTTTATCATCATCAAAAAGGGGGAGATTGTTGAAATAAAATTGGTTGATAACAAAGTATTTAAAGAACAATTGGATATTCTAACATCTGTTAAAGTATGCATGGTTATAAGTTTAAGAACAAATAAAGAGATGCTTGGAGATTCTACATCTGAAGTTCAGACTCTGGCTCCGAAGACCACTTCTGAAGACTTTGGCTCTGATGAAAGATCCAGACTCTGAAGAAGTCAACTTTAACGAAAGTCAACCTCTGGTGATCCATACTGTGAAGCTTTAGAAGTCATGAAGAAGACTCTGAAGAGATCAGCCTCTGAAAAGTATAGTCTAAAGAGAGTCAAATTCTGAAGTTTGTATTATCTCTTCAACCGAGGAACCTCTGACAGACTCAGTGATCTTTTGTTCACGTGAAGACTTAAGGAAAAATCTTTCCAGTGTTGTCTCAGCTTCAACAGATAATTCCTCTTGCAGAAAGGTACTTTCTTGATGTGTCCAATCAAAGTACAAAGGTTATCCAACTTTTTGGTGAAAGTCTTCCAACGTCTATTTTCCTCATGTCTATAAAAGAGCATACGGGCTTGAAGAAGAAGACCAATACACTATAATATAAGACTATGAACCTTGACATTTCAAAGAGAAGTTACTCTGTCAAATTATCTAGACTTAGAACCTATTATCATTGTGTATATTTCAGGAGTTCTGAAAGTCTTAAAAGTCTTAACAAGTTGTATTCTATCTATACCTCAGATGTCATACCAAGTGAAGTTTTTACTCAATCTCTTAATAATTTGTTATAGAGACAAAAGTCTCTTGCTAGTGTTCTTGAGCATAAAAGTCTCTTACTTGAGGGTTTGAGCATTTGAAGTCACTTTCTTGTGTGCTTGAGCATATGAGTTTCTTACTCGAGGGTTTGAGAATTGAGGTATCTTACTTGAGGGTTTGAGCATTGGAAGTCTCTTGGTTGGTGATTGAGAATTTGTAATCAGTTTGATTATAGTGAAAATATCTTAGAAGTACAAGAGGACTGAACTACTCTCAAGTCACGAGAGGAACCAGATTAACTGCTTGTGTCTCTGGTTTATTTTCTCTACATTTGAACTATTAATCCGCTGCTATCAGCTTTGCAACTCTAAGTGAGATTCTGGTTCATAATCTAATAAGAGATTTTAGAATTTATCCTTGTAATTCTGAGTCAAACTCTGAACTAAGTGTTCAGAATCTGATTGAGATCAATAAGAAGTAGAAGAAGAAAAGGACTAAAGGAGAAAAGAAAACACAATTCAACCCCCCTTCTTGTTTTTTCTTACCTTCAAGTTTATGATTGTATAGGCACTTGATCTTGTGCCCTTTTGCTAATGAGTTGTACGGTATTTATCATCAAGGTTGAAAGTTATTGCCATGCATTATTATCACCAAAACTCTAAAGGCTGATCTTCAATACCTGCAAGCACATAGATCCACACTCAAAACTTTATTCTCTAAAGATTTTTTCATGAATACATTGGGATTTAAGGATGTAACCTGTTGCGAAAATGCTGATAAAAGATGGTTTTTTAGCATTATTTGACAATTAGGCAAAGTTAAAGCTTGAGGAAGTGGATGCAGAAATATAGATGCGCTTGAGAGCAACTCAAAATTGAAAAGATGATGGTTTTGGTGCTCAAAAGTAGTAAAGAAAATAAGTAAAAGATCGAAATTAGGATGAAGAGAAAGATGGACAAATTCATACCTTTATAATAACACCATAATTGATTAAAATTATGACATAATCGATTATGAAGCGAATAAATCAGCTGTGTAATCCATTACTAGAGTGTTTCTAATCAATTATGATGTTTTTCAAACCATAATAAATTACAGCGAAAGGCGTAATTGATTATTCCTACTTTATCTAGGTTGAAAAGTAGATAAAGAAAATTACTTGCAAATGGAAATATTCTTTAAATTTGATTTTTGATTGATATTAAATAATTTAACCTCTTTTTGTCTATTATTTGATTTGCTTTGAATAAGATAGAGGATTTTACTTAGCATTCCATTCTAGAGACACTTTTCTCATAATACTTTTGAATATGTCATTATAGAAGACATTTTCTTCCTTATTTGGAGTAAAATATGACAACTTGTCATTTGTTATGGTCGGGTGCTTTGAAAAACCATTATTATGATCTTATTTTGAGTTTGAGAATGTAATTCATACCTACAATACAAATAAAATTCTTAAACTTTGGTACCCAAAACATTTTGGATCCTTTCGATTTAGTTAAATACGTGTTATCTTTGTGAGTACATTCATGACTTTTCCTAATGAAGCATGGATAAAAACTATGACCATGTTTACCACAACAAAATGTTGACAAAGTGACTCCAAATACAAGAGGGATGGGGTGAATTATGATATCAGATTTTTAAATCTGGTTTATAAAAATGCTTTGATTTTAAAATGTTTATGTTAGATTATATAAATAAATAGAGATGGAGCAGAAAAAAAAGAAGGGGATAGAAATATCACACCAGAGATTTATGCTAGTTTGGCCTAAACTACATCGCCTGCTCTAGTTCCTAAGTGTTTCCCCTTAAGATTTCCACTAAACAATTTTGAGCTTTTTCACAAGTTCAACCAAAACAACCTTACAACACAACTTGAACTTTAACATGAGGTCAACCTATAAACCTTTTACAAATAACCAAGCGCTTTTACACAACCTCATCCCAATAACCTTCAACAAACAACTAGAGTTTTTTCACACTCTAAACTCAATAACCTTAAACCAAGAGTTTTATCAGTTTATCTTGCAACCTTTTGACCTATTACAAAAGTATCACAAGAGAAAGAAAACCTTGAACAAACAATTACAGCACACCATTTGTACAACAAAACTTTCAGATGAAACTTTTCATCTCTTGGAACTAAGAAAGCTCTAGTAAACAAATTTTATAAAAGAATGAGAGATATAAATATATGAGAGGGTTTCTATTCATAAAGCTAGTGTATCTTGAAATTTATTTATAGAGAAAAAATGTGGCTCAAAAAGGCAACTACCAATGAGATTTTTAACATTTTAATTGATTAAATCCATGTATTAATAAATTAGCTTAACCAAAAAAAATAAAACTTTGACTTTCTCCGTCACTTAAGCATTTTCCTGAATTGGTTTTAATAATTTTTATTGAAAATATGAGAGGTTTGAAATACTAAGTGCGTGTATGTGTGTGTTGTGCATGCATGCGTGTGTGTGTACATGCGTGCGTGCGCACATTGCTTTAGCACCTCAAAACCTACTCTTGCTTCATTTATAATTAATTGATAAAAAACTAGACAAAATATTAAGTGCACAATTTGGAGAGCTTTTGCATTTTCACATCTTCAAGTTCAGAACTTCAACATCACAATTTCATATCTTTCAGTCTCTTTGCTTTATTAAAATTTTGTCTAGCACTTACAACTGAAACTTGAAACATTTATCTTGATGAGACTTATGATATCTCTTTCTTGTTCAGATTTCATCATTATAAATCATTTGAAAATATGTCATCATCAAAACCATTTGAAGATATTAATTGCAGAACATATAAAACCACATAAGAACATTTAGACATATTATAATTAGAAATCCGATTTGAGTGAACAAATTTTCATAATGACTTAGAATTCGTTTCAATTTGATAGCCTAAAACAACTTTATTATAATTCCATCTTTGATTTCCTAAAATAATATTCATATTTCTCTCCCTTTGATAAATTTATCAAGAATATTATGCAAATATTCAATTTTATTTTCCAAAATTTTGAATTCTACACGTTTGGTAGATTTATCCTTTAAAATATTATTAGGAGTAGAAGAAGAGTTATTATATAAAAAAATATTGTTTTTCTTTAAAATGATTTATTTCCTTGGTTAAATTTTCATTTTCAATAAAGATGATGGTTTTCTTAAAGATAGAAACAATATTTTTAATATACTCGATTCGTCGTATAATTCTTTATATATGAAGAAGAGATCATTAAAATGAAAAAAAATCATGGTTGATTACATCATTTTCTTTGAAGTTTTCCACATGTGACATAAGGTTGTTTCTTCCTCTTTTTCGGATTCGTCGGATGAGTTCATGTTGGTGCCATCCCATTTAGTATTATTTATTTTGACAAGATCATCTATATATTTAATCTTGATATCTATGTATATGTAGGAAAAAAATCAGTTTAATGATATTGATATCTATGTATATTGAAAGATGGAGGTTTGTTAAAGGAATGTTTCAATTTATTCCCATAGATATCAATATCATTGAAAGATGAAGGTTTGTTAAAGGAATGTTTCAATTTGAAAGGAATGATTTAAAGTCATCCTACCTCTTGAGGCAATTAAGATTTAAGCAAGAGTTAAGGTCTGATGTCACTTGTTCACCAAGAGGAGTGAATTGTGAAATGATTTTTTTTTCAAATATTGATTAAGGAAAACGATTTGTAGGTTTTAAAGAAGAGATTACTTAAAGAAGAATATAGCAGAAAAAAAGATACACACAAATAAAAAGGGATAAATAAATAAGACACCAAATTTTTCCTAGTTCAAACAAAAACCACGAGGCCTACATCCAGTTCTCAAGGATGCCACCTCTTAAATGTTCAACACACAACCTCTTACACCAAGCTTTTATTTAAAGTTCAGCTTGTAATCTTTATATTATATGTGTCTAAGAGAACAAAATCTAATGGTTTTACAATTAAATATCAGAGATTAGAATAACATATTGTAAGACCCCAATTTTGACCCTAATATCCCTCATGTTATCTCACCATATGCATTAGCATTAGGATCACATCTTGGCATCCTCTTTACCCCTCTTTCATTGGGTTTGCATTGGGAGAGATCACCAAGCATATTTGATTATATCATGCTCCATTTATATTTATTTACTAACCAAAATACCAAAAATATGTCATTGTATAGTTTAACTCTTTTGTAGGTAGTGCACATGTCCACATATGCTCTATCAAGCTCATACCTAGGGTTTGAGACCCTCAATGCAAGGAACTCAATCAAGAATTAGTCCATAATGGCTCTAGACATCATATATGGATCCCTATGATCTTCACATGTTATTTTGATCAAGAGATCATCAAGATATTGTAGTTTGTTTGCCTTAGAAACCCTACTTCATCTGGGTATCTTGTGTGACTTCTTCAACATGTTTCTTCAACATTTGATCAAATATTCCAAGGGATACTTAACATTACACCATCTTATGCATATATGATCCTCCATGAGTCCCAAAAGTCAAGATAATGTCAAGCTAGCAAGGTGGTTCATGGTGGTTGACCAGAGAAAGTCAATTGGTCAAAACCGAGGTTCCCTAGACCCTACCTCCTACAATATTTGTCATATAAAAATTACTCCAAGAGCACAGTTACTCTAAATGACATTACAAATAACTTTCATGTTGAGGTCTAGATATAATTTTGCTTGGAAAGTCATTTTTTATGGTGAACGATTATAGGTCATTTTGATTAAACCCTAGTTTGGAGGTCAACTTCCTAAGACCATAACTTGCTTATTTTTTATGATATGAAAGCCATTAAAAATACATGGTCAATTTCAATATGTCTACTTCAACTTTTATTTTTGGATGAAGTAAAAATTCTACTTGCAAATGCATGTGCCAAGAGGAAACATTATAGGTCATTTTGGGCCATTACCATTGAACAAGTGATTTTCCTCAGCTTCTAAAATGCACAACTCCTTCATTCCAAATCCAAATGAGGTTAAATTTGTGACCAAATTTAAGAGGTTTGAAGATATACAACTTTTATGAATGAAATTTTCTCATTTAAAGTCCATAGAAAAAGTTATTCAAGGTGGAAGAAGTGAACATTTGACTTGGGACTTAGAAAATTTTCAAATATGTTTAATTTCCCAAACTTCCACCTTAAAATTCATTATGATCCAAGCTTCAAACGAGTATGTGTTAAACATTAAAGTTGTTCCCCTTGATCTCACATTTCCAAAACATCCAAGATCATCTCATTTGGATTAAATTTGAGGGACTTGTGCATGACTTCATTATGGGAAGTGTTTTGGCAAGATTGGACTTCACATGATCATTTCCTTTTGCATGCTTCCACATGACGATTTCAGCATACTTTGTACACGAATTGGGAGTGGATTGCATCATCCTCAAGGCCCAAATCATTTCCCATGCACTCATGCAAGGAGGTTTCTAATTTTGTCCAATTTTCAAGTGGTGCAAATATCAAGTGCATTGCCTATTTAAACAAGCTTAAGGCTTCAGATTCATCATCAACACCTTGCCCAAGATTTGCAAGAGCAATTCAAACCCTCATTGCCATAGAATTTTTTGAGACTTCTCTTGAAATCGAGCTTGAACTTCATCTTCTGTTTGGAAGTTCAAACTCAAATAATTCACATCCCTTTTCATCTCATTTGGTTTCTGCAAGCAAGAGGAGGGGAAAGAAATCAAATTCAGATCAAGATCAAGTGAAATTAGATCAACTCGAAGGTGATTTTTCAGAAACTTCTTCTCTTCGATTCTCTCTCAATTCTCCACTATTCTTGTTGATTTTTGGTTGTCTGAAGTCCTACCAATGTAGGCAACAAGATTGAGTTGCTTTTAAGTCAAATTGAAGCAACTCAGTTCATGATCCTCAATATTCAATTCCCTGCATCTTTTCATATACTTGGAATTAGACAAAAATGAGGCCAGATTCGAGCTCCTGGTCATTTTTTCTTTAAATCCATGTCTTGTTTTTTCATTTTGGTGATGGTTGGAGGTGGACCAGTCCGGTGAGGTCCACCAGAGAAGAAGACCGGAGCTCTAGCTCCGGCGATGTGTTGGAAGCATCTCAACCATAGAGTCCATTTAAGCTGTTTTAATCTTGAGCATTGCTTCTGATTACCATACGTGCATCTCATTTGACTTAGGCATATGTGGAATATGCGCTCTGATCCATCTGATCTGCCACCTCAATTAATGAGGGAGATCAGATGGTCCACGTTTTTTAGATTTTATGAAATTTCTTTAAATTGCTTTATTTTCATTAATTCATATTAATTTCATTATTGATCTAAAAAATATGGGACTTTCACCCAAAAAATTCAAATATTTTTCTCTTTCATTTTCTGAATTAAAATTATTTTTGGTATCAATATTGATATTTTTTATGATTTAATTGTTTTTGTGCATATTTTTAATTGTTTAAAAATACTTCTGGCTTTTCAAAAATAATGAAAAATTTTCTCCAAGGTCCTTTGACCTTGTTTGACCTATGACAAATCTCTTGGTCATTTATTTGGTGTTTTGAAGAGGTTTTAGGTTTTTGATCAAACATAATTTAATTTAATGTATTTTAATTTGATTTTTAATTGTTTAATTGTGTAAAAAATTATGTTGAGCCATTTTTATTGACTTGTGAAGTTTGACTATGTGTTTGGGCCTTGGTTAAGGTTGATTTGATTTTTGTTGGATTAAATTCATTGGATTTAGGGAATTAATGAAATGTACATTTCATCTCCCAAAATGAATGAATGATTTTAATTTGATAAAATTCCTCCCATGACCAATTTGTGTTTGTCTCATTTCCCCTCCCTCTTCATCTTCAATCCCATTTTATCCCATCCCTCTCATTGACCAATGTCATCTCAATATCCTAAGGCTAATTGGTTCATCAATAACTTTGTGTTAGATGAACCAATACAAGTATGGATGGGATTAAGTCCATCCTTTGATCATTTTCTTTTTGTGTATGGTATGTTTTAGGAGTATGGTTCATTATACCATATCTCTAACATGCATTAACACCAAAATTTCTATTGCCCGACCTCAGATAGTTGTGACTTCTACATAAGTCCAATTACGATTGCTAACATAACACTAAATTTTGACCCAAAGGCATAGCATTCTAGTAAGTGAGATTGTAAGTCTCCCCCCTATCATGGTATTGTGTGGAAACTTGGCCTTTTTTCCTTACTTTGAAAGATGTCTTGGTTCAAGGATCCATGCTTGTGAATAAAGGGTTGAGTGTTCTCCAAACAATGACTCAAACAATTAAAAAGCAAAACTCAACTAACATCTAATCAACTAACCTTTGACTAACTCTTATTATTGGTTGCTTTTAATTTCAAGTCATTTACTTTATACAATTTAAATTCAAGCCATTTATCATTTTCCATTATACATATCATTTAACTTGTTTACTTTAATGTCATTTTCCCTTTGCTCACTTGAGCCATATATAGTGATTGCATATATTTGTTTTTGTATATTTTGTTTGTGCTTGTGGTCTTAGAACCTTAAAATACTTAATAAACAACAAAAACCCCTAAAAAATATTTGTGTGGACTGTTGGATTTGATATGAGCTTTGGACTTAGAATTAGGCAACATTCCCTATGCAAAAGGACTTGGACAATGCCAACATTTCTAAAACCAAGTTCTTGTGATTTGAATTTTCATATGATGCAAATATTGATATCCATTTAAGTTCATCTGTTACATGGTCCTGATGCAAATGTTACTTTGGACCTGTGTCTAATGCTTTATCCTTAGCCATTCAAGGAGTATGTCATCTGATACATAGGAAGATTATGAAGAAGACTATGAAGTTGCTAGCTTGGATGTGGCTATCTTTATTTGATGTCTTGCTTTTCATTGTACTACTTGCTTATTAATATTGCTTGATTTAAAGTCCAAAGGAACAGTGGATTTCTATATGACATTCTTGTCTGTTAGATTGCATCCCATTGGTCAGATCTTTTCAACTCTTAACTTTTAATTTTTGCTTAGGATTAGTCTCTCCATCTCCTCTCACTTCTTAAATTTCAAATATCTCCCTCCTTTCAAAATCTTCTTTGCTTGTAATTTCTAACTTAGACTTTATTACAAATTAGAAACTTTGGCCTTATGCCATTGCATTTTTCTAACTCTTTTCTTAATCAAACTTATAAATGAACTTAACCATATTGACTTAAAATTTCAAAAGACAAAAAAAACTAACACTCATTCAAACTCTTTTAGGCCTTTTGTGCCTCTTTCAAACTCAAATTTTTCTTACAAGCAATTGACTCACTTTGAAATAGATACCACGAACTACAAGGTTTGATCCCCCATTTTATGTTGGTATGTAGGCACAAGTCTGAAGGTCTTGTCAAACACAAAAAATATAATTAATGAATTCTTTTCTAATCTCCACACTCTATTTATTGCAAATATCTTTTATACCAAAAACACATACACACATAAAAAAGGATTCCCTAGGAGTACCTAGGATATTTTGGGTGCTAACACCTTTCCTCTGTGTAACCAACCCCCTTACCTGTAATCTCTGACATTTTATTAGTTTTGATTTGAAAACTTCTTATCTTTGGGTTTTGTTCGTATTTTTCCTTTTTCCTTTGGAAACAATAAAAGCGCGGTGGCGACTCTGGTTTTATTGACGTTAAGTTTATCCATGGCTTAATGGTCATGAATTTACCGCTACACATATACCGCAAGTTGCTAGTAAGCATTTACTCTCTTAACACTATAAACTATTTGAAGTGTATATGAAATTTTATGAGCAAAATGATAGTAGAGGAGAAGGATTTTTTCAAAAAACTTGTGTATTTTCAAATGCCCACAAAACCTCCTTTTAGAGTATAATATTTAATCAAATTTGGAAACTTTGGACAACCCTAATATGGTCCATAATCGGTTTTTCCACCATAATAATCAATTATACATAAGGAAAAGGGGAAAAATTTTCTAAATCTGAACCATTATTGATTATTTGGTAACAATAACTGATTACTAAGCAAGACACATCCCACAATTGATTACATTACCATCATAATCGATTATAGCCCAAAATTTTCTTCATAATTAATTACAAACACTTCCTAGTAGATTATGCTTAGTTTCAAAAAGGATTTTGATATTTCCAAAGTGTTTTTCAGAAGAAGTTGTAAAGAGATGAAGTTTCAAAAATATTTTGTGTGTGTGTGTGTGTATGTGTATGTGTATGTAACTTTAGTACTCGAAGAATAACACATTTATCATTTTAGCCATTGATCCTAGAAAAATATAAAGCTTGAGCTTAGGATTATATGGCAAACTTTTTGAAGTTAGGTTCGTTTCTTGGTGTTGTTCATTTGCACTTGATCTTATAAGTCATTCATCAAAAACTTCTTGTAGTTTTATTTGAGTTATTAGTTCTTCTTCACTTTTTGATGTTGCTCTTAATATCATACTTTGTTCCCCTTTGTCACCATCAAAACATGTTACAGACATAAAACCACATAACTCTTTTTAGGATTGAAATTCGTATTCTTGAGTTTCTAAGTTCTTCAACGCTCTTGATTATATGCCGTGATAATTATAGTTATTGAACTCAAATTTCATGTTTTGTTACATACCCATGTGCTTTTTCAACTCCATTTCTTTCATCTCAAGTTACTTTAAGACTATTCACTAGTGTAAATACTCGAACACATTCAAATAGAAATATCATGACTCTTTATTCCCTTTCTTTATATTAAAGTGACTTCATAACTCTTCACTCCTTTCATCACTGTCACTTAATGTAATAATATCATTTTCAGTTATCTTAACATGACTAGTGGCTTTAACTAGGGATGACAATGGGTACACATAGGCACGAGTAATAGTCTTTTGTTTCCCATCTCATTGAATAAAATGATATCCGTGTACGTCTCATACCGGTGCGGGTATCCACCAAATAAGTATATGTGGATTTTAAGATATTCACGC